>NC_072381.2:123651153-124257884 GCF_028885625.2 Pongo pygmaeus | reverse complement strand
AACTCATTTGCCCTCACCTCAGGGATGGCCTTAATCTATTCAGAAAGGATCCACCCTGTGACACAAACACCTCCCATTAGGTCCCACCTCCAACATTGGGAATTAAATTTCAACAAGTGCATTGGAGAGGACAAACATTCAAACTATAGCACGTGGTTACCAGTTAGCCTCTGGGTGCCCAAGAGGTCAAACCCCAGCCGCCTCATAATGGATAGTCTGTCCTCAAAGAAGGCAGCTTCTGCCTCATTTTCCACCTCCTAGTCTTTTTTTGTGGATGGTGTCCACCTTCCTGGGCTGCACAGGTGAGACTCAGGAAGGGACCAGCCTGAGGTTGTAGGTAGAAAGTCCAAGACAGGTATGAAGGACAGCGTCACAACAAATGCACCAGTGCACAGGTATGCTGGGTTTGCCTGGAGGTGGAGTCTGATATGTGGTGCATGAGCAGCTGCTTGGCTCAACAGGCCATACAGGGCCCTGGATTACACCCTGCCCTTCCCTGGAGGGGGAGGAGAAGCAGAGGAGACCTCCTGGGAGATGCTGGTCCAGTGACCTCTTGGGTCAGGATCCCACCATCGGTTCTTCTGCAGGTGCATCTCATCTGAATACTCCCTCTGTCTTTGTGCTGGATCAGCTTTGATCTCAGAAAATGAAAGACAAGGCTGCTCTGTCGCCTGCTCCAACTTTTGCAGCAAGAGTGAGACTTCATGATCCCACTGGCTCAAGTGCACTTCATTTCCTGGTAACTAAACAAGTAGAGATCAAAGCTGACAAATTGCCTCCATCTCTCAGCACAGGAGATGAAGGTAAATATTTCCAGGAACAGGTTGTTTTGTTTTTTATTTTTGCTTTTTTTTCTCATTAAAAGTGACATGTGAAATGTCTTCTCCTTACTTAGAAGAGTTCTAGGTCACTCTAGATAAGATATCTAGTCTGACTACCTTGATTATTTTACACCAATTTTTATCCTATTTATATTGGGCTAAGTTGAGGTGATTGCAGAGGCTAAATCATATCAAATAAATCAGAAGACAAAAAAAGCAAAGGAAGACACCACAATGGTAACTGGTCAGTGTTGTGGAAACACACACCTCACTCACTGTCACATTGATCACATTCTGTTTGCTGGGCAGGCCTAAGGGCTTCCGAGGCCAGTGTCTAAATGGCTCCTGGGGTTCTACAAACAGGATCTCAGGAAGATGGCCTCATGCTCTCTTGGCCGTGCTCCTGATAATGCCTTTTGAGATCTGTTTTCTTTGCAAGGGAAATAACCCATCCCTAAGGCTTTGAACCCGGGGAGCAGCCTCTCCAACCTGGGCATACAGTCGGAGGCTTCAAACGCCTGCCGTGTGTCGCAGGCAGACCCTACTCAAGCTGGCCCAATGAGGGGCAGGCGGTCACTGCAAAGACACCACTGGGACATGTGGGAATTCCACAACCAGAATTCTGGCACTGCTGTTCTCATGGTGCCTGCGGAGCCACGGGGAAGAAAGACAGCAGTTCTCCACAGTGTCTCTGTTTCCGTTGCTGCCCACTCTATCCTCTCCTTGGACACCTTCCTTGGCTTTCAGGTCATTGCAGCTGTCTCCCTCCCGACCTCTGCCTGCTCACCATCTCCAGTGACTGCTCTGAATCCAGGTCTACCTCATGCCTTTCTGCCTAGCTCCCATGGCTGAACTTTTTCGTCCTTGTCCCCCAGTTCCAAATTCCAGAGGCAGAGGGAGAGAAAGATCTGACCAACCTGGTCTGCCGTCTTGAGCCAAGCTACTGAAGTCCTAGGTTTCTGGCCGGTCTATGGGGATTCCTCCACCTTTGATCCAGTTAGCTGTAATGGTGGGGCCTCCTCCTTCAGCAGCTGATGTGGGTAGCAAGATTCCTCTCAGGAGGGACTCAGTTGTGTTAGGTTGGGATTACCCTCATGAATGGTGCAGAGCGCTGGAGGGTTGCTTGGGTTAGACTCTTGGCTGGCTTTTTATTGGTTGGATTTTGTTTCTTGCGATGTAATTCACATACTGATATGGTCTGGCTCTGTGTCCCCACCCAAATCTGATCTTGAATTGTAATCTGAATTGTAATCCCCATGTATGTGCTGGGGGAGGGAAATCATGGCAGGTGATTAGATCATGGGGGCAGTTTCCCCATGCTGTCCTCATGATAGTGAGTGAGTTCTCGTGAGATCTGATGGTTTATAAGGGGCTTTTCCCCACTCTGCTCTCCACTTCTCTTTCCTGCCACCATGTGAAGAAGGCGTGTTGCTTCCCCTTCCACCCTGATAGTAAGTGTCCTGAGGCCTCCCCAGCCATGCAGAACTGTGAGTCAATGAAACCTTTCCTTTATAAATTACCCCGTCTCGGGTATATCTTTATTAGCAACGTGAGAATGGACTAATACACACACCATAGCATTCACCCCTTTACAGTGCATAGTTCAGTAGATTTTCGTATACTCACAAGGTTCAGTACCCGTTATCTCTTTCTAATTCCAGGATATTTTCATCACCCCTAAAAAAAAACCTTTACTTTCAGTCACCTCCCATTCCCTCTCCCCACAGTCTCCTGGCAACTTTGGCCTATTTTCTGTCTCTGTGGATTAGAAAATTCTGGACATTTAATATCAATGGAATCACACAATGTGTGGCCTTTTGTGTTTATCCTCTTTCATTTAGCATCATGTTTTCAAGTTTCATCCATATTGTGGCATGAATCAATACATCATTCAATTGCATAATAATCCATTTTATGGATATAGCATATTTTATTCATCCTTTCATCAGCTGATAGACATTTGTGCTGCTTCCACTTTTTGGCTACCATGAATAATGCTGTATGGACATTTGTGTGTAATTTTTTGTGTGAACACATGTTTTCAATTTTCCTGTATATATACCTAGGCATGGAATTGCTGTGCCATGGCAGTTTTATGTTAAACTTTTTGAGGAACTTCCAGACCGTTTTCTAAAGTGGCCATGTCATTTTATAGTCCCACCAGCAACGTACAAGGGTTTCTATTTTTCCGCATCCTTGCCAAAACATCTTTCTGATTATAGCCTTCCTAGAGGCTGTGAAGTGGTGTCTCATTGTGGTTTTGATTTCCCTAATTATGAATGATTTGAGGAGATTTTCATGCGCTTATTGGCCATTTGAGATCATTTTTAGAGAAATTTCTACTTATATCTTTTCTTGTTAAAAAAAATTTGATTGTCTGTTATTGCTTACTAGCGGTTTAACCTTGTACTAGGTGCTCAGTCTCTCTGGGACTGAATCTTCTCATCTTAACAGCAGGGACACTCACCTCACAAGGTTGCTGGGGTGCATAAGATGAGGTGGTACACATTGATGCTCAACCCAGTGCCTGATTCACGGAAGAAACCTAAATCATTTGTTATTATTGTACCACTGTGAAGACCAGCTGATTTTCTTGAAAGCATAATCTGTCCTCCGCCAATAAACAATTTTTTCAAGGGACTTAAGAGTATTTTGAGAAGCAGCCTGGGGTATGGATGGAAGGTAAGGACCCCATCGCCACCCACCAAGGAACAAGCTTCAGTTACAATAGATGGTTGGTGCCCTTTTAGCTCAATAGTGTTTCAGGTAAAGGCCAGAGCTGAGGACAATAGAATTTCAGAAGGGACAAAAGGAAACAAGCTGGCTAGTGCCCAGGGAGGATATTTTCAGAGAACAGGGAATTTTTGAAGGTGATTTTTATGAAGCTTCCCCTTATGGTGTGTGATATAAAATGTCTTTCCGATCTTCCCACCAAGGTGTTAGTAAAATCTTTATCTCGTGAAGCATTGTATAAGCGGATCTTTTTTGAGCAATCGCATAAAGTGCTTCTGGCTGGAGAGGGTGGAGAATGAGGTCAGCTACACCTGGAATCGCACTAGGATTAGTGTAAAATGCAGATCAATGAGGGCAGAGGCCAGGAACTCCTTCCTGGCTGCTCACAGGGCTGTTCAGTGTGGGACAGGCTGACCTGGTCTCCTCCAGGATTCAGAGTGGGTATCTTCAGGGACAGAGACCTCCTCCTCCTGCTGTTTGTGGTGCTCAGAATCTGACCCCCACCTTGACTGATGAGCGTGGAGGTTGTACTTCTGCTGTGCCTGTGCACAGATCCACCTGAGGCTGGCTCTGCAGCTGGTGCAGCTCCTTGGCGAGTGCTCTGAAAACACCATGCCCCTGGGGCCGCAGAGGGAGTTCTCAGCCCTTTCAGACTTCAGGAGGGAAGAGGCTCTTTTTGGCTGAACACTGCCTGGAAGAGTTCTGTGGGCTACCACAGATGTGCCCCATATGTATGGAATGAATGTTGGTGCACCTGCAAAGCCATCTGCTCAAATCCTAACCCCCAAGGTCATGATGATGTTAGTAGGTGGGACCTTTGGGTGGTGATTAGGTCCTGGGAGTAGAGCTCTCACGAATGGGATTAATGCCCTTATAGAAGGGACCCTGCCTGTAATCCCAGCACATTAGGAAGCCGAGGAGGGGTGGATCACCTGAGGTCAGGAGTTCGAGACCAGCCTGGCCAACATGGTGAAACCCTGTCTCTACTAAAAATACAAAAATCAGCTGGGCCTGGTGGTGGGTGCCTGTAATCCCAGCTACTGGGGAGGCTGAGGCACGAGAATCACTTGAACCCGGGAAGCGGAGGTTGCAGTGAGCCAAGATCACACCATTGCACTCCAGCCTGGGTGACAGAGTGAGACTTTGTCTCAAAAAAAAAAAAAAAAAAAAAGGGATCCTGAAGAGCTCTCCTGTCCCCTCTGCCATGTGAGGATACAGAGAGAAGTCTGCAGGCTGCAGCCCAGAAGAGGGCCCTTGGCCGGGCGCGGTGGCTCACGCCTGTAATTCCAGCACTTTGCGAGGCCGAGGCGGGCGGATCATGAGGTCAGGAGATCGAGACCATCCTGGCTAACACGGTGAAACCCCGTCTCTACTAAAAATACAAAAAAATTAGCCAGGTGTGGTGGTGGGCACTTATAGTCCCAGCTACTTGGGAGGCTGAGGCGGGAGAATGGCGTGAACCCGGGAGGCGGGGCTTGCGGTGAGCCAAGATCACGCCACTGCACTCCAGCTGGGCGACAGAGCGAGACTCCGTCTCCAAAAAAAAAAAAAAGAGAGCCCTTATCAGGACCAGCCAGGCTGGCACCCTGATTTTGGACCTTCAGCCTCCAGAACTGTAAGAAATAAATTTCTGTTGCTTATTAGCCACCCACTCTGTGGTAATTTGTTATAGCAGCCTGAACTAGGACACCATCCACAGTGCCTGAAGTGAGCACAATACCCTTCCCAAAGAAGCATTGCCTTGCTGGGCCATGACCGTTTCATGCCCTGAACACGAGGATTCCATTGCATCACCAGGATCATTCGCTTTGTACATTCCTGGTGGTTGGTGCAGGCACTGCCAGAAGAACTCCTACAGAAGAATCTCTCCCCTTCCCAACACCAGAGAAGACAATTTGTGTGATCACAAGAAACACAGATTAAGCACCCACCATGTAACACACACTGAGCCAGGCATTGTGGGAAGAATAGAGATGAATGAGACTTGCCATTTTCCAAAAGAAGCTTCCCCAGCTCTTTTTAGAAAGAAAGTGAGACGGAAGGAAAAGAAGTTAGCAAGGCTGGGCGCAGTGGTTCCCACCTGTAATCTCAGCATTTTGGGAGGCTGCAGCGGGCAGACCGCCTGAGGTCAGGAGTTTGAGACCAGCCTGGCCAACGTGGTGAAACCCCGTCTCTACTAAAAATACAAAAGCTAGCTGGGTGTGGTGGTGCACGCCTGTAGTCCCAGCTACTCAGGAGGCTGAAGCATGAGAATCGCTGGAACCTGGGAGGCAGAGGTTGCAGTGAGCTGAGATGGCACCACTGCTCTCCAGCCTGGGTGACAGAGCAAGACTCTGTCTCAATTAAATTTAAAACAAAAAAAGAGGGAAGATGAGAGGCTGGGAAGAACAGAGTGGGGATTATTAGGTTGGCTCAAGGGAGATGGGGAGGCCTGATCCAGAATGGGGCCACGTGAGCCTGGAGAGGGCTGGTTAGGCTGAGTCCCTAAGGGGCAGGAGCCGGGTCTTCTCTAGGGTTGGTATTTCCTGTACAAGGTCTGTGCATAGGCGGTGGCAGATCAGCCATCTCCTCCCCAAGTCTGCCAGGAGGTGCCTCCCTCTTCTTGGATCCACAGGAAGACAGAGCACCTGGGTCATTTGGGAATCTCTGAGTCAGCGGCTCAGGACAGCAGGGAAAGTGGAAAGGCATTGGCTTCAGGGAAATGACCATCAGTTGGCCTTGGCATGGGCCTGTCATCCTAGGCCTACCCAGTGAGGTTCCAGTACCGTCAAGACACAGACAGCATTTGCCTTATAGGACAGAGGGATGGAGGCCTTACAGGACAGAGGGATGGAGGCCTTACAGGATAGAGGGATGGAGGCCTTGTAGCACACAGGCACAATGGACTTATAGAGCAGAGGCGTGTTATCCTTACAGGATAGAGGCACAGAGGCCTTACAGGATAGAGGCACAGAGGCCTTACAGGATAGAGGCACAGAGGCCTTACAGGATAGAGGCACGGAAGCCTTACAGGATAGAGGCACGGAGGACTTACAAGGTAGAGGCACAGAGGCCTTACAGGATAGAGGCACGGAGGCCTTACAGGGTAGAGGCACAGAGGCCTTACAGCATAGAAGCATGGAGGCCTTTCGGGATAGAGGTACGGTGACCTTACAGGATAGAGACACAGAGGCCTTTCAGGATAGAGGCACAGAGGCCTTACAGGATAGAGGCATAGAGGCCTTTCAGGATAGAGGCACGGAGGCCTTTCAGGATAGAGGCACGGAGCCCTTACAGGATAGAGGCACGGAGGCCTTTCAGGATAGAGGCACAGAGGCCTTTCAGGATAGAGGCACGGAGGCCTTACAGGATAGAGGCACAGAGGCCTTACAGCATAGAAGCATGGAGGCCTTTCGGGATAGAGGTATGGAGACCTTACAGGATAGAGGCACAGAGGCCTTACAGGATAGAAGCATGGAGACCTTTCGGGATAGAGGTATGGAGACCTTACAGGATAGAGGCACAGAGGCCTTACAGGATAGAGGCACGGAGGCCTTACAGCATAGAAGCATGGAGGCCTTTCGGGATAGAGGTATGGAGGCCTTACGGGATAGAGGCACGGAGGCCTTACAGAACAGACATGGAGTCCTCACGGGACAGAGGGATGGAGGCCTAATAGGTCACGGGCATGGTAGCCTTACATGTTCCGAGTTAGAACCAATGGGAAGTGGAGGAAAAGAAAGTCTCACTTCTTCTTTCTTTCATTGAGCCAGAAACAGCCTATCCTGGAGTCCTGAGGGTTTGTGTAGGGCCCTGGTTCTCCTAGGCCTGCCCACGGAGGTCTGGCCCAGAATGTGTATTTGTACCAAGTATTCTGATGCTCTGCGAAGCTGGAGCACTGGTTTGATAACTATTTGCTGAGAAAAAGGAAGAGGCTCTGTTCTGTGGACCCCTTGGCTTTACTCAGAGGTCAAGCATCCAAATGCACCAGGGTTCAAATGACCTTGAACAGAAGAAGCCACTAGGCTTTCTCTTCCCATAGGAAATTACCAAGTTGAATATCTGCCAAAAAATTATTCCAAGTTTGTGCAAGAAGTGTTTACCTTTTTGTAAGTAAGAAGCCACCTGAATTTCTGTAGATCTTAGTAGGCTGTGTATATAGTATATGGCTTGTATATATACTTGATTATACCAAATAATAATCCCAATTAACCAGGTTCTACCCCAGCCTTACACATAGGATCTTTAGCCCTGTTATAAAACCACCCAAGCAATTTAGGGAGTTTCCATAAAGCAACTTCAACAAACTGAGGATCAAGTCCTTTCCCACCAGGTGGCGCCACGGGCTACCCAAGGTTGTGCTAGGCATCTGCCATCTTTTTGGCCAGGCCTCCCTTGGGTACTATCATCATTCCTCATTGAGGCCCAGGCCCTGGGTCTTCCAGGGGTCAATACATTCAGGGTTCAACTGTAGAATCAGGGTCAGAGGAGTTGTAAGACATCATGCTGAGGGCTTTATGGAGTTCTTACAAAACAGACCATGTGCTCTTTCTTCCAATAGCTAGTGGTTTGAGGGGCTGCCTGCCAGTCGTTGTTTTAAGTACTTTACATGTCTAGTCATGTATGATCTCTTATCCTTGTTCTCGCTTCTCCATTTTTTTTATAATGGAAAATTGAACATATGCAAAATCAGGTAGGATAATATAAATTCTATGTTTCCATCATCAAGCTTTAACAATGATCAATTCATAGCTAATCTTGTTTCTTCCCATATTATTTGTTTTAAAAAGTAACACTATATCAGTGCATTTTTAATGTTTAATTTTTTGTATTTTTTAATTCACAAATAATGTATATATTATGGGGTACAATGTGATGGTTTGAAATATGTTTACAATATGAAATGATTAAATCAGGCTAATTAACAAATTCATCAGCTCACATACTTATCATCTTTTTGTGGTGAAAACATTTAAAATCTACTCTTTTAGCAATTTTGAAATACACAGTGCATTATTATGTATTGTATGCATCACTCTGCAATAGATCACTAAAGCTTATTCTTCCTAACTGAAGTTTTGTACCCTTTGATTAACATCTCCCCTTTCCCCATCCACCTCTTCTTCCAGCCTCTGATAACCACCATTAAACTTTCTACTTCTATGAGTTCAACTGTTTTAGATTCCACATATAAATGACAGCATGCAGTATATTTGTCTTTCTGTACCTGGCTTATTTCACTTATCCTCCAGGTTCACCCATGTTATGGAAAATGACAGGATTTCCCTCATTATGGCTGAATCATATTCTATTGTGTGTATATAGCGTGTTTTCCTTATCGGTGATTAATCTGATGATGGATACCTGGGTTGCTTCTATATCTTGGCTATTGTGAATAATACTGCAATGAACATAGGAGTACAGGTACATCTTCAGCATACTGCTTTCAATTCCTTTGGATATATACCCAGAAATGGGACTACTGGATCATATGGCAGCTCTATTTTTAGTTTTCTGAGGAATCTCCATACTGTTTTCCATAATGGCTGTATTAATTTACTTTCCCACCAACAGTGCAGCAGTGTTCCCTTTTCTCCACAACCTTCCTAAAACTTATCTTTCATCTTTTGAATGATAGCCATTCTAAGAGGTGTGAGGTGATATCTCATTGTGGTTTTAAATTTTATTTCCCTGATGATCAGTGATAATTAGCATTTTTTTTCATATCCCTGTTGGCCATTTGAATGTCTTCTTTTGAGAAGTGTCTATTTAGGTCCTTTGCCCAATTTCTTTCTTTCTTTTTTTTGAGACGGAGTCTCGCTTTGTCGCCCAGGCTGGAGTGCAGTGGCACAATCTCGGCTCACTGCAAGCTCCGCCTCCTGGGTTCACGCCATTCTCCTGCCTCAGCCTCCTGAGTAGCTGGGACTATAGGCGCCTGCCACCATACCCGGCTAATTTTTTGTATTTTTAGTAGCGACAGGGTTTCACTGTGTTAGCCAGGATGGTCTCGATCTCCTGACCTTGTGATCTGCCTGCCTCGGCCTCCCAAAGTGCTGGGATTACAGGTGTGAGCCACCGTGCCTGGCCCTTTGCCCAATTTCTGATTGGGTTCCTCCCATATTATTTTGAAGCAAATCCCTAACATCCTGTTTTATTTGTAAACATTTTAGCATGTATCTGAGATAAGGACACATCACATAAGGACTCTATTTGTAAAAAAACAAACAAACAAAAAAAGTCCATAAAAGCATTACCACCTCTAAAAGTGATTAATAACAATTTTTCAGTATCATCGAGTATCAAGTCAGTGTTCAGATTTCTAGTTACTTCATAGATATCATACTTTTTAAACAGTTTTTTTGAATCAGGATCCATAAAAAGTCAGTACATTGTGATTGGTTCATTTGTTTCTTAAGTTTTTGTTTATTCTGTTGTTTCCCTCCTCTATTCCTTTTTTTTCCTCTTACAGTTTAATCGTGGAGAAACCAGGTTGTTTGCCCCATAGGGCTTCCTCCAATCTGGGTTTTGCTGTTGCACCTGCTTGCTGTCCTTTAACACATTCCTTGGTTTGTTGTATTTTCTATAAACTGGTAGTTGAATCTAGAAGCTCCAGCTGATTCAGGTTCATTTTTTTAAAAAAATCACTACTTCATAGGTGTTGGTGTGATCTTCTACCAAGAGGCACACAGTGTCTGGTTCTCTCTCTCTGTCTTGTGTTAGCAGCCATTGAGGATCAATGCTTCAATAGTTAATGAATGAATCTGAATTCACTAGGGATTGCAAAATGGTGACATTCGAATTCCATCATTCTTTCTTATTTACTAGCTGGGATACTTCTAGAAAGAGAAACTTACCCCCATCAACTCTTGAGTTCCCTGGTGGCAAAATCCTTATTGGAAAGACAGGTTAAATATTTAATTCTTTCACTTTAATCAGTGTTTTTTTTTTTGTTGTTGTTGTTGTTGTTTGTTTTTTTTTAGACAGGGTCTCTCTCTGGTTGCCCAGGCTGGAGTGTATTGGCACAATCTTGGCTCACTGCAGCCTCAATGTCTGGGGCTCAGGTGATTCTCCCATCTTAGCCTCCCAACTTGCTGGGACTACAGGCACACGACACCACACCCAGCTAACTTTTTTGTTTTATTTTTGGTAGAGACAAGGTTTTGCCATGTTTCCCAGGCTGTTCTCAAACTCCTCGGCCTCCCAAAGTGCTGGGATTACAGGCATAAGCCACCTTGCCCTGCCTTTAATCAGTTTTAATCAACTAATAAACGGGTTCCCCAGTGTCCTACAATGGCAATCAGTTAGTTGTTTTAGTACCATTATGGACTTCGTGGGTTTCAATGTATTTGCTGTGTTTCCATCCACAGCAGTTTATTACCCTTATTGATGTTCAGACTTTCCCAACTCTGGCCAGTGGCAGCTTCTTCATGTTAGCCTCTGAGTCCTGTTGTCTTGACTCTAAGTTTTAGTTTATTCTATTGTTTCCCCCCTCCATCCCCTTTTTTCCTCCTGCAATGTAATCGTGGAAGAAACCAGGTTGTTTTCCTCGTAGGGCTTCCTCCAATCTAGGTTTTGCTGTTACACCTGCTTGCTGTCCTTTAACATGTTCCTTGGTTTGTTGTATTTTCTATAAACTAGTAGTTGAATGTATCGACATTCAACTTTGTGTCCTCATGAGTCTCATCTTGTATATTTCCTGAACCAGTTCTGGAACCAGTCATTTCCGGGTTCCTTTAGAAGGGAAATGGTATATCAAATGCCCCATCTAGCTGTGAGGGATGCTTATTTCTCCTGGATTGGTGATTGTTTCTAGGCCTTTTCAGTGAGTAAATCTTGTAAATAGTTCTTTTCTTTTTTAAAGATAAAATATATCATAAATACTTACAGGGCTGGGCGCGGTGGCTCACACCTGTAATCCCAGCACTTTGGGAGGCCAAGGTGGGTGGTTCACCTGAGGTTGGGAGTTTGAGGCCAGCCTGACCAACATGGTGAAACCCCATCTCTACTAAAAATACAAAATTAGCCGGGCGTGGTGGCGCATGCCTGTAATCCCAGCTACTCAGGGGGTTGAGGCAGGAGAATTGCTTGAACTGGGAGGCGGAGGTTGCAGTGAGCCGAGATTGCACCATTGCACCCCAGCCTGGGCAACTAGAGTGAAATAACATCTCAAAAAACAAAAAAACAAAACAAAACAAAAACAACTTACTAATACCTCCTACTCAAATTTGACTGCAGGTCCTTTACTAGATTTCTTCTCTCTTACATATTTGTCTATTTTCTCCTATGCCAAGGATCTGAGAATGATAGAATTAGAAAATCATAAAATCATTCACTTTTTAAAATCCCATGATACTGCTTGAGCATCCCAGATCAGAAATCCAAAATTCAAAATGCTCCACAATCTGAAACTCTTTGAGCACTGACATCTGACATGACTCTCAAAGGAAATGCTCATTGGAGCATTTTGGATTTCAGGTTTTCTGATTTGGGATGCTCAACAAATTAGTCTAATGCAAATATTCAAAAATCTGAAAAAATAAAAAATCTGAAACACTTCTGATCTCAGGCATTTCAGATAAGGGATACTCAACCTGTACACACAGGTTAGTCAAATAACTTATACAAGGTCTCATGGGTATTAAGAGGTGGGCAGCAGGACTAGGCTTAGGCTGCCTGGCCTCAGAACCTGTTAATGAGTATGCACTAAGCTACCTTTCTCTTCCCAGCCTCTGCTGTCTGTAAAATTCCATCAGGAATCCACAGGGGCCAGCTGGGGAGCCAACCCATACAAACAACAAATACCACATTGAGCTCTCTCCCGTCCAAGAAATCTGTTTCTGGGGCAATAACTTCCACCTAGCCTCCCTTTTTCCCCATGGAATGGATCTCAAGATGCAGCTTGGCCTTCTTGCAAACACAGATCTAGTGGAACCACCATTGGCTTTCCCTGACACGCCCATGCAGGTCTGCCCTCACAGATCTCAGTGGGACTCCAGCTGCTTTTACATTGCCTCCCCGCCATTTTCCCTTTTTTCTTATTCAAGGCTAAGGCATCCCCAGCAAGTCTTGACTTGACCCTTGCTTGGGTTTTGATTTGAGGGCTGAGGCATGAGATATTTCAGGATACTGAGGGTCCTATCATTGTGGCATAATGAAAAGAACACAGGATTCAGATGAGCTGACTTGATTTTCAGCCTTAGCTCTGCCTTAGTAACTTCCCCAAGTCTCAATTTTCTCAACTGTAAAGTGGGATTCTCGTATGGAAAGGCGGGATGATAACAGCTCCTCATACAGGGAAAAGGCTGTGCCTTGAATCCCTTGACCAGTTGTTTTCCTCGGGGCCTCTGCACTCCGGGACTGAAGTGGTGGCTGGGAAGGGTTTGGGCACCAAACATCATTTGTTGCCAGTGGCAAATCAGAACAACAGTATCTGGCTGGGAAAGGCTGTTAGAAAATTTATTTTGCCTCTAACTGCCTGGGTAACCCGGCAGCCTGTTTGGTCCCCTGAGCAGTGGGTGGGCTAAAATAATTGCTCAAGTACTTTGTTAAAAGAAAAAGGCTCTTCACGTTTCCATTAACTCCCTGCGTGGGGCAGTTCCAGCCCACTGCTCCAGGTAGCATTTACAGTTCAATTTCACAGTCATGATGGACCGAAATACCTGAAACTCACTTCCTCTCCTCTCCACAAGCCACATGCATTCACAAACAGCCGAGGTTCATCACCAGTCCTTTCTTGTTAATCATCTCCTCCTCCAGATCCTTTCCCCACCTCCTTCTCTTCAAAGAGAGACATGACTTTGAATTTTAAATGTCCCAAGAAGTGCTTTTATCCACAATGGGGACTGATGAGTTAATTTCTTAGAAAATAAACTGAGCACACAGGAGCTGTTAAAATTCCCTTCCTCCAATGCCAACATCACAAAGAATAGCACAGTAGCACATAAATCTACGACTTGCATATGTTTACTTAATCACATTGGAATTCTCTTTGAACTTGACCCCAGGGATAGAGATTACAGAACTGGCTGGTAGCTAAAATAATCCGCTGAAAGAGTTCAGTGTCATGAGAACTTCAGGATAAAATGCAGAAGGAGCTGCTTGTGAAAAGCACCAAACCAATGTGACTTCTAAACCATTCAATTCTGACAACAGGCTTACCCAGGACTGGGTGTGCCTTTCCCACTTTAGCCTGTGGTTGCAAACTGGCTGTGAAGATAGGATTTTCTCTGGAAATAAATACTTGCCCCTACCTTGAATTTCCAAGCAGTCTGAAGTGTCTCATCTCTAGGAAAGGCCCTGAGGCTAGGCTCCTTAAGGCACGGTGGTAGAGTGGATAGTGCTGTCTTTAGAAATGAGTGCAGTTGGTCGGGCGCAGTGGCTCACGCCTGTAATCCCAGCACTTTGGGAGGCTGAGGTGGGTGGATCATGAGGTCAGGAGATTGAGACCATCCTGGCTAACATAGTGAAACCCCATCTCTACTAAAAATACAAAAAATTAGCCGGGTGTGGTGGTGGGTGCCTGTAGTCCCAGCTACTCGGGAGGCTGAGGCAGGAGAATGGCGTGAACCTGGGAGGCGGAGCTGGCAGTGAGCCGAGATCGCGCCACTGTACTCCAGCCTGGGCGACAGAGTGAGACTCCATCTCAAAAAAATAAAGAAAAAAAAAACAAGAAATGAGTGCAGTCTGGGAATCAGAGAGCTAAGGGCTGGGCAGGCCTAAGGATAAGCCAAGAGGAGCAAGGGTGGAATGAAGTGATGGGCACAAGACCACCACTACTGACAGGGCCCAGACCCGCCCCCCACCCCAGGTCATTGCTATTAAGAGTTGCTTGCCTCATGTTACAGGATCTTTGGGGTGTCGTTTTTCTGGCTGGAAACCTCTGTGGCCAGTGGTGCCTTTGCCCAAGTTTCACTCGGACCTGCTGGGTTCATTTCACTCAGTTGGCCTGGCAGGCTGCCCTTGGCTCATGCCACTGGCCTGGGACTCACACCTGCCAAGGGCAAGTCAGGTGTGGAATGGCAAGGGGTGTATAAGCCATGAGCATGGGGTCTGGCCACTGCGCACAGTCAGACATGCTGGCTGCTGCAGCAAGGCAGGCAGCTCCAGGTGCTGGCACGGGTGCCGGTTCACTGCTAGGTTATGGCAGGACCAGGCACACCACAAGCAGCTTCCATGGCTGGCCCAAGGGAAAACAGTGATGCCCTGAAGGTTGGAGATACCATGAACCACAGGGCCCCAAAGAGTGAGTCACAGCGCTGGTTCGGGAGCTCCCAAGTCTGGGCCCCTGAAGGGCCATAGCTCTTCTTTTCTTCTCTTTGCCCATCCTGTAGCTCTTCTTTCCTTCTCACCCACAACATAGTGAGCAAGTGGCATGTCTCAGCCCTGTTTGTGTTATAGCTCTTTTAGTTTCAGCATTCAGTGGGCCCCAGGTTCTTGCCCTATGACCAGGAAGAATGAGGTATGCCGACAAGTGGAGGGTGACTATGTTGAAGAGGAGCTTCATTGATCCATAGAATAGCTCAGAGGACACCTGCAGGGGGCAGCTCCTTTCTGCAGCCAGAGTGTCCCAACCAGTGTTCAGCTCCTAGCAGAGAGGGTAGCTCCTCTCTGCTATGCAAGTTGTCTTGGCAAGTATTCAGCTATCAGCAGAGAGGGTAGCTCCTCTCTACAGCTGGTCTTCCCATTATCTGTGCAGCTCTCAGCAGAGAGGAGGCCCTAGAGTGGGTAGCTCCTCCCTGCAGCTGGTCATCCCAATGTCTGCTCAGCTCTGGCTGAACCTGGGGCTTTTATGGGCCTCAGAGGGGAGGAAATGCATGCTGATTGGCCCATGGGCAGCCATGGGTGGGTCTGGAAAAGGCACAGTCCATGGGACTGGCAGCCCAGCCCTCCCTGGCCTGAAGGTGGGGCCTCACCAGTACCACCCACATCCACCCAGGAACCGGTCTGCCTCGTGCTGCTGTTCTTGGTTCCCAGGCTGTAGGTGCCAAGGGGTGCCTGCAGGCCGGTGCCGAGCTGCCCTCAGCTCCCACTCAGCTTCCCTCCTATGTTCGTGGCACCCAAAGTCCAGAGGGGGCTGAAGAGGCAGGGGGCTGGCATGTCAGCACTGCCCCGAGTGTTTGCACTCCCAACTGGGCCACAACAGCACCCAGTCTTTGCCCTGACTTTGCTCTGAGATTGGAGCAGGCACTGACAGCAGGGAGAAGCCAGACAGCAGGCGCAGGCACTTCCAAGCCTGTGAGGGTGGTGGCGGCAGGGGAGCGGTGGGCACCTGGGCCTTCCTGGGCCCCCAAGAGTGCAGGGATGCCTGGTTCCACAGCCATGGTTTGGGCGGCTGCAGCTGCACCTGGGGGCACTGGGCTCCTGCCTGATCCATGGAGCACGAGGCCCAGGTCTGCAGCTGCAGTTTGGGTGGCTGCAGCTATGCCTGGGAGGCTGGGGCTCCTGCCTGCTCCGTGGAGTGGGAGGCCCAGGTTTACAGCCAAGATTTGGGTGGCTGCAACTGTGCCCCCGGGAGGGTGGGGTTCCCGCCTGCTCCTGGGCCCCAAGAGCACGGGTCAGCAGCCATGGCTTGGGTGGCTGCAGCAGCACCCAGGGAGCTCCCACCCCAACTTGGAAGAGGCTGGGCTCTCACTTGTCCTCGGCTCCTGCTGGCTCCCTGAAGCATGCAACCTTGGCCGTGCCTCCTTGCATGGCCAGCGTGATGGCAGTGGCTGCTCCAGATGGCCTGCTGCTGCCACCACTGATACATGAGTGGATTAATGCAGGCATTGACACATTGTGGCCTGTGGGCCAAATCTAGACCTGTTTTGGTATAGCCTGTGAGCTAAGAATTTTAAAATATATATTTTTAAACGGTTGGAGAAAAAAATAAAAAAATATTTTGTGCCATGTAAAACATATGAACTTCTACTTCAGTGTCTATAAAGTTTTGTTGGAACACAACCATTCATTTATATAATGTCTAAGATTGCTTTTGTGCTGCGATGGCAGAGTTAAGAGGCTGCAATTGAGGTCTGTGTGCATGGCAGAGGGGAAAATATTTGCTGTCTGGCCCTTGACAGAAAAAGTTTGCCAACCTGTGAATTAGGGTCATTTAGAAGCATGAGTTTGAGACAACTGGGGCTCTGGATAGAATTAAGGTTGAGTGAAATGAGCCATGAACTAGCAGGTCTCAGCTAGGGCCAATTTCCTGATCTGTGAAATGGATGGATTAATATTACTCATCTCATAAGGCGGCTGCCTCCTAAAATCTGCTGACAGAAGGTTCATAAACGGTATGGATTTCAAGGCACTCGCACAGCTGGGAAGAGCCACAGATACTGGCTGGAGAATGGTTTCAGACCTGAGTCATTGTCAGACCCACTTGCTGAGCTTTGAAGAACAGGAAGCCCTGGGCTGTGATTCCTTTGAGATATCACTCTCTCCAGGTCTGGGGTGTGGCTGGGCATCTGTCCTGTCCACAAGCTGCCCAGTGATTCGCACATTCAGGCTGGTGGGAAGCTGTGATTTGGCCCATGTGCCTCAAGGCATGGATGAGGAGACACAGGGGTTGATTACTCCTCTGGGCTCTGTCCTCAATGGTTCCTCCACCAGCACCCTTTCTTCCTGAGAACTCATGGCCCCACGTTTCTTCTCCTGTCCCCTCAGTGAGCTCAGTTTGTCCTGTGGCATGGCAGTTTGAGAACACCATTCTTTGGCCCTTGAGGCCGGGAGCTTTCTATGGCCGGGTGTGGGGCTGCACTTCAGTCTCCCCACCAAAGCCCTGGGGTGAGCCCACACTTGGTTCCACAGGCAGCCCAGAGTGGGCAGCTGAGCCGCAGGGGTCAGGACAGCTGACAGGGTCAGGGGCACAGCTTTGACTCTCACTTGGCTCCTCCTCAACTGGGGTCACTCAGGTGAACCACTTAACAGTCCCCCACCCAACACACACCAGCCAAAATTTCCTCATCCATAACATACGGCTCCTATACCTGGCTGGTTCTCTTCATCCTATGCGGCTGTTGTGGGGCCCACAGAGACGACAGTCACAAAAGCACTCTGTCACTGGAGAATGCTGTGCAGGTGGAGCTGGGGCTCTTCAATATTCAAGAAATGTGTTCAAACTGGCCCAGAACCAGGGCAATGTGCACTCAGCCCACACTCTGGCCATGTAGCCTTACCCTTCCCAAGCTACCCACCAAGGCTGTTGACTCTCCTCTCAATAAAGAGTCATGGACATGGGCCTCGGTTGACCGACACTGAAAGTCCTGTGTCCTGGGAAACCTTTGCAGTAAATTCTTATAATTTTATGTTGCCTCAGCATCCATCTTGGATACACATTTAACTTTCTCCTACCAGAAGCAGGGCTCAGTTACTCTTGAGACTCTTGAGACAGTTTCCAGCTCCACACCCAAATGACTCAAGCTGTGGCTCCAGGTGAGAATTTAGAGGCCTCTCTCCCGCCCAGCAGATAGGCTCCCCCGCCCCCGCCCCCGCCTTCCTGCTGAGTCCTTTAAATAGGCCATTCAGGCAGCTGCCCATGAACTTAAGGTGACCCACGTCCTATTCCCTTATATACTACTCTTTGCCTCTCTGTCTCTCTCTGTCTCTGTATCTCTCTGTTTCTCTCCCTCTGCCTGACTCTTTGTTCCTGCCTTCTATGACCCACGGACAGTGGACTGCCCTCCTTACCCATGGTGCCCTCCCTGCCCTGGATCTGTAAGTAAAAATATTTGAACTGACTTCCTGTCATGCTCGTGTATCGAACTTGTGCCTTCCATCTGAAGAACTGGGGGCTACCCCACTGGGTTTTCCCCGGGACATGGGAGTGGGGAGAAACACAAGGTTGGGCTTCCAGGAGGGCCAGAGTGATGGTCACGTAGCCACAAACTGGACACAGGTCAGACAAGACACAAGATCGTCTGCCAGCATAAACACGTTTCCTATGCAAGGCACCCTCCATTTGAAGGTTGGATAACCAGACATTAGGCCATCTGACAAGTAGAAGGATCGTGTGAAAGGCGTCCTATAAACAACACGTACACCTCCTCTTCATTTCTCATTAGGGCAGGGTTGCCAGCTGTGCTGGTACTGGAACCCCAATTTAGCTGAAGGCTCTCAGAACACCCCTCAATCCTGGGCAGATGGGATGGTTGGTCACCCCAGCTGGGCCTGACCCAGGGACTGAGCCTCTGCTCGCTGGCACAGGGTGGATCAGCTGGTTGTGATGGACAGGCAGGAGGCATGGCAAATTAGGGAAGTGACCTGTCAAGGCTCCTTTCCTCCTGGCCATGACCTCTGCCCTACCCCCAGAGCCCCTCTTCTCTCAGGTCCCCTCTGAGTCCACATGGAACCTAATCTAAGTCTGCATTTGGAAATGGTCCAGTTTTCTCTCTCCCCTGCCCTCCCAAGTCTGAGCCACCATCACTTCTCACCTGGAGGGACTTCCAAACTCGTCCACCCATTTCCACTCTGTCCTTGTCCAATCTACTCTCCACACTGTCTACACAATCAACAAACCAATTGCCTCAAAATGCCAGTGTAATTATGTAGTCTATGCTTAAGGTTTTTAGTGGCTAACCCAGTCCTCTTAGGATACAGACCTACCTCCTCACCTGGTGGGAGGGCCTGGCCCTATCCCTTCCTCCTCCCCAGGCTTCGTGCTATCCACCCCTGCCCCTTGCTCACCCTGCTGATCTCCTTCCAGCTTTGGGGTCTGTTATGCACTGAATGTGTGTCCCCCTCAGATTCATACATTGAGACTCAATCTCCAATGTGATGGTATTTGGAGAAGGGGCCTTTGGGTGGTAATCAGGTGATGAGGGTAGATAGATCCCTTATGGGTGGGATTAGTATTAGTGGCTTTATAAGAAAAAACCAGAGAGCTAGCTCACCCTCTTTTCACTGGAGAATGAAAAGTTGGAATTCTATAACCAGGAAGAGGGCGCTCACCAAAACCCAACTATGCTGGCATCCTGATCTCGAACTTCCAGCTTCCAGAACTGTGAGAAATAAATTTGTTGTTTATAAGCTCCCCAGTCTATGGTAATTTGTTATAGCAGCCTGAGTTGACTAAGAAAGGGACCTTCACGCACATAACTCTGGTGCTTGGTCAGCTCTTCCTGCAAGGTTCGCCTGGTCAATTCCATTCCTCTTTCAAGCCTCAGCGTCAATATCATTTCCTCAAGGAAGTTTTGCTCAGCCTCCCTGATTGTGCTGGTTTTACTGGTACTTCTTCACAGCACGTAACACAAATATAATTCTGATTTGTGTTTGTACGTGTGTGTCATTACTTGTCTTCCCTACAAGGCTGTAAACTCCATGAAGGCAGGGATCACACTTCTTCCTGTTTATCCCCTAAAGCAGGGATCAACAAACCTTTTTTGTAAAGGATCAGATAGTAAATATTTTAGGCTTTATAGGCCACATGGTCTCTGTTGCATATATACACCATGGAATACTATGCAGCCATAAAAAATGATGAGTTCATGTCCTTTGTAGGGACATGGATGAAATTGGAAATCATCATTCTCAGTAAACTATCGCAAGGACAAAAAACCAAACACTGTATGTTCTCACTCATAGATGGGAATTGAACAATGAGAACACATGGACACAGGAAGGGGAACATCACACTCGGGACTGTTGTGGGGTGGGGGGAGGGGGGAGGGATAGCATTAGGAGATATACCTAATGCTAAATGACGAGTTAATGGGTGCAGCACGCCAGCATGGCACATGTATACATATGTAACTAACCTGCACGTTGTGCACATGTACCCTAAAACTTAAAGTATTAAAAAAAAAAAAAAAAAAAGAAACAACTCAACTCTGCTGTTGTAGCACCATAGCTATAGAGAACATGTAAATTGGCCAGGCACAGGGGCTCCACGCCTGTAATCCCAGCACTTTGGGAGGCTGAGGCAGACAGATTACTTGAGGTCAGGAGTACAAGACCAGCCTGGTCAACATGAAACCCCATCTGTACTAAAAATACAAAAATTAGCCAGGCATTGTGGCGGGTGCCTGTAATCCCAGCTACTTGGGAAGCTGAGGCACGAGAATCGCTTGAACCTAGGAGGCAGAGGTTGCAGTGAGCCGAGATCACGCCACTGTATTTCAGCCTCGGCGACAGAGCGAGACTCTATTTCAAAAAAAAAAAAAAAAAAAAAGAACATGTAAATCAATGTAACTGATATGGTTTGGATCTGTGTCCCGGCCCAAATCGCATGTCAAATTGTAATTTCCAGTGTTGGAGGTGGAGCCTGGTGGGAGATGATTGGATCATGGGGGTGGATTTCCCCTTTGGTACTGTTCTCATGATAGTGAGTTATCATGAGATCTGGTTGTTTAAAACTGTGCAGCACCTCCCCCTTCTCTCTTTCTTCCTCCTGCTCCAGCCATGTAGGTTGTGCCTGCTTCCCCTTCACCTTCTGCCATGATTGTAAGTTTCCTGAGGACTTCCAGCCATACTTCCTGTATTGCCTGCAGAACTGTGAGCACGTTAAACCTCTTTTGTTTATAAATTACCCAGTCACAGGTATTTCTTTATAGCAATGCAAGAATGGACTAACACAGTGACTGTGTTCCAATAAAACTTCACAAAAACAGATGGCAAGTTGGATTTGGCCCATAAGCTGTAGTTTGTCAACTCCTACCTTGGAGCAGTTTTTCAGCATCACCTGGAAACTTAAGTTCTTGGGCCCCACCCTATATCTGCTGAATCAAACAAATATTTTCCTGTTCATAGCCTTTACTTTCTTCTGGGATTCCAATTATATGTGTATTATTGTTATAGGTTGCTTGAAGTTGTTCCAGAGATCACTGATGCTCTTAAAGTTTTTAAAATCCCTTTTTAAAAAACCTATTTCATTTTGGATAATTTCTATTGCTGTGTTTTCAAATTCATTAATCTTCTGCAATGTCTAATCTACTAATCCCATCCAGTGTTGCTTTTGTTCTGAGATGTTATAGTTTTAATCTCCAGAAGTTTAATTTTGGTCATTTAAAAAATATCTTCCATATGTAACTTTTTGAACATATGGAATACAATTATAATTGTTTTAATGTCCTTGTGTGCTATTTCTGACATCTGTGTCATTTCTGGGTTTTGATTGCTTGATTTTTCTCATTAGGGTTCTATTTTTCCTCTTCTTTGCATGCCTTGTAATTTTTGATTGGATGTCAGATGGTGTGAACTTTACCTTGTTGGGTGCTGGATATCTTCGAATTCTTGACCTTTACAGTTTGACCCTTTTGGGTCTTGCTTTTACAATTTAGTAGGCAGGGCTCAGGCTGGGATTAATTATTCCCCACTACTGAGGCCAGACTTTTCTGAATAGTCAATGCCCATGAATTATGAAGTTTTCCAGTCGGGCTGGTGGGAATAGGCACTATTTCTGGCTCTGCTTTGAGAAATTCTCTCTCTGGCCTTGGGTAGTTTCTTCCCAGGCATATACTGCAGGCCTGACTACTCCATCTTGGTCAAACACATGTCCGTAAGCAAACGTTTTGATCTTTAATATTCTGATTGGACAGAAGAAGTAACTCAGATCTTACAAATTTTAGCACATTTGATTCCTCAGAAACTCCAATGAAGTAGTTATTTTCATTAAAATAGCTGAGAAAAATAAGGCTCAGACAGGTGACGTGACTGCTTGTTAGACTCCCAAGCTCACCTATTTCATCACTTGATGTTGTTCTCCTTACACGTCTGCCAGCCCCTGCTGGAATGTCTCCTCTTCAGACCAAAGCATACCTGGGAATGTAGTAGGTTAAGTTAGATCCTCCTCATTACTCAGAGTGAGGTCCGGGGGCCAGGATCATTGGCATCGTAGGAGCTTGTTAGAGATGCAGAGGCCCAGCCGTGCTGAATTAGAGGCTGCATGGTAGCAGATCCCAGGTGAGCATTACTGTCTGAGACACATGAAATTTAGAAAATGGTTCCTGGGCCTTGATCACTTGAGCCCAGTCCTGGCTCCCTGCCAGAAAAGACACAGTCAAAAGCCAGGACCACATTCAGGGTCACTTTAGGTGCCCATATCTCCTCTAATGGCAGCTCATGTGCCAGGCATAGCCCAATCTGGACGAGGCTTCTGGAGGAGCACACTGGACCCAGCCTTTGCCCTCTGGGAGTTTGCCTAGCCCATCATTTTCCAGAAAGCTGTGACTCATCCTGCTTCATCCATATCCCAGGTGCTGTCCTGGCTGGAGGCCAGAGGACTGAGCTTGGGAGAACCAACCAGGAAGGCCTTTGGGGAAGAGGTGGGGAGGGAGAGGAGATGGATGGCAGTGGGCAGGTGCCATCTCTGCAGGGCTGGCCAGGCTGGCTGAGCCTGGCCACTGCAGTACTGCCAGCTGCTCTTCTCAGCCCTTCAGCTCAACCACAGCTAGAGGCAGTACAGGTCACCTCCACGCTTACCTTTTTAGGCTTCCTCTCTGCATTTCTGGGAGAACATTTCTGAAAATCCTCTGGATTCCTTGTCAGTAGGACGGGACTGCCAAGCTGATGGTGTTAGCAGACCAAAACCACAAGAGAAGGAGAAAGCGGGGCTGCTAAAGGGGCTGTTTATTTCTTACTTCCTCTGATGTCCTTACCTCACAATTCAAACAAATTGCCCCCTGGAAGAGGGTTATCCTAAGGTCCAGAGAACTGACAGAGGCTTAACAGAGTTCTAGGTCAGCATCCTCTTCCCAAGCAATCATGCTGTTTCTATAAAGACAGAATTCCAGGTGCAAATAGAATTGTTCTCCTTACCAGGAGACTCTCAATACCTGTCTAGGCAGGGGGTTCTTAGACCCCCCTAACCAGTACCCACACCTACATAATACTTACAAAGCATATTGTAGAACACATGCTAGGGCGATATGGAGCAGGCACAGATGTGAAGGCAAGGAAACCTGGCTTTGGATCTGGAACTGCATGGGGTATTAGCTGTATGACTTTCAGGAAGCTTAGGAGTTTTAAGCCTCAAATTCTTCACCTGTACAATGGACTGATAATAAGACCCACCTAAAAGAGTTTCAATAAAGTGAGTTAGTGTATGGACCAGGCATACAGCAAGTGCCCCCATAAATGGCAGCGTTCATTATTGCAGAAATACACAAAGATGTAAGGACACACTGATAACAGACAAAGGCATCTTTGTCACTGTCCTGCTGCTGTTATCATTAGTTTAATGGCTCTTAACAGAGTCACCTGGAGGGCTTGTGATATGGTTTGGCTCTGTGTCCCCACCACAGTCTCATCTGGAATTGTAAAGCCCACGTGTCAAGGGAGGGACCTAGCTGGAGGTGTTGGGATCATGGGGCGGGTTTCCCTCATGCTGTTCTCCTGATAATGAGTGAGTTCTCATGAGATCTGAGGGTTTTATAAGCGACTCTTCCCCCTTTGCATGCTCATGTTCTCTCTCTCCTGCCACCATGTAAGACATGACTGCTTCTCCCTCCACCATGATTGTAAGTTTCCTGAGGCCTCCTCAGCCATGTGGAACTGTGAGTCAATTAAGCCTCCTTTGTTTATAAATTACCCAGTCTTTTGGATAAAGAAAATGGGGTACATATATGCCATGGAATAGTATGCAGCTATAAAAAGGAACGAGGTTATTCCTTTACAGGGACATGGATGAAGCTGGAAGTCATTATCCCTAGCAAACTAATGCAGGAACAGCAAACCAAATACCACAGGTTCTTACTTACAAGTGGGAGCTGAACAATGAGAACACATGGACACCAGGAGGGGAACAACACTTACTGGGGCCTGTCAGGGGAGGGTGAGCCGGGGTCAGGGGAGAGCATTAGGGAAAAGAGCGGATGCATACCGGGCTTAATACCCAGGTGATGGGTTGATAGGTGCAGCAAACCACCATGGCACATGTTTACCTATTTAACAAACCTGCACATCCTGCACATGTACCCTGGAACTTAATAAACTTTAAAAAAAGTAAAAGAAAATACATTAAAATAATTAAAATAAAAAATAAAGTATTTTAAAACACTATCTTTAATGTTTATAGTCTAAAATATATTTTTCTAAATAAATTACCTACATTCAAAAAGTAAATGAATTACCCAATCTCGCGTAGTATCTTTATGACAACGTGAGAATGGACTAATACAGCTTGTTGAAACACATCTTCCTGGGCCTACCCCTACCCCAAGTTTCTGATTCAGTGGGTCTAAGGTGGGCCTGATAATTTGCATTTCTGACAGTTTCCCAGGTGAAGCTGGCCTGGTGACTTCACTTTGAGAACCACTGGCTTAGTCTACCTTTGTTGTTTTTCCCCAGGAAGAGAACACAATCTGGTTGCATATTTGAATCACCTCTGGGTTCTTCAAACTCTAAGGCTGCCCAGGTTTCACCCCAGGCCAGTTAGGTCAGGATCTTTGCAGAATGTGGCTCAGGGAGTGTTTCAAAACTCGCTGGGTGATTCTGATGTGCATCTAGCGTGGAGAACCAATTTGAATGCTTGAGTCAAAATCCCTCCTTGGGTAGATGCACGACCCTGGCTCTGATGTTTGGGGCTTTAGGACACTGTGTCTTTGTACATGGCTTCCTCTGGCTTTTTATTACAAACAAAACAAAAACATTCAGCCGAAGGCCCAATTCAATGACTACGACCTCCATAAGCATAGCCATATTGCCTCTCCTCCCAGCAGAATTAATTCTTCTTCTGTGCATACACCCTGTATTGAGACCCCTCTATCAGTTCTGATTTCATTCTATTTTTTCTTAAGATTTAGTTGTTTATGTATCTGTGTACCCCTTACCACCAGGCTGTGAGCTACTTGAGGGCAGGGATTGGGTCTTAATTCAACTTTATGATTTCCCCAAAGAGCCTAGTTTGGTGCTGACTCAAGATAGCCTCATCAGTTTTTGTTCAAAAGCAATATAATTCAGCCAGGTGCAGTGGCTCATGCTTGTAATCCCAGCACTTTGGGAGGCTGAGGTGGGCAGATTCCCTCGAGGTCAGGAGTTTGAGACCAGCCTGGCCAACATGGCAAAACTCCGTCTCTACTGAAAATACAAAAATTAACTGGGCATCCTGGCAGGCGCCTGTAATCCCAGCTACTCAGGAGGCTGAGGCAGGAGAATCGCTTGAACCCAGGAGGTGGAGGTTGCACTGAGCCAAGATCATGCCACTGCACTCCAGCCTGGGTGACAGAGGGAGAGTGTCTCAAAAAAATAAATAAGATAAAAATAAATAAATAAATAAAATTCAACTGAATGATGATCCTTTCCAATCTCTAGTCATATATTTATACCAAAAAAAAAAAAAAAAAGAATTAAGGACAAATAGCTAAATAATCCAGGCTACAAAACTACCTAACTGAAATGTGAATACATGTCTAATTTATCTGGAGTTTTGCTTCAAATCCCTGCTTTTGTTGTCCAGCTGCACCTCACTGTTCAGCAGGGATTGTGAATGTATCTTATGGTAACTGAAGCCACTTAGAAAGAACTCCACCGTGATATTTAGCAAATTATTTTTAATCTGATGGGTAAACTCACATTAGTGCAGCTGTTCATGTCAAAGAGAAGGGAATAGAGCGAGGGGTGTTTCGGATGCCTGCTGGGCTCACTTCATAAAAGAAGGCTTGTTATCTTGCATTCTGTCTCCGGTCATGCTATTTCTGCTGGGGTAAGCTGTCACTGACTTGTCGCTGATGGCAATAATAAAACTTGAAGAATGGAGAAATATCCTAATTCAGTTAGAAGGCCCTGATTACATAAGTGAGGCAGTTTCCCGGATGAGGGAGGATCCTGGCCCCAATTTCATTTTCCCAAGTCATGTGCCAGGCAGACTTCCTGCAGCTACTGTCCCCGCCACCCCCCACCCCGCCCTGCTTCATTGCAGTTCTGTTTTCTTCTGTAGAACTCACTTCCAAGGCAGACCGCATGAGCTGCCTCATTCACTGGCTGGTTTAGTTCACCTGCCCATGGGACTTAGGTCTTCCAGCAGAGCCACCTTCAACATTGCTGTTCAGCTAGAAAGAGGCTTCCTCCAGGCATTTGCACATCTGCTTCCTCACCATTCAGGCCTCAGCTCCTCTCCTCCCCAGAGAAATCCTCCCTGACCACCTGTCTAAAGCAGTCGCCACCCCCTGCCAGCAGTCCCATTCACTGTCAGTGTTGTGCCAAACCCCTATTAATCTCAGTAGGGAAGGGGCTGGAACCCAGTGGCAGAGAAGAGACCCATAGGTAGTAAATGAGACATGGGGTTTTATTCGGGGCTTACATATAGGGGAGGGTCCAGTGGCAGCAGGCTGGATAGGAGAACCACCTCACATACAGAAATGGTCCAGTGGCAGTGGACTACACAAGATATCCCCTTTCCTATGGTCCAGAGGCAGTGGGCTGGGCAGGAAAACGGCAATCGCCTGCAAACATCATGCAGTTTTGGTAGCATTTTTATTTAACACCCTCCCTCTAACAACCTCAATCTGGTAACCTTCATTTAACCCAAAACTCAGGGCCTCCATCCCCTGTTCCATGTGACATGCAGCGGGTGGGTTGGGGGGTAGGAGTGGGGCTCAAATGTTTCAAATGTTTATCATAGAGTTTCTCATAGATAAGTAATGACTCTCCAGGTTGGCCATTCCTGGATTCCCTAACTGGGAGCACACATTTAGGTACATCTGCCATGTGTGGTCATTCTAAGGATGTGTTTCAATTATTGCTGTCAGGTGCATTTACCCTATAGCTAGCCACTTGAGCAAGCCATTTTGGATGTCTGATCAGTCAAGCCTTCAGATGACTGCAGCTCCTGCTGGTATCTAACCACAAGGACACGAGGAACTCCAAGTGAGAACTGCCCAGCTGAGCCTAGTCAACTCTCAGAACCATGAGAGATGTTGTTATTAATAGTGGTTGTTGCAAGCTGCTGAGTGTGCTGATCATCACAGCAACCCAGTGAGGAAGTCATTCTTATCCCCTTTAGAGAGGAGGAAACAGAGGCATAGAGAGGCTATTTAGTCCCCAAAACTATGGTGTGTGGCATTGATAGCCCCATATGACAGAGGGTAAATTGAGGTTCTCAGGCATTAGAAATCTGCCTGAGATTCCCAGCTGGGGGTTCCACCCTCACTGAAGCTTCTGTCCTCTGCCATGTGGGGCTCTCTTCCAGCTATGTTTCTGCATTTCACACCCAACAGGCCCTTCCAGGGAGCTCCTCCCTCCCCAAGCGAGCACCAGGGACTAAGTGCAATGGTGCCATCTTGGCTAACTGAAACCTCTGCCTCCCAGGTTCAAGTAATTCGTGTGCTTCAGCCTCCCGAGTAGGTGGGATTACAGGCGTGCACCAACATGCCTGGCCATTTAAGGGGCTAACTTTTTATAAGCTAAGAACAGCACTGGGCAAAAATAAATTCCAGGTGGAGCAAAGAGCTAAACAAACAAAAAAAACTAGAATAGGATAATATTTGCAGAAAATAGAGTATTTTTGTAATCTTGGGGGAGTGTAAGCCTTCTCAAACAAGTCACAAAACCCAGATGCTATAAAGGAAAAGATGGACATACTTGACATGTGACAGGCATTTATTTCTAGTGGACAATGCTGTTCTAGAATATGGCTGAGTGAATACTTTTTGTGGGCCATATAGAGGTGTGGTTTGGCTCAGCCTGGGTCTAATTCTCTCCAACCCTTAGTTAAGGGGGCTGTAATGACTCAAGCTTTCCATTTTCCCATCCTGGAATGAGGGGTGGATTAGGAGGAGCTGGAGGGGCCAAAGATGGTCTCTCTCTCTCTCTCTGTTGGGCTGGAGACTGGGCACATCCCTGCCCTTCTTGTCGTCAGTTTTCCCCTTTTACATGACATGGATGAAGAAGGTCATCTCCAAGGCTTCTGCTTGGAGAGAGGGAGACTGGCTGTTTTCCTGGTCCTCCAAGACCACGGTGATAGAGGGTGCTCCTGATAGCAGCTGCTCTTGGCTGAACTCTTAGAGAGGCAGGCAGACAGGCTTATGGGACTTAGAAAGAGGTCACCTCAATGGTCAGTGGCCTTAGAGGGAGGGTTGGCAAGCAAGCTGGATGAGGATGGGATACAGGAAGCCAAGGGCTCTGCAGCCCAGCTCCCAGCCAAATCCCACGACTGTGTGGGTCCTGTCTACCTGAGCACATAGGTAGGCTCAGGGGGGCTAGAATGTTCTGATACAACAGGAAGGAGAGTAGGGCCAGTGTGTCTAGAGTGTGTTTGGGGGTCACCATGGCCAGATTTCTGCTCTCCACTTTCACAGGGGGGTTCCCCTTTCTGGGTGGTTTCTGCTTCCAGTCTGGCAAGCTTTGAGAGGACCAAGCCCTTGGGGCTACTCACTGCTGGTAATAAGGATGGCCATGTTCCTTGTTGCATGACTTAGAAATAGTATTCAACTCAGAACAAAGAAAGAGCTTCCCCACATCCCCAAATTAAAACCATGGCACAAGCACCTGAAATCAGGTGTTTTGGTTTTCCTCTCATGTAGAAGTCCAGGGAAAGGTGGGCCAGAACTAGTACGGGGTCCCACAGTGATCAGAAATACAGATTCCTTCTGCCTTTCTGCTCCACCATTGTTGGTGAGTGGCTTTCATCCTCAAAGTAGTTGCCTCTGATCCAAGATGATTATTGAGCTCCAGCCATCACATCTACATTCCAGGTAGAAAAAAGAAACAGAGAAGAACAAAAATCAACTTTCTGTTTTCCTCAGAAATCCTACCCAGCAGCCTCTGCTCAAATGTCATTGACCAGAATTTAGTCACTCAGGTTCAGGGGAGGCTGTGAAATACAGTTTTCTTGCTGAGCGAATTAAATAAGGATTCTGCTTCTAAGAATGAGAGAATGGATATTGGTAGGCAAACAGCAGTTCTGCAAGTAGCAGTTTCTTAGCATGGCAATCAAAGCCTTAAATGAACTTTCACCCCAGCGAGTCCATTCTGTTCCTCCCCTGCTGTATTACAGGCCTGGTTCACAGAGACAAGAGGATGGGAAAGAGAAGATCATTCAGCCCTGACTTTGATCACCAACCTCTGACCATGCCCGAGCATTTTGCCTTCAGCCTCAGACTTTCTGCTTCTTCCGAGGTGGCCTCTGGAAACCCACATGAAGGGCGGGGTGGCCGATGGGTCTTATTCTATTCCCCAGCAAGTAGGGGTAGTTTCCATTCAGCCTCCCTGGAGTCACCCACCAGGAAGCCACTGCTGGCTTAGGGCCACAGGTTGGAACCTGCCATATACACATCACTGCATCCCCCAGCTGACTTGCTGTGTCTCACACACTCACCCACATGTCCCCTCAACTCTAAGGAAAGAAAACCTCTTCTAGAGTTACTGCCTTTTAACCTGGAACAGGTGAAGCAGATAAATGGTCCCTCTGGTCTGGAGGGTGCAGTGATGGTGGCCTTTGGGCCATGGACACCTTCATTATTCATCCTTTCAGCTGGGCAAACTCTCAGGTGAAATATGGGGTCTAGTTTTTAAAGCTGCTTTCATGACAGTGGTTTTCCATTTAATCCCCCAAAGCTAACAATATGTAATCAGTTTTCCTTAACAAATGACTTCCTAACTTCATTAGTTCATAATTAATTTGCTAGCATGTAACCAGATAATTAACACTCCTGATTAGAGACAAGCAAAAGAGGAACTTCTTTTTTCATGGTCGAAGCAAACATTGATTAAAATCCGAGCTGTTCCTTGATTTTCCCTACAATTTAACTCAATGAAAGTGGTGATTGGTGATTTGTGGTGGTGGTTTAAAAAATTAAATTGGAAGTGAGACCAGTGAGTCTTGCTGTGGAGCACTTAATTACCAACTTAGTTTTTGGATAATTTTGCTTTCTTTTTCTCAGCTACAAAGGTATGGAGCAAGAGAATCAAGTGGTAGCTGAATGTGTTTAATGGAAACCTTAAATACCTGGACTTCCAATTTGTTAGGAATGGGGCTGGGCTGGGGAGAAGAAGCGGAACAGAAAGGATCCTAGTCATGAACGTCATGTTTTGAGTGGTCCAGCCCACCGTAGAATACAAAGCCTCTTCACTCCCTTATCTTATATGGTCTCCATACAACTCTGGGATGGGGATGGCAGGGAGGGACCAACCCAATTAGCCCTTCAGATGAGAACACAGCCCCAGGAAGTGAGGTGAGGAAAGTGGTGCAGGAGCTGGGAACTGTGCCCCCTGCAGGCGAGCCTGTTTCTTTCTCTTCTTCCTGGAGGTTGACACCAATGTCCAGTGATTCAAGGTTTTTTGCATCTCTGTGTCACCTGCACATGTTAACAGAGCAGGACTGGGACCAGATAAGCAAGGCATCTAGGGCACAAAATTGAAGGAAGCCCTCACTTTCAGACTTATATTTTGTGCCTGGGAAGCTTGCTGTTCTTCTGAGCCCAGGCCCTGTATCAGAGCTGACCGACATCTGTTTTGCACCTACTCCCTGCCCTGTGCTAAGCATTTTCCTGCATTGTCTCATTTAATCCTCACAACAGCCCTCGTGATGTGGGTGCGATTGGTATCTCCATTTTTACTGATGAGGAAAACAGAGCTTGCAGAGAAGGACTGACTTGCCAAAGCCATGGGCTAGAAAATGGTGGCTTGATTGACATGCTGGCTGGCTGGCTCCAGGGCTGGCTCGCCTCTGCTCTTCCAGCTGAGCCCCAGGTATCCCAGGCAAAGAAATGCTTGCAACTGGATGTCATCTACCCATGGCTGCTAGCTTAGGCTGGCCCTGGCTAGCGTTCCTCTGAGAGGGGTTGGGGAAGGGAGAGAAAGCCCAGTGCCACATGTGGCCTTGGGAATGTGGCCAGATTGTATGTGAGTGGTGGCAGGGAGGGTGGGGCCCCAGGAGGGGAGCCAAGGAAACTGGCTCAGTTCCCCAAGCAGGGCAGGACCCTGCTACGAAGATAGGGCTGCTTCACACCGGCTTCTTACAGCCTCCAACATGGTGTGGATGTGCTCAGTGGGGCTGGGGCTTGGAGCTTGGGACTTGGGTGTGGTCAGCTCTAGGCTTTCAAGGTCAGTGGGAAGGCCACTTTCTGGGAGTCCTTCCAGAGCATCCCCTCAACACCAGCCCAAGGAGCATTTGCTGTCTGGGGGAAGGAAAGCTAGGAGCAAGAGGTAAGCACTGCAGGGTAGGCAGAGACCCCCGGGGCTGTGAGCAGGGCTCTGAGGAGAGCCGGGCCAGATCCTGCAGGCGGGGGTGAGAGCCAGAATGGCAGCTGATCCGAGAGGCTGTGACCTATAATTTATACCCAGCTCCTTCCAGAAAGGACTGGCGGCTGCCTGCTAGGGGATTTGTAACTGTGGGCATTGCTTTGATGAAGCTAAGGGGGGATTTCAGGTGGTCCCTTGGGTGAGATGTTACTGAATTAAGACCATCTATGAAGCAGTTTCCCACAGTGTATCTGCTTTCATCCTCAAAACCCTGCTCTAGAGTCAGAATGATTATTTCCATGTGACAGATGGGGAGACTGAGGTGCAGAGGGTGAAGTGGCTTGTACAAGGTCCCACACCTGAGGGAAGGCAGGACTGAAATCCAGGTCTGTTTAGTTTGAGCAGCATCCAAGACTGTTATCTGGGAAGCAGATGGTGATACCATTTTAAATCTCTTACCCAAATCTCTTTGGTGCCTACAGCCATTTTAGGCAGGACCCAGCTCTGCAAATTACCCAGATGGTTCTATCCACCCACTGAACACTGGCCCATATTTCCCTGGGACCATTTCCATCCAAAGCATGAGTCTTGGCTAGTCCCAGGTGGATTGTCTTTTGTTATGTAGAGTAAGGAGGGAAGCGGGTAAGATCTTACAATCTGTATACTTTGTACACACAGACCCAGCCATGAGGATGCCTCCTACCCATCTCTCCAATCAAAGGGTTCAATTGTAGATGATGAAGGCCTAACATGGAGTCAGATTGTTTGGTTTGAATGCTGGTTCTGCCATTGGGTGATGTCTTGGTCAACTTGGGCTGCCATAACAAATAGCACAGACTGGGGGGCTTAAACAACAGACATTTATTTTCTCACAGTTCTGGAGGCTGGAAGTCAAGATCAAGTATGGGCAGGGTTGGTTTCTCCTGAGGCCTCTCCTTGGCTTACAGACAGTGCCTTCTTGCTGTGTCCTCACATGGCTTTTCTTCTTTATGAGTGCACCCCCCTTGTCTCTTTCTCTTCTTACATAAGGACACCAGTCATATTGCACTGAGGTCCCACCCTTATAACTTCATTTAACCTTAATTACTTCCTAAAGGTCCTGTCTCCAAATATAGTCACATTGGAGGTCAGGGCCTCAACATAGGAATGGGGGGTGGGGATATGGGGAACACAATTCAGTCTATAATAAGTAGTGTGGCAAATTCACTTGATAACAATAACTTTAGCATACCCACCCAAAGGAAAAGTCATATGAAAAAGACACCTGCACACACGTTTATAGCAGCACAATTCACAATTGCAAAGATATGGAGCCAATCCAAGTGCCCATCAACCAACAAGTGGATAAAGAAAATGTGGTATATATAATATACACCATGGAATATTACTCACCCATAAAAAGGAATGAAACAATGTCTTCTGCATCTACTAGGATGGAGCTGGAGGCCATTATTCTAAGTGAAGTAACTCAGGAATAGAAAAACAAATATGTATGTTGTCACTTATAAGTGGGAGCTAAGGTATGAAGATGCAAAGACATAAGAAATAATGAACTTCAGGGACTGTGGGAGGGTAGGGTGGAAGCAGGGGTGAGGGATAAAACACTACACATTGTTTGAACAGTGTACACTGTACAGGCCGGGCATGGTGGATCACCTGAGGTCATGAGTTCGGGCCTGTAATAGCAGCACTTTGGGAGGCCAAGATGGGCGGGTCACCTGAGGTCAGGAGTTTGAGACCGGCCTGGCCAACATGGTGAAACCCCATCTCTACTAAAAATACAAAAAAATTAGCCAGGTGTGGTGGCGCATGCCTGTAATCCCAGCTACTCGGGAGACTGAGGTAGGAGAATCTCTTGAACCCAGGAGGCAGAGGTTACAGTCAGCCAAGATCATGCCGTTGCACTCCAGCCTGGGCAACAAGAGCAAAACTCCATCTCAAAAAAAAAATTAAAAAATAAAAATGAATAGTGCACACTGTACAAACACATTGGGTACAGTGTACACTGCTTGGGTGATGAGTGCACAAAAATCTCAGAAATCACTAAAGAACCTATCCATGTAACAAAACACCACCTGTCCCCCAAAAACTATTGAAATAAATATAAAAATTAAAAATCTTAAGCAGACGCTGAGAATGACCCTGTATGACAGATGCACTTGAGTGCAGTTTGGAGCTCCCAGTGAAGAATCTGGGAGTGGCCTACATGGAGATCCATTCCTTATCTATGAGGAACATCTGAGCACCCAGCCTGTCCTGTGGAGCGTGGGCCATACAGGGGACTGAGGCCCTTTGAGTTGGGCTAGATGAAGGTTGGCAGGTGGAGGTCGTTAGCGGGAGGGTGCTAAGTGAAAATGCTGTATAAAGTGCATGCCTTTTGCAAGTGATTGTGGTTCTCCTGTCCAGCCCACTGCCTCTGGACTCTCTCCCCTGTACATAGCCCCTGATAAAATCCCATGTCTCATTTGTTGGCTCTGGGTCTCTTCTTCAGCCTATTGAAACTGGTACCATCCCCATGGGAGCTGATAGGGGTTTGGCATGGCAAAAGTGACCTTAGCCAAGAGCTTCCCTAAGCCTCAGCTGCCTCATCTGTTACATAGGGATAATAAACATAACTATTCCATAGTTTCTGAGGGAATTAAATGAGGTAATACATGTAGACCAAAGCATGGCAAGGGCTTTGAGCAAGGGCTCAGCATGCTGGGTATCATGATCATGATCATCATCATCATCATCATCACCACCACCATCACCACTGCATTATTTTCATTAGTCTAAATCAAATGACCAGGATCCCGAAGGCTGCTGGTTTCAGACCTTTAGATCCTGCTTGCCATTGCTGTGCAAGGTTACAGTCACAGAAGATCAGAGCTGCAAGGATCTTGACCTTGACACCAAATGCTGATTCTACAAGTGAGGAAACTGAGGCCCAGAGCGAATGGCTCAGCTACGGTCAGAATGCTGGTATCCTGCTTCTGGGCCTGGTGTTCCCATGGCTTCTCGAACCATTTCACTGACCAGTAGGGGTCAAGAGAAGCTCCCCTCCCTGTTGGGGTCATGTAAGAAGTATTTGGACAATTCAATTTGTTTTTTTTCCCCTCAATGTTTTATGGACTGTTTCCCTTCTGTCTTAGTGGAGTGCTTGTCACTTAGTGAATGAATACATGTCATCAGTTACCAAGTCCCTATGCATGGGTCCCTTGCCCAGCCCCCTCCATAAACACAGCATTCCAGCTCCTGCTGTGATGACATCAAGCCTTCCAAGGGCAGCCTAACATTTCCTTGCCTTATCCCATGCATGCATCTGTGTCCTCCCTGGGAATTTGGATGAAATATTAAAAATTCACCAGGCTTCAGTCAGAAGGGCATGATGACTCACTTGTTTTGACAGTATAATATCTCCAGTTAAAAATAATGCAGAAGCTCAAAAACAAAAAAACAACAAGGCCTGGCAGTTCAGCTGGCTTCCAACCCAACATCCACTTCTTCCATCTTCCTTCCAACAGAACCTCAAATGGGGTCAGATACAGGGCACAACATGCTCAGTGGGGGTGAATCTCTGGCCCAACCCTCATCCCTTGGCCTACAAGAGCATCAGGGCTGGGCATGTGACCAGCTCTAGCCAATGAGACTTGAGGGAAGTCTCTTGGGGTCTTGATTTAGATGAGAACCCCTCCCCCAACTTCAGATTTTGGGATGCAGTTGTTTGGGGAAGTGATGCTTGCAGCAACTATGTTGGAATCAGGAGGGCAAGGTTAACACAATAGATTCTCAGAGAATGTGACGTGCAGCCCCGACGTTGCAGAGCTGTGAACCTCCCCTCAAACCTCCACCTCCAGACTTCTTGTTATGTGAGATGAAAACCTCTACTGTTCAAACCACGTTTGTTTGGGTGTTATTTGCAGCCAAAGCCATCCCAACTGAAGCCATCCTAACAAAGAGAAGGAACAAGGAGCAAAAGCTACCACCCATAGTACAGGAACTATGGCAATCAAGAGCTGGTATGCAGACAAGGGGGACTAAGGGCTGGTTTGGTGGTCTTGTACTCACCTGGGTCTTGTACATAGCTTGGGAAACCAGTGCTATGATAAAGATGTTCCTTGGATTGTCCTGGTGCAAACTCTTTAACAACTCTTACAGGATTTTTTTGGAAGAATAATATTTTTAAATTGAGGTTTAACTTAAAAGTGAACTTTGAGAACCCAAATCTTAAGTGTACAGTGAAATGAATCTTTACATATGTATATACACCCATGTGGCTACCCCCTTATCAAGATCTAAAATACTCCTAGCATTTTAGAAATTTCCCTTGTGCTTGTATTTTATTTTTTTGAGATGGAGTCTCACTCTGTCACCAGGTTAGAGTGCAGTGGCGCGATCTTGGCTCACTGCAACCTCCGCCTCCCGGGTTCAACAGATTCTTCTGCCTCAGCCTCCTGAGTAGCTGGGACTACAGGCACGCACCACCATGCCCAGTTAATTTTTGTATTTTTAGTAGAGACAGGGTTTCACCATGTTGGCCAGGATAGTGTTGATCTCTTGACCTCGTGATCCGCCCGCCTCTGCCTCCCAAAGGGCTATGCTGGGATTACAGATGTGAGCCACCGCGCCCAGCCTCCCTTGTGCTCTTTATCAGCCAGTACCCAACAGAGGCTGAACAGTAGTCCATCCTCCATCACCATTGATGAGTTTTGCCTTTTTGAATCGGTAAGATTCATTCATACTGTTGTATGCATCAATGATTCATTTTTAGTGTTGAGTAGTATTCCATTGTGGGAATATTCCACAAATTTATTTATCCAGCTGTTGACGGACTTTTGTTTATTTGTTTTTGTTTTAGACAGAATCTCACTCTGTCACCCAAGCTGAAGTGCAGTGGCAGAATCTTGGATTACTACAACCTCCACCTCCCCGGTTCAAGTGATTCTCCTGCGTCAGCCTCCCCAGTAGCTGGGACTACAGGCACGTGTCACCACGCTTGGCTAATTTTTGTATTTTTAGTAGAGACGAGTTTTCACCATGTTGCCCAGGTTGGTCTCCAACTCCTGGCATCAAGTGATCCGCCCACCTCAGCCTCCCAAAGTGCTGGGATTATAGGTGTGAGCCGCCGCACCTGGCCCAACTGTTGATGGACTTTTGGGTTATTTCCAGTTTGATCTATACAAGCAAGGCTGCTATGAACATTTTTTTTAAAAATTTTTTTAGAGACAGAGTCTTGCTGTGTTGTTCAGAATGGAGTGCAGTGGTGTGACTGTAGCTCACTGCAGCCTTGAACTCCTGGGCTGAAGTGATCTTCCCACCTCAGCCTCCCAAGTAGCCAGAACTACATGTGTGTGCCACCATGCCTGCCTTATGAGCATTCTTGTACAAGTCATTTGGTAGAGTGCTTTCTGAAATGCTTATTTTAACTTGAGGCTTTACAAAGACAGCACCAGAATTGGTTAAAAATGAGTGAATCTGTATTTTGGAATCAAGTATGTGCAGTCTAGTTTACAAAGCGTTAACTCAATTATGCCATAATTGTTTTGATTGCCAACAGGTATGTCTCCAGAATAGCCTGGAATGAGCCACCGATTCCTCCTACTAGGTTGGTGATGAGGCCCTTGGCCAAGTGCAGCGACGGGAAGGCGTCTGTTCCCAATCAGGGATGGAGGAGATCGTAAGGATGCTTGGATTTGGTTCTGTCTCGATGTCTCACCTGTGACAGGTGGTCAGATGGTTCTCCCACACTTCCCCGCTTCCTGTCCACCCCTCCCCCACCTTTGTGCCACAGATCAATGGGCACTGTTCTGGGAAACAAGGTTCAGGTGCTCAGATCCCAGCTTTCTTCCGCGCTCCCTCCTCCCCAGCTCTGGATCATTGCCTCTCTCTGCCTTCCCCATGGCTGTTTCTGCACCCTCATCTCCGCATTTCATCCTTTTCCTGGACTTCCATTTCAAATGCACATCCCATCAGCAACCACTGAGGACTAAATGCATGCCAGGCTGTATATGCATCCTACACCGTATGCATCCCCATACAGAGGATGATGGATGGCACCCGGGCTGCAGACAGCAGTTACCACACTTAGCAAATGGGGAAGGAGGAACTGCCTGAGGCTGAGCAGCGGGCTCCGAGGTCCCACGGCCCAAGTTCTAGCCCAGGATGCCTGGCCTCATGCTCAGGCCCCTTTCTGCTAGTTTTTCCTGTAAGATGTGGGTGGGTGGGTAATATAAGGTAGTGATGAAGGTCCCAGCATGAGGCTAAGTGGATTCAGATGTGGCTGGGCTAGGGCACTGGGGCCCACCCAGAAGTGTATTTGCCTGATGGACTCAGGAATTTGCTGGGAGAAAAGCCCCCTTAAAGCAGAGGCAGTCAGGAAGACAAGCTCAGCCCAGCACTGGCCATGGTACAGCGGGAGGGCTAGCGGGGCGGCTAGCGGGGCCGCAGCACAGCTTGGGATCTCCAGGTGCAGCACCCTCTGGACTCATCTCTGCAATCTGTGAGGCCGGGGCTGGGGAGGGGAGAGTACTACCATGAGATGCCAGCATGGCCACAGTGCAACGTAGAGCCCGCAGGACCAAATGGGAGTCCTGAGTTGGGGAAGAGTCCTTAGCGTAGCGTGGGGGTGGTACTGGGATTCTGGGGAAGACAGAGCCTCCCCGACTACTCAGTGGCTGGGGAGAGACTGACACACACACAGGCAGGTCCAGTGCCCCAGGTGAGATGTCATGAGAGAGGTGGGTATGCACAGGAGCCGCGCCAACTCCTCTAGCCCCCAGCTCTTTTATGGCACCCACATTGAGATTTGAGGGCTCATCCTTGGAGGAGAGCTGCAGGCAGCCTGTTCTGCTGGCTGCTGCTGCTTTTTTTTTTTTTTTTTTTTTGAGATGGAATTTCGCTTTTGTTGCCCAAGCTGGAGTGCAATGGCACGATCTCAGCTCACCGCAACCTCCACCTCCCACGTTCAAGCAATTCTTCTGCCTCAGCCTTCCCGAGTAGCTGCGATTATAGGCATGTGCCACCATGCCTGGCTAATTTAGTATTTTTAGTAGAGATGGGGTTTCTCCATGTTGGTCAGGCTGGTCTTGAACTCCCGAACTCCCGACCTCAGGTGATCCACTCGCCTCGGCCTCCCAAAGTGCTGGGATTACAGACGTGAGCCACTATGCCCTGCCTTTTTTTTTTTTTTTTTTTTTGAGATGGAGTCTCCCTCTGTCACCCAGGCCGGAGTGCAGTGGCGTGACCTAGGCTCACTGCAACCTCCGCCTCCCGGGTTCGAGCAATTCTCCTGCCTCAGCCTCCCAAGCAGCTGCGATTACAGGTGTGCACCACCACGCCCAGCTAATTTTTGTATTTTTAGTAGAGACGGGATTTTGCCACGTTGGCCAGGCTGCTCTAGAACTCCTGACCTCAGGTGATCTGCCCGCCTCGGCCTCCCAAAGTGCTGGGATTACAGGTGAGAGCCACCGTGACCGGCTTCTGCTGGCTTCTTTACCCAGGGGATTGAAGCCCAGTGTCGGCAAACTGTGGCCCAAGGGCCAAATCTGGCCCACCACCTGTGAACTAAGAATGGTTTCTCTTTCTAAATGGTTAAATTTTAAATATTTTAACAAGTACCTACACAATATCCTCAATTTTGAGCTCTTGGCCTGCAAGGCCTGGAATAATTACTATCTGAGCCTTTACAAAGTTTGTCGGTCCTCGGGGTGGTCTGTTGGTAGAGTCCAGCCTTGAGGCAGCAGCTGCCAGTGGGGACAGTTGGCCCTGCCCCCACATCTTGGCTGCCCTCTGGTGACCATCCCTGGGGATGGTGGGATTTGGGTTCCCTGGCCTCCGTGCAGTGTGCCTCCATATCCTTTAGCTTTTCCCTGAGGTCCTCCATGCATAGAGGGGGCCTCTGAGGCCTAAGAGGGGTTGCCAAGCCCTGAGAACAGGCCCACTGTTCCAGCCTCCCCAGCAAAGTCTGCCCAGGGCCGCCAGCGCTTCTGTGGGCCACTGCTGCAGGGGGGCAGGTATGTTCTTGCCAACCGAGCAGCATCTTGCAGATAAAACCTAATGAGATGCGTTTAACAACAACATGGTCCTGCCATGTGGCTTCCTCCTGGGGCTGCCCATCTGTCGGCCCTGGGAGGCCACTCTCTGTACAGCTGGAACCCTCCCCAGTCATCGAATCAGGAGAGAGTCGACGTCCCTCGAGCCAGGCCCAGCACACAGGCCAGCAATCTCCACTACCATCCTGCGCCAGCTCCTGGCCACCATCCAGGCTCCCAATGACACCGCCAGATGGTGGCTAACGGAGGGTGAAAAAACTCCCGGGAAGGCCTGGGCACAGAGCAGTGAGGAGAGGCCAGCCAAACAGAAAGCGCTTGACCATGGCTACGGGGAGGGCTCCAGGTGTGGCCTGCATTTGCTTGGGCCAACCAGCTTTTATTCTTGACACCTTGCCAGCTGCCTTTCCTTTCCACGCCTGTCACTATCCCCAGGGACCTGTCAGCTGGATGCTTCTATATTGCTGAGGACTGGCAAAGGTGAGATGTGGGTGGGCATGCCCAGTACACAGTCCTGCGCCAGGGTGTTCTGAGGAGGTGGCTGCTCTGTGGTCATCCTGCCTGCAGATGTCCCAGCAGAGGTGGACTTTAGGCTGGATCAACCTTTTCCCATTCTCTGGGGTGAAGGACCGGGGATGATGTCACAGGTCCACAAACTCTTTGGCCCATCCTGTACCCTCTGAGCCACAGGCTTGGCTGCTCAGGTCAAACAGTTTGACTAACTTCTCGGAGCTGTGACTGATCTCTTCCTAGCCCCTGATAGTCTTAAGTGTAGTGCTAGAGAGGCCAGGCTCACATACAAGTCCAGTCCCCATCTCGGCTAGCCGTCTCCTCTTCCTCCTTCCCCAGCCCTGCCCCAGCCCCACCTGAGTGGAGAAGCAGGTAGGCGAGATCAGGTGAGACAGCTGGACTGGGCCAGGGCACATCCAGCTCCCCATACTGGGTAAAATATCACTATAAGAGATCCAAGCTGACTCCAGGGAAGACGGGCCAACTTCGTATCAGCTCAAGGGAGTCAATGTGCACATCCCAGGCTGCAGTCAGTAGTATGCTGTTTTGAGAACGTGCCATTGTGGACATGCAAAGGGGCCCTGGGCTCTTTGGCATTTGGAGCTGGAGAAAGCTGAGATACTCTGCACGATAAAGTGGGGGGATTTTTGGAAGTTGCAGGGGGATCTACAAGGAAAGAGGAGGCTGAGTAGCCTGGTAGGAGCTGGCACCCAGGCTGGTGCAATGGCCGAGGTTCTCCAAGAGGGCAGGCACATCCAAGATTTAATTTCAAACCTGTTTTGTGGATCCTTCTGCCCTCTGTGTTCGCAAATCGCCATTGCAGTTTCTTGCTCAGGCCTGGAGTGGGTGGCGGGGTCTGTGTCCTGTGGTTGGGCAGGGACCGCATGAGTACAAGGAAGCAAGCCTAGAACGTGGAGCTGGAAGCGGAATGTAGTGCTATGGGGAGGCCTGGGGCTGGGCCACGGAAGGGGGTTTGAGGCAAAAATGTCTAGATCTGAAGAGGCAGGGAGACCCCAGGTGACACCTGGGTTATAGGTACTTTAAATAAGTAATCTGAGCCACCTGAGCCCATGGTGGGTGGTTCTGGCCTGTTTTCCTGCCAGGTTTCTGGTCAAGCCCACTGTCCACACCTCACTGGCCTTTAGAGCGAAGAGATGAGTCCGCAGACCAGGTGAGGCAGGGGCTTTAAATGGGCACAAGCCATCCCTTCTGAACATTCGCAAGGAGCTGGGGCATTTGAATATTTCTTTTAGTCTTATTTCATTTCAACTGGTCGAACATAAATGATAGGAATTAAAAACCTAAAGAATTGCTATAGAATTGTTTTGGGTTAGGGACGTAAATTCGACTCACGTGGGCTCAGATGCAAATAGTTCTGGAGAAGGCCTTCCCTGAGGGGGCCTGGAAGTGCTGCCAGCCTCGCCCTGCTCAGGTGGAAGGGCCTTTTGGCTGGAAGGCAAGAGGCGGGTCCTAGGGTTCTTAGTTGCAGGCACTAGCGAAGGTGATGCTTGGCCAGGGCCTAAAGAGCTTAAGGAGGTAGAGCCTAAAACACAGATGTGCCCTTTCAAGTTCAACGAGAGAGGGAGCCACACCCTGTTGGGGAGTCCTGGATCCCACCTAAGCCTCTGGGGAGGCAGGCATGGCACAGAGCTGTGCCAAATGTGGTGTGGGGCAGATTATATTTTCCAAAGACAGCTGTGCCAACATGTACTCCATCCTATGCTCTTCTTACAGTATGACATCAATGCTCCTTTATGAGAGGAGGGGTCTATGCTCTCTCCCCTTGAAACTGAGCAGACATTTGTAACTGGCTTGACCAATCATGTGTGACAAAGTGACTTCCGAGGGGGGAGAGAGAGAGAGAGAGAGAATGGCAGGGAGGGAGGGAAGGAGAGAGAAAGAAAGAGAAAGAGACCCAAGGAGCCCAAGCTGCTAGGTGCTATACGGTCCCAGCCCAGACATCAGACACAGGAGGGGGAGAGAACTCAGAGGATTCCAGCTCCCTGCATTCAAGTTGCCCCAGCTGTTGCTGAGTGAAGCAGAGATGAGTTGTCCCCACTAAGTCCTGCCACTCACCTGCAAAAGAAAAGACTACAGCTTCACTTGCAAAAGAAATGTGTTGCTGTTTTAAGACACAAAGTGTTGGAGTGTTTGTTATGCAGCCATAACTCATTGATACAGGGGTGGGAGGAGGACATTACTACCTATTAGCCATTTTCCAGATATTTTTCAGGCATGAATTCATTCCATTCTTTTTTTTTTGAGACGGAGTCTTACACTGTCACAGGGGCTGGCGTGCAAAGGCACAATCTCAGTTCACTGCAACCTCCGCCTCCCGGGTTCAAGCGATTCTCCTGCCTCAGCTTCCCGAGTAGCTAGGATTACAGGCACCCGTCACCACACCTGGCTAATTTTTTGTATTTTTAGTAGAGACGGGGTTTCACCATGTTGGCCAGGCTGGTCTTGAACTCCTGACCTCATGATCCGCCCTCCTCAGCCTCCCAAAGTGCTGGGATTACAGGTGTGAGCCACCGCGCCCGGCCATGAACTCATTCAATTCTTACACCAGAAGGGTAGGCACCTCCACCAGCCCTGCTTTGAGATTGGGATGCAAGGAATCATAGGGACTAAGTAACTTGGTCACAGACACACAACTGTGAGCGGCAGGCTCTGAACTAAAATCCAGGGCTGGCCCAGAACCTAAGCTTTCTCCCATGGTGGTGTCTCCTTGTTCTGGAATTCTTGCCCAGCTCTGTCCTGAGCTGACCGACCAGTCTGGGTCAAGCTATGCCCCTCATCGTGGAACGAGAGATCCCCAGTCCTGACCCTGTACCTGTGGCTTTGCCTGAATGCTTTTTGCTTGGCCACGTGAGGCTGGCCCCTGTAGGCCCTTTGATGCCAGTAAAGCTGGGATTCATATCCATGCATGAGGGACAGCTCCCCCAGCAACAGTGGCAAGGGAAGAAAACTCTGCTCTGGAGCATAGAGCTTTTCTGGAGGATGGGGAGCTAAGAAATATCGTCTTTTTATTGTTAGCATTTCCCATGTATCAGGTACTGCTCTGAATATTAACCCATTTAATCATCACAATAGATCTAGGGTATAACCTCTATTGTGCAGATGGGGAAACTGAGGCACAGAGCAGTTAAAGAACTTGCCCAGAGTTTCATGGCCTGCAAAGGATGCAACTGGGATTTGAACCTAGTCAGTCTGGTAGAGAAGAATCTCATATGGAGGGTCTTAAACAGTCAGCTCCATGAAGCCTGATGCTGCTGTTTGTCCTACAAGGTTGATTTGATCCACACCTGCAGGAGGCAAGGAGGGGAAGGAAGCAGGGTGGGGAAGAGGGAGAAGTTGAGCTTTGATGCAGTTTCGAGGAAAGCTTCAGCTGACCCTGCAGGGGAGTTCTGAGGTGGGATGGTCCTTGAGGGCTTGCTATGGTCTGAGTGTTTGTGCACCTGCTACATTCCTGTGTTGAAATTCTCACCCCCAAGGTGATGGTATTAGGATGTCAGGCCTTTGGGAGGTGATTAGGTCATGAGGGTGAAACCCTCATGAATGGGATTAGTGACCTTGCACAAGAGGCCCAAGAGAGACCCCTCACCCCTTCTGCCATGTGAGGAGAGAGTGAGAAGCCATGTTCATGAGGAACAGGCTAAGACACAGATTCTGCTGGTGGCTTGATCTTGGACTTCCCAGCCTCCAGAACTCTTGGCAACAGATTTCTGTTGTTTATAAACTACTCAGTTTATGGTATTCTGTAACAGCAGCGCAAACAGACTAAAACAGGGCTGTACAAATTTGGGGTGAAAGGATGGGGACTTCATGCCCCCTGTACAAGCTCCCTAAGAAGGAGGTGTGACCTTGGGCAAGGGGGCTCACTCAGCTGAGGCCGTACCCGGAGGAGGTGATAGCTAAAGGCTGTCCTGCATTCTGAGGGGGAGTTGCCTTTTCTTTCTTTTCTTTTTTCTTTTCTTTTCGTTTCTTTTCTTTCTTTCCTTTCTTTCTTTTAGACGTAGTCTTGCTCTGTCTCCAGGCTGGAGTGCAGTGGCACCATCTCGGCTCACTGCAAGCTCCACCTCCCGGGTTCAAGTGATTCTCCTGCCTCAGCCTCCTGAGTAGCTGGGATTACAGGCACACAGCTAACTTCTGTATTTTTAGTAGAGACGGGGTTTCACCATGTTGGCCAGGCTGGTCTTGAACTCCTGACCTCAGGTGATCCGCTCACCTCAGCCTTCTAAAGTGCTGGGATTACAGGCATGAGCCACCGCACCCAGCCATCACCTTTTATATCTGAAGGGGGTCTGGGTGGAGTGTCCCAGCCTCCAGCACAGGCATGGGGTGAGATCTGAGAAGGTGACATTGGAGAAGTGTCCTGGAGGGGAAACAACAAGGTCAGCACAACTAAGGTAGACTGGGGAGGAATGGAGGAGGAGATCTGGGGGTAGCAGGGACCAGGTTCCTCAGGGCCTTAGAACCTGTGGCTATTCCCCAAGTGGAGTGGGAAGTCACCAGTGAGCGAGGGACACAGTTTGACTTCAGGATCACTCTAGCTGCTCCGTGGGGAGGGCAGTGAAGGGGGAGATAGGGACAACCTATGATGGCAGTACAGGTGGGGAAAGCAGGGGCACGTGGAATATTTTTTGAAGGTTAAAGTCCAGAGGCTTTACTGAGAGGTTGGATATGGGCACAAGAGAAAGAGAGGGGTGTTGGTCCAGGTCGGGCCTGAATAATTGGAAGAATGGACTTGGCAATTATGGGATGGGGAGAACAGTAGGAGAAGTGAGTTTAGGGGTGGGGGGTGGGTGGCATCTTCAGAAAATTCCACCTCCTTAACTTCCCAGGACCCCATCTTTCCCTGTTAGGGTGATTTGGAGCCATACTTAGCTGAGCTGGCACAGCCTGGGCCCCTCCACCCCCCTGTTTTTTGGGGGAACTGTATGTATGTATTTATTTATTTATTTTGAGATGGAGTCTTGCACTGTCGCCCGGGCTCACTGCAACCTCCGCCTCCCGGGTGCACGCGATTCTCCTTCCTCAGCCTCCCGAGTAGGTGGGATTACAGGCACCCACCACCACACTCGGCTAATGTTTTGTGTTTTTAGTAGAGACAGGGTTTCACTATGTTGGCCAGACTGGTCTCGAACTCCTGACCTCGTGATCCGCCTGCTTTGGCCTCTCAAAGTGCTGGGATTACAGGCGTGAGCCACCATGCCCGGCCTACTTATTTATTTTTATTTCTTTATTTTTTCGAGATGGAGTTTCACTCTGTCGCCCAGACTGGAGTGCAGTGGTGCAGCTCTCAGCTCTACAACCTCCGCCTCCCGGCTTCAAGAGATTCTTGTGCCTCAGCCTCCCGAGTAGCTGGGATTACAGGCACACGCCACCACACTTGGCTAATTTTTGTATTTTTAGTAGAGACGGGGTCTAGGCTGGTCTCAAACTCCTGGCCTTATGTGATCTGCCTGCTTTCCAAAGTGCTGGGATCACGCCTGGTGCTATATTTATTTTTACCTCCTCAGTAACTGCTTGTGGAATGTGTATGGGGTGAAGGAATGTGAGAAAATCTTGGGGTAGAAAGTAACACTTGGCTCAGTGAGGGTGAGGGGACAGTGTTTTCTAGGCTTGCTGACTTCTGCTGGTGGGAGTGGGATAGGGAGAGAGCCTTTGTGGCAGGTGAATTCCCAGAGAGGTTGGTCCCGACCAGAGTCTATGCCGGGTTTTCTCGCCTCTGCACATCCATTGTCAGTTGATCTGAGACTCCTGGAGAAAGGAAAGCCGAGAGCACTGGCTGCCACTGAGGGAAATATGGGGAGCTCCAGGCTGCAGGGATGCATTCAGTGAGCAGCGCTCCCACACAATGAGGGGAAGAGCTTTGAAATGTCCCTGGAGAGCAGGTTCCCAACTGAGCAAGCTCAGAGTCTCTGCAGTACTTGTTGCCATGGCAAACAGCCATTCACAGAGAGCCAAACAGATCATTCCAGAACTCCCGCCCCACCAGTTACCCTGTGACCCAGCACCGTGAAGAAGCCGAGCCTCCATCCCCAATCTGAGCACGATATCTGGCCTCGCCTTTGATTGGCAGGGCCCACGCTGCTGCTTCTCCCTCACCCCACTGCTCTGCAGGAAAAAAGTGCAACGTTCTGCTGCTTACAACCCCTCGGCCTTGGAAAGTACAGTTCCTCTCCACGTGGATCACCAAATGCCAGTCCTGAGCCATTTGCCTAGGCGTGTCCCTGCGGGCCTTGCAGGTCACCACATCAAACACGCAGGAGCAACTCACAGGCCAGCGATGAAAGTTGAGTTACTATTTTGTGGGGCCAACCAGAATGTCAATTTTTTTGGATGCTGGGTAGATAGAATGAGGTATAGTAAACCAAGGGTCTAACACAGCGCCTGGCCCCAGGTAGGTGCAAAATGCATGCTTGTTTCTGTTTCTTATGTTTATGTGCACCCACCCCAGTTCTTTGCTCTCTCTTTCCTGAAAAAGGGCTCTAGAAGCTTGAAAGAAAGCCTAGAAGGCTTCCTGGAGGTGGTGTTCCTATACCCAAAATATGATGTATTATCTATTTTCCAATAAAATAATGGCTCCTATCATCTAGAGTGTCTCCTGTCTCCTATATGACAGGCACAGTCTGTATGCTGTCTCATGTAATTCTTTTTTTTTGTTTTTGTGAGATGGAGTCTCCCTCTGTCGCCCAGGCTGGAGTGCAGTGGCGCGATCTTGGCTCACCGCAACCTCCGCCTCCTGGATTCAAGCAATTCTCCTGCCTCAGCCTCCTGAGTAGCTGGGATTACAGGTGTGCACCACCATGCCCGGCTAATTTTTTTGTGTGTTTTTAGTAGAGACAGGGTGTCTCATGTAATTCTTATTGCAACCCTTTAAGGTTTCATTATTTCTGTTTTTCAGATAAGGACATTCAGATGAGACTCAGAGAAATTAAGTTATTTACCCAAGATCACCCGAAGTTATTTGAACCAGGTGGTCTGACTGCAGGGCTTGGAATACATGTTTGCGTGATGCTGGTGTCTGTATTTGCACTGGGCCTCCTCCCAGTGCCCCTTCACAGCCCCTCCCTTTCCTGCTCTGGCTACTTGGAGCAATCATGTCTGGCTCCCCTGAGGGACACTTGGCCTCTTCCTGCCTCTGCTCCCTTTTAGCTCTTCTCTGCTTTCAGTAAGGCAATGACTGTATCATCCAGCCACTGAACCACACTGTCCAGTCCACTGAATAAATATGAAAAGAGGAGGGAAGAAAGGAGACAAGTTTGGGTGTGAGACCTACTGGGACCACAGTAAATCCCAGCTGACAGGCTCATGGGAAGGGTGAAGGCCCCGGGAACAGGAGAATGGGGCAGGTGTGGCCCTGGCAAGGCCAACCAAATGACCTGCTGTCTAGGCTCCAACATACGTGGTAAGCTCTGGGCCGTCTGTGATGCAAGCTCCAGCCTCGAGGGAAGAGACTGGGAAACTCCAGCAGGATGCTGGGGCCCCCACTAAGCAGACAGTGGGGTCAGAGCAGGGCTCAAGGTCTGTGGGGCAATGGAGTGCTGGGCAGGGAAACTGAGGCAGGAATCTTGTCCTTTTTTCTGAGCCAACCTAGGGGTAAACTTGCAGGCATGTGACCCTAAGGGTGACTTGGAAATATAGGCTTAGGCCTGTGGACAGCAGGAAGTCATCTTAGCCCCAAGGGCTGGCATTACTGAGGTTGTCAAGATACTTGCTGCCCATTAGGATGGTCTCAGACCTAGGTAGGGCTGGGTCTGCAGGTGGGCAGGGGTATTCAGCTTGGGGAGCAGGGAAGGAAATTCAGGTGAGAAGAAGTGAAGATGGTACCTCTCAGCACCCCATCTCTCCCACCCCAGGTTCCTGGCTGCAGAGAGGTCCCCCAAGTCCTGCTCTCCAAGGACATCTCAGAGTTGGTGTTTCCTACGGTTTAGGAGAGAAGGACCCAATAGCCTAATTGCAGCACGTTATACTAAAGTGTCAATGACTACTTGTTTTTTAAAAAAAGGGTCTGAGGACCTCAGAGCAGCCCCTCCTTGGTGTGATGTCAGGGGTGGTGGTGATGACTCAGCCAGGGGGTGCCATACATACCAGTAGCCTAATTGGAAGCTTCTTGCCCCCACTTCACACCCAAAACCAGAGGTCAGGGCTGGAGTTTCCACCAGGGGGTTTTCAATGGTATTATTCACAAACTGCTTCTGAATACCTAGAATGTGCCAGCACATTGTGTGTGCTCCGTCAGCGAATTTAACAGCTTGTGGGCGTCATGTCCCGTTTTTACAGGTAAAAAATCTTGGACTCAGAGAAATGAACTAGTTTGCCCAGTCATACAGCAAGTAGATAGTGGAGCCTGGCTCCAGCCCTGACATCTGATGATGAGAGGTGACAGCGTGCTGGCAGTCCTCACAGCCCTCGCTCGCTCTGGATGCCTCCTCTGCCTGGGCTCCCACTTTGGCGGCACTTGAGGAGCGCTTCAGCCCACCACTGCACTGTGGGAGCCGGTTTCTGGGCTGGCCAAGGCCAGGGCCGGCTCCCTCAGCTTGCAGGGAGGTGTGGAGGGAGAGGAGTGAGCTGGAACCGGGGCTGCGCGCGGCACTTGCGGGCCAGCTGGAGTTCCGGGTGGGCGTGGGCTTGGCGGGCCCAGCACTCAGAGCAGCAGGCCAGCCCTGCTGGCCCCGGGCAATGAGGGGCTTAGCACCCGGGCCAGCGGCTGCGGAGGGTGTACTGGGTCCCCCAGCAGTGCCAGCCCACCGGCGCTGTGCTCGATTTCTTGCTGGCCCTTAGCTGCCTTCCCACGGGGCAGGGCTCGGGACCTGCAGCCTGCCATGCCTGAGCCTCCCACCCCCTCCGTGGGCTCCTGTGCTGCCGGAGCCTCCCCCATGAGCGCCGCGCCCAGTCCCATCAACCACCCAAGGGCTGAGGAGTGCGGGCGCGCGGTGCGGGACTGGCAGGCAGCTCCACCTGCAGCTCCTGTGCGGGATCCACTGGGTGAAGCCAGCTGGGCTCCTGAGTCTGGTGGGGAGGTGGAGAACCTTTATTTCTAGCTCAGGGATTGTAAATACACCAGTCAGCACCCTGTGTCTAGCTCAGGGTTTGTGAATGTACCAATAGACACTCTGTATCTAGCTACTCTGGTGGGGCCTTGGAGAACCTTTATGTCTAGCTCAGGGATTGTAAATACACCAATCGGCACTCTGTATCTAGCTCAAGGTTTGTAAACACACCAATCAGCACCCTGTGTCTAGCTCAGGGTTTGGGAATGCACCAATGGACACTCTGTATCTAGTTACTCTGGTGGGGCCTTGGAGAACTTTTATGTCTAGCTCAGGGATTGTAAATACACCAATCGGCACTCTGTATCTAGCTCAAGGTTTGTAAACACACCAATCAGCACCCTGTGTCTAGCTCAGGGTTTGTGAATGCACCAATTGACACTCTGTATCTAGCTACTCTGGTGGGGCCTTGGAGAACCTTTGTGTCTAGCTCAGGGATTGTAAAGGCACCAGTCAGCACCTGTCAAAACAGACCACTGGGCTCTACCAATCAGCAGGATGTGGGTGGGGCTAGATAAGCGAATAAAAGCAGGCTGCCCAAGCCAGCAGTTGCAACCTGCTGGGGTCCCCTTCCACACTGTGGAAACTTTGTTCTTTTGCTCTTTGCAATAAATCTTGCTACTGCTCACTCTTTGGGTCCACACTGCCTTTATGAGCTATAACACTCATGGCAAAGGTCTGCAGCTTCACTCCTGAAGCCAGCGAGCCCACGAGCCCACAAGGAGGAACAAACAACTCTAGATGTGCCGCTTTAAGAGCTGTAACACTCACCGGGAAGGTCTGCAGCTTCACTCGTGAGCCAGCGAGACCACTAACTCACCAGAAGGAAGAAACTCTGAACACATTTGGACATCAGAAGGAACAAACTCCAGACATGCCGCCTTAAGAACTGTAACACTCACCGAGAGGGTCTGCGGCTTCATTCTTGAAGTCAGTGAGACCAAGAACCCACCAATTCCGGACGCAATGTCGGGGGTGGTGGTGATGACTCAGCCAGGGGGTGCCATACATACCAGTAGCCTAATTGGAAGCTTCTTGCCCCCCTTCACACCCAAAACCAGAGGTCAGGGCTGCAATTTCCACCAGGGGGTTTTCAATGGTATTATTCACAAACTGCTTCTGAATACCTAGAATGTGCCAGCACTTTGTGTGTGCTCCGTCAGTGAATATAACAGCTTCTGAGCGTCATGTCCTGTTTTTACAGGTGAAAAATCTTAGAGAAATGAGCTAGTTTGCCCAGTCACATAGCAAGTAGGCAGTGGAGCCTGGCTCCATCCCTGACATCTGATGAGACCCCCCAGGGCTGTGCTCTGCACACGGTTGGTGTCCCCGTGGGGCTGGCAATAGTCACGTGTCAGAAAGCGTCCACCTGCAGGATGGTGTCAGGAATGATCTCACGTCTGACCAGTTCTGGTCCCAAATGAACCTGGCGCTCCTGCTCTGAAACCCACCCCCCATCCCTAGCAGTCCCCTTCTCTGCTCCCTCTCAGCCCTCCTGGGTCCTTGGCTCTCCCGCCTCCCCTCTGTTTTAACCCCACCTTCTCATTCTTCCCTCTCTCTCGCCTGACCACAGTGGGAAGCGACTGCCCATCTTGGCTTTGGCACCCAGCCTGGGCATGACCTCTGGCGTTTGCTCTGAACCCCATGTCGGGGGCACCAGGGAGAGAGGCCTCATCATCTTGGTCCCATGGTGCCAACCAGTTATACCAAACGTGCCCAGCCTCCCTCAATGGGCCACGCAGGGTAGGAGAGACAGAGGAGGAAGTGACAGAGTAAGCATGGTCCTGTAGGAGCCAGGAAGGCTCCTCTTCCTCCTGCCTTATCTCTCCTTCTGAGGAAGAGGCAAAGGCCCCATCCCACAGCACAAAACAAGCCAGGGGTTGGTGCCCTACTCTCCAGCGGGTGCTTAGAGTCCTGATGGCCTCCAAGGGTGCCGATCCCTGTCGGCTCGGGCCTGCTGTGAATTCACATGCTGTGACCCATTTCTTCTGGATGGAGGGGCTGGCCCCTGCAAAGCCACTGGCGAGAGAGGAAGGCCAGTCATTTGCGTTGGCTGGGGCTCTCTGCTGCCTGGCCCCGTGTGCGGTGTTCATTATTCCTGATCCCATGGCTCTGCCTGCAGCTGTGGCCGCCTCGCTCCATCCCGCCAGCTTCATTCCACCTAATGACCATTGGCCACCTGCACAGGAAGATAGATGATTGCTGTCACCCAGGCAGGTGTGTGACACGAAGGCACAAACTGAGAACGACAAGGGCAAACACAGCAGTTGCAGACAGGCCGGGAGCTGGTTCTACCTCTGGGGGAGGACAGATACCCCGGTTCAGGTCGTCTCACGGAATGCAGTTGCCCCTTGGCCTCCTCGTCTTTCCTCTCTGCCTCATTCCTGGAAGGCAACCAGCTCACCCGCATCAGGACCACTTGGCTGGCGGTGGCGTGGCGCTGTGAGCAGCTCCTCTGATCCCTCATCCTCTTCCTGCTGTGGATGCAAGGCGAGGCTGCCCAGTCTTACAATAACCCCAAGTGCTGGCTGCCTAGCCCTGGCCTTCTGCCTTTGGCCTGTTGCTGTCATTACTGTTTCTGCCCTATCTGTTACCAGCATCGGAGAAGGAGGAGCAGCAGAGGGGCAGGGACATCCCCTCCCATAGGACCCTCTGGTGGGAGAGCTCTCCTCCCACCAGGTTGTGAAATAGAGTGGTCCAGGACTGAGGGGGGTCACTGGGAGGTGGGCTAGAGGTGGTGCCTTGGTGTCCTGCCTCCCCTGCTCCCTTGAATCCTCTCCAGGAAAGTGCCTCTGTGGTCACCAGGGAACTTGGGGTGAACCTGGGAGTGGCTCCTGGAGGACAAGGTCTGTTCTTCATTTGTTTCCCCACTCAGAGTCCCCCTGTGAATTCCATGTTCCTAGAACTGGTGCACTTGGCATCTTGGCAGTGCCTGGAGAATGAGAATGTTGGTTTCACTGTCACTGTCCTATCCCCTGGGTGGGGTGGGGAACAGAGCCTGTCCAGTAGAACTGAAGGGCCAACCCGGAGAAGTAGATGCATTGTCAAGTCTAAAGGTGGGGTGGGAGGTGATGGGGCCAAGGACCTCTCAGAACATGAGACCAAGTCAGAAGATCAGGAGCTGAGAAAATCCAGAAACAGAACTGGTGCAAACAAGGGCTCAGTGGCCTGCAACGAGGCTCAGTGAGATGGTGATCTTGCTGTGTGGGCCAGAGAGCGGGAGCCTTGCTAGGGGCCAGGCAGGCAGCCTTGAGCAGAGGTGACAAGTCTCATCTTCTCATGGAGTGAACGGCTGGACTTCAGAGAACACACATGGTCTAGCAGAGGCTCATGGGGTCCACCATGTGCCCACTCGGTGCCAGGCCCAGCACAGGAGGCAGAGGAGAAGTTGGTGAATGCACGCTCCTGAAGCAGGAAACCTGCTGTCTTTGTCTGTGTGGGCTGCTGCCACAGCATACCACACACTGGGAACTGTATCAACAACACAAGTTCATGTCTCACAGTTTTGGAGGCTGGAAAGTCTAAGACCAAGGCACCGGCAGATTCCATGTCTGGTGAGGGCCATTTCCGGCTCATGGATGGCATCTCACTGTGTCCTCACATGAGGGGCAAGGGATCTCTCTTGGGCCTCTTATATAAGGAAGCACATCTTACTCATGAGGATTGCACCCTCATGACCCACATCACCTCCCACAGGTCCCGCCTCCTAATACTATCACCTTGTGGGTAAGGAGTTCAGCCTAGGAATTTGGGGCTAAGGCACAAACATTCAGGCCATTGCATCTGCCTATCTTTTCCACTTATTTCCCTAACAACAGATAATAGTAGCCAGCACTTATTTAGTGCTTAACGTGTGCCAGGCATTGTTCTAAGAAACATTTTCAACAGTTTTATTGAGATCTAATTCATGCTCTACGACTCACTGATTTAAAATGTACAGTTTGGCTGGGTGCAGTGGCCCACGCCTGTAATCCCAGCACTTGGGAGGCTGTGGCAGGTGAATTGCTTGAGCCCAGGAGTTTGAGACCAGCCTGGGCAACCCCATCTCTACAAAAAATATATATATGTAAAAGTGAGCGGAGTGTAGATGTGCACACCTGTAGTCCCAGCTACTGGCGAGGCTGAGGCAGGAGGATCACTTGAGCCCAGGAGTTCAAGGCTGCAGTGAGCTGTGACTGTGCCACTGCACTCTAGCCTGGGTAACAGAGCAAGACTCTAAAAAAAAAAAGTGTACAATTCAATGGCTTTAAGTATATTTACAGAGTTATGCCACCATTACTACAATAAATCTTAGAACATTTTGTTACTCCTAAACAAAACCCTGTATCCATTAGCAGTCCCACTTCCCTTCCTCCAGCCCCATGCAATCACTAATCTACTTTCTGTCTGTAGATTTCCCTGTTCTGGACATTTCCTGTAAATGGAATTGTACAATATGTGGACCTTTATGGCTGGCTTCTGTCACTTAGCATAATGTTTTCAAAGTTCATCCTTGTGGTGGCGTGTGTCATTACTGCATTCCTTTTTATTGACAAACAATACTCAATTCTACAGATAGCCCACTTTTTATTTATCCATCAGTAGATGGATGTTTGGGGTGTTTCTACTTTTTGGTTGTTATGAACATTTGTGTACAAGTTTTTGTGTGGACATATGTTCTCATTTCTTATACTCAGAAACTTTAAGAAGTAGGTAACATCATCAGGCCTAAGGCTTAGAGAGGGTCATTAGCTTGGCCAAGTTCACATAACTTGTTGTTTTGTTTTTGTTTTTGTTTTTGAGTCTTGCTGTGTTGCCCAGGCTGGAATGCAGTGGTATGATCTCAGCTCACTGCAACCTCCGCTTCCCAGGTTCAAGCGATTCTCCTGCCTCAGACTCCCGAGTAGCTGGGACTACAGGTGTGCACCACCATACCCAACTAATTTTTGTATTTTTAGTAGAGACAGGGTTTCACCATGTTGGCTAGGCTGGTCTCGAACTCCTGAACTCAGGTGATCCACCTGCCTGGGCCTCCCAATGTGCTGGGATTACAGGGGTGAGCCACCACGCCCAGCGGTGCAAGCAGAGAGAGAAGCCCAGGCAGTCTTGCTCCAGAGTGGGGCCTGCAGCCACTGTGCTCCATCACCTGAAAGATGGCCTGGCGCACTCAGCAGGCACTTATGGAATGAGAGGCCGAGTTAGACAGGGGCCCTGCTCTCCAGAGACTGGTACCGCGGTTGCCTCCTAGTAGACAGCTTCTCTCTAATTAATCTTCGCAATACTCTCAGGGCTGAAAACACAGACAGGAGAAGGTCAGCTGGAAGCAGCTATTCAAAAGTGAGATGTGCCTGATGTCAGCTGCAGATAGGGACACTTTCAGCCAGGGGTGAGGCTGCAGGTTCCTGAGGGAGGGAAGAGCCGGCACTGGGGCCTGAAAGATTGGAAAAGTTATAAAAAACTTCCTTTTCAGAGAGGCAAGTGGGAAAACTACTTTTTTTTTTTTTTTTTTTTGAGACAGAGTCTGGCTCTGTTGCCCAGGCTGGAGTGCAGTGGCACAATCTCGGCTCACTGCAACCTCCGCCTCCTGGGTTCAAGTAATTCTCCTGCCTCAGCCTCTCGAGTAGCTGGGATTACAGGTGCCTGCTGCCATACCCGGCTAATTTTTGTGTTTTTTAGTAGAGGTAGGATTTCACCGTGTTGGCCAGGCTGGTCTCGATCTCCTGACCTCAGGTGATCTGCCTGCCTTGGCCTCCCAAACTGTTGGGATTACAGGTGTGAGCCACCACGCCTGGCCGGAAATCTACTTTTTAAAAGATGAGTGACATTGAAGCTCACTTGTGAGTCTGGTGGCCTCTCTGCCTTAGGCCGTAGACTGCCTTTTCCACGTTACCTGTCACATGAGGACCAGGATGGCTGATCCTGAGCTGGGATTCTGGGGACAGCTGAGCCAAGTCATCTAGAACTGCAACTAGAGTGGCAAGTGCCAAGGTTCAAGACCCGGGAGGTGGAAACCCTCATCCTGCCTCCAGGCAAGTTAGGAGCTGATGCTTAAGGTTAAAACCCCAGCCGACCCCAGCAGACCTGGGCAGATCCTGACAGACTCCAGCGGACCCATTCCCCAGAGCCCAGCCTGCTGTCCCGCTGTCTGCAAGGGCAGTCTCAAAGACTTTGCTCACAGTGCTCTTCCCTGCCCTTCATACCAGCATCTACTCCATAGGCACTTCCATGTTTTTAGGAGGCAACACTGACTTTTACAAACCAGACAGTCATCCACATGAGCCTCAGACACAGCTCTGACCCTTTTACTCCCAAATCAAAACCTTTCAGTGTTCACAGAATTAAGTGCAAACCTCTTGCGGGGCACTCAGCACCCTCTGGCCCAGCTCCTGTCTTCCTTCGGGTTCTTGCTTTCGGCAGATCTAACCTTTCGTCTCCCCTGTCTACCTCTCCCTCCCCAGCCCAGCATTCTGGGTTCCAGCCTCTCCTCCTCCTTCCCTGCACAAGTTTCTCTTTTGCTTCCCAATCTTTGCTCAAGCTGATCTCTTGGCCTGGGACTACTCCAGATCAACTCCCACCTCCTCCAGGAAGCCTTCCTGGTCCCTCTGGCCATAGGGAATCTCTCCCTTCCTCCACTTTACCCCCATCTCTTGTAGCACGTCTCCCTCATCTGCAGTTTCCAGCGTCATTTGTTTATCTTGTTCCTGGGGGCAGGGGCTAAATTGCCTTTGTGTCTGCTCATTCCATAGGCCTGGCAGAGTGCTGACACATAGTAGGTGTTCAATAGATGGGTTGCCAGATTGAGCTGAAAACTTCCAGGGAAAAGAGTCTGTAACTTATGTGTCCTGAGTCACACAGCCACAGACAGCCGAGTGTCCTAATGCCCTTTGTGCCTAATTCTGGCATAAAGACACTTTCTCCTGCAGAGAAACTTCCCAGTCCCACAACTCCCCCAGCAAGTGAGCAGCGAGTTTAGAGTAAGGAAGGCTCCCAAGAAACCTTCTCCATGGTGACATCGGCCACTGGCAGGCAGGGTTTAAGGGAGGACTGAATTGGTTTCTACCAATATAGAGGCTGGTGTCTTGTCTTGTCTTCCTTTCTTCCTATTACTCTTTAAATAAAAGCAACAACTGTGCATGATATAAAAACTTGACCAGTACAGAAAGATCTAGAAAAATGATTAAAATCTCCCTCCTTTTCTCTGACCCCAATCCTCGTCCCCAAAGTTTCCTATGTATCCCACCTGAAAAAAGTATGCATTTATCTGCATATAAACATATATCATTTTAAACAGTTACATAGGGGAGCAAGGTATGCGTACACTATTCCATATCTGGCCTTTGCCCCATTTATTTAATGATATATCTTCAGGGTCTTTTACTCTGAGTCTAGAACTTTGCCTCCTTATGTCTAATCACTGCAGACTATTCTGTTGTATGGATGGGCTGAAATTGATTTGGCCCGCTTTGACAAACTGAGAGTCATTTGGGTGGCCTCCAACTTTTGGAGTGACCATCATGTGTGCACAGCTCGATGTTTTTTTGTGCATGTATCCATTAGGGGGCACCTAGTGGTAGAATCACAGAATTAAAGGAAACCTGCATTAGAAATGTCAGCCGAGGCCCGGCGCGGTGGCTCACACCTGTAATCCCAGCACTTTGGGAGGCCAAGGCGGGAGGATCACTTGAGGTCAGGAGTTTGAGACCAGCCTGGCCAAGATGATAAAACTCCGACTCTACTAAAAATACAAAAATTAGCTAGGCATAGTGGCGGGCGCCTGTAGTTCCAGCTACTCAGGAGGCTGAAGCAGGAGAATTGCTTCAACCTGGGAGGCAGAGGTTGCAGTGAGTCAAGATTGTGCCACTGCAATCCAGCCTGGGAGACAGCAAGACTCAGTCTCAAAAAAAAAAAAAGAGTCAGCAGAATTGCTAGAAAGACTGCACCTGCTACTTTCCCACCAGCTGCGTAGAAGGGCACGGCTGGTTTCCCAGCAGGCACCAGTACCTGAGACACCTTTGCCCTTTGTTCAGGGTGTGCCCTTTGTGCTCTGGGGAGCTGTCCTCCTCGGCTCCCTCTCCTTTCCTCTGTCCTGCCTCAGGTTCCGTCTCTGGTCAGGTCTTCGGGCTGCCAAGCGCCCAAGTGAAAGTTGAAGCATCAGACAAGCCTATTGTTTGGCACCCAAGATGCTTAACAGTAAATCAATTCAAAAGTAGCCTGAGTTCAAGTGTTCTTCTAAGGTGAACCAATCAAGTTGATCTGGTGGAATTTATTCAAATTTTTGTACCCTCTTAATCTCTTTGTAGAAAAGATGAAGAAGACCCAGCATGGTGGCTCAGGCCTGTAATTCTAGCACTTTGGGAGGCTGAGGTGGGAGGATTGCTTGAGCCCAGGAGTTCGAGACCAGTCTGAGCAATATAGTGAGATCCCCATCTCTACACAAAATAATAAAATAAAATTTTAAAAAAAGCAAATAGGAATAGATGTTCATTTGAATCAATGTATACAATTTTGGTGGAAGGGCTGTGTGTATCTGAGAGCGGCAAGACCAGACCAAGTGATGTAAGGCGAGCAGGTCCGGGGCACAGGCTCCTGCAGGCCCCACAAGGATTAGGGGCCCCTAGGACACAGGCTGTGCCTGTGTGAGCGTCTCCTGTCAGCCACCCCACCATGCCCTTTTCCCTTCACCCACCATGCTCCAGACACATCTGGACTTTCTTCCAGGCCTTGCTAAGGGCTCATGCCCGTCACCCATGCTCTGCCTCTTCCTGGACCCCTCTTTTCTGCCTTCCACATGGCCAGCTCCTTCTTACCTTCAGGTCTCAGAGAGGCCTTTCGTCCCTCTGTCCTCCCCACTCTTCCAAAGGACACTCTGCCAAGTCCTTCACAGCATCATTCCGTCCTTATTAACATCTGTTTGTTTTGTTTGCTGTCTACTTTCCCCGCCATAGGGTGTCAGCGCCACGCTCTGCCTGTCAGCGCGTTGCCCAGTGCACAGGGCCTCATGCGAGGAGTCACTTGGTAGATGTGAAATAAAGGCATGCATCTGGCTGGGGGTGGTGGCTCACGCCTGTAATCCCAGCACTTTGGGAGGCCAAGGCGGGCAGATCACGACGTCAAGAGATTGAGAGCAGCCTGGCCAACATGGTGAAACTCTGACTGTACTAAAAATACAAAAATTAGCTGAGCGTGGTGGTGCACGCCTGTAATCCCAGCTACTCGGGAGGCTGAGACAGCAGAATCTCTTGCACCCGGGAGGTGGAGCTTGCAGTGAGCCGAGATCGTGCCACTGCACTCCAGCCTGGCGACAGAGCGAGACTCCACCTCAAAAAAAAAAAAAAAGCATGCATCTATGAATGAAAAACCAAATTAGGAAAAGTGAAGGAGGAAAGAAAAAATTAAAGGAGATCTTCAGTGAAAGTAAATAAGTCCCCCACTTCACCAGGCAGCAACAAAGAGGAGCGTCCACTTCTGGTGGAGATCAGGCTACATCAGCCATTGACATTTCCTGACCTAGGAGCTTCTAGTCCCTCTGAGGAGGGGGATCCTGTGAGAGGGCAGTTGCTATGTAGGTGGAGCTGAGAGGTGATTTCTGGCTGCTCCCAAACTATGCCAAAGAGGCAGAGAGATGTGGTAAGTGTACAAGAATGACACAGGAGTTTATGGGAGTTTAAGGCCTCTCTGACCAGCCTGAGAATAAAGCATTAGGGAAAAAGGCACTGGGGAGAAGTTGCCAGGAATTCTCAGCATCAAGCAGGAGGCTACCCACTTAATGTTTGGTATGGCGTTAGAGGCTGTACTCAATGGGATAATCAGATAAGCATTTTTTTTTTTTCCTGAGACAGAGTCTTGTTCTGTTGTCCAGGATAGAGTGCAATGGCATGATCTCGGCTCACTGCAACCTCCGCCTCCCAGGTTCAAGCTATTCTCCTGCCTCAGCCTCCTGGGTAGCTGGGATTACAGACGCCCGCCACCACGCCCAGCTAATTTTTGTATTTTAGTAGAGATGGTGTTTCACCATGTTGGCCAGGATGGTCTCAAACTCCTGACCTCGTGATCTGCCCGCCTCAGCCTCTCAAAGTGCTAGGATTATAGGCGTGAGCCACCACACCTGGCCCAGATAAGCATTTTAAACACTGACACCCCTAATTGCCCTGTTACAAGACATAACAGATGTGGACTGTCATACACTAACTACTGAGAAAAATAATTTGAGCTGCCCCCAGGTGGTGCTGCCTGCCAGCCAACCATTCACTGTGGGCAGTCGCTGTCTTTGTTCAACAGAATATGCGCAACTATTTGAACATTTTACTGTGCTTTGTCCATGTTGTTTTACAAAAACAAGTGGAAAGTAGAAAAAAAGAGTAATCTCAAAAATAAGCAATATAAGTTTTCTATGCTTAATACACTTGCTTCCAAAATGGAGATCAGTGGCCAATCTTTGGGTTCAATTGAATGCTTACTGGACTTAAGTGGGTCCACTGTAGACTTAATGGCAAAGGAAAAGAATGACATATAAGAAAATGCTATAAATATGTAATTGGAATTTAAAACTATTTTGGACCTCTCAGAATCAGGGCCACTACGAGCTAAATGGTGTCTTGTGCAAATTGGGAAAAAGAATTCCTTTCTTTTCTGGATAAGTACAACTCTACATCAGGATACACATCTAGATTTCAGTCTAACCCTTGGTCAGATGCCCTTGTATAGTGTACAGCCTTACCAACTGTACAGTGCTGCCTGGGATGGAACAACCACTTATAATGTGTGAGTATCTTATTGCACTTCTATACAGTTAATTTGATATATATTTTCATATTTATAAAAGCAGAGGACAGGCTGTGTACAGTTTTTCTGTTCACTTACTTGTTAAATTAGAAGGCTTGTCTCATATTTGAGACATCCCTATGTAATTTGAGAATGCAGGATCATTAGCTATGAAAAACTGCCTGAAGGGCAAGACCAGGGTTCACATTCCCCTCCTTCAGCAACCCTACTGCCTTTTTAGAGCAGGAGCTGCTCTTTACCTTGTTTCCTAGTTATTTGGATGGCTTCTTCTTCTACTAGATTGTCAACTCTCTGAGGGCAAGAGCTGTTTGTCTCATTTGTTTCTTTACTTCTAGCAAACAGTACGGAAACTTGTGGGGGTTCGTTGATTTCACTTTGATAGACAATGACAAGAATTTCTGCAATAATTATTGTTATAATGTAGAAGGGTTCATATATTTTCTCCAGGTGCTTGCACCTCCTGAGCTTCTATAGCCTTCTGAGCATATGCAGCACCTGGCTAACTGATTTGCTTTTATTTTGGAGGTTGATGGGAAAACCACTCAGACACCAGTAGGTTTTATGGCTCATGGACGGTTGTTAAGTATCAGATGTTACTCAGGACTGAGTCATGCCTTCTCAAAAGGACTGCATTCAGAGACTGGCGGGTTCTAGCACTTTCAATGAATAGTGCATTTTTTTAGTGGGTTCCTTCCTATCCATGCCTGGGAGCATGGGCTGAGCTTTTGGCATAAGCCAAATGGGATAAAGGGTCAGATGGGGGAAAAAGGAAGCACCCACAGTGGCCGTACATGTGATGGGCTTTGGCCAGCACCGCGGACTGTGGAATGGAACGGCTTAGGTCCTCTTCATGAAGGAATAACTCTGGGATACCCTTAGGAAAACTGCAGGACCCTCTCAGTTGGCCACACAATGGAGCTGCATCAGCTGGATGCTGCCTCAAAGAGGAGTGAGTTGTCATTTCCCGAATGTTACAAATCTGGAAATTATCTTACGTTGGAAAAGCAATGACTGTTCCTGCACTCTCCCCCAATTTTCTGAAAACTTTGATTTTTTTAGGATATTCTGAGGAGAGTAAAAACCCACAGCTGTGGCCAGGTGTGGTGGCTCACGCCTGTAATCCTAGCACTTTGGGAGATAGAGACAGGTGGATCACCTGAGGTCAGAAGTTCAAGGCCAGCCTGGCCAACATGGTGAAACCTTGTCTCTACTAAAAATACAAAAATTAGTTGGGCGTGGTGGCACATGCTTGTAGTCCCAACTACTCAGGAGGCTGAGGCAGGAGAATCGCTTGAATCCAGGAGGCGGAGATTGTAGTGAGCTGAGATCACGCCATTGCACTTCAGACTGGGAGACAAGAACAAAACTCTGTCTAAAACAAACAAACCAACCAACCCACAGATGCTCCTTCTAAGCTATGTTTTATGCCACAGGCCCTTGGGTAATGTGTTTCCACGTCTCCCCAGATAGAATACCACTCATTTTAGCTTAATGTCTTTGTTCTTGAAATTGTCCATCTCACCCAATTTTCCTCCCATCTCAGAGTCAGGAATAAAGCTTACCTTGTTCAGCAAGTGGAGTACTGGCTCTTGGGTGGAGGAAATGTATTCACAATTTACAGATAAACCTCACAAGCTTGTTTCTGATCAGCAATTGCTTTGAGAGTGAATCTCTCCTCAAACTCCACCAGCAGATTGTGTTCTGTGTTGCCTTTCTCGGCAGCTTTCTGGATCCTCCTGGGCTAGGAACAGCTCTTCTAGGGCTTCATGCTTATTTTCTGTAAAATGAGCAGGAAGTCAATGTCTCCTAAAGTCTTGCCATTTCAAAGTGTGCTCCTGGGACAAGGGGAATCTGCAGCACTCTGAAACTTGCAAGAAATGCAAAAAAAAAAAAAAAAAAAAAAAAAAAAGAAAATTCAGGCATTGCACCAGGACTTCAGAATCTGTGTCCCCAGGTGATTGGCTTGTACATGGAAGGTCAAGAAGAGCTACTCTGAAGTCGCCTTATGGCTATAAAGCTTTATGATTCTTTGGGAAGGTATCCTGTAGCAACAGCCAAAACACACTGAGTCCTTAACTCTGTGCCAGGGATCCTTACATGAGCTCACCTCATCCTCAATCCTCATGATTACAAGCCCGAGGCAGGGGTAATCATAATTCATATTTTACAGGTGAGAAAGCTGACACTTGGCTCAGAGAAACTGGCTTCCTTGGCGGAGGTCACTCAGCTAATTGGGTACAGAGCTTGATCCACTGTCAGGTCAGCCTGACTTCAACCTCCCCTCTATGTGGTGTTGCCTCAGGGGTCCAAGGCAAGGTTTTGACCTGTGAACTTTGTATTGTCAGATGATGAGTTTGCCAGGTCGTGAGTGGGAGAGAGTCATTCCAGAGGAGAAAAGAATCAGACGAGTGGCCCAGAGGCAGGAGAAAGTTGGGCAAGTCCAGAAGGTGGTCTGAGATTTAGTTTTAACAAAATGAATGTTAATTTGGTATGAGCTTGTTTCTGTTGAGCACAGGGTGAGAGGAGGGAGAGATAGTCAGGTTACCGAAATTACCAGCAAGTTTAGATGAAGTCTAATGACATTTTAATGTGTTTTCTGAAGATACTGTCTATTGAACTGAAATGTATTACACCAGTGAAGTATGCTCATTGTTCTGAAGAAAGATCATTCTTGTGGATTGACTTTGATTTTTGGAATTTTGCTGCCAATATGTAAAAAAGGTCAACTTCACCCTTGCTACTTAAAGCAACTCCCAGTCAATAGAGCCTAGAAGTCTCTCTTTGGAAGGATGGATGTTACCAAGGAATCGCATATTTGAAATTCTTCCTGCACTTGCCAGGTTCTGAAGTTGTCCTCAGGGGGTCCCCATTTCACTGGGGAAAGGATCAAAGAGTCATATAGAGAGGCCAGAAGTAATTTCCTAACATAGTAGAGCCATGGTAGAACCCTCAAAGTCCAATCTCAGAGCCATCCATTGGAGTGAACATTCTTTTTTTTTTTTTTTAATTATTATTATACTTTAAGTTCTGGGATACATGTGCAGAACATGCAGGTTTGTTGGATAGGTATACACGTGCTATGGTGGTTTGCTGCATCTGTCAACCCGTCATTTACATTAGGTATTTCTCCTAAAGGTATCCCTCTCCTAGCTCCCCACTCCCCAACTGCCCCAGTGTGTGATGTTCCCCTCCCTGTGTCCATGTGTTCTCATTGTTCAGCTCCCACTTATGAGTGAGAACATGCAGTGTTTGGTTTTCTGTTCCTGTGTTAATTTGCTGGGAATGATGGTTTTCAGCTTCATCCATGTCCCTGCAAAAGACATGAACTCATCATTTTTATGGCTGAATAGTATTCCATGGTGTATATGTGCCACATTTTCTTTATCCAGTCTATCATTGATGGGCATTTGGTTGGTTCCAAGTCTTTGCTATTGTGAACAGTGCTGCAATAAACATACATGTACATATGTCTTTATAGTAGAGTGACTTATAATCCTTTGGGTATATACCCAGTAATGGGATTGCTGGGTCAAATGGCATTTCTGGTTCTAGATCCTTGAGGAATTGCCACACTGTCTTTCAAAATGGTTGAACTAATTTATACTCCCCCTAACAGTGTGGAGGAATAGCATTCCTATTTCTCCACATCCTCTCCAGCATCTGATGTTTCCTAACTTTTTAATGATCGCCATTCTAATGGGTGTGAGATGGTATCTCATTGTGGTTTTGATTTGCATTTCTCCAACGACCAGTGATAATGAGCTTTTTTTCATGTTTGTTGGCCGCATAAATGTCTTCTTTTGAGAAGTGTGTTATATCCTTTGCCCACTTTTTGATGGGGTTGTTTTTTTCTTGTAAATTTGTTTAAGTTCTTTGTAGATTCTGGATATTAGCCCTTTGTCAGTGGATAGATTGCAAAAATTTTCTCCCATTCTGTAGGTTGCCTGTTCACTCTGATACTTTCTTTTGCTGTGCAGAAGCTCTTTAGTTTAATTAGATCTCATTTGTCAATTTTGGTTTTTGTTGCCATTGCTTTTGGTGTTTTAGTCATGAAGCCTTTGTCAATGCCTATGTCCTGAATGGTATTGCCTAGGTTTTCTTCTAGGGTTTTTATGGTTTTAGGTCTAACATTTAAGTCTTTAATCTATCTTGAGTTAATTTTTGTGTAAGGTGTAAGGAAGGGGTCCAGTTTCAGTTTTCTGCATATGGCTAGCCAGTTTTCCCAACACTATTTATTAAATAGGGAATCCTTTCCCCATTGCTAGTTTTTGTCAGGTTTGTCAAAGATCAGATGGTTATAGATGTGTGGTGTTATTTCTGAGGCCTCTGTTCTGTTCCATTGGTCTATATATCTGTTTTGGTACCAGTACCATGCTGTTTTGGTTACTGTAGCCTTGTAGTATAGTTTGAAGTCAGGTAGCATGATGCCTCCACCTTTGTTCTTTTTGCTTAGGATTGTCTTGGCTGTATGGGCTATTTTTTGGTTCCATGAAACTTAAAGTATTTTTTTCTAATTCTGTGAAGAAAGTCAATGGTAGCTTGATGGGGATAGCATTGAATCTATAAATTACTTTGGGCAGTATGGCCATTTTCATGATATTGATTCTTCCTATCCATGAGCATGGAATGTTTTTCCACTTGTTTGTATCCTCTCTTATTTCCTTGAGCAGTGGTTTGTAGTTCTCCTTGAAGAGGTCCTTCACATCCCTCATAAGTTGTATTCCTAGGTATTTTATTCTCTTTGTAGCAATTGTGAATGGGAGTTCTGGAGTGAACATTCTTTAAGCCCATCTTTAAAGAGTTTGTTAAAGGTCCTCACTCAGGGATGAATCACTTTGATAGAAACATGAGAAAGAAAAGAAAACCCCCTCCCTCTCTCCCCTTTCTTCGGTCTCCCTCTCCTTTTTTTGGTCTCCCTCTGTTGCTGAAGCTGGACTGTACTGCCGTGATCTCGGCTCGCTGCAACCTCCCTGCCTCGGGCTCCTGTGATTCTCCTGCCTCGGCCTGCCGAGTGCCCGGGATTACAGGCACGCGCCGCCACGCCTGACTGGTTTTTGTATTTTTGGTGGAGACGGGGTTTCGCCGTGTTGACCGTGCTGGTCTCCGGCTCCTGGCCTCCAGTGATCTGCCTGCCTCGGCCTCCCGAGGTGCTGGGATTGCAGACAGAGTCTCGCTCACTCAGTGCTCAATGTTGCTCAGGCTGGAGTGCAGTGGCGTGATCTCCGCTCGCTACAACCTCCACCTCCCAACCGCCTGCCTTGGCCTCCTAAAGTGCTAAGATTACAGCCTCTGCCCCGCCGCCACCCCGTCTAGGAAGTGAGGAGCGTCTCTGCCTGGCCGCCCATCGTCTGGGATGTGAGGAGCCCCTCTGCCCCGCCGCCCCGTCTGGGAAGTGAGGAGAACCTCTGCCTGGCCGCCATCCCATATAGGAAGTGAGGAGCGTTTCTGCCTGGCTGCCCATCATCTGGGATGTGAGGAGCGCGTCTGCCCGGTCGCTCTGTCTGGGAGGTGAGGAGCACCTCTGCCCGGCCGCCCCGTCTGGGAGGTGAGGAGCGCCTCTGCCCGGCCGCCACCCCGTCTGGGAGGAAGTGAGGAGCGCCTCTGCCCGGCCGCCCCGTCTGGGAAGTGAGGAGCGCCTCTGCCCGGCGGCCCTGTCTGGTAGGTGAGGAGCGCCTCTGCCTGGCTGCCACCCTGTCTGGGAGGAAGTGAGGAGCGCCTCTGCCCGGCCGCCCCGTCTGGGAGGTGAGGAGCGCCTCTGCCCGGCCGCCCCGTCTGGGAAGTGAGGAGCGCCTCTGCCCGGCCGCCCTGTCTGGGAGGTGTACCCAACAGCTCGGAAGAGACAGCGACCATAGGGAGAGGGCCATGAGGACGATGGCGGTTTTGTTGGAAAGAAGGGGGGTAAGTGTGGGGAAAGGAAGGAGAGATCAGATTGTTGCTGTGTCTGTGTAGAAAGAGGTGGGCATAGGAGACTCCATTTTGTTCTGACTAGGAGAAATTCTTCTGCCTTGGGATGCTGTTGATCTATGGCGTTTCCCCCAGCCCCGTGCTCTCTGAAACATGTGCTGTGTCAACTCAGGGTTAAATGGATTAAGGGTGGTGCAAGATGTGCTTTGTTAAACAGATGCTTGAAGGCAGCATGCTCTTTAAGAGTCATCACCACTCCCTAATCTCAAGTACCCAGGGACACAAACTCTGCAGAAGGCCACAGGGACCTCTGCCTAGGAAAACCAGAGACCTTTGTTCATGTGTTTATCTCCTGACATTCTCTCCACTATTATCCTATGACCCTGCCATATCCCGCTCTCCGAGAAACACCCAAGAATGATCAATAAATACTTAAAAAAAAAAAAAAGAAAAGAAAAGAAAAGAAAACCTATACATCCTTCTCTATAACTTGGAGTTTCCTCTTCTGAGGAGGTATCTGAATCATCTAGGAAGAATTGAACTATAAGGTACAAAACCTGCAAAGAAAGGTGGCTTAAACCATGAGGACAGGTACCAAGTAGCCCTGAATTAGGGCAGCTCCAAAGCTTGCCAATTGGGTGGATTTTCAATGACATTTTGAACTTGGGCTCTTCCCAATCTGTCTTCTTCAGCCTGTTGGTTTGTCCTCTCACTGGCCCCCTCATGGTCCCAAGATGGCGACAACAGTTCCAAAAGTCTACTGGCATGATAAAAGGAAGAATCATCTCATGAATCTCTTTCAAAGAGGAAGGAAGCCTTTCCAGAAAGCCCTTCAGCTGACTCCTCACATCTTATTGGCTGTAACTGTGTTATATGCTATGCTCTCTCTTCAACCAATTGCCAACAAACTACAATTGGCTTGGATTGGTTAAGATTTTTTCCCTGTAGTTGAAGAGGGCACCTTCCCTGAATGCTTGTCCAAGCCAGGCAGAGGGTGAAATCCTGAAGAAAATCAAGGTTCTACCAGCAGCAAAGAATGGATTTGGGTAGACAACCAATAAGAGCTGCTATTAACAATCATTTATTAAGGCCTGGCGTGGTGGCTCACACCTATAATCCTAACACTTTGGGAGGCTGAGGTGGGTGGACTGCCTGAGCTCAAGAGTTCAAGACCAGCCTGGGCAACATGGTGAAACTCTGTCTCTACTAAAAATACAAAAAATTAGCTGGCGTGATGGCACGCCTGTAGTCCCAGCTACTTGGGAGACTGAGGCACAAGAATCTCTTGAACCTGGGAAGCAGAGGTTGCAGTGAGCCAAGATTGCACCACTGCACTCCAGCCTGGGCAATAGAGCGAGACTGTCTCAAAAACAAAACAAAACAAACAAAAAAACCAATCACATTAAAAATAACAAAACATTTCTTCAACTTCTGAAATCAAGGGGTGTAATATTCAATTATTATATAGAAATGCTGCATAACAGCCACAACAATTTCAGAGGCATAAAACAATAATAGCCATTGATTGAGCTCATCTGTCTGTGGGTCAGCTGGACGTAGTCTAAAGTAGACTAGGCCTGGCTGGACATGGCTCAGCTCCACCTGACTCTTATCCTTCTCCTGCGACCACAGACTGGTTTGGGCATGTTCTTCTTGCCAAGACGGTCGAGGTACAAAAGCCCAGGCCCAGAGTGTAGGTCTGTTCCAAGCCTCTTCTTGCATCATGTCTGCCAACATCCCATTGGCCAAAGCAGGTCTCGTGGCCAACCATGGCATCAGTGAGGCAGAAAGCCATATGATGCCCACTTCATGGAAAGTACCAGAGTCAAATGACCGAGGGTGTAAATACAGGCAAGGGTGACAAACTGGAGTCAATGATGCAATCTACCACACAAGAGGAAAGAAAGAAAATATTACATTGAAAATAAAATTGGGCCGGGTGTGGTGGCTCATGCCTGTAATCCCAGCACTTTGGGAGGCCGAGGCAGGTGGATCACCTGAGGTCAGGAGTTCAAGACCAACCTGACCAACATGGTGAAACCCTGTCTCTTCTAAAAATACAAAAACTTAGCTGGGCGTGGTGGTGGGCATCTATAATCCCAGCTATTGGGAGGCTGAGGCAGGAGAATCACTTGAACCTGGGAGGTGGAGTTTGCAGTGAGCCGAGATCACGCCACTGCACTCCAGCCTGGGCAACAAGAGGGAAACTCCATCTCAAAAAATAAATAATAAATAAAAAATAAAAATAAAAAAATAAAATTAAGTGTAACTTTAAATATCCTTTTTTTTTTTTTTTAAAAAAACTGTACTTTAAAGATTTAAAATCTTTCTTTAGAGTACAAAAGAATTAGAGGATGTTCAGGTGTATATAAACATTAAAAAATTCTGTGTGGGTATGTGTGTATAGATAGCAAAGGGTCTCAAAAGCAGATTTTTCTAGCTCTGAATGCCACCACTATCTATTGTTCTATTAGCACTATATATTAGGGTATCAGTTTCACAGAGCTAACTACTCCCATTGCTCCCTCTTCCCCTCTTCAAAAGCAATCTGTACAGTCTATATTGAGGAAATAAATGAAAACCACTGAAATGAGAACAAACAAGGCTGTTTATTTAGAACGGAAACTCAAAGGCAGGCAGGGGAATGGGGAAGCTTTATGGTGAAGAAAAAGGAAGATTTTGCGTGTACTTTGATTGGAGGTTGTTGGCCTAGGGAAGCTGGAGGCAGACTAATTAGAAACAGGGCGTTTTATGTGATTGGTCCTGAGTTGGTTGGAAGCAGGGGCAAAAAATAGGGAAGCTGGCAGTTGTTGCCCAAGGCCTGACTTTTCTGGCTGATTGCTGCAGAGGCTGTGGTTTGGCTTCTGGGCAAGTGACTGCTAAGTTTGTGGATCAGAGGTCTACAGTCATCTAAGGTCTGGCCCCTGGCCATTTGTATATTCAGTCTCTCAAGACACATCAGAGAAAGCTCCAACTCCTCAGCATGGAATAAAGAGCCCTTCACACTTGACTCCAAGCAAGGCGGAGTTTCTGATCCCCTCTCCCGACATCAGAGCCACCTCTATCCACAGACACATCCAGATCCCACCTCACCAAACCAACCGTGGCAGATCTTCCATGTCCCCCGTACAGAGTGTGTCCTTCTCATGCCATACCTTTTCCTGAACTTGCCTTTGGCCTGAATACCTCTCCATTGCTTTACACCTGTCCATCAAGAATGGGCCAAGAGCCTGCACCCTGCACCTTTTCTCAATCTCTTTTCCTCCACCCTACCCAGTTCTACCCCAAACAGAATTAATTGCTTTTTTCTCTGTGGTCCCTGAACTACTTATATGTACATTTATTGGAGTAGAGGAATCGCATTGTGCTAAAGGCATTTGCTACCGCTTTTTCCCTTCCCCTATGCTGTGAATACCCTGAAGAAGAACATTATGCTTTATTTGTTTCTAGTATAGGACTCTGCAGATAGTAGTCTCACAACAAAGGCTTTTTTGAAGGAAGAACAGAGGAAGGAAAGAAGGAAGCAAAGAAGAGGGAAGGAAAGGAAGGTCATAGGTAGGGTTGACAGATAAAATACGGGATACGCAGTTAAACTTGAATTTCAGATGAATAACGAATAATTTTTAGTATAAATATGTTTCATATATTGCATTTGTAGTTTTTTTTTTTTTTTGAGACGGAGTCTCGCTCCGTTGCCCAGGCTGGAGTGCAGTGGCGTAATCTCAGCTCACTGCAAGCTCCACCTCCCGGGTTTTCGCCATTCTCCTGCCTCAGCCTCCTGAGTAGCTGGGACTATAGGCGCCCACCACCACGCCCAGCTAATTTTTTTTTTTTTTTGTATTTTTATAGAGATGGAGTTTCACCATGTTAGCCAGGATGGTCTCGATCTCCTGACCTCGTGATCTGCCCGCCTTGGCCTTCTAAAGTGCTGGGATTACAGGCGTAAGCCACCGTGCCCGGCTACATTTGTAAATTTTTAAATATTCCATGGGACATACTCATACTAAAATACCACTTGTCCCCTATACAAAACAAATTCAACTGGGCCTCCTGCATTCTTATTTGCTAAATACGGCAACTCTGGTCAAAGGGCAAACACCTAATTAAACATTATTATTACTATTATTTGGGGGATTGTTTTCTTTTTTTAAATGTCAGTCGTTTTTGGGAAACAGGTGGTTTTCTGTTACATGGACAAATACTTCAGTGGCAATTTCTGAGATTTTGGTTCACCCATCACACAAGCAATGTACACTGTACCCAGTGCACAGTCTTTTGTTCCTCACTCCCCTCCCACCCTTCTTCTTGAGTCCCCAAAGTCCATTATGTCATCTTTTTTTTTTTGAGACGGGGTCTTGCTCTGCCGCCCAGGCTGGAGTGCAGTGGCGTGATCTCGGCTCATGGCAAGCTCTGCTTCCTGGGTTCACGCGCCCGCCACCATGCCTGGCTAATTTTTTTGTATTTTTAGTAGAGACGGGGTTTTACCGTGTTAGCCAGGATGGTCTTGATCTCCTGACCTCGTGATCCGCCCGCCTCGGCCTCCCAAAGTGCTGGGATTACAGGTGCGAGCTACCATGCCCGGCCCCCCATTATGTCATTCTTATGCCTTTGCGTCCTCATAGCTTAGCTCCCACTTGTAAGTGAGAACATAAGATATTTGGTTTTCCATTCCTGAGTTACTTCACTTAGAATAATGGCCTCCAACTCCATCCAGGTTGCTATGAATGTTATTCACATGAGTAGTATTCCATGGTGTACATATAACACATTTTCTTTATCCACTCATTGGTCAATAGGCATTTAGGCTGGTTCCATATTTTTGCAATTGTGAATTGTGCTGCTATAAACATGTGGGTGCAAATGTCTTTTTCATATAAAGACTTATTTTCCTCTGGGTAGATACCCAGTAGTGGGATTATTGGATCAAATGGTAGATCTACTTTCAGTTCTTTAAGGAATCTCCATTCTGTTTTACATATTTGTTGTACAAGTTTACATTCCCACCAGCAGTGTAAAAGTGTTCTTTTGTCACCAAATCCATGCCAACATCTATTATTTTTTAATTTTTGATTTATGACCATTCTTGCAGAGTAAGGTGGTTTCTCATTGTGGTTTTAATTTGCATTTCCCTGATAATTAGTGATGTTTAACATTTTTTCATGTTTGTTGGGCATTTGTATATCTTATTTTGAAGAACTGTCTATCCATGTCCTTTGGCCACTTTTTGATGAGGTTATTTGTTTTCTCTTGCTGATTTGTTTCAGTTCCTTGTAGATTCTGGATATTAGTCCTTTGTCAGATGCATAGTTTGCGGATCTTTCCTCCCATTCTGTGGGTTTTCTGTTTGCTCTTCTGGTTATTTGTTTTGCTCTGCAGAAGCTTTTTAGCTTAATTAGGCCCCATCTATTTATTTTGTTTTGTTGCATTTGCTTTCGGGTTCTTGGTCATGCATTCTTTGCCTAAGCCAACCTCTAGAAGAGTTTTACCAAAGTTATCTTCTACAATGTTTATGATTTCATGTCTTAGATTTAGGTCTTTGATCCATCTTGAGTTGATTTTTGTATAAGGTGAGAGATGAGGATCCAGTTTCATTCTCCTACATGTGACTTGCCAATTATCCCAGCACCATTTGTTGAATAGGATGTCCTTTCCCCACTTTATGTTTTTGTTTGCTCGGTCGAAGATCAGTTGGCTGTAAGTATTTGGCTTTATTTCTGGGTTCTCTATTCTGTTCCATTGGTCTACATGCCTATTTTTATGCCAGTACCATGCTGTTTTGGTGACTATGGCCTTATAGTATAGCTTGAAGTCAGGTAATGTGATGCCTCCAGATTTGTTCTTTTTGCTGAGTCTTGCTTTGGCTATGTGTGCTCCTTTTTGGTTCCATATGAATTTTAGGATTGTTTTTTCTAGTTCTTTGAAGAATGATGGTGGTATTTTGATGGGAGTTACACTGAATTTGTAGATTGCCTTTGGCAGTATGGTCATTTTCACAATATTGATTCTACCCATCCATGAGCATGGGACGTGTTTCCATTTGTTTGTGTTGTCTATGATTTCTTTCAGCAGTGTTTTGTAGCTTTCCTTGTAGAAGTCTTTCACCTCCTTGGTTGTGTATGTTTCTAAGTATTTTATTTTATTTTATTTTTTGCAGCTGTTGTAAAATGGATTGAGTTCTTGATTTATTTCTCAGCTTGGTCGCTGTTAGTGTATAGCAATGCTACTGATTTGTGTACATTGATTTTGCCTCCTGAATTGATTTTGAAACTACTGAATTCATTTATCAGATCTAGGAGCTTTTAGGATGAGTCTTTAGGGTTTTATAGGTATATGATCATATCATCGGCAAACAGCGACAGTTTGACTTCCTCTTTACCGATTTGGATGCCCTTTATTTCTTTCTCTTGTCTGATTGCTCTGGCTAGTGAGAGGTGACAGCGTGCTGGCAGTCCTCATAGCCCTAGCTCTCTCTCGGGGCCTCCTCTGCCTGGACTCCCACTTTGGCAGCACTTGAGGAGCCCTTCAGCCCACCGCTGCACTGTGGGAGCCCCTTCCTGGGCTGGCCCAGGCGGGAGCCGGCTCCCTCAGCTTGAGGGGAGGTGTGGAGGGAGAGGCACGGGCGGGAACCCGGGCTGCTCCCAGTGCTTGCAGGCCAGCATGAGTTCCGGGTGAGTGTGGGCTCCGCAGTCCCCGCACTAGGAGCGGCTGGCCGGCCCTGCCACCCCGGGCAATGAGGGGCTTAGCACCTGGGCCAGTGGCTGCGGAGGGTGTGCTGGGTCCCCCAGCAGTGCAAGCCCACCGGCGCTTTGCTCCATTTCTCACCAGGCCTTAGCTGCCTTCCTGTGGGGCAGGGCTCGGGACCTGCAGCCCGCCATGCCTGAGCCTCCCCCTCCGCCTCCGTGGGCTCCTGTGCAGCCCGAGCCTCCCCAACAAGCACCGCCCCCTGCTCCACAGTGCCCAGTCCCATCGACCACCCAGGGGCTGAGGAGTGTGGGCGCACCGCGCGGGACTGGTAGGCAGCTCCACCTGCAGCCCCAGTGCGAGATCCACTGGGTGAAGCCAGCTGGGCTCCTGAGCCTAGTGGGAACTTGGAGAACCTTTATGTCTAACTCAGGGATTGTAAATACACCAATCGGCACTCTGTATCTAGCTCAAGGTTTGTAAACACACCAGTCAGCACCCTGTGTCTAGCTCAGAGTTTGTGAATGCACCAATGGACACTCTGTATCTAGTTACTCTGGTGGGGACTTGGAGAACCTTTATGTCTGGCTAGGGGATTGTAAATACACCAATGGACACTGTATCTAGCTCAAGGTTTGTAAACACACCAGTCAGCACCCTGTGTCTAGCTCAGGGTTTGTGAATGCACCAATCGACACTCTGTATCTAGCTACTCTGGTAGGGACTTGGAGAACCTTTGTGTCAGCACTCTGTATCTAACTAATCTAGTGGGGATGTGGAGAACCTTTGTGTCTAGCTCAGGGATTGTAAACACACCAATCAGCGCCCTGTCAAAACAGACCACTTGGCTCTCTGTAAAATGGACCAATCAGCAGGATGTGGGTGGGGCCAGATAAGAGAATAAAAGCAGGCTGCCGGAGCCAGCAGTGGCAACCTGCTCGGGTCCCCTTCCACACTGTGGAAGCTTGGTTCTTTCACTCTTTGCAATAAATCTTGCTGCTACTCACTTTTGGGTCCACACTGCCTTTATGAGCTGTAACACTGCGAAGGTCTGCAGCTTCACTCTTGAAGCCAGCGAGACCGCGAACCCACCGGGAGGAACAAACAACTCCAGATGCACCGCCTTAAGAGCTGTAACACTCACCGCGAAGGTCCACAGCTTCCCTCCTGAGCCGGCGAGACCACGAACCCACCAGAAGGAAGAAACTCCGAACACATCCGAACATCAGAAGGAACAAACTCCAGATGCACCACCTTAAGAACTGTAACACTCACCGCAAGGGTCCGTGGCTTCATTCTTGAAGTCAGTGAGACCAAGAACCCACCAATTCCGGACACACTAGGACTTCCAGTCTATATTGAATAGAGGTGGTGAAAGTGGGCCTTCTTGTCTTCCAGTTTTCAGGGGCAATGCTTTCAACTTTTCCCCATTCAGTATAAAGTTGGCTGAGGGTTTGTCATAGATGGCTTTTATTACCTTGAGGCATATCCCTTCTATACCAATTTTGCTGAGAGTTTTAATCATAAAGGGATGCTAGATTTTGCCAAATGCCTTTTCTGCATTTATTGAGATAATCATTTAATTTTTGTTTTTAATTCTGTTTATGTGAAGTATCACATTTATTGACTTATGTATGTTGAACTATCCCTGCTATGAAATCCACTTGATTATGGGTGTGTTATCTTTTTGATATGCTGTTGGATTCAGTTAGCTAGTATTTTTTTGAAGATTTTTGTGTCTATGTTCACCAGGGATGTTGGTCTGTAGTTTTCTTTTTTTGTTATGTCTTTTCCCCGTTTTAGAATTAGGATGATACTTGCTCCATAGAATGATTTAGGGAGGATTTCCTCTCTATCTTTTGGAAGAGTTTCAATAAGATTGGTACCAATTCTTTGAATGCCTGTGAATCCGTCTGGTCCTGGGCTTTATTTTGTTGGCATTTTTTTTTTTTTTTTTACTGTCTTAATCTTGTTGTTGGTCTGTTTAGAGTTTCTATTTCTTACTGATTTAATCTGGGAGGGTTGTATATTTCCAGGAATTTATCCATCTCTAGATTTTCTAGTTTGTGTGCATAAAGGTGTCCACAGTAGCCTTTTGTATTTCAGTGGTATCGGTTGTAGTATCTCCCATTTCATTTTTAATTGAGCTTATTTGGCTCTTCTCTTGTCTTTTCATGGTGAATCTCGCTAATGATCTATCAATTTTGTTTATCTTTTCAAAGAACCAGCTTTTTGTTTCATTTATCTTTTGTATAGGTTTTGTTAGTTTGATTGTTTCAATTTCATTTAGTTCTGCTGTGATCTTGATTGTTTCTTTTCTTCTGCTGGGTTTGGGTTTGGTTTGTTCTTGTTTCTCTAGTTCCTTGAAGTGTGACCTCAAAGCTGGGGCATGTTAGCCCTACCACCACACCCAGCTATTTTTCTGTCTCCTTGTCTGATGTTTTCTCACCCCAAGCCAGCACCACTGCCCTGCCAACTGCCAGGGTATCCTCAGATTCTAGGAGCACTGCCTATTATTATTATTTTTGATTACTATTATTTTTTGAGACTGGGTGTCACTCTGTTGCCCAGACTGGAGTGCAGTGGTGTGATCTTGGCTCACTGCAATCTCTGCCTCCTCAAGCAATCCTCCTGCCTCAGCCTACCAAGTAGTTGGGACTGCAGGTGCACACCACAATCCCTAGCTAATTTTTGTATTTTTTGTAGACATGGAGTTTTGCCATGTTGTCCAGGCTGGTCTTGAACTATTAGACTCAAGCAACCTTCCTGCCTTGGCCTCTCAAAGTGCTTGGATTACAGGCATGAGCCACCACACCCGGCCCCTGATTAGACTTGAAAATAGTCTGACTCTGAGGCCCAGAGAAAGTCTCTTGGGTCCACTTTTCCCTTCCCCATTTGCAAGAACTCTGCCATGGGGCTGGCCAGGCTTTACTGCTGTTGGGCTGACATGATAAACCCACCAAAAGGGTGGCTCCTTTTTTGGAGATCAGAAACTAGGCTGGTGGTTGCCCGGAGAGTGCTTTGAAGCATCACAGAGGAGAAGAAATGCATGGAATGGTTGAGGGAAGAGAGGGAGAAGGAACCATAGGGCCCCTTTTCTAAGTCTCAGGCATCTCCTCCTCATGGAAGATGTGAATTAACTGTAGAGTACAAGGAGGAAGCCTTCCATGATAAAGCATGGTGTTCAGAGGAGCCCTGCAGAGTCAGGAAGGAGGGAAAGACAGAGGCTGGTCCACACAGTGCCCCAACTCTCATTCTGGACCCCAATTCCTCCATTGACATTTCAGGGAGAATGTGTGCAGTGGGTTGAATGATGACCCTAAAAACCTGCGAACGCGACCTTATTTGGAAACGGGGTCTTTGCAGACGTAATTAAAGATTCTGAGATGAAGTGGTCATCCTGATTATCCAAGTGGGCCTGAAATCCAATGACACATGTCCTGATAAAGGACACACAGAGGAAAAGACAGACACATGGATGAAAAGGCAAAGTGAAGACACAGCAAAGCCATCCAAGCCAAGGAATGCTGATGGCACTAGAAGATGGAAGAGGCCAGACAGGAGCCTCTCCTGGGGCCTTCAGAGGGAGCGTGGCCCTGCCGACACCACCGACACCTGGATTTCGACTTCTGGCCTCCAGAACTGTAAGAGAACAAATTTCTGTTGTTTTAAGCCGCTGAATTTGTCGTAATTTGTTATGACAGTTGTAGAAAACTAATGGGATGCAGGACTAGAATCCTAAAGCCCAGTCCGTGGTCAGGGAGGTGGAGCGGGAGCTGAGGATATCCTCCCCAAGGGCCACAAACCCATGTGAATATAAAGCCTGTTTTGGTTTCTTTTGAGTAAATCACTCACAATCCCATAGATTTCTGATTTTTTTTTTTTTTGAGAGAGTCTTGATCTGTTGCAGGCTGGAGCGTAGTGGCCTGATCTCAGCTCTCTGCAACCTCTGCCCCTGGGTTCAAGCAATTCGAGTTCAAGCGATTCTCATGCCTCAGCCTCCTGAGTAGCTGGGACTAGAGGCATACACCACCATGCCCAGCTAATTTTGTATTTTTAGTAGAGACGGGGTTTCACCATGTTGGCCAGGCCGGTGTTGAACTCCTGGCTGCAAGTGACCCACCTGCCTCAACCTCCCAAAGTGTTGGGATTACAGGCATGAGCCACTGTACCCAGCCAGATTTCCAATTTTATATAAGACCAAGCCTTACGTACCAGATACTTTTATATAAACTATTCAGTTGCTACTAACATTGGGCATAAGGCATTGTTTTACATTTTAATATCATGTACAAAATCACATTTTTTTTGATAAAGCAAATCAGTGGTTTCCAAGTGGGGAGCTCAGCACTAGCTGCTGGGTTGTGTGAAAAAATATTGGAACTTTGGGGCTAAAAAAATAAGAAATCAATTATATTTTCCTAATCTTTTAATGTTCAGAAGATGATACTTTCAAGGATCATTTCTATCATTTGTTACTAGAAAAGTTTCTCTGAATGTGTAGAACACCAAAAAGTATTAAACAAAAATGAAAAAACCCCACAAAACACAAAACGGACTCAGCTTGACAGTCATAGCTTTCCTCAGAGGCTCCTTTGTCACCCATGGCACAGGTGCACCCTTGAAGGCTCTGTGATGTGGGGGCTGGTGCTGGTAACCTCACCACCTGCACACCAACACTCAGGGGAATCTGAGATAGTTTGGTCTATTTGCAAGTGGGTAGATGGATTTATAAACTACACAACCTTGGCCATTTTTTGTTTTTGTTTTTAAAGAGACAGGATCTGGCCCTGTCCCCCACACTGGAGTACAGTGGTGCGATCTTAGCTCACTGCAGCCTTGAACTCCTGGGCTCAAGCAGTCCTCCTGTCTCAGCCTCCTGAGTAGCTGTGACTACAGGTGCATGCCACCACATCCAGGTTTTTTTTCCCCCCCCGTAGAGATGAGGTCTCTTTGTGTTGCCTAGGCTGGTCTCAAACCCCTGGCCTCAAAAGATCCACCTGCTTCAGCCTCCCAAATTGCTAGGATTTATAGATGTGAGGCACTGCACCCAGCCCATGATCTAGTTTTACTTAAATTTATCTTTACAAAATTAAAATGTGGTTTTAATAGATTATTATAGATCGAAGATTAAAGATAATACTAATAGTACAAGTCCCAGAAAACCATAAGAAATTGGCAGAGCTTATGTGGCTAGTATCGGCTTTATATCAGCACATTATGAGGTAAAATGAAATCTGCCAAGAAGTCAGCCTCTTTGCCCCCCAAACTAAAATGATCAAGACGGTCCCTTGAAAGATGGATTTATGTCCACTGTCATTCATAATGAGCTCACCCTTAGTGTGTATTGTGCCTTGCAATATTATTTATTAATAAAAATGCCATCAAAATTAACACTAAAATATTACATCTTTAACTCATCTTTAAAAAATTTATATTTAATGAAATGTGTATGTACTGTATACATAAATATGCATGTATTGGAGCTGCAAATGTTTTAAAAAATAGAGATTTCTATGGACTGAACTGTGTTCCAGCAAATACATATGCTGAAGCCCTAATCCCCAATGTGGCTGTATTTGGACATGGGGCTTTTAGGAGGTAATTAAGGTTAAATAAGGTCATAAGGGTGGGGTCCTAATCAATTGAATTGGTGACCTTGTAAGAGGGGGATGAGAGAGATATTGTGCTCTCTCTCCACGTGCATGCACCCAGGAAAGACCATGTAAGAACATAGCCAGAAGACAGCCATCTGCAGGCCAGGAAGAGAGACCTCATCACAACCCAACCATGCCGGCACCCTGATCTTGGGTTTCCATAACTATGAGAAAATAAATTTCTGTTGTTTAAGCTATTCTGTCTGTGTTATTTTGTGATGGCAGCCCGAACAGACTAATACAGGGATATATGATCAAAAACATTTGGAGACCACTGAGGAATGGGTCAGTGTGGTTGGTTGTGGCAGTAACAGCTCCCACTTGTTCCTGGTTCCCTGGTTCCGTGCCCTTGGGTGGTCCCTTCCCATGGACTCTGGCCTTGTGACTTGCTTTGGACAATGTAAAAATAGCTAATGTGTCACAAGCAGAGGAAAGTGCTTGTGAGTTGGTGTTTGTCTTCTTTCTTACTATGGGGCCTTCTGGCACCTACTGAACAAGCCCGTTGTACCCTCCTTGTAGGTTAAGAAACCATGGGGAAGGTGGCTGCAAACATCTCAGCTGGGGCCCAGGACCCATGTATCATCCTGGACCACCCACCTCTGGCTAACCTGGTCCAGAACACAAGAATTGCTCGGATCACCCATAGAGTCATGAGAAAGCAGAAACGTCTGTTGCTTGAAGCCACTAAGTTTCTGGGTGGTTATGGAGAAAAAGCCAAGTCATACAGCAGGGCAGGTACATCACAAGCTCTTTTGCCTGGTTTAAATGACTTGTAGCCTAACAAATGGATGTTCATCAGATATGTGACATTTCCAGAGCCTAGAATAGGGCCTAGCACATATTAGATGCTAAAAAACATTTATTGAGTGAGTGAATGAAGAAGATAAATCATAGCAAACACACACGGAACAGTTCCTAAATATGTTTACATGGATTCTTGCACTTAATCCTTTGCCCAAAATATAAGGTAGGTACTATGATTTTCATGCCCATTTTAAGACGGGGCAACCAAAGCTTAGGGAAGTTAGGTCCCTTGCCTGAGATTAGATCATTGGAAACAGCTGTGTAGGGACTGGGTCTCTCCCATCCTGCCTGTCTGCCCTTATAGTAGCTGCTTAGGTGCTGTGCAATACCACCAATTCTAGACTGCCTGTCCCTCTATATGGAATGAAATTCTGAGAATAAAATCCAGTACCAGAATTTTTAGAGTCCGTCTGTTGCTTAAGTTGTCCTTAGTTCATCGGGCCCCTCGACGCATACAGTGGTGGTTGGAGTCTGATCACTTAGCTCTGAGAACCAGGTTTCTCATCATGGTGGCAGCTGTGTGCCTAGTGGGCCCTGCTTGATTGGGAAGAGGTCACCAATGGAGGTCGTTAGGAGTAAAAGACGCAGACCAGGAGCTGGCTGCTTCCAGCGCCAGTACCTAGGAGGAGAGCCAGGCTGTGCTCCAGCTTGGGCTCAATGAGAACTAATTGATGCCAGTTGCATTCCCTGGGACCCAGGTGGTGCCCATTATGCAAAGGAACAAAGCCAGCTCAGTATAGAGTCTGTGCTAGGCAGGGCTTCTGCAGCCAATAGCTTTCCCTGGTAGCATTCTGTGTGCGGTCTTCTGTCTGTCCGTCCTGACCTGCATCCATCTTCAGATGGACAGAAGCAGCACAGATTGTATTGGCTGCGTAGGGTCTACGCACAGGGTGCATGCTGGGCCACTTGGGCTTTGTTTACGGCAGGCCCCAGTCTGAAGGGAGCAGCAGGTCTGGCAGCTTCTAGAAGAGGACTGTCATGTAACTGGCTAGTGTGCTCAGAGCTTTACATAAGGTTATTCTTTCAGTCCTTGAAGGGAATGAGCTCCCAGTTCTAAGTGTTCCCATGCTCTTATTCTCCATTACAGTATACTATTTGCTGTGATGATTTTGTGTATTTATTTGCTTTCTTTCTCATCTCTTCCCCATTGGGCTTCAAGCTCCATGAAGGTCAAAGTCTTACCTGTCTTTTTCTCCGTATCTTCAGCATAATATCATGCAAATAGCAGATGTATAATAAAAATTTGTTAGGTGTTTTTTGAGATGGAGTCTCATTTTGTCACCCATGCTTGAGTGCAGTGGTACAATCTTGGCTCACTGCAAACTCCACCTCCCAGTTTCAAGTGATTCTTCTGCCTCAGCTCCCAGAGTAGCTGGGATTACAGGCACGTGCCACCAAGCCCCACTAATTTTTGTATTTTTAGTAGAGATGGGGTTTCACCATGTTGGCCAGGCTGGACTCGAACTTCTGTCCTCAAGTGATCTGCCTGCCTCGGTCTCCCAAAGTGCTGAGATTATAGGCTTGAGCCATCATGCCTGGCCTTGTTTGATAAATTCTTGAAGAAAGACATTTTAATTTTTATTTAATAAAGCAAAACTAAAGTTTAGGAATGTTGGGTAACTTACTCATGGCTACACAGCAGTAAATCTTAGAAACTAAATTCTAACTTGGGTTCAACTGACTTTGAAACCTGTGAGGTTTTTCTAAAGCGTGAGGTAGGTACCACCTGTGGTAGGAGAGATAATTTAAGTCATGCACAAGCACATTTAAAAAATATTAAATTATAATGCAAAAGTCATTTCCTTTCCATTTATCTTTCAGCTCTGATTATTTCAAGAAAATAATTTTTCCAAAAAGGAGCAGGCCTCAAGCTCAAGAGCCAGGCTAGCAGATGAGGTTTGGCTGTGAGAGGCAGAAAGCTTGAAAAGAGTGGTATAACAAGGTAAAGTATGTTTCTTTCTTGTGTAAATGAACCAGAGGCAGGCAGCCTAGGGTTGGAAAAGCAGTTCTATGATTGTCAGAAACTCCTTCTACTGCACTGCTCTGGCACCCATATTAGAGTCTACTTTATAGCCCAAGATAGTTGCTGCAGCTCCTGCCATCATGTCTACCTTGTAGCCATAAGGAAGAAGGGGAAATTCCTGCCTTCTTCTTTCAGGACCACTTCCTGGAAGTCATATGCAACAATTCAGTTTATAGTCCTTTAGCCACTAGGAGAATTGAAAAAAGAAGGAATGGAGGGAGGAGGAAGGAATGGAGGGAGGAGGAAACAATAATTATGTTCCTATTGCTGTATTAGGAGCCTGGCTTTCACAAGGCCCATGGGCTCGTTGTACTTGGCAGAGTCTCTAAGCTGGAAGCTTTGATCAGAGGATCAAGAAGTGCTTGGTTGTTGGACCACTTGTACACTGGGACTTGCCCTGTGGTTCTGGGTCCAAGACTGATGAAGAGAGGAAGTCACTGTACTGGGCCTTGTGGGAGAGGGGCAATTTCCTTTTCTCCCCAGGGTGTATATGTGGGAGGAGGGGCTGTTCCCCTCATTATGCCTCTAAGCCCAATGAAGGGGGAAGATTGCAAAAGAATCCCTATAGGGCTCAGGTGTACCCTCAGGAAGCAGAGCCTGGTACTGCATCCCAGTCAGATAATGCCCAGGCCCTGGACGTGCTGATCTCTGGATGCGCCAATCTCTGGATGGGCCTCATTGAGCAGGGGAGAAGAGGGCAGAGAGCAGGCTGGGACAGGCACCTGTCCACCCATGTGTGGCCCTGAACATCCATATGTGTGAGTTTCCGAGGCGTCCAAGGTACATGGTGGAAGGTGGCTGCCTCCAGGCAAGAGGACCCCCCAGCAGCAAGAGGTTGTGGGTGTAACTGCCACTGAAGATAGCTCAGGTGTGTGGTGGAGTGGAGCCAGATTGCTCATGTTAGGGAATTAGGCAATGGAAGGCTCGCCTTGGATCTAGCTGAGCTCATGTCTGCATCCCGCAAGGCACCAGCCTCTGGAAGCTGCCCCCAGTAAGGGTTAGCCCTGCAAGCAGCAGCCACCAACCCCGAGAAGACTGCAATGTGACAGCTACACTAGGAGACTGCTGTGCTTTATCCTGAATTTCTAGCTCCCAGCTCCTACTTCTAAGAAGCTGGAGAAGAGAAGGGGAGGGTTGTCCCAGAGACAGACCAAGCTTCCCTCCACCCCTAGGTCAGAGAGGAGGAAGATGGGAAGGCAGATTGCTTGACCTCATGCAAAACCCTGTAGCTGCAAGCCCAACTGTGGTGGGGAGGGGGTCACCTTGGAGTCAGATAAGAGATTAGAGTTCTAAACCAGATGGAGCTTCAATAAGGAAGGGGATCCGAAAGCTCTGAAATCTGCCCAAGATCTTGTGAAGTGATGGGAAAGCAAGGGTTAACAGAAGCTGGTTCATTCTTTTATTTGCCAAATGTACTTGCCACATACTCTGTGTTAGGCACTGCCAGGGGCACAGATCTCTGCCCTCATCGAGCAGTGGGAGAGACAGATGATGAAAAATAAACACACACTCCAGGGTCGGGGAGTGAAAAGTGCAATGAGGGACTAGGAAGGGCATGGAGGGAGACAGCCACCTTCCCAGGAAGCGATAGTGAACAAGGACTTGAGTGAGGGGGGAATTCCTGTGACTGCTTGTGGAAAGACCCAACTGAGGTGGACATCGGCACTTTCTCTCTATTTCCCACTGGCGGTGGCCCACCCAGCCTGGTAGAGTCTCCCTGAGTGTGTCAAAACGGGCTGGTAATGAGGATCTCAGATTCCCAAACCCAACCCTGGGATTCTGACCCAGTTGCAGGTGTCAAAGCTGGCTGATAATTAGAATCTCAGATTCCCAAACCCAACTCTGGGATTCTGACCCAGTTGCATGGGGAAGAGGAAGGAATATTTCCCCAAACTCCTCATCTGAGTCTGATCATCTGAAAGTCTAAGAACCACTGACTGACTCAATCATCACATCTGCTACTCACTAAGCCCCTGCTAGACCGAGGAGGGAGTTGGAACCACTGGCACTGGGAGCTCTTACTGTGTATCAGGTACTCTATAAAGCACTTTACCTGCATTACCTTTAAAAAAAAAAAATCCTTGTGAGAACAGTGAGTACCATTATTCTACCCATTTTATTTTTATTTTTTAAAAACACAATTAGTATATTGATTATTCTATGCATTTTATAGATGAGGAAACCAAGGCTCAGAGATATTAAATAACTTGTTTGAGATCACAAGGTCACATATGGTGGAGCCAGGTTCTGACCTGGGAATCAAACTGTGGCCCTGCCCTGTGCCCTGAGATGAGACAGACATGCACTAAGGAAGGAACCAGCCACACAAGGCAATAAATTCCAGGTGACAAATAGGAGTGGAGCATGCACAACTTAAGATTTCAGAGGACAGAAAGAAGCCGGTGAGGTCTGGATGTTCAGATGTAAGGGCTGGGCCATCTCCAGTGGGGAGCAGAGTGCAGGAAAGGAGAAGCAGGCAGAAGATGATGGTCTAGATCCGGAGTGTGGAACAGTTGCAGGACAGAAGCAGAGACCAGAGACCACATGGGCCCTGGATGGGGAGGTGGAGATAGTGAAACCAACCCAATGTCCCATAGATCATTTTAAAAAAATAAATATATATATACACACATATAAATGGACCCTTCTGGTCTTAAAGCTTGAAACTTACATTTGTTTTATCTGAGTTCCTTCCTCAGGAAATGACCTTCAGGCCTCTCAAAAAAAGTATCAGGCCAGGCGCGGTGGCTCACGCCTATAATCCCCGCCCTTTGGGAGGCCGAGGCAGGTGGATCACTTGAGGTCAGGAATTCAAGACCAGCCTGGCCAACATGGTGAAACCCCGACTCTACTAAAAATACAAAAAAATTAGCCAGGTGTGGTGGCGGGCGCCTGTAATCCAAACTACTCGGGAGGCTGAGGCAGAGGAATAGCTTAAACCCAGAAGGTGGAGGTTGCAGTGAGCCGAGATTGTGCCACTGCACTCCAGCCTGGGAAACAGAGTAAGACTCTGTCTCCAAAAAAAAAAAAAAAGTATCAAAGAACTGAAACTCACCAGATCACCCCACCCAGACAAAAAGACTCCAGGCCCTTCATTCATCATGATTGCTTCCTTCCCCACCTAGTTCCTGTTTTCTTACACATTGTTACATTTATTCCTTGCTGTATAAACCACTAGTTTTGGTTGGTCTGGGAGATGGATTTGAGCCTGAGTTCTTATCTCCTTGGCTGCAGCACCCGATTAAAGCCTTCTTCTGTCATCTCAATGATTGGCTTTCTGTGTGGCAAGCAGCAGGACCTAGACCGAGCCCCTGATGTTTCTGTAACAGTAGTACTTGCTTTGGCTCCCTATGGTAAGAGATAAGGATCCTTGTCCTAGGGTGGAGAGATAAATGGAGTCCAGGGAACAGAATTTTCCTGGAAGCTAATACAAAACACCTAACAAACCAGAGGTTTCATGTTCAACATAGCTAAAGATAGGAACTCAATGCAAAAACCAAAATGGTGAAAGTTTGCTGCCTCTATCTTTGTGGCATCCCCATTGACTGGCACTCAGGGACATGCATCTTCTCTGCCCGTCACCTCCCTTTGCTATGCCTCTGATAGTTTGCAGAAGGCTTGGAGATATTTTATTTTTCTATCTCCAGCATTCATGAGATCTCGGTAGTCTTATAATAAACCCTGCCTTCTGCTTCAATTAGTTTGAATAGTTTCTGATCCTTGCAATCAACATATCCCTGCCTAGAATAGAAATAATGGGGAAGAAAAGAATAGAAATGACAAATATCGTTTCTGATACAGGCAAGTTGAGATGCAGGAATGGACCATATATGTGGAACTCTACCAGGAAGCTGGGAATTGAGTGATGGCACTTGAGTGATGCATTAGTTAAGATAACACGAGGTGCTGTGTCAGAGAAAGCCTGAAAACCTCAGTGGCTTAACACGTTTATTTCTTGTTTGTACCACAAATGTGGCTGTTTGTGTTCAGGAAGCCTTCATCCAGGAAGTACATCCTTCCTTCTTGTGGCTCCTCCCTCCTGTATAACCTTGGAGTCCTCTGCAGTCAACTATGCCTAGGCCAGGCCTGTGGGAAGCATCGTGCCCCAATGTGACAAAGATCCCCTCCGCTCACTCGCTATTGGCAAGAACAGATTTTCAGTCACATGATCCCACCAAAATCCAAGGGAGCTGATGCTGTGGAAAATAGTATGGCTGTTCCTCAAAAAGTTCAACAGAATTACCATCTTGACCCAACAATTCTATTTCTAGGTTTCCATCCTCAAAGAATTGAAGACAGGTGTTCAAACAAGTACTTGTACACAAATATGTGTAACATTATTCACAACAGCTCAAAGATGAAAAGAGCTCAAGTATCAGTCAGTGGATGACTGGATAGACAAATTGTGGTCTAGCCATGCAATGGAATATTATTTAGCCATAAAAAGGAATGAAGTACTGATATATGCTACAACGTGGATAAACCTGGAAAATATGTTAAATGAAAGAAATCAGGCACAAAAGGCCACATATTGAATGATTCCTTTTATAAGAAATATCCAGAATAGGTCAATCCATACAGACAAAGCAGTTTGGTGGTTGTTAGGGGCTGCGGGGAGGGAGGAATAGGGAGTGATTACTTAATAGGTCCAGGCTTTTCAAATCTTGGAATGATGAAAGTGTTTTGGAAGTTGATATAGGGAGTGACTGCACAACACTGTGAATATACTACATGCCACTGGATGGCCCACTTTAAAATGGCTAATTTCATGTTATGTGAGTTTCATCTCAATTTTTTATTTTTTTTTAGTTTTTGAGACGGAGTCTCACTCTGTTGCCAGGCTGCAGTGCAGTGGCGTGATCTCGGCTCACTGCAACCTCTGCCTCCCAGGTTCAAGTGATTCTCCTGCCTCAGTCTCCTGAGTAGCTGGGACTACAAGCGTGTGCCACCACGCCCAGCTAATTTTTGCATTTTTAGGGATGGGGTTTCACCATGTTGGCCAGGATGGTCTTGATCTCTTGATCTCATGATCCCCCCCGCCTCGGCCTCCCAAAGTGCTGGGATTACAGACGTGAGCCATCCACACCCAGCCTTTTTTTTGTTGTTTCTTTTTGAGGTGGAGTTTCACTCTTGTCGTCCAGGCTGGAGTGCAACGGCACGATCTCGGTTCACTGCAACCTCCACCTCCTACGTTCAGGCGATTCTCCTGCCTCAGCCTCCCAAGTGGCTGGGATTACAGGTGCCCGCCACCATGCCTGGCTAATTTGTTGTATTTTTTTTTTCTTTTGAGGCAGAGTTTCACTCTTGTTGCCCAGGCTGGAGTGCAACAGTGCAGTCTCGGCTTACCACAACCTCCGCCTCCCAGGTTCAGGCGATTCTCCTACATTAGCCTCCTGAGTAGCTGGGAATACAGGCATGTGCCACCATGCTTGGCTAATTTTGCATTTTTAGAAGAGACGGGGTTTCTCCATGTTGGTCAGGCTGGTCTCGCACTCCCGACCTCAGGTGATCTGCCCTCCTCAGCCTCCCAAAGTGCTAGGATTACAGGTGTGAGCCACCACGCCTGGCAATTTTTTGTATTTTTAGTGGAGACGGGGTTCTGCCATGTTGGCCGGGCTGGTCTCGAACTCCTGACCTCAGGTGATCCACCTGCCTTGGCATCCCAAAGTGCTGGGATTACAGGCATGAGCCACTGTGCCCGGCCAATCTGAATTTTTAAAAAGGTAGCAAGGGGGCTGGAAAATGTTATCCGTGGCTGGACAGCTGCTGCTTCCTAATGATAACCCCACAATCCAGAAGGGGGTCATGTATCTTTGGTGACCAGCTAAATATCTGTGTGCACATATCTGCCTCACACTGTCTCCAGAATACAAACCTCCCCAAAGGAAATATCTCAAAGACCTCTTAGGTCATATCCAGCTCAAAGCTGAGGATATGCAGTCCTCTGTTGAGTTTGGATGCGGCTTCTCTTGCTTTGGTGACACATAAACTAAAAGCACAAGTTATCCAAATGACTCCCCACTGCCCCCACCTCCACACCCAGCATACAGTGGCAGAGTAGAAACAGCATGATGGCCCGGCACGGTGGCTCACGCCTGTAATCCCTAAACTTTGGGAGGCCGAGGCAGGCGGGTCACCTGAGGTCAGGAGTTTGAGACCAACCTGGCCAACATGAGGAAACACTGTCTCTACTAAAAATTCCAAAAATTAGTTGGGCGTGGTGGTGGGCACCTGTAATCCCAGCTACTCGGAAGGCTGAGGCAGAAGAGTTGCTTGAACCTGGGAGGCAGAAGTTGCAGTGAGCCGAGACCATGCCACTGCACTCCAGCCTGGGCAACATGAGCAAAACTCTGTCTCAAAAAAAAAAAAAAAAAAAAAAAAGGAAAGGAAGGAAGGAAGGAACAACGTGACTACAGGATGGACGCAGTGGCTCACGCCTGTAATCCCAACACTTGGGGAGGCTGAGGCAGATGGATCACTTGAAGTCAGGAGTTCAAGACCAGCCTGGCCAACATGAAGAAACCCTGTCTCTACTAAAAATACAAAAATTAGCTGGGTATGGTGGTGCACACCTGTAGTCCCAGCTACTCGGGAGGCTGAGGCACAAGAATCACTTGAATGGGAGATGGAGTTTGCAGTGAGCCAAGATCGTGCCACTGCACTCCAACTTCAGCCTGGGGGACAGAGTGAGACTCCATCTCAAAAAAAAAAAAAAAAAGGAAGAGCATGACTACAATAATACACACTTGAATTCAGAAAGAGAAGAATGGCAGACTGACAGCAGCCCCTGGCTATGGCAATTGTGAGATCCTGCAAGGGCAGGCACTGGGGAGGTGAGACCACTGATGGAGTCCCTCCATTAGACCCCATTCTGATTCCTAGGAGGAGCACCCTGATCCATTGTTCTTGGTGGCACTGACCCCACCCTTTGGGAGATTCCTCCTTGATCATTATTTCTTGGGCCACATCTAAAGTGAGTGCTGGGGAGTTTGCCCCACTTAGAGAGAGCCAACTTCAAGCCTGTGAAATCCATGGAGCCCAAAGATTGTTTAATGCTTGAACAGTCAAAACCTTTCCTAGTTTTGGCTTGTCTTTTCTTTGGCAATGAAATGCCCTAAAAAATGTAGTGGGCTTCTTATCACACACAAAAAGTACATACTGTATTATTTTAGTTATGTTCAAGAATGAGCAAAATTAATCAATGGTGACATTTTGTGCAATGCCAAGCACTTTCCCAGAAAGAATCCCTTTGATAGGAATCTTATAGATAAGAAGAGAGAGGCCGGGCATGGTGGCTTATGCCTGTAATCTCAGCACTTCGGGAGGCCAAGGTGGGTGGATCACCTGAGGTCAGGAGTTCGAGACCAGCCTCACCAAAATGGTGAAATCCCATCTCTACTAAAAAATACAAAAGATTAGCCTGGCGTGGTGGTGGGTGCCTGTAATCCTAGCTACTCAGGAGGCTGAGGCAGGAGAATTGCTTGAACCTGGGAGGTGGATGTTGCAGTGAACCGAGGTTGCACCATTGCACTCCAGCCTGGGCAACAAGAGTAAAACTCTGTCTCAAAAAAAAAAAAAGAGATTCAGAGGGACTAAGTGACTTGCCTGAAGTCACATAGCCAGTTTGAGCAGAGGCAGAACTGGAACTTACATCTCCACATTTACAGCCCAGGGAGTTCTTTCACTCTTGACTGTAGCAGGGAGTGTATAGACACAGGAGTCACCAAATGCAGCTTTTTCTTTTGGTGCTTTTAATTAGCACATATGAAATACACTGCCAATCTAATTTAATTATAATTAGGTAACCAGAAGGCTGATTATGTTGTAAATTTAGATTAAAGAGCTGTTGTTTTCAATTAGGCTTGATTGTAAAGTGCTTTGACACTTTTCCCAGCCTCAAGGAAAGTTCATAATTTCCCACTTATTCACTTTGATTTTGCCCAGGTCTGGGGTGGTAATAACGGGACTCAAGTTCCCAGGGCATCCCTAGTGTGGTACAGATTGAGACCTGGTACATATCTTGGTGGCAGGGGTCCCCAGATGCTGCTGGGCTGTTTGGTCAGGTGTTTTCAGCTGCCTGTAATGGAGGATCCAACTGAAAATGGCTCAGTCCTCAAGAGGACTTAACATCTAACATAATAAGAAGCATGGAGATAAGGGAGTTCCAGGGTTGGTTAATCTGCATTCATAATGTCCTTAAGGACCTGGACTCATTCCATCTTCCTGCTCTGCCAACTTCGGCATGTTGGCTTCTATCCTCACGCTAGTCGCTGACTGGTTGTATGATGGTTCTTGCAGCTCCAAGCTTTCCCGTCCCCCCAAGAAGAGAACATTCCTTCTTGTATCCCTTCAGCTTCTGGTAGACTTCTCATGACTCTTTGGCCACGATTGCAGCACAGACCTGTTCTTAAGTCAATCACTCTGCCTAAGGAATCACCATGATTGGCTTCAGCAAATCAAGATTCATCTTGTAGAGTCTTTCCTGGAGATCATGGTTGCCTGATGCCTGCCAACAAATCCACAGAGGCCATAGGGACAGGGAGTAGCTGTTGCTAGGCTGCCAACTGTCCACACCTGGAACTAGTGTGGCCACATCCTCAGCAGGTCTGGGTGAACCAAGCCCAAGTCTGCAATATAATCAGAGAAATCCAGCTGCAAATAATTGCTTCTTGACTCTCCATCGGATATCTGCCATCTCTATGTTTCATAGGGCTATTGGCAAAGAAGCCAAACTCTGTAAAATATTTGAAGAGATTTATTCTGAGCCAGGTGTAAGGCCCATGACTCATAACACAGTCTTACAGGTCCTGAGAACATGTGTCCAAAGCGGTTAGGTTATAGCTTGGTTTTATACCTTTTAGGGAGACATAAGACATCATCAATCAATACATGTAAGATATACATTGGTTCTGCCCAGAAAGGTGGGACAACTCAAAGTTGGGGGCTTACAGGTGGATTCAAAGATTTTCTGATTGGCTTGAGAGAGCTATGCTATTATCTAAAGACTTGGAATCAGTAGAAAGTAGTGTCTGGGTTAAGATAAAGGGTTGTGGAGACCAAGGTTCTTATTATGTAGATGAAGTCTCATAGGTGGCAGCCCTTAGAGGGAATAGATGGCAAGTGTTTTCTATTCAGACCCTTAAAAGGTGCTGGCCTCTCAGCCAGTCTCTTCGGGATCAGAAGAAGACCTGAAAAGGGAAAGAGATTCTCTATAGAAAGTAAATTTTTCTCACAAGAGAGATATTTGCCAGGCCATATCAGATTATGTCAAATAAATATGTTTCGGGGTAAAATACTTTGAGTTTTCTCAGGGCCTGCTATCTGTCATGTGATGCTGTACTAGAGTCAGGTGGGGATTCGGTATCTTGTTGCTACAGTCTGTTCTGACTGTCTTCAGATCTCTGTTTTAATGTTAATGCTGGTCAGTTGTGCCTGATATGCCAAGGGGAGGAGAGTGTAATGTGGCATGTTCAACGCCCTCTTCCCATCATGGCCTGAACTAGTTTTTCAGGTTTCTTTGAAATTCTCTTGGCTGAGAGGAGGGGTCCATTCAATTTGGTTGTGGGGCTTAGAATTTTATTTTTGGTTTACAGGGATAAGCTTTAGCATTGCTTTTAGGTAGTGTTGGCAGTATAAGCCATAGTTAGGTGGGGAAAAATGATGGTAAAAGAGGAGAAAGAGAGGACCTTCTAAAGATAAAGAAGGAGGTTAGCTGATGGGAAGAAGAGAGAAGTACAAATGGCTAGGGAGTGGCCAAGCCCTCCCACACCCACCTCCATTGTCTCTGGGGAATATTGAGAGAGGTGCCTCTTGGAAAGAGGGTATCAGGAAGAAGGAGACTGGCCCTCAGCACCTCAGGGAACTCTCCCAGCAGTTCTCAGAGGTAAGTGTTATCTGTCTGACCTAAATGCTATTGTCCTATTGCCCCAGGCTGGCTCTGGAACTGACCATCCTCCTGCTGGCCAGCCATCTTCATTTCTCCAGGGCATGTGCATCCCTCTGGGCCATCTGTGGACACCTCCAGAATGCAGTGTGGGGGACACCTACTTACATTCCAGCTCCTCCTACCTCTCACTGTGGGACTTTCCTTATGCTGTCTTAGCCTCAGCTTCCTCAGCTGTAAAAACTCTACCTCATAGGGTTCTAGTGAGGATTAAATAAGATAATCCATAGAAAATGCTTAGCGCAGTGTCTCCCATGCAGTTGTTAGAAATAAATTTTTGGTGCCACCAAAGAAATAGTGCTCAAAAATAAATTTAATTTTCTTAGCAAGGCAATTTTTACTTCTATAGAAAGGTGCGACTTGTGGATGGAGCAATGGCGAGAGCATGCCTGAACAAGGGAGGGGAAGGGGTTCTTATTCCTAATGCAGGTAGCCCTTACTGCTGTGTTGTTCCCCTCTTGGCTAGGGTTGGACCACACAGTCTAAGCTAATTCTGATTGGCTATTTTAAAGAGAGTAGGGGTACAAGTCTGAGTGATGGGGTGAGTAGCTTTGGTGGGAAAGACAGTTAGGGAACAGGTAACTAAAGGTGACTTAGGTCAGAGCTGGTGACCAGGGGTGACTCAGGTGAAAGCAGGTGACCAGGCTGGGCGCAGTGGCTCACGCCTGTAATCCCAGCACTTTGGGAGGCCAAGGCAGGCAGATAGTGAGGTCAGGAGATGGAGACCATCCTGGCTAACATGGTGAAACCCCGTCTCTACTAAAAATACAAAAAATTAGCTGGGCGTGGTAGCGGGTGCCTGTAGTCCCAGCTACCTAGGAGGCTGAGGCAGGAGAATGCTGTGAACCCAGGAGTCGGAGCTTGCAGTGAGCTGAGATGGGGCCACTGCACTCCAGCCTGGGTGACAGAGTGAGACTCTGTCTCAAAAAAAAAAAAAAAAAAAAAAAAGCAGGTGACCAGGATGAGTCAGGACGGAGCAGGTGACCAGGGGAACAGATGTGAACTACTGATTAAAACTGGTGGAAAAGATTGTTTACTGAAACTATGAGGAAGTTAAACTTTAAAATGAAGGACAAAGAACAGGGGAGCTGAACATACTGATACATTAGTTCCTTGGAGAGGATCTCAGAACTCATTGTACTTAACAATTTACAGGCTAAACCCTTTGAAGAGGAATTTATTATATCCTACACAGTTAACATGCAGTGAATGTTTGCCACTATTATCACTGTTAGTAATAGCGTTAATATTACTGATACAGTCATGCACCACATAAAGGATGTTTTGGTCCGCGATGGACCACATGCGTGATGCGAGTCCCAAAAGATTATAATGGAGCTGAAAAATTCCTGTCACCTAGTGATGTCTTAATGATCCTGACCCTGTGTAGGCCCAGCTAATGTGTGTTTGTGTCTTAGTTTTTAACAAAAAAGTTTAAAAAGTAAAAAATAAATAATTTTCAAAATAGAAAAAAGCTTTCTTATAGGATATAAGGAAAGAAAATATTTTTGTATAGCTGGACAACGTGTGTTTTAAGCTGAGTGTTATTACAAAACAGTCAAAAAGTTAAAAAATTAAAAAGCTTAGAAAGTAGAAAAGTTAAAGTAAGCTAAGGTTAACTTATTGGAGAAAGAAATGTTTAAAAATGAATTTAGTGTAAGTGTACTGTGTTTGTAAAGTCTACAGTAGTGCACAGCAGTGTCCTAGGCCTTCACAGTCAGTCACCACTCACTCACCGACTCACCCAGAGCAACTTCCAGCCCTGTAAGCTCCATTCATGGTAAGTGCCCTATGCAAGTATACCATTTTTATCTTTTATACCATATTTTTTTTGCTGTACCTTTTCAATGTTTAGGTATGTTTAGATCCACAACATGTTCCAGTTGCCTACAGTACTCAGTACAGTCACGTGCTGTACAGGTTTGTTGGCTGGGAGCAACAGGCTATGCCATATAGCCTAGGTGTGTAGTAGGCTGTGCCATTGAGGTTTGTATAAATATACTCTATGATGTTCCCACAACAACAAAATTGCCTAACAACCCGTTTCTCAGAATGCATTACCATCATTAAGCAACGCATGACTGTGTTATTAGGCATGGTGCTCTTTTCCACATGGAAAAGCTGTATAACGCTGTGGCCGTCCTCACCCTCAGGCCCCTCAGCACTGGTTTTAAGGGGAGTTCTAGTCTAGAGGAAAGGCAGCCCAGGCTGGAAAAGCCCCTGGTATGGGCCAGGCACCCAGTAGCTTTACAACAGCTATCAGATGCCTTCCCTGACTTAGAATTATACAACCACGTCAATGACCTTCCCATTTTCAAACTTTGAGGATGATGCTTAAACTCTCACCTCAGAGATATTGAATCTCTGATGACTGCACAGGAAGGCCTCTGTTTCCTTACAAAACACGCCTCTCAAAATGTTGGGACAACTGAACAGTTCTCATAAAGCTAAAAATATTATAAAATCCTCAATTACAATTGTCCTTTCCAACAGTCCTTGATAGTACTTTGTTGCCTTTTGAACTTAATTTTGTTCTTTACTTTGCAATTAAACACATGAATGACTGGCTGAAGTCCCATGAATGACGGATAGAGATTTGAATGCCTGCTTGCCTCCTCCTAATGGTTTCTATCTCTGTCTAAATTGGATTAACTTTACAGCTTTTTTTCTTAATCACTGGTATCAGATCATCCAGTTTTCCATTTTCTACTCATTTTTATAAAGTAATGAGGCAAAACATGCAATTTTTATAAACATATAATATTGACCAGATACATAGAGGGTTGCTGCCAAAACTGATATGTGGACTAGCAGGAGGCACCCCCGTGCCAAAGCTGATGTTTTGGTTTAGAGTATGAAAGGCAATTTGAGGTATGATGTATGAAAGAGCTGATTGTGTGTGAAACAAGTGGAGACTCATTTGTATCTGCTGCCTCTTAAATATGACAAGATAGATGCCAACTCCTCCTGGATGATTATTGTGGCCTTCAAAAGGCACCCTGACCTCTACCCAGGGTTAATCCATTGAGAGTGCTGGTGCCAAGATCGAAGAACCAGGTGTCTTGTTGCTCACAGCTGCCAACCTCAGATCTGCCTATGGTACCTGGCAGTGATGGCTGACAGTGGAGAGCTAGTCCTATATTTCAGTGCCAGGAAGGGCCTCCCTTGCAGGCCACAGCTAAACTGTGTTAGGCCCAGGTACCCTCTTCGTCTAAGACTCCATTGGGATTGGACACCCTGGACCACTCAATGTTGTTTCATCACCCAAAGTACAAGCAATGACTTTTAATACATTTCTGAGTTTTTTTTTTTTTTTTTTTTTTCTGAGATGAACTTTCCCTCTTGTTGCCCAGCCTAGAGTGCAATGGCGCGATCTCGGCTCATTGCAACCTCTGCCTCCCGGGTTCAAGCATTCTCCTGCCTCAGCTTCCCGAGTAGCTGGGATTACAGGCATTTGCCACCACACCCAGCTAATTTTTGTATGTTTGGTAGAGACAGGGTTTCACCATGTTGGTCAGGCTGGTCTTGAACTCCTGACCTCAGGTGATCCACCTGCCTCGGCCTCGCAAAGTGCTGGAATTACAGGCATGAGCCACTGCGCCCGGCAGCACATTCTTTGATGTATTTTTTGCTTGAAATATTCCCTGCAGGTTCTTGCCTTAACCTGAGCTATTCTCTGAGCACTGCGTCCCTTTTGACCTCTGAAGGGCACATTGTTTTCTCATGTCCCATATTCCTCTGATAGGGAGGTGGTGTTGGTGTCTTCCTTGTTCCCACACTGCTTCCATTTCAATCCTTCCTTTCCCTTTCCGTTGAGGCTCCCACCATTGAAGTTTTCCACCTCACCTCCTCATAGAAACAATCTCCTGGTCATTATCAACTCCCCCCCCTCTTTTTTTTTCAGATAGAGTCCCACTCCGTCTCCTGGGCTAGAGTGCAGTGGTGCGATGTCAGCCCACTGCAACCTCTGCCTCCAGGATTCAAACAATTCTCCTGCTTCAGCCTCACGAGTAGCTGGGATTACAGGCGCGTGCCATTGCGCCCGGCTAGTTTTTGTATTTTTTGGTAGGCATGGGGTTTTGCCATCTTGGCCAGGCTGGTCTTGAACTCCTGATCTCAAGTAATCTGCTCACCTTGGCCTCCCAAAGTGCGGGATTACAGGCATGAGCCACCACGCCCAGCCAACCTCCTCTTTTTTTGTTCCTGGATGGCCTTAATCTCCATGCCAACTCCTGCCATCATTCATTCTCTTGAGGGAAACATTAACATCCCCACGGATGGCCCTTCCAGTCCTCTGGCCTCTTACCTCCCTGGCCTCCTCACCAGGCCTAATTCTAACATTTGCAGCAAGAGTGCAAAATGACTCATTTGTATGTCTAAATATTTAAATGTTATACAAACAGCTAACTGCTAAGTAACACACTTCCTATCCTCCTTCCTTGACAAACATACCTTCAGATGATAACAAAATAAAAAATGTATGTACAGCTATGGTAAAATAACAAGGATGACTGAATGGAACTATTATTGTGTATGTCTGGGTGTTCTTTTGATGGACTGGCAACATGTGGATGAGTAATAAAAAACATACATAATTCATAAATTATATGTATTTTATGAAAGTTAATTTTCTTGCCTTCTTTTAAGTAAATTACCAATTATGTTGTTATAATGAAGACTTTTACATAATTTGTGTTCTATTGAGAGTAATGACAAATTAGGCAACCTTTCTGGGGACATTATGGTTCTTAGGGTGTTTTTCATTAATTTGAAAATGCAGAAACTATGTTTTGCTGAGGTCAGAGCAACTGGAATTGTCAATTAAGTTCTTAAAGCCATACTTAGATGGGAAATGAACTATATATTTAATATATCATGCTCAAACATTTTAATGGGGTTAGGCTGTATATAATCAATCACGGTCACAGAAAATAGTACAAAATATTTTAATTTCATTATATAAATTTCTTCTTTTTTTTTTTTTTTTTGAGACGAAGTCTCACTCTGTTGCCCAGGCTGGAGTGCAGTGGTGCAATCTTGGCTCACTGCAAGCTCCGCCTCCCGGGTTCACGCCATTCTCCTGCCTCAGCCTCCCAAGTAGCTGGGACTACAGGTGCCCGCCACCACGCCCAGCTAATTTTTTGTATTTTTAGTAGAGACGGGGTTTCACTGTGTTAGCCAGGATGGTCTCGATCTCCTGACCTTGTGATCCACCCGCCTTGGCCTCCCAAAGTGCTGGGATTACAGGCATGAGCCACCGTGCCCGGCCTCATTATATAAATTTCTATCACTAACATGAGTTTCACTATCTCCAAGCAACATCAATATCAATACGGTACTTTTAAGTATTTTCCTTTCAAATTCTTTAATGCTGGGATGTAATAAGAAAATTGACAACAGCAGCATGTTATTCAATTTATTAAAGTCTTTTTCCAGATTGTATCCTGATCTGAAATGGCCAAAAATAATTTCCAAAGAAATTAAAGGAAATTTTTGGAAAATCATACATTAATTTTCTTCATGATCATACAAACATGTTTGTTTCCTTTTAAATTTTCTTTAAAAATTAAAAAAATTAATCATTCAAAAAATAAAATAGACAAACTTAACTCTAGTTTTCTCTAGTAAGTGACAGTTCACACCAAGTAACTGTGGATAGTGCAAATACGAAAGTAATTTCATTTTCCACTAAAGACCACAATTCACTCATATTTGAACATCATTTATTGTTTCACTGAACTCTTTCAGTACGTCTCATCTATCTCGTCTAAATTAAATTGCTTTAACGCAGCAAGTAGCTCCAGGACCCTGCATGAGAACACAAAAATGGTCACTTGGTGCAACTGGGAAATGATATTTTGCTGTGTAAGAATCTATTGCATCAAGGCCAACTGGAAAGGATTTGGGAAGTTAATTAGTTCTGTCTCTCAGTTAAGTGCTTCTGTTGTTCAGATCCTCTCTGCACTCTGAAGCAGTTTCTCTCATTTGTATGACACCACCCAGAAACCTTCATGGCCTCCAGATGTTGTTGCTTTCTGATCTGAGGACCAAGAGTGCAGAGAAGCACTTAATGGGAGTTGCGTGTTGTGAGGCACAAGAGTGAATGTGCAGGGTGTGGTTATGCTGCGCCAGCTCTGAGCACAGAATACCAATGCCTGTATGCCCTTGGTAAATTTACTGTGTGTAGCATACAAAGAGGACATACAGAGCCCTTTAAAATGTGGGGCCCATGGCAGTGGCCCCTTTTGAGGTGAGGTCTCCTCCTACCCAGGGACTTTAGCTTCCACTGCATCTTGGCCAACCACTCCCGAGGTCCCACTATACCTGTCTATGTTTCTGGTTGCAAACAACAGAAACCAATGCCAGTTAACTAAAGTAGGAGAGGAATTTATTGGAAGGATGTCGACTAGCTCACAGAATGAACAAGAAGTTTGAGGAAACTGGCCTAGAACACAGACAGAAAGCAAGGAAAGCTGGGCAGTTGAGAATACAGCTGAGGTCACGCCAGAGGGGCAGCTTGGTTAACACATTGCCTCTAGTCCTGCCGTTACTGTGAAACCTGAACTCTGCAGATGTCATGAATCATTTCCAGTGATTCCCATCGTTTTGTATTACTCTCTTCAGACTCAAATACCTTGGCAGAAAGATCTGGTTGGCTGAGCACAGCATGTGTGCCCTTTCTCTTGATGGTGGCGTATGGGGAGAGGGAATGTCTGGCACCCTTTGGCTTCCTGCACCATAGTAGGTGGGGACTTGCCTCTCACCAAAGCAAACAAATGTGAATGTGTACAAATAGGAAGGAAATTAGGCACTTGACAGCCAAACAAAAACAAAGGTCAATGTCTGCTATTCCCACTGTAGGTCTTGTCACCAGCAGCAACTGCAATACCTTTGAAATCATGAATTCAGCCTACCGTTGGGTTATGACCCATCCTGCTAGTTTCTTGCTTAAGGACAGATGTCCCTTGCAATAGCTCTTCAACCCCCATGGACACCTCTCATCCATGAAAAACTCTACCTTCTCTCTACCCATCTGCTCCATCTGTCTTTACTTTCTTATTCAGCTTGGAGTCCATGGCTGATTCATCATTTCCATTGCTCACTGAACTTTCCTTCCCTTACATGCATCTGATAAATTCCCAGCTTTGAATAGAATGTGATGCTCTATCCCGGTGTATACCAGAGTGAGGCATCTTTGAAACCTTTCTTTCCCTGGTCCTCAATGTCGAATCCACCATCAAGAACTGTCCATTCTAATGTCAAAATCTGTAGCCTACCGGTTCTCTCTATATCCACTGCCATCCTTCTAGTCCAAGCCACCATCATCTCTTGCCTGAAGTATTGCCACAATTCCCCAGTTAGTCTCTGTTTTCACTCTTTCCTTTCCTACAGGCCACTCCCCTCAAGGCAGTTAGATGTCCTTATCAAATGTAAGTCACATCCTATGCCACTTCTCTACCTCTTTTCCATTCAAACAGAAACACTAAATTCTCAACAGGCCTTACGGGGACCTGCATAACCCAGCTGTGTCCTGCCTTTCTGCGTATGCCATTCCCATTCACTCCCCTTCACGCTACTGCGGTCTCATTGCCTTTCTTTCAGTTTAGAGATGATGTCAAACATCTTCTTTGTGTCCTCCCTTCTGCCTGGAATGTTCTCTTCCTAACTTGTCTGGCTTTCTTCTACCCATCCTTTCATCTTAGCAGAAATATTCTTTTTCGGAGAGGTTCTCTTTGATCCCCCAAAGTAAAAGAATTCTCTCTGTAATGCCCAGTCATGGCATTCTTTCCTAGTGCTTGTCATGCTTTGGCTCATGTGGTTGTTTAGTGCTTGATACCCCCATGGAATGGAAACTCCATGAGGAGCAGAGTGCTTTTTGTCTGTTTACATTTTTTTTTTTGAGACAGGTCTCACTCTGTCACCCAGGCTGGAGTGTAGTGGTGTGATTTTGGCTCACTGCAGCCTCCCCCTCTGAACTCAACTGATCCTCCAACCTCAGTCTCCTGAGTAGCTGGGACTACAGGAGCACTCCACCATGCCCAGCTAATTTTTGTATTTTTCACAGAGGCAGGGTTTCACCATGTTGCCCAAGCTGGTCTTGAACTCCTGGGCTCAAGTGATCCTCCTGCCTCAGGCTCTCAAAGTGTTGGGTTTACAGGCATGAGCCATGCACCCAGCTATCTGTTTACTCTTATAGCCCCTGCACAGTACCTGAACACAGAAATATTGGTGAATGACTGAGTGAAAGGGACAGGCCTGCAATGAGGTGTCGACATAACTCCCCGTCTCTTGCCTGCTTGTTTTCCCCTAACCTCCTTCAGCCTCAAATCATTTCCTTCAGCTCCTAAATTCATCAGGTTTATGAGAGAATTTGCATCGTTTCTTCTGTTTCCCTGCTAGAATGGAATTTAGAATTCAGATATTAAGACGTAAAAGGAAGGAATAAAATCGAACATGGAAAGAAATACTGAATACAGAATACTCCCCCGAGTGGCTACCCATCTTCACTGTAATCAGTAATCTCAGTGTGCAGCTGTTGAGGCTTGAGTTTACACGGCAATAATCCTCTTACCTTCTAATCAAGATCATTCCAATAGCTTTGCAGTTAGACTTCCAACTGCATTATGCATTCACAAATTATTTGTCAATGCTGTATTGGTACAATTCTAATCTCTTAGGGATTAAACACAAGTATTCATTCTTCTTTATCCTAATATAGTTTATCTCCATCAAAGTTGAGTTTTTATGTTTTCCATGCTAATTCCTTTGTGTAATTAAGTCCATTTAAAATGAATAGCAATTAAGAGAAAACACCTATATGTCTGTATGTTGTCTACTACAGTCTTTTCTGATTCAATGAGTTCTTGACTACTTAGAAGAGGCATGTATAATTTTTGGATTTTTCTCATATATTTTTTTCTCCTCTTCTTTCCTCTTATTCACTTCTGAGCAATTTCATCCTTCACTAACAATGCCACAAATGCCAGGTTGGTATGATAGATGAAAAGATGTAAAAACTGCAATAATACTTTCTCTTAGGGACAAATGTATCGCATAGTACATGCTATGCTGTCAGAGTTGACTAAAGAAAAAAAGTCTTTTCAGCCAGGCACCATGGGCCACACCTGTAATACCAGCACTTTGAGAGGACAAGATGAGCCGAGGAGTTTGAGACCAGCCTGGGCAACGTGGTGAAACTTCATCTCTACAAAAATTACAAAACTCAGCTGGGCATGGTGGTGCACACCTGTAGTCCCAGCTACTAGAGAGGATGAGGTGGGAGGATCGCTTGAGCCTGGTGGGGGGTCAAAACTGCAGTGAGCCATGATCATGCCACTGCACTCCAGCCTGGGCAACAGAGCAAGACGTTATCTCAAAAAGAAAAACGTCTTTTGATATAAAATAGGATTTCAAGTAGATTTAAACTAGTCATACACTTATTCATTAAAAAGTATTGAACAATTACCAATAAATACTGTTTGGGAAAGTGACAATGTATTTAAAGCCATACAAAGACTAAGTGATCAAGTCTCTGTAGCCCCCACCCATGTTTTAACTATTTTAGACAATTGGCCACATGGCATTTCATAATTAAACATATGTTTTTCCTTTTTATTTTTATTTTTTTTAAGATGGAGTGTCACTCTGTCTCCCAGGCTGGAGTGCAGCAGCACGATCTCGGCTTACTGCAACCTCCCTCTCCCAGGTTCAAGTGATTCTTCTGCCTCAACCTCCCAAGTAGCTGGTGAGAGGTGACAGCGTGCTGGCAGTCCTCACAGCCCTCGCTCGCTCTGGGCGCATCCTCTGCCTGGGCTCCCACTTTGGTGGCACTTGAGGAGCCCTTTAGCCGGCCGCTGCACTGTGGGAGCCCCTTCCTGGACTGGCCGAGGCCGGAGCCAGCGTCGTCAGCTTGCGGGAGGTGTGGAGGGAAAGGCGCGGGCGGGAACCGGGGCAGCCCGCGGTGCTTGTGGGCCAGCGCGAGTTCCGGGTAGGCCTGGGCTTGGCGGGCCGCACTTGGAGCGGCCAGCCGGCCCCGCCGGCCCCAGGCAGTGAGGGGCTTAGCACCTGGGCTAGCGGTGGCGGAGGGTGTGCTGGGTCCCCCAGCAGTGCCCGCCCATCGGCGCTGTGCTGGATTTCTCGCCGGGCCTTAGCTGCCTTCTCGCGTGGCAGGGCTCAGGACCTGCAGCCCATCATGCCTGAGCCTCCCCCGGCTTCCATAGGCTCCTATGCAGCCCCAGCCTCCCCGACGAGCGCCGCCCCCTGCTCCACGGCGCCCAGTCCCATCGACCACCCAAGGGCTGAGGAGTGTGGGCACAGGGCACGAGACTGGCAGGCAGCTCCACCTGCAGCCCCCTTGCGGGATCCACTGGGTGAAGCCAGCTGGGCTCCTGAGTCTGGTGGGGAGGTGGAGAACCTTTATGTCTAGCTAAGGGATTGTAAATACACCAATCAGCACCATGTGTCTAGCTCAGGGTTTGTGAATGCACCAATCCACACTCTGTATCTAGCTAGTCTGGTGGGGACTGGGAGAACCTTTATGTCTAGCTAAGGGATTGTAAATACAGCAATCAGCACCCTGTGTCTAGCTCAAGGTTTGTAAACACACCAATCAGCACCCTGTGTCTAGCTCAGGGTTTGTGAATGCACCAATTGACACTCTGTATTTAGCTAATCTAGTGGGGACATGGAGAACCTTTGTGTCTAGCTCAGGGATTGAAAATGCACCAATCAGCACCCTGACAAAACAGACCACTCTGATCTCTGTAAAATGGACCAATCAGCAAGATGTGGGGGCCGGGGGGAGGGGGGCAGCTAAGAGAATAAAAGCAGGCTGCTGGAGCCAGTAGTGGCAACCCGCTCCGGTCACTTTCCACACTGTGGAAGCTTTGTTCTTTCACTCTTTGCAATATATCTTGCTGCTGCTCACTCTTTGGCTCCACACTGCCTTTATGAGCTGTAACACTCACTGCGAAGGTCTGCAGCTTCACTCCTGAGCCAGTGAGACCACGAACCCACTAGAAGGAAGAAACTCTGAACACATCCGAACATCAGAAGGAACAAACTCCAGATGCGCCACCTTAAGAGCTGCAACACTCACTGCGAGGGTCTGCGGCTTCATTCTTGAAGTCAGTGAGACCAAGAACCCACCAATTCTGGACACACTGGGATTACAGGTGCGTGCTGCCACGTCCAGCTAATTTTTGTATTTTTAGTAAAGACAGGGTTTCACCATGTTGGCCAGGCTGGTTTTGAACTCCTGACCTCAGGTGATCCACCCGCCTCGGCCTCCCAAAGTGCTGGGATTACAGATATGAGACACTGTGCCTGGCTGGTTATGTCTTTCTTGATTCTAATCAGTACATACATAATTTTGTATAGCTATATTGATTAGGGAGGCATTTATGAAGGGCAGGTAGTGGAGAGGCTCGGGTAAGGTTAGGTAATAGGAGTTCTAGGGGATTCCATACTTCAGCCTATAATGGAATTGTAGCCTACCCAGCACTTATTTAAACCTTCCCGATTGACTCCAATATTTGTTCTTCTATCCACTCCTTCCCCTCTAAGCCAATGTACTTAGGGAGAAGCTGATCCCATGCTGAGTTCCAGGAATGGGCCTTATTTTCCAGGAATGAATCCATACCCTTTCCAGTAAAGGGCTCTGGAATCCAGGTCTAAGTGCCATGTGATTGGTTTAGGAATGGACCAATGAGACACTGTGAGGAAGTTTCCTGAGGGCTTCTGGGAATTTTCTCATAATAGAAAGCTACCAGAATTCACAGGCCCTTTTCATCTCGACTTTCTTGTCCATAGACATGAGGCCAGGGTCTGTGACAGGCATTTTGTAGGCAGCCTAAGGGTGAAACATGCACAAGAGAGAACAGGACAAAGAACACCACAGAGAAGCAGAGCTCAGTAATGGCTGAGCCCTGCCTCACCTCCACCATTCCTAGACCTTCTCAGTCTCTTAGCCAATGAACAGCCTTGATTTTAAAGCAATTTTTGAGTTTTTGCTTCTGGAAGCCAAAACAAACATTTTAACCTATGGAATCCCAATGTACACTTCCTTAACGTTTTTGTTTGTTAATCTTTAAGTTTCAGAATTCTTTTCTGATTATAAAAATAATACATACTTATTGTAGAGAACCAAGAAAACATTGAAAGATATAAAGAAGAACATTAAGACCATCCATAATCTCTATCCCTAGATAACTGCTATTGAGTTTGGAGTTAGTTTCCTCTTTATGTATCCAAACTTACACAGAAATTTTACCCATATATTTATCCTGCTTTAATGAAATTCACAGCCTAGTGGGAAATAGAAACAAACAAAAACCGAACAAATAGATGAATATCTGCGACTATGGAAGGTCATAGTAACTACTAACCTGTGTTCACTGTTTTTGGGTAAGTGTTGCTAATAATGTCATACCCCATCTCCACAACCCAGAACAAATCAAAAACTTTATGTTAATAACTGTTAAAATATAATATGCTCTAAAATATAACAATGTCTCATAATGCCACAAAATCAACCAGTTACCAATATGTTCATTTGGTTTCCCTTCAGTAGGATTTCTTATAGAAAATTGTCCCGTCAGTGACTGGTTTCGCTCAACTGTCATTAGGTCTTGTCACAGTAGTTTAATTACGGCAAAAATGAGTGTCTTATATTGATCATTTTGACAACACACACACAAAAGGTTCAGTAGTGTGCTGGGTAAAAACCCTTGGAGCAGGGCCCTCAAGAGGATGGAAGTTATATTGCTATGATAGTACCAAGCCCATCAGTTCTAAATGTTTTCTAATTTCTATTATGATTTTATGACCCATGAGTTAATTGGAATGGTGGAAATAGGGGGCTTACCAGTTACCTTTTGGTTATTGATTTTTAACTTACTTATATAGTGACCAGAAAATGTGGTTACTATGATATAAATCCTTAGATATGTGGAGACTTGCTTTATGACACAGTATGTTCAATTTTTGTAAATGTTTAGCGTATTCTTGAAAGGAATGTGTATTCTATGGTCATTAAGGCAGTATTCTACACGTATATATTAGATTAAGCTTGGTAATTGTGTTATTCAACTCTTCCAGTCCCTTAAAGATTTTTTTGGTCCCCTCGGTCTATGTATTAGTTTCCTGTAATCAGCTGCTTAACAAATTATCACAATAGGTGGCTTAGAAAAACCGACGTGAATTCTGAGTTCTGGAATCTAGAAGTCTGAAATCAAGGTGTTGGCAGGGTCACACTCCCTCCAGAGGCTCAAGAGGAAAATTTGTCTCTTCCAGCTTTGGGTGCTGTCAGCATTCCTTGACTTGTGAATGCCATCACTCCAATCTCTGCTTCTGTGGTTACATTACCTCCTCTTCTTCTCCTCTTCTACCTCTCTTTTATAAGGACATCTGTCATTGGATTGATGGCCCACCTGGATAATCCAGGATGATCTTCTCATCTCAAGAACTTTAATTACATCTGCAAATGCCCTTTTTCCAAATAAGGTCATACTCGCAAGTTCTAGGAATTAGGATATGGACATATTTTGTGGGAGGCCGTATTCAACTCACTGCAATTAGAGAGGGAGTGAAAAATCACCTACTCTGATGGTAGATTTCTCTGTCTTCTTATACTTCTGTTCATTTTTGCTTCATATATTTTGTGGCCATATAGTCGCTATGATATAAATCCTTAGATCTATGTAAAGACTTGCTTTATGACACAGTATGTTAGAGACACTTTTTTGACTCTATCTTCCCTGTATATTGGACTTTTTTTTTTTTTTAATGTAAAGACCCTTCTTTATCTCATCACACTCACCCAGCCATCTACCTAGAGTCTGTTGATGATAAAACAATTAGTTATTTGTCTGAAACAGAATTTGCCTTCCTTCTGCCTCTCTTTTGCCACACATGTAATTCTAAGGTATTATGTTTTCCCCTTCAGCATACCACTTAATTCTCTTTTCCTTTTTTTTTTTGGAGACAGTCTCACTCTGTCACCCAGTCTAGAGTGCAGTGGCGCGATCTTGGCTCACTGCAGCCTTGACCTCCAGGGCTCAAGTGATCCACCTCAGCCTCCAGAGTAGCTGGGACCACAGGCACACACCACCATGCCAGGCTAATTTTGTTTATAGAGGCGTGGTCTTATTATGTTGGTCTGGCTGGTCTCGAATTCCTGGGCCCAAGCGGGCCTCCCGTCTCGGTCTCCTCAAGTGGTTGAATTACAGGCATTAGCCATTGCGCCCAGCTCGCATTTTTTTTTTTTTTTTTTTTTGGGATAGAATCTCGCTCTGTTGACCAGGCTGGAGTGCAGTGGCGCGATTTCGGCTCACTGCAACCTCTGCCTCCCGAGTTCAAGCAATTCTCCTGCCTCAGCCTCCCGAGTAGCTAGCTGGGACAACAGGCACGTGCCACCACGCCCGCCTAACTTTTTTGTATTTTTAGTAGAAACGGGGTTTCCCCTGTTAGCCAGGATAGTGTCGATTTCCTGACCTCGTGATCCGCCCGCCTCGGCCTCCCAAAGTGCTGGGATTACAGGCGTGAGCCACCGCGCCCGGCCTGAGCCGGCATTTTTAAAAGTTGGGTTGCTGGCCTTAGTGCATACAAGCGTAAAGGAATTTTAAAAACACATGAATAACTCACGCATTTCTTTTTTGCGCTATCCTGCTATGTGTGATTCGGTTTTTATTCTCGGTTTTGTGCGTTTGTGTCGCGACGGCTGGGGACCCACCCAAGAGCAGTCGGACCACGGGCCGCCCAGGGCGGTCTCATCCGTTTATAACCTGCGACCCCGGGGCCTCTTGTGGTCCCGTATCTCCGTCCCAAGCAAAAGCCGGGGCTCTCAGGCACTCAGAGATGCGAAGGCCCGGTAGACTTGGAGGACGCGAGGAAAACACCTTCAATGACTCTGGCCAGTCCACAGCTACTGCCAACACTGCTCCGCGCGCGTCCTCAGGAGCCGGCGAGCTCCTCGTTGTCATGGTAACCAGATTGCGAACGCGCGTGCGCAAGACGAACACCTTTGTCACGTGAGACCGGCCGGGGGCGGGGCCGGCGAATGCCCGTCCGGACCCGTCGCGCCTCCCTTGTCGGCTCCCTGCCAGCCGAGGCGGGGCGAACCGCTGCCCTGTTGCGTGGGAGTGACTCACAGCTCCCGCCCCTTTTGGCTCCACTTTCTCGCGGCCAGTCCCTCGCACCACGTGCCCTCCTGGCCGCACCCCCAGCTGCCCTTTCCAACTGCCTGTTGGAAGCCGCTGTAAAATGTCGTGAGGAGCGCCGCTGCTTTACGGCTGCCTCTCCCAGACTAGAGCCCCGGAGCGCCCACCGCCGTCAGCCGCGTCTCCAAGCTAGTCGGCCCCGCGGAGAGCGAGAGACCCTGCGCACCGCAGTCCTCTCCGCTGCGCCCATTGCTGCCCCCGGCGATGTAAGCTCGGGGAGGCAGCGGTGCCCGCTGGCCTGGGGTTGAGACAGGCGGCAGGTGCCTGTGAGGCGGGCGGGTGCCGGGGGCCAGCAGGATGGAGGAAAGCATGGAAGAGGAGGAGGGGGGCAGCTACGAGGCGATGATGGACGACCAGAACCACAACAACTGGGAGGCTGCGGTGGACGGCTTCCGGCAGCCCCTGCCACCTCCCCCGCCCCCCTCGTCGATCCCGGCCCCTGCCCGAGAGCCTCCGGGGGGGCAGCTGCTGGCGGTGCCCGCGGTCTCCGTGGACAGGAAAGTCCCCAAGGAGGGGCTCCCGATGGGGCCGCCGCCACCGCCGGAGGCTAATGGGGTGATCATGATGTTGAAGAGCTGCGACGCGGCCGCCGCCGTGGCCAAGGCGGCCCCCGCCCCCACCGCCAGCTCCACCATCAACATCAACACCTCCACCTCCAAGTTCTGTGAGTCCAGCCTTTCCCTGCAGCCTTGGCTTTTCTCCACCTCACTCGGACGCCGAATCCACCCCCTCTTGGAGAAAGCTCCGCTTCCTTTGTTTCAGGCCTCGGTCTTTCCTCTTCTCCCCGTCCGCCTTCGCCTCCCTGCCTCCCTCCCCCTCACCGTCCCCTCCCCCTCATTTGGTGTCTGCGGCCAGCGCCTGAGCGGCCCTGGCTTCTTGTATTACCTGGCCTAGAGAGGCAGCCTGGGTACACATGGAGCCCCAAGTTCTGTCAAGGCGATTCCTATCACAACTGGCAGTCTCTCAACATTGGGAAGCTCTTTTCGCACCCGTCTTCTCTTGAAGTTTCACCCTCAAAGTGAGGGGAAACTAAGGCTGCCTGAGTCTCCTTAGGGGAAAGGCCTTCAGTCTTTTGCAGCCAGAGAGAGAAAAGAAATCTGGCAACTTGTGTTCTTGTGCTTTTGGCCAGGCTGTGTTAAACAAGTAAGGAATTTGAAAGTTGACCTATATCTACACCTTGTTCCTTCTCTTCTGTGTTACACTTTTGCATCTTGCTAGGGAAATGATGAGTTGCTTTTCGATGCAGTGGCAGCTCCGACATCGTCTTGAAGCTAATAATGCATAAAATCACTTTTCAGAGCTTACATTCATAAGAATAAGCCTTTCAGGATGAGTTATGTCTTGTGTCCAAACCCAAGATTGGGTTGCAAGTTGAACTTTATGTTAGCGGTCTGTCTTAACGCTCAATTGCACGCATTAAGATTTAAGACCAAAATCTGTTTTGCAATCCGAAACTGCTTCTGACCAGGACGTATGTATGCTTCCATAGCTAGGAAAAGAATGTGCTTTTACTTTGGTTTGTGTGTGTGTGGTGGTGGTGGTGGTGATAGGATGTTGAAAATGAACGTGACCATCACAGCCAGGTTTTTCTCTCCTATTATTAACTGCAAGTTTTGAATGGCATCTGGTAAAGCAACTGGAGAGTTCATTTCTAGCTACTAATTTTATCAAGCTGTACTTGTCCAGTTAGCTGTGCAGAGAAAATATTTGCCTTGATGCAGATAGTCGGAATCTTACACACTGTGTGTGGGAACAGCGCGTAATTTTATTTGCCTCAAGATACTGCCTTAGTCAGACATTGATATGTAGGTTTGGTAAGATTATATACGCTTTTTCCCCTTACTCATGATAATCGTGTTTGTATTGGATAGTTTGTGTGTTGAAGGCTGCGTTGTGGAACCAGATCTTCTGTAGAGGGGCAGAATGACTCCATCTGAGTCACGAAGGAAGATTGCCTTAGTGAAGTTCATTCGAAGAGTCCAAAAAAAAGCAGAAAGTTAGGAACAGAAATCAGTAAAATTGAGAACAAAAGGATTTGTCACACCAAAAGATTATTTTTGTGAAAAGATGAGTAAGCTAGGCAGTCCTCTGGTAAAATCGACAAGAAAAAAAGATGCAAATAAATGAAAAATGGAAAATAACTGCAAATATCAGATTGAAAAAAGAACGTTATGAACTTAGGCTGATGAATTTGAAAGCTAAATGAAAAATATAGTTTTTAGAAAACTAGTAAATGTGAAAATTGGTATCAGAAGAAATATCTTGAACTAATAAACTGAAATGGTAAAGATCTCCCTTTTTAGAAGCTCTGGATCCAGATACGCTGATAAGTTCCACCGTACTTTAACACTTAATTCTTTTTGCAAGTTGCCCTGGAAAATAGTGAGAAAAAATACCAAGTTCATTTTATGAGGCTTGTGAAATCTTGATTCTAAAACAGATAAGGACGTGTAAGAAGAGAAAATTATAGGTCTGTTTTACTTAGCATAGAAATGAAAATACTGCAGAAAAAATACTCGCTCATCAAATCCAACAGTGTGTTACAGAGTCCCGATCCATAGAGTTAGTCCTAGAGATGTAAGCATGGTTTAACATCTACTTATCTAATTTAGCTCGTTAATAGACTAAAGGAAAAAAATTAACGATTATCTCAATTGGTGCCATGAAATCATTCAACTAGATCCAGCAGCTATTTATGATAAAAACTCTTAGTAACCTAGGAGTACAAGATAACTAGATAAAGGTCATTACCAAAAACCTTCAGTAGATAATAATACTTAATGGAGAAATTTTAGATACATATACTTTAAGATCCATAACAAGTTAAGGATGCTCCTGTCATCACTACTTTTTAGCATTGTAGGAAGGTCCTGGCTAAAATAAGGAGCAAAAAAATAAGGTATAAAGATTGTAAGGGAAGCAATAAAGGTTATTATTTGCAGATAATATGATCACCTACCTAGATGAACCATTAGAATCCAGAGAAAACTTAGAACTAGTAAGAGTTTAGCAGGATTGCTGGATTTGAGATAAACTTACAAAAATTTGGTAGCATTTACTAAGCTAGTGATAACTAGTAAAGATAATCAAAAGTAAATACTATATGCAATAATAGCAACAAAACTCTAAAGTCTCTAGGAATATGCAAGACCTTTAAAAAGGAAACTTTAAAACTTGAAAAAGAAACTAGAGGATAATCTAAATAAATGGTACAATTTTCCTTGCTCTTGGATCAAATTACTTACAAGAATACTAATTTTCTCCATTTTATAAATTCAGTTTAAATGACGTCAAAATTACATTTGGTCTGACAAACTCAATAGCCTAAGTCTAAAATTTATATGGTGGGTGGGATAAAGTTTGTGAATAACTAAATCAATCTTAAAGATTTGTTTGGGGATGGGAGGCTTGCCTTATTAGAAGTTAAGATGTCAAGGCTGCAGTAAAGTGGTGTAAGTGCAAGAACAGAAAAATAGACCAAGGAAACAAATTGGAGGGCAGAGACTTACCTGGATACGTGTATAAAAGTTGGGAACTTTTTAAGTGGCATCATAAACCACTGGAGAAAGGAGTCATATGTTGTTAGGGAGAGTGACTCACTATATAGAGAAAAAATAAATTTAATATCATAAATAGATAGACTCTAAATGAATTAAAGACCTAAATGTGAAAAGAAAAACCAAAGTTAATATTATTGAAAATGTTAAGCTCTTTCCCTAGGGACAGGGAAGTACTTTTTAAAGCTTCAAAAGCTTGTAAAGGTGAAAAATTAATTATTTTGATTATATGAAAATTATTCATTTGGCAAAAGATGAAAGAATGAGAGAAGATATTTACAGTGCCTAAAATTAACAAGGGATGATGATCTGACTAGACAAGGGACTACTTACTATACATCAACAACAAGAGGACAGCAACTTCTGTAGAAAAATAGGCAAAGGATATTAATAAGTAGCTTATAGAAAGAATAGGAAACCCTAACAAGCATAAGAAGAGATGAATTTATTAATATTCAGAGACATGCATATTAAAATAGTAATGGAAAAGAGTATAATTGGATTGTTTGTAAAACAAAGGATAAATGCTTGAGGTGATGGTACCGCATTTACCCTGATGGGATTATTACACATTGTGTGCCTGTGTCAAAATATCCCATATACCTCATAAAAATATATGCCTACTATATACCCACAAAAATTAAAGAATAAAATAGTAACGGAACGTCTTTTTCCACCTGTTAGGTTGACAAAAATTAGAAAGCTGAATAAATAGTGCCAAGTGCAATGGGGATATGGTAATACAGGAAAACGTATACTTGCTTGTGGGAATAACAGTGTAGTGGACTTGTGAGATGTTGAGATGCCCGAAGTCTCTGTGGACCAGATAATGAAAGCTAGCTGCTGTGTTAATGTATCCCTCAGCTATGGCAGTGAAGGTATACTTAAGACTGTAAGGTGAAAACAGCTTCTGTTGGTTTCTAGTTTTGGGACAGAGATAAAAAGCATTTGTTATCTTGATGGATACATGGTAGGTGCCAGGGATGGTGTTGATTTGTCGCAGTGAGGAGACCATGTCTGGAACAGCAACTAAAATTGGAGTCACTGTGGATTTGATTGATGATAATCCACAGTCATGCTCCAAGACTCATCTCTTTTGCTGTGGCCGAACAGACCCATGAAATCAGAATGTCATAATTACCACCATTCCTTTTTTTTTTTTTTTTCTGAGACAGAGTCTCACTCTGTTGCCAGGCTGGAGTGCCGTGGCACGGTCTCAGCTCACTGCAACCTCCGCCTCCCAGATTCAAGCAATTCTCCTGCCTCAGCCTCCTGAGTAGCTGGGATTACAGGGGCGCGCCACCACACCTGGCTAATTTTTGTATTTTTAGTAGAGATGGGTTTCACCATGTTGGTCAGGCTGGTCTCAAACTCCTGACCTCAGGTCATCCACCCGCCTTGGCCTCCCAAAGTGCTGGGATTACAGGCGTGAGCCACCACGCCCGGCCCTCCATTCTTATTTTTAAAGTCTTTGACATTGATAGTGTTTTCTGTAGTTCCCACAGAGATGTGTTGTTTGTTGCTTCGAGTTTATTACTTTGGTAGGAAAGGGTACATCTAGCCCTTCCTATGTTGATATTTCTGACTTCACAGGTTAGGGAACCATGAACTAGTGTTCAGAACTGGGGGAGTTACAGTGTTACTACGGGTCCACCAGCCCTACTGTGAGATGGATTGAGGCCAAAACACCATTTATGTGACGTCCATAAGCCCCTGATCTGCCTGGTTTACCATAGTGACATTCCTGTCTCTTAGGGTTCGTATTGGCTTAGAGCCAGTGTTTATTAATCTTTGAAAAGTCTCAGTGATTTCCATTTCCCAAATGTACTATCTCTCTAATGAATACCTGCATGTTCTATTGGAAAAGGCTAGGAGAAGACTTTAATTATGTGGGGTTCTTCCTCAGTGGAACTCATCCTCTTCTTTATTCCAGCATTTCTGTGTCTGTGAATAGGCTCATTGTGGGTTTTAGGTGAGGTTACATGGCTTTCCATTATGCCACTTAAGTGAGTCCTCTGTTTAATATACCTAGAGTTTTTCTTTTCTGTCCATTATAACAGATCAAGTAATACTCTAGTATATTGCCTTTGTTTTCCTAAGGATATCATGGTTAGCCACCATGAGGGAGATCCAAGCCACGAGAAATCCAAGCCATTCTGCTTCTCACTCTGGCCCTGCTGCCTCTTTAAATAATCATGCCCATTTTATATCTGGAAGTTATTTCCACTTTGTCACTCTGGAAGTAGAACTATTCCACTGAAATCAGGGAACCTCTTTTAATGGCAATATTGCCCATCTTTAACCCAGAATGACAAGGGACAACCACCACAGCATTTTTTTCAGTAATTATATTTAATTATTTATATATTTCTCAGTTGGTGAAGGACCTTCTCAGAGCACAGTTTAGGGAGTAAGAGTGAGTTAGAACATGACAAATTTATATTCCTTTCTTCATATGTCTGGACTCATTTCTCCACGTACTAAGGAATTTCTGTTCTGACCGCCTCCTCCCTCCTCCTAACTCTTCTTCCTTTTCCTTTCCTCTTTTTCCTCTGTGTCCATTTTCTTCCTCCACACCTCTTCTTCTTCTCCTCCATTCAATATAGTGTACCCATTTTAGGTGTGCAGTTTGATGCATTTTAACCCATGTCACTGTCTGGTGTGGAATTTGATTTTACCCTACTAATAGCTAAAAGGTAGCCTATTACTATTACAGGTTGACTATCCCTCATCCAAAATGCTTGGGACCACACGAGTTCTGGATTTCAGATTTTTTTCGGATTTTGGAATATTTGCATTATACCAAATGATTGAGCATCCCAAATCCAAAAATTCAAAATCCAAAATTTTCCAGTGAACATTTCCTTTAAGCATCATATTGGTGCTCAAAAAGTTTCAGATTTTGGATTTTTGGATTTAGGATTCTCAACTTGTATTACTGGGTGCTGACATAAGCTGGGGGACTCCTGGGTGAGAGATGAAGGAATTTATTTTTCTTGTCATAGCACACAGCATGAGAATTGGTATATTTGCATAGTTTCCCCTTCCCCCAAGTCCCAAGAGGGTGATATACTATGGCCAAGATGGATGCTCTCTCAGTGGTTCTGTGTTGCAGCTGAAGAACATCAAACTTGGGGAATCCACTACTTTTATAGAAAGCAGTGAGCAAGCCTGCTCTTTGTCTAGAGGGAGATGTTATCTCGTCTTTCAAGGTTACCAGGTACAGAATGGCCCAGGTTCAAGAGTGATTGCATTCCTGGCATACTCAGTAAGACATGTTGGAGTGCGTGAGGCCCACGGAGGACTGTCTGTCCAGCAGTAACCACCACAGCAACCAAGAGAACGTTTCTGTCACCCTGAAATACTTCCCTATGTCTCTCTCTCTCTCTCTCTCTTTTTTTTTTGGAGATGGGCTATTACTCTGTCGCCCAGGCTGGAGTGCAGTAGCACGATGTCGGGTCATTGCAACCTCTGGCTCCCAGGTTCAGGTGATTCTCCCACCTCAGCCTCCCGAGCAGCTGGGATTACAGGCACACACCACCACACCTAGCTAATTTTTGTGTTTTTAGTAGGGATGGGGTTTCACCATGTTGGCCAGGCTGGTCTTGAACTCCTGGCCTCAAGTGATCTACCTGCCTCGGACTCCAGAGTGCTGCTATTACAGTTGTAAACTACCATACTCTGCCTTCCCTGTGTCTCTTTGCAGTCAGTTAACCCCGCCTACTTCCCCCAGCCCCAAGCATTCCTACTGATCTGCTTTCTGTCACTGTAGGATTTCATATAAATGAAATCATACAATGTGTATTGTTTTGTGCTTGGCTTGTTTCTTATTCTGTTCTTGAGATTCTTCCATGTTCTCGTGTATGTCAGTTACTTATTCATTTTGCTGGCTGAGTATTTTTTTTTTTTTTCTGGACATCCCAAAGTCTTTTTTTTGTTTTTTTGTTTTTTGATTTACCAAAAAATCATTAATTTGTTGGTCATTAGGTTGATCATTTAGGTGGTCTCCGGTTTTGGCTGTCACGAACACAGCTGCTGTAAACAGCCATGTACAAGGTTTGGTGTGGGTAAAGGTTTCATACAAGTGGAATTCCTTGCTTATATATTATTGATATGTTTAACTTTATGAGAAACTGCCAAACAATTCTTTAGGGTGGTTGCACCATTTTACACTCCCATCAGCTGTATATGACAGCTCCAGTTGCTCCACTTACTTAATTGGCACTTGTACTGGTTAGGCTCTGCATTCTTGGTATTGTCAGTCTTTTAAAGTTTAGCCTTTCTAGAGCATCGGTCCCCACCAGGGACCAGTTGCGTGGAAGAGACAATTTTTCTGTGGACTGGGGGATGGTTTTGGGATGAAATTGTTCCACCTCGGATCATCAGGTCTTAGAGTCTCGTAAGGAGTGCGCAACCTAGATCCCTTGCGTTATAGGGTTGGCGCTCCTTTGAGAATCTAATTCCTGTGCTGATCTGACAGGAGGTGGAGCTCAGGTGGTAATGCTCGCCGGCCCACAGCTCACCTCCTGATGTGTGGCCTGGTTCCTTACAGGCCACTGACCGGTTCCTGTGGCCTGGGGTTGGGGACCCCTGTTCTAGAGGATAAGTAGTAGTAGCTCTTTGTATATTTATTTTGCATTTCTCTTTTACATGTGCCGTTGGCTTTTTCATGTGATCATTTGCTTGCCTTATAATTTTGTTTGTGATAATCTGCTCACATCTTTTGCTAATTTCTTTTGTTGTTTGTCTTAATGTGTTTAAAGAATTCACTATAAATTTTGGATACAAGTTTTGTCAGACAACTATTATTACTGTTTTCTCCCTCTGGCTTGTCTTTTTTTTCCTTAACGGTGTCTTCTGAAGAGTAGATGTTTTTCAGTTTTGATGATGTCTAAATTGTCAATTTTTTCTTCTCTGGCTGTTGTTTTTTATATCCTAAGAAATATTTGCCTATCTCAAAGTCAAGATATTATCTGTATTTTTTTGTAGGAGTTTTATGGTTTTAGCTTTTACGTTTAGGTCTGTGATCTGAATTATGAGTTGATGTCTGTATAGTGGGAGATAAGAATCGAGGCTCCTTTTATTCTATATGGATATCCAATTGTGTTGGCACTGTTTGTTGAAAAGACTATCCTTTTATTACGGAGTTACTTTGGCAACTTTGTCAGAAATAACTGACCATGTATGTATGGGCATCAGTTCTATTTCATTAATCTTATTTAGTCCATCAGATTTAGGATTGTTGCATATCTTCTTGATGAATTGACTGTTTATCATGATGGAATGTCTGTCTTTATCCTTGTTAATATTCCTTACCCTAAAGACTCCTTTTTTTTTTTTTTTCTGAGACAGTGTCTTGCTCTGTTGCCCAGGCTGGAATGCAGTGGCACGATCTTGGCTCACTGCAAGCTCCGCCTCCTGGGTTCACGCCATTCTCTTGCCTCAGCCTCCCAAGTAGCTAGGACTACAGGTGCCCGCCACCACGCCCAGCTAATTTTTTATTTATTTTTTATTTTTTTAGTAGATATGGGGTTTCACCGTATTAGCCAGGATGGTCTCGATCTCCTGACCTTGTGATCCACCCACCTTGGCTTCCCAAAGTGCTGGGATTACAGGCGTGTGCCACCATTCCCAGCCAAGACTACTTTTACTTGTAGGCATTCCAGGTTTTTTTTTTTTTAAGGATTATTGTTTGCATAATGTATCTTTTACCATCATTTTACTTTTAATTTATTTGTGTAAAGTACATTTCTTATAGATAGTATATGGTTGGATCTTGCCTTTTTAAAATCCAGTCTGACAACCTCTGCTACCATTGTATTTAATGTAGTTACCAATATGGTAGGGTTTAAATCATATTGTCTTGCGCTTTTGTTTACTCTTTGTCCGTCTGTTATTTAAAAAATGTTCCTCTTTTCCTGTCTTCTTTTTTTTTTGAGACAGAGTCTTGCTCTGTCGCCCAGGCTGGAGTGCAGTGGCATGATCTCGGCTCACTGCAACCTCCACCTCCCAGGTTCAAGCGATTCCCTTCCTCAGCCTCCCGAGTAGCTGGGATTACGGTCATGTGCCACCACACCCAGCTAATTTTTGTATTTTTAGTAGAGATGAGGTTTCTCCATGTTGGCCAGGCTGGTCTTGAACTCCTGACCTCAGGTGATCTGCCTACCTCGGCCTCCCAAAGTGCTAGGATTACAGGCGTGAGCCACTGGGCCCAGCCGTTTTCCTGTCTTCTTCTTTGTTATTTTTATGATTCAGTTTTGTCTCCAGTTTGGCTTATTAGCATGGTTGTTTTGCTCTTTGGGGGTTACTCTAGGATTTATGATAATGAAAGTTTAACTTATAACAGTCTACCTTCAAATAGTATTAGACTACTTATAATGTAAGAATCTAATAGCAGTATACTTCCATTTATCCACTCCTGTCCTTTATGCTATTGTTTTACATTTTACTTTAACATATGTCATAATTCCCCAAATACACTGTCATTAATTTTGCTCAAAACAGTCACTTATCTTTTTTTAAAAGTTGGAATGAGCCAGGCGTGGTGGCTCATGCCTGTAATCCCAGCACTTTGGGAGGCTGAGGTGGGTGAATCACAAGGTCAGGAGTTTGAGACCAGCCTGGCCAACGTGTTGAAACCCTGTACATACTAAAATACAAAAATTAGCCAGGTGTAGTGGTGTGCACCTATAATCCCAGCTACTCAGGAAGCTGAGGCAGGAGAATTGCTTGAACCCAGGAGGTGGTGGTTGCAGTGAGCTGAGATTGCACCATTGCACTCCAAGCTGGGCGACATGACGAGAATCTGTTCTTGCCCCGGCCCCCCAAAAAAACTTGGAATGAAATTTATGTAACACACAATTAACTATTTTAAAGTGAATAATTCAGTGGCATTGAGTACATGCCCAGTGTTGTGCAACTACCTCTCTCTATCTAGTTCCAAAACATTTTCATCAATCCAAAATAACATTCCATACCCATTAAGCAATTAGTCCCATTTCCTCACTTCTCCCTGCCCCTGGCATCCACCAATTTGCTTTCTGTCTCTATGGGTTTACCTATTCCAGATCTTTGTTTGTTTGTTTGTTTTTGTTTTTGTTTTGAGACGGAGTTTCGCTCTTGTTGCCCAGGCTGGAGTGCAATGGCATAATCTCAGCTCACCGCAACCTCCACCTCCCGGGCTCAAGCGATTCTCCTGCCCCAGCCTCCTGAGTAGCTGGGACTACAAGCATGCGCCACCATGCCCAGCTAACTTTGTATTTTTAGTAGAGACGGGGTTTCTGCCATGTTGGCCAGGGTGGTCTCGAACTCCTGACCTCGGGTGATCCACCCTCCTCCGCCTCCCATAGTGCTAGGATTACAGGCGTGAGCCACCGCGCCCGGCCTCCAGATCTTTCATATGAATGGAATCATACTGAGATTTCTTTGAAATAATAATAAACTGGAATGTAAGTCTTTTGTATTTACCCAGATAGTTACCATTTCTGTCCCTCTTCTTTCCTTTGTGTAAATGGAAGTTTCCACCTCTTGTTTTTCTTCCCTCTTTAGAACTTCCTTTGATATTTCTTATAATGTAGTTCTGTTGGCCTTCAATTTGTTCAGCTTTTGTTTGCAGAAATCTTTATTTTATCTTCACTTTCTAAGGATATTTGCTTGATATAGAATTCTAGATATACAGCCTTTTTTTTCTTCTGTAAACACTTTAAGAGTCTTTCCATTGTCTTCTGACCTGCATTGTTTCTTTTTTCTTTTTTTTGGAGATGGAGTTTCTGTCTTGTTGCCCAGGCTGGAGTGCAGTGGCGCTATCTCAGCTCACTGCAACCTCCACCTCCTGGGTTCAAGCGATTCTCCTGCCTCAGCCTCCCAAATAGCTAGGACTACAGGCACACGCCACCATGGCTGGCTAATTTTTGTATTTTTAGTAGCGACAGGGTTTCACCATGTTGGCCAGGCTGGTCTCGAACTCCTGACCTTAGGTGGGCCACTGCACCTGGCCTCATTGTTTCTTTAATAAATGTCTGTATAGTCTCATCTTTGTTTCCCTCTATATAATAAGTCCCTTTTTTTTCTGGATACTTTAAAAATTTTTACTTTATCTGAAATTTTCAGCAATTTTTTATGTTCTTTTTTAGTGTTTATTTTTTGGATTTGTGGGGTTTTAGAATTTGTCAAATTTGGAAAATTATTCATTATTTTTTGTCAGAATCCCCCGCCACTAGTTACACGTATGTTATAACACTTGTTATTGTACCATGAGTCACTGAGGTTCTGTTCATTTTTTTAAAGTTTTTTTTTTTTTTTTTTAACTCTCTGTGCTTTAGTTTGGGTAAGTTTTAATGCTATGTCTTTACGCTCACTAATGTTTTCTTTTTTAGTATCTAATCTGCTGTTAATCCTGCTCTTAAATCAGTGAGAGTTCCAACTGTTTTTAATGCAGGCTGACAGTCCAGGTTTCAGTTAACCAAGCAAACTGTTAGAACTGTATCCAGTTTCTTGAAGTAGTATAGTGAATAAAGAATCTTTAGTAAGTGCATTCCTTTTAATGACTTGTTGCATCTAAAGTTCTTTCTTCATTATTCAGCACCCTCACAATCCATTCCCACATGTATTCCCAAGTTTCTGTTAGTATAATGTATTAAAGTCTTATAGTTCTTTTGGAATGTAAGCTGTCTCCTATTTATTTAGGTTTGGTACTTGTTCCCTTGAGAAATCTGATTCTAGTTAGAGATCTAGAGACAGTGAGTTCTGCTTAGAATCTTTTTTGTGAGGTTTCAGGTAATATCATGCCAGGGTCTTTAATCAAGTAAAGTTAGTCTCATGTTGGGAGGAGGGGTGTGTCAGCAGGGTTTTGTGAGGTCAGGGTTTTCAGATTGATCATACTCCACCAAACTGGCCCCATTTGTGCTGGGATTACAGGAGTGAGCCACTGTTCCCGGCTGAACTTCAGGATCTTATTGGGGATCTTGTCTTGCTATTTTTTGACCTGCATCATATAAAATGACGTTGATGAAACTGTAAGGGAACAGCATTTTAATGTTTACTTAAGGCCCAGTCCCAAATCTCTAAAGAAAATGAATACTGTTTATTTACTGCAAACTCTGTAAACCGTAGACCATATGTGTTCACACTGTAAACTGTTAAGCACTATATAAAAGTTGATTGTTAATATCCTTTTATGGTATGTCTTGACAGGGCAAACTGGCTTTCCATTTTTCTTCTTGCTTTTGTGGACATTTGGTTATTAACCTCTATAGATAAAGTTGAATAGATCTGTAATATGTAGTTGCAGGTGTGCTGATTCATCATCTGAATGGCATTTTATTAAGTGTTTATTGTATGCCAAAGTAATATTTTAGCCTCTGGTAATGAAGAGACACAGTTGAATGTGGGAGATGATAGAAAGATAATTATGATACATTATGATTAAATGCTATAATAAAGTTATGTATTTGGTAGCATTCAGGAAAGAGAGTCTTTATAAAAATGAATAGAAGTTGGCCAGGAGGATAGGGGGTGGGGATGGGGAAGCTGGACTGGAAGAGACTTCTTGCAGAGGGGCAGCCTGTGCCAAAGACCCAGAATTGAAATTATTTTTGGAATACAGAGTGTGAGGAGAGAGTGGCTCCCATTAAACATGGATGGATAGAAAAGGCTGGATAGTGAAGGACCACGTTAGTGAGGAGAGAGTGGCTCCCATTAAACATGGATGGATAGAAAAGGCTGGATAGTGAAGGACCACGTTAGTGAGGAGAGAGTGGCTCCAATTAAACATGGATGGATAGAAAAGGCTGGATAGTGAAGGACCACGTTAGTGAGGAGAGAGTGGAAAAGGCTGGATAGTGAAGGACCATGTTAGTGAGGAGAGAGTGACTGAAATTAAACATGGATGGATAGAAAAGGCTGGATAGTGAAGGACCACGTTAGTGAGGAGAGAGTGGCTGAAATTAAACATGGATGGATGGAAAAGGCTGGATAGTGAAGGATCACGTTAGTGAGGAGAGAGTGGCTGAAATTAAACATGGATGGATGGAAAAGGCTGGATAGTGAAGGACCACGTTAGTGAGGAGAGAGTGGCTGAAATGAAACATGGATGGATAGAAAAGGCTAGATAGTGAAGGACCACGTTAGTGAGGAGAGAGTGGCTCCAATTAAACATGGATGGATAGAAAAGGCTGGATAGTGAAGGACCACGTTAGTGAGGAGAGAGTGGAAAAGGCTGGATAGTGAAGGACCACGTTAGTGGAAGGATTTTCTTCTGTAGTAATTGGAGGTTTTAAGGGAGACATTTGTCTTAGTGTGTTAATTTAGAGCGGAGAGAGAATGGAGGCCTAGAGGCTAGTTAGGGTGTTACAATTTCTGTAGTCTAGACAAGAGATGGAGACTTGAACAAATAACATTTTAAAAGACAGGGGTTTTCAATTTGGAGATATTTAGGGACTAGAATCTACAAAATTTGGGGGGTGAGGGAAGGAAGATGAAGATTAAAGATTGCTGGTTTGGATGACGGGTAGCTGTCAGTGCCTTTGACCCACATGTGGAAGGAGTAAAGGTGTGAAGTGAGGGGGTGTGTGTGTGTCTCTCTGTCTCTTTTAAGGTGTCTATGGAACAGTCAGGTAGCGAGGTCCAGAGGCAGTTGGTAAATTCTGAATTTTCTCATTTCCTGTGCCTTAGAATATTGGAGATAATTCTGAAACAAAATTTTACCCTGAAACAAAAATTTAATTTCAATAGATTTGCTTTTCCATTTCTGAGGATTTGAGATTCACCAAACTGTACTTAAAAAACAAAAACAGTACTTTGCTCTTATTAAAATAATACAGGTTTATAATTTTAAAACTCTAATTATGCAAAAAGACGCATAATGAAAATCAGTGGTTCCTTTCCCTACCCCTTCTCATTCCTGGACCCATTACTCAAAGTCAGTCATTTAATTACGATTCATTTAGCTGTTTCTTCTGGTATTAGCCACACATTTCAATGTGGTGATATTGTTACTGCTTAATTTATCATTTTCATATTACCTATTGACTTCCAGGATTTAATTCTCTTATACCGCTAACATACCTTACATTTGTAATTCTTTTACTATCACAGTTTTTTTTTTTTTTTTTTTTTTGAGATGGAATCTTGCACTGTCGCCCAGGCTGGAGTGCAGTGGCGTGATCTCGGCTCACTGCAAGCTCTGTCTCCCGGGTTCACGCCATTCTCCTGCCTCAGCCTCCTGAGTAGCTGGGACTACAGGTGCCCGCCACCATGCCTGGCTAATTTTTTGTATTTTTAGTAGAGACGGGGTTTCACCGTGTTAGCCAGGATGGTCTCGATCTCCTGACCTTGTGATCTGCCCGCCTCAGCCTCCCAAAGTGCTGGGATTACAGGCGTGAGCCGCCATGCCTGGCCACTATCACAGTTTTAAAAAATTTTTTAATTTATTTTGAGACAGAGATTCACTCCATCTCCCAGGCTGGAGTGCAGTGGCGCGATCTCGGCTCACTGTAGTCTCTGCCTCCTGGGTTCAAGAAATTCTTGTGGCTCAGCTTCCTAAGTAGCTGGGATTACAGTCATGTGCCACCATGCCCGGCTAATTTTTGTATTTTTAGTAGAGATGGGGTTTTGCCATATTGACCAGGCTGGTCTTGAACTCCTGGCCTCAAGCCATCTGCCTGCGTTGGCCTTCCAAAGTGCTGGGATTACAGGTGTGAGCCACTGCACACGGCCACAATTTGTGGTTTAATCATTAAGCCATATTTACATTATAGCTATGTAAATATTCACTGAAGGGCCTAAAGTGTACTCAGATTACATTTTATTTTACATAGAATGTTGTTGTTAGTTGCCTTGTTTGTATTGGCAGAATTTTTGTTGAACTTACTCTTTTTTTTTGAGACGGAGTCCCGTTCCGTCGCCCAGGCTGGAGTGCAGTGGTGTGATCTCAGATCACTGCAACCTCCACCTCCTGAGTTCAAGCGATCCTCCTACCTCAGTCTCCTGAGTAGCTGGGATTATAGGCACATGCCACCACACCCAGCTAATTTTTTTGTATTTTTAGTAGATAGGGGTTTCACCATGTTGGCCAGGCTGGTCTCTCTGACCTCAGGTGATCCACCTGCCTGGGCTTTCCAAAGCGCTGGGATTATAGGCATGAGCCACCGCACCCAGCCGAACTTATTCTTAAAACTTTTCAACAGCTTTGTTAGATTCGCCATGTACCTGTCACTGGTGTTTTTGAAATGCTCAAACAAATCAGCTTTTGTTTTTGTCTGTCTGTGAAGCTGTTAGTCCTCTTGTTTCTGTTTATTGCTTAGGGCCAGTGCATAGTTGCCACTCAGGGACTTCCCACATACTTGGAATGATTGCTTCTTTGTCTTCCTTTCTAATGATGAATTTCCGAGTATGTATATAGAGCATATCTTCTAGTCATTTCCTGAGAGTGTGTGGATAAAGTTTCAGGTCTTGGCATATCTAAAAATGCTGCTTCCACACTTGATTGATAGTTTGGGTATAGAATTCTTAACGGAAAATGACTTTTCCTTGGCATTTTAAAAGTATTGCTTCATTAACTTTAAGCACGCATATTACAGTGGATAATGTCAGGTACCATTCGTTTTTTCCCCTTGAGAAAATTTCTTAGTTTTTTTTTATATTAATGTGTTAATATTTCTCTCCCTTTACATTTTCTTTATTCTGTTTTCTCTGGAATTATGGTAGTCAAATGTTGAATTTCTGTTTTGATCTTCTAAGTCTGTTAACTGCATTTTGCTACATCCCCTTTCTCATACAGCTCTGGGAGATTTCTTTGATGTTGTATTTTTAACACTGACCTTTTTTTTTTTTTTGAGACGGAGGCTCTGTCACCCAGGCTGGAGTGCAGTGGCGTGATCTCGGCTCACTGCAAGCTCCACCTCCCGGGTTCACACCATTCTCTTGCCTCAGCCTCTCGAGTAACTGGGAATACAGGCGCCCGCCACCATGCCCAGCTAATTTTTTTTTGTATTTTTAGTAAGACCGGGTTTCACCGTGTTATCCAGGATGGTCTCGATCTCCTGACCTCGTGATCCGCCCGCCTTGGCCTCCAAAAGTGCTGGGATTACAGGCATATGAGCCACAGCGCCCAGCCTTTTTTTTTTTTTTTTTTTAGAGCAGTTGGATTGCTTCTTTTTTATGACACTTTTTAATTTTTATCTTACCTTTCTGAAGATAGTAATTATAGTTTTTAAACAAGTTCTATTCTCTGGATTATCTTTGTTTTTAGCTTTTCAAATTTTGTTTTGATCTCTCTTGTCTGAGACTTTCTACAAATCTTTGGTGATTCTTAGTTGTCTATCCATATTTAAAAGTGAAAAAAGGTAATTGCTAGCTCTGTGTTTATAATGGGCCTTGTCAGATTTAAGTATTGGGCTTCATGTTAGGTTGATTGAATGCAGAGCTGCTATTTTGTTGAGGAACTGCCGAATATTAGTATGTGAATGTCTTTTCTCTGGGACTGTTTAGTTTCTCTAGAGAAGGATCTTCCATTCTGAGAGAATGGCAGAATGGATAGGTGGAGGAGGGGGAAGTAAAGCATATTTTTCCTGGCGCATAGCATTCTGGAATGAAAGGAGTGGGGCTAGATGTTTGAGCATTTCTTACGCTGACTTCTGCTTAATCTGCCAGTTCTGTGCTTCTCACTCCCTCACAGTCCTGCCCTGCATGTTTCTAGGTCTCAGAGTCCTAAGCCTTTGTCTCTCAGTTTCTCCACAGAATAATCCTTCTCTTTTCTTTTTACTGTTGAGTCTGCAGACTTTTCTATTGCATCTCCCACCCATTTCCAAAAATGCCTGTTCATAGTATTATGTCCTCAAGTCCTGACCTTCTCAGGGGCCTACAGGGCAAGGTTTGTTTACCCACTATTGGTATCCATCTCAGCACCTGCCTCAAGCTACTGCTTCAAGGTTCAGACTCGACTGGGCATAATGCCAAGGAGAGATTGACTTATTTAAATCTTGGAAGACACCATAAAATTTTAAAACTGTGGTAGACCTGCAATTAGCATAGTTTATACCTGTGTAATCTCAGTTGAGCAAATACTTTTCTGTTTTGAATTTTGAGTACTTCGAATTTTATGAGATTTTGGATTAGGTGGAGTTGGAGCTAAAATGGATGTCTTGATAGCTCTTGAACTTTTTGTATATGTATGTATGTCGTAACATGTCCATTTAGGAACTGAATTTCACAGGCTCCTATGTGATGTTGTAATGGTAGAACAGTATTGTATAGTAACTATTCTAAAGGAACATAGATCTCAATCTGCTGGTAGGCCACTACAGCTAGGTTTTCTTTTTTTTTAAGATAGTGATGAAGGAAGTTTCTACTATTTTATTACATTTCCTCTAATTGAAAAATGTGTAGATTTCTAAGCAGTAAAACAGTAACTGTGTGTTTGCTCTACAGGTTTTACAGTGTTTTGGGGGACGAGGCACTTCATTTGAAGCAAGGCAAAGGAGGTTTTTTTTTTTTTTTTTTTTTGAGACGGAGTCTCGCTCTGTTGCCCAGAGACTGGAGTGCAGTGGTGCGATCTCGGCTCACTGCAAGCTCTGCCTCCCGGGTTCACACCATTCTCCTGCCTCAGCCTCCCGAGTAGCTGGGACTACAGGCGCCCGCCACCACGCCTGGCTATTTTTTTGTATTTTTAGTAGAGATGGGGTTTCAGCGTGTTATCCAGGATGGTCTTGATCTCCTGACCTCGTGATCTGCCTGCCTTGGCCTCCCAAAGTGCTGGGATTACAGGCGTGAGCCACTGCGCCCGGCCTGGCAAAGGAGGTTTTATACAGCTGCTATGTTATAAGGCTTTTCTGGACCAAAATGTTGTCTTGTTATGGGGTGGGGAGCATAGAACCCTTAAAGAGTGTGTTAATGAGAACTTAGATAAAATAAAAATAAGACATCAGTGTCATCTTGTTGTTGTCATCTGAATGTAATGATATACTGAGGAATGACTAATTCATGAATCACAGTAGACATTTTAAATTGTCCTTAGTGTTTAAATTGAATTATGCAAACCATAAACCCTAAAATTTAGAAACTTCCCGAATACCTAAAGCACACAACTTTTAAAAGACTTTAACCTACTTTAGAAATAATTGCTGCCCTCTTTTACTGGCAAATCAAAATATGCCTGAGTAGATGGTACAGGTTTTTTTTTTCCCCTCCTAATAAGGAACAGGATATGTTAAAGTACCATCATACTTTGCTTAACAACAGGGATACATTCTGAGAATTGTTTTGTTAGGCGATTTTGTACACTGTGGGAACATCATAGGGTATACTTACACAAACCTAGGTGGTATAGCCCACTACACACGTAGGCTACATAGGATATAGCCTATTGCTTTTAGGCTACAAACCTGTATGATATGTACAACATGCTACTATACTGAATACTGTATGCATCTGTAACATAATGGTATTTGTATATTTAAACATAGAAAAGGTACAGTAAAAGCATGGTATAAAAGATAAAAAAATGGTATGCTTGTATAGGGCACCTGTCATGATTGGAACTTGCAAGACTGGAAGTTGTGTGGGTGAATGGCATGAGTGAATGTGAAGGCCTTTCTGTATATTGCTCTAGACTTTTAAAAACACTGTACACTTAGGTTTTACTAAATTTATTTAAAAATTGCTTCTGGCCAGATGCTGTGGCTCACGTATGTAATCCCAGCACTTTGGGAGGCCGAGACAGGCAGATCACTTGAGCCCAGGAGTTTAAGACCAGCCTGGGGAACATGGCAAAACCTCATCTGTAGTCCCAGCTACTCTGGAGGTTGAGTTGGGAGGATCACTTGAGCCCAGAGGCAGAGTTTGCAGTGAGCTGAGATTGCGCCACTGTACTCCAGCCTGGGTGACAGAGGGAGAGCCCCTGTCTCAAAAAAAAAAAAAAAAAAAAAAAAAATTATTAAATAATAAATCAACCTTAGCTTCCTGTAACTTTTTTACTTTATAAACTTTTTAAGTTTTAAAAAACTTTTTGGCTTCTCTGTAATAACTCAGCTTAAAACGTAAACACAGTACAACTATACAAAAATATTTTCTTATCCTGATAAAATTTTTTCTGTTTAAAAAAATTTCTGTATGGTTTTTACTTCTTATACTTTCTATGACCATTCCTCCTCTTTATCTACAAGGGCTTCCCTTCCATTCCTCAGGTTATGTTCTTGGCCTTCAGCTGCTCTGAGTCCAACACTTGGAAGAGTTCAGTCGTCCCCCTGTGCTGGAGGGAGCAGAACATTTTGCTGGAACATTCAGCCAGATTTATTAGATTGTTATTGACAGATGACCATACTCTAGTGACAAAAAGTCATAATTTTTCTTTTAGATAGCATACATTAACTAGCTCGAGTTAAATAGGTAACAAAGGGCTCTTTTCTCCTTGTCTGTTCTGATTATCTAGTTGCAATTAATTAAAAAGTCATTCATAATTTAGCCTTTTAAATTTGGCTTAATTATTTATTTTATAATTGCCATTACTACATTCTTAAAGAGTCTATTCTAAATGAAGGTGGCTTTTTTGTTGGGGAGAAGGGATGTGGAAGAGAAGAATTTTAGTGAATCTTTGGTAGGAAGACAGTTCCTAGCTACCTTTTTAACATTTTGTTTGATGTATTCTCACCTTTATTTGACTCTCCAATTGAAGTTGTTGAGAACAGACAAACCACATATTAGCAATTGAGGAAAGAGGAACACCTAAGTGAACCCTGGCTGTCCAGGGCTGCTGAAGCATTAGAGTGGTTTTCAAACTTTTAACAGGCGTAAGAATTATCTGGAGGGCTTGTTAAACGCTTCCTGGGTTCCACCCACCCCCAGAATTTCTGATTCAGCAGATCTGTGTTGGGACCTGATAGTTTGCTTTTGCAACAAGTTTCCAGGTGATGCTGATGCTGCTGCTCTGGATCTCACACTTTTGAAGCACCGATAGAAAGTAATGATCAGTCTCTGCAGTAGAGCAAGTATGAATTCATAATGCTTACTATAATTCCTTAATTTATTCTTCCCTTATAAAACAAAAAAAAACCCTTAAAAGGATTATGTAGTAGGGCTAACCTGGTTTGCTTTAGCCTGTGTGAAATCAAATGTGATTTAAGCTTTAATTCCAAAACAGCTAATAAGTAGTATATCTTTCACTGTTTTTCTGTTCAGCATTTATTTTGACTCACTAAATTAATTCGCTTTACAGATGTTACTGAGTACCTACCATGTGTCATATACTGTTTAGGGTTGAGGCTCTAGCAGTGAATTCCTTCTCCATGGGGCTTACGTCTAGTTTGAGGGAGACTGACAATAAACAAATAATATGTCAAGTTATTTGGATTAAAAAAGTGTGAGAGTTGAACATATTTATTCTTGCCTGGTATGAATTATAGACCTCTAATGGTTTCCTGTTTATCACCAACCTGATATTTCCTGAATGAAGATTCCAGCTATTCCATGTGTTTCAGACTTTGTTTCATTTTATCTTAGTAAAGGTCAGTTAAACTACTTTCTCAGTGGGATTTAGACTGTGTGAGCTTATTATCTTATAAATACGTGTTTCTAGGTTTAAGCCTTGTGGCATGATGTTTTTACATTTTTTTAGTAAGTGCTTTAAAATTTCTTGAACCTCTATGCCTCTAGAGGGCAACACACATTCTGCTGTTCAATAAAGCCCTCACCACTTTTCTTATTCTTGCACCAGGCCTGCTTTACTTAACGTATGTTATTAGCATGGCTCCTGTAGGTATTTGTGCCTGTAGTGCCTTCTTTAAATAGCATAAAAAGTAGTTCATTATTTTCAAGCTGAAAATCTAACCTAGATGAAATTTAGTAATTTAATGGTAACTTAATTTTGTTTAGGTTTCATACTTTAATTTTGGCTCTTACTTGCTGATATTTCTCATTACCTACAGAAAAGGAATTTAGTTAATTATCTAAAAAGTAAAATTCAAGGAATTCTTTGGCTCATTGGAAGTCTGTATATACTTTTTAGCCACATATAATATACATTGAAAAGACTGGCACAGTATACTGGCACAGCCGCAATATACTGGTGGTGAAATTATGAGTGATTTTTATTTCCTCCTTTTGCTTATGCATTTTCTAATGCAGGCTTAATACTGAACTGTAGAAATCAAGAAATAAAAAGTTGAAAAGTACTGTCTAAATAGGCAGCCCTGCAGATCTCCTAAGATCCCATCATGCTGCTCTGATCTTAGCATTCCCATTTTAAAGTAGTAAATCAGCTATCTTCCACACATAGCATGAATTTTGGCTACTCTTTTGTGTTTTGTTTTGTTTTTGAGACAGTCTTGCTTTGTTGTCCAGACTGGAGTACAGGGGTATGAACATGGCTCACTGCAACCTTGACCTTTGGGCTTGAAAGATCCTCCTGCCTCAGCCTCCCGAGTAGCTGAGACCACAGGTGTGCATCACCACACTCGGCTAATTTTTTTTTTAATTAAGTTTTTGTAGAGGTAAGGTCTTACCATGTTGCCCAGTGTAGTCTTGAACTTCTGGGCTCAGGCGGTGCTCTCGCCTCAGTCTCCCAAAGTGCTGGGATTACAGGCATGAGCCAGCGCACCTGGCCTACTCTTTCTTTTGGTGAGTGTAAGCTTTTCTATGGGCAAAGTTGAAAGTGATTACCTATCTTTTAACAGGAGGATCTAGTTTTTAAGTTCAAGATTACACACACACTCTGAGGCTATATGTGTCAGATGTTAAACTGAAAAAATAGCTAGGAGTTTTTGTTTTTTAAACCAAGGATTGCATTGAGATAAGCAAGTAAATAACAAATATCTTAAAGTTTCCTGGATTGTCATTTTAAGTGTTGACTGCAGATGGTTATGAAGAACCTTCCTGGGAAGAAAGTTATGTTAGCTAGCATGTAAGGTTACTGAATTGGCTTTCTATTTACTATTTAGGTAACATAGATGTATATTGTATATAATAAATAATATGTGTGGAAATAGAAACAGCTTTTTTTTCGTATGTGGAAATAGGGTTTAAGATTCTCTACTGTGAACATGCCTTTTTCAATTTGGTTTTTAAGTCTCTTTTCAAAGATATTGAAAAGCATCAGCAGTCACTGTTTCTGTAGTGAGTCCCCATTCTGTACTTAGAACTGCAGGACTTTACATTTTGGTTTCTTTTTCCCCTTCTTCATATCTTTGACTTGGTGATTTGCTAAAGTGCGAAACTTGTGCTTGAGAAGTAGGAGTGCTCCCAGCTGAAGCCATAGCATGTGGTTTATTGAACTAAGCATTTTAGGAGCCCAGAAGATAGGTATGTTAATTACCGGCATTACTACTTGCAGTTTTCTTTTTGAGCGTGTTATCTAACCTTCAACTCTCAACTTTTGGTGTAGAGAGGTATTTCATGTGGTTCAGGTGGTACACTGATAAGGGATTCTATAACTCAGAATAATCACATAGTGAGAATGTAATTTCTTTTTCAGTTTTCTTTGAATCCTAAGGATTACATAAATACAAAGGTCGTATTCTGGAGCTGGTGTGTAACACTTTTCAGTATCAAGTGCAAGAGGGTGACCCTGGGAAGCAGCTGTAGGGGGATTGGGGAAGTGAGGCAGGGAAGATAAGGAAGCCAGTAAGGTAAAGTCACCACTGTAGGCAGCTGGAGCTTAGTACCAGTGGGGAGCTCTGGGAGTCAGTATAGCACAGGGGCCTTAGAGTCATCTCACCCAAAAGGAGAGGGAGCTACTGGTGGTAATGACACTGAATCCTCAGTAGTCATTGGTTGAAGGCTGCTCTGGGGTTGTTAATTCTCCCACAGTTTCTTACCTGCTCCTCCTGCAAGCAGAGCAAGCTCTGGCAGCTGGACAGAACACTGAGAGAAGTAGTCGTAGGGTGTGGATGGGGTAAATGGGTGGGGCACCGACAGTATCTGCTATGCCCGCTGGACAGCTAAGCTTTTTGTGCAGTCTTCCTCATTTTAGTAAACGACAACTCCATCCTTCAGTGCTGAAGCCAAAAACTTTGGAGCCACTCTTGACCTTTCTTTCACATCTCACATCTAATCTATCGGCAAATCTTGTTGACTCTGTTTTTAAAACATCTTCAAAATCTGATCTCTCCTTATTGTCCTCAGTGCCACCATCTGGCCCAACCCCATATCAGCTCACAGCCTCCAAACTTAGTTTACTCTCAGCACAGCTGCTGGAATGATCCATATAAAACCTAAGCCAGATCATGTCACTCCTCTGCTCAAAACCCTCCAGAGAGGCCTCCACCTTAGAGTAAAAGTCAAAGTCTTTACAGTGGCCCATAAGGACCTACATGGTCTGGCCTCTTCCTACTGTTAGTTTGCGCACGTGCATGTACAGTTCTTTTTGTCTTTAGCTTTACATTAGTCAAAACACTCTTTTATTCCCCATTCCCTTCAGTGTGGGTTATGTGATTCATTTGTAATTAGGTTCATTTTTTGTGTTTTGCATTCCATCTTTACCACCACAGCCTTGTTGATTTTTTTAAATTTACAAGTAATTTGATGTACAGTTCTTTTGGTTTTGACAAATGCGTGAAGTGGTGTATCCCCCACCACAGTTTGATGCAAAACAGTTAATTGCCATAAAAATTCCTCCATGCTACTGCTTTATAGATAATCCTTCTCCCCACCTTCCAGCCCCTGTCGACCACTGATCTGTTTTCCTCCCTATAGTTTTGCCTTTATTAGTATCATGTAAATGGGACTCTTAGAATATGTAGCCCTTTGGGTCTGGCTTCTTTCACTTAGCAAAATGCATTTAAGATTATGCCATATTGTTTTGTGAACATTCCTCAGTAGTTCATTCCTCAGATGTCCTGTAAAATAAAATTAAATAACAGAAGTGAATTGATTTAAAGACAGTATTGAACAAAAATGATATAGATGGTACATAGAAAAAAATCTTGAACCTGGATGACTAAGGTATGGAAATCGATAATGTGATAAAAAGATGCTGGGAAGGCTTTGCTTTACCTGGTATCTCTGAAAGTAATGAGCCTTGAGTTCTTGAGGAAGTCACTTAACCACTCTGCTTCCTAGTCTGGTAAAATAAACAGTGAAATCAATGAGATACCATCTCACACCAGTTAGAATGGCAATCATTAAAAAGTCAGGAAACAACAGGTGCTGGAGAGGATGTGGAGAAATAGGAACACTTTTACACTGTTGGTGGGACTGTAAACTAGTTCAACCCTTGTGAAAGTCAGTGTGGCGATTCCTCAGGGATCTAGAACTAGAAATTCCATTCGACCCAGCCATCCCATTACTGGGTATATACCCAAAGGATTATAAATCATGCTGCTATAAAGACACATGCACACGTATGTTTATTGCGGCATTATTCACAATAGCAAAGACTTGGAACCAACCCAAATGTCCAACAGTGATAGACTGGATTAAGAAAATGTGGCACATATACACCATGGAATACTATGCAGCCATAAAAAATGATGAGTTCATGTCCTTTGTAGGGACATGGATGAAATTGGAAATCATCATTCTCAGTAAACTATCGCAAGAACAAAAAACCAAACACCGCATATTCTCACTTATAGGTGGGAATTGAACAATGAGAACACATGGACACAGGAAGGGGAACATCACACTTCGGGGACTGTTGTGGGGTGGGGGGAGGGGGGAGGGATAGCATTGGGAGATATACCTAATGCTAGATAACGAGTTGGTGGGTGCAGCACACCAGCATGGCACATGTATACATATGTAACTTACCTGCACATTGCGCACATGTACCATAAAACCTAAAGTATAATAATAATAATAATAATAATTAAAACAAACAAACAAACAAAATAAACAGTGAAATACCTGGTCTCGTTGTTGTTACTCCTGAGGTAACTGTGGTTCATGACACAGAATATAGGCGGGTTCTTCTGGTAGCTCTTTTCTTAATATTAACATTTCAGTGCCATGAAGCAACTGTTACCTGGATTTCAAAGCTGTTAGGATCCACTGTACAAATGCTTTGTGGAAACCTGTAGTGTGGGAGTAAGAGCCTGTCTGTAGGAATGAAGTAAGCCTCAGTGCAGGGTGCCAGTTCACTGACTTCTTTTCTGTTGGGCTTATCCAGTTTAAGATAGTAGCAGCCTGAGTTGGAACTGTAGTAATGATGAAGAGGTAGGTGCTGGTGGTATTGTAAATCTTGGCAAGTTTTACAGCAACCTCTTTGTGACTGCAGCATTTGGACCTTAATCCTCATAGTCCTGTCCTTAGGTACATTTCCTTGAGGATGTCTACAAAGATTGATTGTTGGTGTTCATGATTTCTCCGAATTTTCCTGTGGTTCATTGATAGGCCATTTTGTCACATAATTTGGCGGTGTGTATTTGAGGGTCAGAGCATGTTTGAGACTGCTCCATTGATGACAGAAGCTTACAGGAAACCCAGAAGGAAGCCAGTGATGATTGCTTGTTGGGTTGTTATTTTTAAAGATGGGCAGGTTCATACTAACTCCTCTTAAACTCATGATTAATGGCTGCTTAACATCCTTGACTAGGTTGCCTTTTTTGTTTTTAATTGAAATAGGATAGTTAGGTGATAGAGTGTCAGTGTAAAATCAGAAGAGTAAGTGAGAGGAATTTGAGAGTGCAAAATGGCTGTGATTTGTGTTTGCTCCACATGTGGCACGTAGTAATATTTATTTTACTTTTTACTTTTAGTAATGAATGTTATAACTATTGAAGATTATAAGAGCACATACTGGCCAAAATTGGATGGTGCCATAGATCAACTTTTAACTCAGAGTCCTGGTGACTATATCCCCATATCCTATGAACAGATATACAGGTAAGTTAAGATTTAATTTGCTTGGGTTTGAAAGGGTATACCGAGGTTCAAGGCACTTGAATTATGCCTTACACAAACATGTAATGTAGAATGCATAAGATGAGGCTCTGTAAGTGTTTTATGTATTCCACACTTACGGATTGGAGGGTTTGGTTTATACTTTTTGATTGAAAAGTGGTTTTCAAATCATGACAACAGAGTAAGCCTGCTACCTCCACCATACATAATGCAGACACTGTGGAAGTCAGCAATAAAAGCAAGAATGACTGAAGTATCTGGTGTAAAAATCATATTTTTAGTCTCAGAGGGAGACCTTAATCTGTTGGTGTTTATTGACACACAATTCTAACTCTCTTCGGTTATTTTGTTTCTCAGCTCCTGTTAATGGAAGCAGCAAATTAGGAAGTGGGGTGGGATATGAGATCAGCACAGTGAATGAGGAAGTGACAAGTATGTTGTTCCACACAGCTGATGTGCAAAGAGGTTGTATTGCAAACACTTCCGTGAGTTAGAAACCTCTCTCTACTGATTATCAATCACTCTCTCTTCCTTATTTTGACGTTCATTTAAAAAGAGAAAGAGAGAGAACCTGGTTTATAAATAGTTATCATATTCAGACCTTAGATTCTCACCTACTGTTAGATTATCTAGTACTGATTAAATGTGTAATACACTACTTAGAAGAGCATATTTACAGCAGATGGTACTATCTTTTCCATCCGAACACCGATGGGGGAGGAGAAATTTTTTATTTAAAAGTTGTGATTGGTTACTTTTTGAAGGTATGAATTATTGGATCAGTGGCTATATATCAAAAGTGTGCTTTAACCTTGGACTGAGTTAAGTGCTTTATGATTAACTTGGTTTGTGGGGGTTTTTGTTTGTTTGTTTTACAGTTGTGTGTATAAATGTGTATGCCAGCAGCACTCGGAACAGATGTATAGTGATCTGATTAAAAAGATAACTAATCACTTAGAGAGAGTCTCGAAGGAGCTGCAGGTAAAGAACTGATTGTATTGATTCTTGCTTCCTTGGGTTTTCCTGACTGGTTGCAGTTAGCTTTTCTAGTACACATTTGGAAGCTTGTTAATTTGATTATGATATAAATCTATAAATGTTTTCCAGGTGAATGTTGATCAAATCACGTAATTTTGGAATAGATTATTAATTTGAAAATTTGGTATAAATTGTGGAATTTTTGGATTAAATATATTTCAGACCTTAACTGATTCCATTGATTACCATGTCAACATTTCTTTTATTTAAAACCTTATTTTTTTCTGTCAATGTCAATATTTGGTGACTTTTATGATACAAAAATATGTGTATATTTTAACTTGTTTTGGAACTTGTATTATCATCTTTGAAGAGTGGTTTGCCTACTAATTTATAATACCTTTCAATATAAACAACTGAAGTAAACACTTTATTGATAAACCTCCTGTAAATAGGCATCATCTCAGCTCTAAAGTCTGGGGCAGGTTGCAGAAAACCTGCTGTTTAAGGGAGCACTTAGCTTGATCCTCCACCTGCCCACTTCAGTAAACCTTCAGTGTTTGAAGATCAGGTGTTGTATTAAGTTGGTGCAAAAGGAATTGTGGTTTTTGCCATTGAAAATAATGACAGAAACCTCCGTTACTTTTGCACCAACCAAATAATGTTTATACCAGGGCTTGATCCCACTTTGCTTTTGGTATAGAAGTAGAACAATGTCTAGAAAAATCACTCAGCAATCCCAGCACTTTGAGAGGCCGAGACAGGCGGATCACGAAGTCAGGAGATCTAGACCATCCTGGCCAACATGGTGAAACCCCATCTCTACTAAAATACAAAAAAATTAGCCGGGCGTGGTTGCACACTCCTGTAGTCTCAGCTACTCAGGAGACTGAGGCAGGGAAATCGCTTGAACCTGGGAGGCGGAGGTTGCAGTTAGCTGAGATTGCGTCGCTGCACTCCAGCCTGGCGACAGAGTGAGGCTCTGTCTCAAAAAAAAAAAAAAAAAAAGAAAAGTCACTCCGCGATAGATTACCAAGGTCTATACCACAATTAGGAAGCATCCCAGCAGTTTTGAAATAACCGCAGTTTATAGCGCATGCTGGGGTGTGCTTTGGGCTTGGATATTGTTCTTCACAACTTGTGGTCTGAGATAGCTTAGTTTTTTTTGTCTTTTTTTCCCCAAACAGTTGTTGTACTAAGTAGCATTTTGTTTTGTTTTTCAAATGATGGAGCTGTTTTGTCATAGTCAAATATATACTTTTCTTGTTGTTAGTATAAATTTCTTTCTTCATCTTTTTGCCGCTAACTATAAAATCTTTATTCATTTAACACGTATATTTAGTGCTTAGGCATTGTGTATAAATTGTTGATGAAACCCTAGATCTATGCTTTATAGCTTTTGAGTGATTTGCTTTCTAATTCTTCACTCCACCATCTACCTGAATTCCTACCTGAATCCAGTTTATGGACTTCGGGTCTCGCTGTGGACCCTGTCACACACTTCTGTTCATTTGCCAGTACCCTAGTCAGGTTCATCATCATTTCCCAACTGTTTTACTGAAATGCTTATCTCAACTGCCTTACTTTATTGATATACCTTAATTTAACCAGTTTTTGATTGATGAATATTTAGGTTACTTCCAGTCTTTGGCTATTACTAACAGTGCTGAAGTGAATAGTCAGTCTTGTAAGTAATGTCGTTTACTAAGTCCATATTGTGGTTCACAGAAGTTGTATCAAGTTGCATTCCCATCAGTTCTGTATATATCACAGTGTCTATTTTCCCTCACCCTACAAATACAGCCTATTATGAAACCAAATAATTTTTCGTTTTATATTAATATTGTAATGATTCTTATTAATGATGAAAACATACATCAGAGTGATATTTCTTTTGATGTTAGTTTTTTTTTTTTTTTAATTTTTTTAAGATGGGGGTGTCGCTCTGTCTCCCAGGCTGGAGTGCAGTGGTACAATCATGGCTTACTGCAGCTTTGACCTCCCTGGGCTCAGGTGATCCTCCCACCCCAGCCTCCCCAGTTGCTGGTGCTACAGGTGCATGCCACCATGCCTGGCAAATGTTTTATGTTTTTTGCTTTAGAGATGGGGTTTTGCCGTGTTGCTCATGCTGGTCTCAAACTCCTGGACTCAAGCGATCTGCCAGCCTCGGCCTCCCAAAGTGCTAGGATTACAGGTGTGAACCACTGTGCCCAGCCTGATGTTAGTATTTTTAAAAGGGGTGATATATGATATAAAACCAGGGAATTTAGTTTGTTTTTAGAATCAATACATGTCCCACTTTGAGTTCAGCAATATGGTCTTATGAAAAGTCTAGCTTCAAAATGATTCCTTTTATAAGATTATAAAGATTGTAACCATTATTAAATAGCAGTGGGGAGTGGTTTAAAACATGGGGATCCAGGGCTCTGTTTTCAGCTCTGTCACTCGGCATTTGTGTGTTTGCCTCTTTATTAAACATGCTAATATATATCATCTTACAAATTTTCTTGACATTAAAATGAAGTAGATTTACTAAAATATCTTGTTGCTTCACACTAAGGTGTAAGGTATTTTCTTGACATTAAAAAGAAGTAGATTTACTAAAATATCTGTAGTTCTTTACACTAAGGTGTAAGGTATTTTTTCTTCTGCTTCCTGCCTGGCAGATGCTTCTTCGTTCTTTTCTTGGGCTTAAACTCATTTGTGTCCATCTGTGTAAAGCCTTCCTGGAACTCCTGCACTCCTCTCAAAACAGAACAGACTATTGGCATTTCTTCTGTGGATCCATAGCATCTCAGCAATAAGAACTCTGTTAGGGCAGTGATTGTGTTATTGTTTCTGCTACTTCACAGGCCCTCCCTTGATGGGGAGGGACTCTGTCGTGTTTGTCTTTTTATCCTTAGTGTCTGCCACAATTACAACTCAGCAAATGTGTTTTGGCTGAATGCTGAGTAACTAAATGTGACCTGTACTAATGGAAAGAGTAGCATAATTAGCTTCAGATGACCACTACTCCTGTGCTCTCTAGATTTGTAGGCATTTTATTTATTTGTTCAGTGTGATGTGTGTGGCCTGATGTAATCTTTATTTTATAGAGACCTTAAGGCAGTTTTCATGGGGACAGATCAAGAGAAGGTGCCAGGCATTATGAGCCAGAAACATTTTATTTGGATGGAGCATTTTGTTTGCAGCTCTGGTTTTCGTAATGAAATATTGTTGTTATGAGCCAAAATAAGAGCGTGGGAGGAGTTGCATTTGGCAGATGATCAGAAATTTAGTGCTGGAGTTGATAAATCAATGATTTGGACCTACAGGGCGTCAGCCTCAGTCAAGGGCATCTTAAAATAGCTGTGGGTTTGTATAGTTTATATGTCAGAGGGACTTACTTATTTTTATCCCAAGGCATATCCTGTTAGGGAGATTAAAGAGTATATAAAATAATGTTCCCATATTCTTCAGTTATTTTTGGTGTTGACTTAAAAACTAGAGAACATGGTTTTTAGAGATTTTAGAATAATTTGTTGAATGTAAATATTTTTTACATGACAGCATAATCTAACTTGCTGCCTCTTTTTTTTTTTTTTAAACACATTTCTTTCATTTTGGAAATAATGACTGTTTTACTTCAGGCATTTTAAAGTTTTTTTTGTTGTGTTGTTAAACTAATAAAACAAATAGCTAAGTCCCCTTAGTGTTCTCCTTACTATTATATTTCACTGCATGTGTATCTATACATTTTTACTTACTGCTGGATTGTTCAAAATTGTGACAGTATATTTTGCCTTGATTTTTTTAAACCAGGCTCTTCTCTCGTCCTTATTAACTCCCCCCTTCTTGTTTATTTATGAGACAGTGTCTCAGTCTGTTACCTAGACTGGAGTGCAGTGGTGTGATCCTGGCTCACTGCAGCCTTGACCTCCTGGGCTCAAATGATCCTCCGGCCTCAGCACCCCCGAGTAGCTGGGACTACAGGTGTGCACCACCATGCCTAGCTAATTTTTGTATTTCTTGTAGAGGTGGGGTTTTTACCATGTTGCCCAGGCTGGTGTTGAACTTCTGGACTCAAGTGATCTTCCTGCCTTGGCCTCCCAAAGTGCTGGTATTACAGACATGGGACACCACCACTCCCTGCTGTTCTTTCTTTAAATGTAATAATGAAATTCTATTTATTTTTATTTTTCTGTATCTCCCAGAGCCTCAAAATGTACATTTCCAATTCTGGTATTTTCCTGTACCAATGAATGGAAATAGATGACTATAGAGAGTAAATTGGTTTACCAGTTCAGTAAATAATATTCTGAATAGTTTTGGAAAATTCTATGGAAACATTTAGAAATTACCATATTTTTTGTGAGAGACCAGGACCCTCAGATTAGGACCTACACTTGCCTGTTGGATTTGAATTTCATCTTATAGATACCTCATACTGAGGTCTAAATCTAAATTCCTCTTCATTCAAATTAGTTTCTTTCTGAGGCTTGGTATTTCATATTCCTTTTAGCTTTTTCTCTCCTATTTCTGGGTGCTAGTTAAGGTGGATGGAATACTGTAATATCTCTTGCTCTGTCCTCTTTGATTCCCATTGTTGTCTTCCTCTTCCATGTCATCATTGGTTCATGCCTGCACTAGTGGAGTATTCTTTTAATTGGTTTGTCTTCCTGCAGTCTCTTCTTTTGGCTGAACAACCTAAAAACCCTAATTTGATGGACATACTTTCTTGTTCAAAAATCTAAAATATTATTTACTGCTTTCCTTAATTAATCACAGCTGATTTTTTGGTCAGTGTAAAAAAAACTGAGTGGTTTTATTGGTTGCAGGGGTTCCTAGTGGGAACCCTAATGTATCCTATTTAAGTATGACTCTATTGGGTCTGGTAGTGGACATATAATTGATAAGACTAGATAGTGTGGACCGCCCCCCCTGCTGAGAGCAATTACAAAAATTAGACCACAGAACTAACAAAGTGAATTATAGGGCCAGGATCTAAGAGAAGAAGGAAACTCAGATAGAGGAACCTAACATTTGAGCCATTTGTCTACTGGGGTCACCTATTTATTCTGGAAAAGGAGGGTAATGAGCTGAGAAATTTAATAGAGCTTTGACACACTTGTGGGGGTTGGGTAGTAAATTGGAGTATAAGGCCCATTAAACCGAAGTACCACATCTCAGGACTAGCAAGAATAAAAAAATAAAGACTAGCCTTCTCAGTTGCTAAAGCCTGATTCCTGATTTGGATTAAGATGGTCTTGATTTGGCCGGGTGCGGTGGCTCATGCCTGTAATCCCAGCACTTTGGGAGGCTGAGGAGGGCGGATCACAAGGTCAGGAGTTCAAGACCAGCCTGGCCAAGATGGTGAAACCCTGTCTCTACTAAAAATACAAAAAAATTAGCTGGGTGTGGTGGTGGGCGCCTGTAATCCCAGCTGCTTAGGAGGCTGAGACAGATAATTGCTTGAACCCGGGAGGTGGAAGTTGCAGTGGTGCCACTGCACTCCAGCCTGGGCGACAGAGCCAGATTCCGTCTCCCAAAAAGAAAAAAAAGGTGGTCTTGATTTGCTAGAGCCTCGATTAAGCTTACTAGTAGCAAAAGTAAATTCTAGAGAGATACCATTATCCTAGGCATCAGATTGTTTGCATAGTTTTTCATGAGCAGTATCTGGCACTTAATCAGAAATAACTAGTCATAGTAGGAAATGAGGCATCAAACCAGGTGAAATTGTGAAGTACATTTTTAGGCAAGAATTGGGAGAATTCATCACCAGTAGTTTCTTAAACAAATAAAAGTGTTTTTCAGATAGAAAGAAAATGTTCCCAGATGAAAACTTGAAGATTCACTTAGGAATGAAGAAGGGAAAAGATAAATATGCAAGTGTGGGTCAATAATAATGATAATGTCTTCTAGGGTATAAGAATATATATATATATATATATATAAAATCAAAACTCGTGACAATAATGTGTAAGGTTGAAGGGGGGAGTGAAGGTTTGAAATGTTCTGAAGCCCTTGCATTGTCCAGGAAATGGTAAAGCACTACTTTATTTTAGACTATGATGTGACAAGGATATAGTCTGTAGTAAAAAAACATAGTTAACAAGACATAGAGGAGAAAAAAATGGAATAATTTTAAAATAAATCAAGAAAGGATTTTTTAAAAGTACAGAGAACAGATGAGATAAATAGAAAAATAGTAGGATAATAAACTTCAACATGTCTGTTATTATATGAAATGTTAAAGACTAAGTGCTACATTAAAAAAAGGAAGACAATTTCAGACTGGTACTGTTCCTTGTGGAGCAGGGCTACCCCATGGGCAGTGTGTCTAGAGTAGCAGCTCAGAGGCAGTTCTGCACTCATACCTACTTTTAATTATATGCAAATTAAGGGCAGTATGCAGAAATTTCTAGAATGAGGGAGAGGATGGTAACTTCTGGGTTATTGGGTTGTTGCCATGGAAAGGGGCAGTAACTTCTGGGTGTTGCCATGGCAATGGTCAACTGACATGGCACACTGGTGGGCATGTCTTATGGGGAGGTGCTTTTGCCCTAACCTGTTTTTAGCTAGTCCTCCATTTGGTTCTGATGTCCAAGCCCCACCTTTGGAGTAGATTTCTTCCTCCTATTATTAAGTTGAGAACTTTCACCTTTTCAATTAAAGGAAGCATTTACGGCTTCTCTTTGGCATATCTGAATTGCCAACATCATTTCTCTTGCTCTTTGGAGCCATTATTAAGTAAAGTAAGGGTTGTTTGAACATGTGCTGTGATGATCGTGACAGTTGAACTGATAACCGAGATGGCTAAGTGACTGACAGATGGATAGTGTCAACAGTGTGCATATGCTGGACAAAGTGCTGATAGATATCTCAGGCGGGATGGAGCTGGATGGTGTTAAGATTTCATCACGTTACTCAGAAGGGCATACAGTTTAAAACTTAAGAATTGTGGCTGGGCGCGGTGGCTCACGCCTGTAATCCCAGCACTTTGGGAGGCTGAGGTGGGCAGATCACCTGAGGTCGGGAGATTGAGACCAGCCTGACCAACATGGAGAGACCCCATCTCTACTAAAAAAAAATACAAAATTAGCCAGGCATGGTGGCATGTCTGTAGTCCCAGCTACTTAGGAGGCTGAGGCAGGAGAATCGCTTGAACCTGTGAGGTGGAGGTTGCAGTGAGCCGAGATCGCGCCATTGCACTCTACCCTGGGTGACAAGAGCGAAACTCCGTCTCAAGAAAAAAAAAAAAGTTTGTTTCTGGAGTTTTCTGTTTAATATTTTCAGACTGTGGTTGACTGGGTAACTTAAATCTCAGGGAAACTGGATAAGGTGGGGGACCACTATAATGGATAGATGGATATAAAATCTTTTAAAACTGTCTTAAATGACACTTCCTCATTTCATTTTTTCTATGTGTATTTCTGAATCCAGAATCCATTGAAACAATTGTGAGGCATTTTCTCCCCAAGTAATGTCGATACATTTATTGTATATGCTAATGCGTTATCTAAAAGAGAGTATATTTTCACCAAATAAAAATATTCTGACGTTTTGATATAGTAGTTTTATAGTCAAGTGACCCATTCACAGTTCTTTTGTCAGTGCTTTGGAACTCACACTGTACGTTAGCCCCAGTAAACAGTGTTGACACAGAGATTTGGTTCCTCGGCCAGGACAGTAACATTTCAAGTGGGAGGATGAGCGCCGGTATTGCTAGCCTGCATTCAGGGTCCTGTTGAGGAGACACCACAGAGACAAAGGTGCTGGAAATGTTGCAATTTTATCTCAAATCAGGCTGAATTTACAGTAGTTTAATTAAAAGGAAGTTAACTGATTACATTTAAACCATATTAATAAAATTAGAGTAATATTGATGTTTAACTGTATCTTGGTTTTAAGCAAAATAAGTTGACTGTCAAATAAATTAATAATGGAAATTAATAGAAACTAAACCGTAATCAGCCAACAGTACTTAACTTTGATTCACTATTTATAGACTCCAATTTGCATATAAAATCTTTACTGCCAGATTGCCAATAAAGTGAGCTAGTCCCTTGGTGGTTAAAATCAGACCAAGGATTGCGTTGCTGTTTATTTTTTGTCCAGTGGGTGGCAGCATAACTCAACTGGTTATCTTGTGTATGGTCATTTGAAATTTTTTATGCGTTTTAAAGGTTTTAATTTCTAATTCTCTTGTACTACAAAGTGTATTCTAAGAAAACTTTCCTCCTCCAAATACTCTGTTTATTCCTTGCTAAAGTGAATAAGATTTTAGATAATAAGAAAATTGCTTGATATCCTTTCTTCATAGGTTTCAAATAAAATAAATATCATTGCAACTGGTAAATAGCCCTTTATATGTGTGTTCTACTGAAAATGTTTCTAAGTTATATGGAGATCTGCTTTTTTCCTCTCTACTAGAACTTAAAGCAGTTGTCATGGCAAATCCAAGAATTTGCCGGGGAGACACCCTAACCCTCGATCATTCAATAGGCTCTCATTCAGACCGTGATTCTAATAAGTTTACTATCTTCCTTTGAAAGAAAGGATTTTGTTTGCATTTTCATGTGCCTTCATAGGACTTAACATAATACCAGGCCCAAAAATAGAGATCCAGTAAAAAGTACTTGGTATAAATTGATTACAAAAACATATGCTGGCTTTACCACTGACATTACCAGAGGCATGTATTTGTTCCAGGTAAAACATCATCCAGAACTTGGGAAATGAGCAGGAGAGTAAAATCACATAAATAATAGCTATTTGCATTTGTACAGAGTACATTTGCATGGTGTACAGATTACAGTTATGAATTGTATTCTTTTTAAGATATACTTTGTTTGAGACCAAACTGTGTAACTTAAGTTAGAAAAGATAGGGAAAAAGGTTTCCTTTCCAAAATAATAGCAAATAGGTATAAGTAGTGTAAGTAAGTTAGTGTTTGCTGTGTTACATAGAGATAAAGTATGTGGGGAAGTGAGAAGTCAGCCTAGCCTATCTGGCTTCTTTGGATATTTCTCCATTTAGTAATCCTTGAACCTTTTATAGCTGCTCAGTGGCACCTAGCTAGTTACTTTAAAAGCTAGTATTAGATTACAGATTATTTCATGTAGATAAGCTAAATGAACCCAGGAACACAGAAGCCAGATTTAACTCAGTTTATTAAGTCCAAATAGTATTTGGAAAATGAAGGAAGTCCTATTTTAGAAATAAATCAAGAAAAAAATTTCATATAATAATAGTAGCTTAAGAAGTAAAAGATCTAAGTGAAAAGAGAAATATCTTCTATCTTAGACTCAATTGACTTTATTGTAGTTTTCAATTGAAAACCATGCTTACAGTTTATATGAGAAGTTTCTAATATGTATGTTATAGCTCTTAAATAGCTCCTGAAGATCAGTTACCTTCTATATCACTATTTTTTTGGATATTATTCTAATATGGAAATAATATCTGCACAGCAAGAATGGGAATGGAATGTCAGATGTATTTGTCTATTTGGAAAGAAATTCCTTTTTTTTTTTTTTTGAGACGGAGTTTAGCTTTTGTTGCCCAGGCTGGAGTGCAATGGTGCCATCTCAGCTCACTGCAACCTCCGCCTCCCGGATTCAAGCGATTCTCCTGCCTTGGCCCCCTGAGTAGCTGGGATTACAGGCATGTGCCACCACACCCGGCTAATTTTATATTTTTAGTAGAGACGGGATTTCTCCATGTTGGTCAGGCTGGTCTTGAACTCCTGACCTCAGGTGATCTGCCCGCCTTGGCTTCCCAAAGTGCTGGGATTACAGGTGTGAGCCACCATGCCCGGCCGAGAAATTCCATTTTTATGAAGCGTCTTTGTCAGCTTCCAGTGCGTAATGGGTGTTGTTTCTAGAGCCTTGACACATCTGTCCGTGGCAGTATGGTATTGCTCTGGAACGTCATGGAATAAGCTGGACTAAAAGCATATTACCCATTAGTAGTTTTTGCTATAGTTAGTCATCTAAAGGCAGATTTTTAGAAAAAGAAATTCCCAATTTGATTGAGAAAATAGTATTAAGGATCCTTGAGATGGTATCCAGGTGCATTTGTATGGGATACAAAAATGCCAACGTTGTACTTATTGTAGGAATAAATGTTAAAGGACTTGGAATAAACTATTTGAGAATTTTTAACATTTCCATTTGACTCTTTTAAAAATAGTTTCCATTTTTCTGCTGAAATTCTCCCATCTTTTTGTGCATATTATCTGCCTTTTCTAGTAGGCTATTGCATATATTAGTCATAGTTATTTTAAAGTGTCTATGATAGCTCCTTCATGTGGGACATCTCTGTGCATGCTGAATGTTTAATTCTTGACATAATTCTTGACAGTGGGCTGTGTTTTTGTTTTTTTGGTCTTAGTTTTTTATTGAGTGTTGGACATTGTATGTAAAAAGAACAGTTTAGCTTAAAAAGAACAGTTTCTGCTTAGAAATGGGCATGCCTCGGCTGGGCGCAGTGGCTCACGCCTGTAATCCCAGCACTTTGGGAGGCTGAGGCAGGTGGATCACAAAGTCAGGAGATCGAGACCATCCTGGCTAACACGGTGAAAACCCGTGTCTACTAAAAATACAAAAAATTAGCCGGGCGTGGTGGTGGGCGCCTATAGGCCCAGGTACTTGGGAGGCTGAGGCAGGAGTAAGGCGTGAACCTGGGAGGTGGAGCTTGCAGTGAGCCGAGATCGCGCCACTGTACTCCAGCCTGGGCGACAGAGCGAGACTCCGTCTCAAAAAAATAATAATAATAAATAAAATAAAAGTAAATATCTTCACGGGCTGTGTGGTCTTTGTCTAGCTCCTGTGCTCAACTCTGCTGGTGCAGGTGAAAGCAGCCACACAGATTACATAAAGAATGGGCATTGCTGTGTTCCAAAACAACTGTACTTAATCAAAACAGGGTGTAGACAAGATTTGGCCCACAGCCTCTAGTTTGCTGATCTCTGGTCTGGTGTGCAGGTGAGTTCCCTCCCCCACTCTCCCCTCCCCTGTCCTGCCCCGCACACACCCTGTGGCAACCAAATTTTACCTTGTATCTTTGGGGAACTTTGGGAGTAAGCAAGTTTCCTGTGCTTCCATCAGCAGCAGTATATTTTTGCTTCATAATAGTGTGGAAACCTGGGCGTGAGTGGATTTTCTACCATCCTGAAAATGGTTGCTGATCTTTGCTTGTCAGGAGGGCGGGAGGATCACCTGCCTGTCTTCCAGTGGTAGACAGTTTTTGCCTAAGGTCAAAGAAGGGTCACCAGGGTGCAGGGTTTCTTACCCCTTCCTTTCAGCAAATGGCTTTTGCTTTGAATCTGGGTAGGTTCTGGGGCACAGGCAGTTTTTGTTCATGTCTTCCATTGGCAGTTAATCCCCACCTTTTTTGTCATGGAGGACCCCATGATGTGTTCATCGGCTTCTTTAGGTATTCCTGCTTCATCCTCAGGTCTTACTAAGCCCGGCACATCTTGCTATGGAGGATGGCCTCTCAGATTTCTTTCACTGCCCCCAGTCCTTCTCTTGATGACCCAGTGGAAACCCACGGAAAATAGTTGGAGAGGAGGCGCTGGCACTGACTGCCCTTGTGTTGAAGCTCCGAGGGATTCTACACTGTTAGTTCACACTTGGCCTTTAATGATTCATTACAGTTTCTGTTGTTTGCTTACCTGCTTTTATGACTACCATCACCAACAGAGAAATAGTCCATGTGTCCTTTATTTTTTTTAGAGGAGCTTGTCGCTCTGAAATTCTTCTCACCTAGTTGGACATTGCAAATGTAAGTTAAAGAAACCTTAGGTGTCTGATGAGCTCAAAAAATTATGATTATTTTGGTTAACCAGCTTTTCCTTACCATAAGAGTGGGAGTGATGTTCTTTCACAGCTTTCCGCATTCTAAGCTGAGGTGGAACTTGAGTTATATTTTGATAACTTTATACTCCCTGAATTTGATACTAGTCAAGAAGCCGTTAACTTTTAAGAGAAAAATTCACCTATGTTAATGTTAAAATGTTAGTGCATCATATTTTTACTGATTTCAGTGCAGTTTGCAGCTAAATTGTCCTGCAGTAAATGCCTGTGTTACATGGGTGATTACTGCTCAGTTTTCTCTTGAATCCTGCAGACTTCCTTACTGTAGAGCTCCTCTCATTTCTTGGAAGAGGCTTAAGGTGTAGGGTTCCTAAATGCTTAACAGGTGGGCCAGCTGTTTACAGACTTCCCTGAAGTTCTCACTAGAAATACACACCTCTGGAAAGTTTCCGAATCAAGACTTTGGAGTGTGGCAAAGGAATCTGTGTCATTACCAGTCGCTTCAGGTGACTGGTATGCTTCAGTCCTAATGCTTCAGGAGAGAAGCATTCTTTGAGGTCCACTGGCCTATGGAAATGTACCATTGTTCCTGAACCTAGTCTCTCTCTTAAGCAGGGAGCGCAGTATAGCTTACGTTTAAGAATAAGATTGTGGGCCGGGCGCGGTAGTTCACGCCTGTAATCCCAGCACTTTGGGAGGCCGAGGCGGATAGATCACGAAGTCAGGAGATCGAGACCATCCTGGCTAACACGGTGAAACCCTGTCTCTACCAAAAATACAAAAATTAGCCAGGCGTGGTGGCGGGCACCTGTAGTCCCAGCTACTCAGGAGGCTGAGGCAGGAGAATGGCGTGAACCTGGGAGGTGGAGCTTGCAGTGAGCCGAGATCGCGCCACTGCACTCCAACCTGGGCGACAGAGGGAGACTGTGTCTCAAAAAAAAAAAAAAAAAGAATAAGGTTGTGTTATTGCTGATGCCACTCAACACATTTGCACAGCTAGAGTGCTAGTCTGAATTAGAAGTATCCGTGCAGACCTGGATAACATAAACAGCAAAGCATAGCCTAAGTATCCAGTGACAAGGGACTGATGATATAGACAATGATGTGTCCAAACGGTTGTTAAAATTAGGTTATGGAAAGAAATTTGACCTGGAAGAGATGGTGATGATCTATAGCTGGGCGATAAAATCAGGTTACAAAATAAGCCATATTTGTTTAGAAACAGACACACGCACACAGAGAAAAAAAAAAAAAGAACAAAAATACCAAAATGGTAATAATTTTCTACCAATGTTGGTAGTGGTTATTTTTTTCTTTTTTTTTTTTTTGAGACGGAGTCTCGCTCTGTTGCCCAGGCTGGAGTGCAGTGGCGCGATCTCGGCTTACTGCAAGCTCCACCTCCCAGGTTCATGCCATTCTCGTGCCTCAGTCTCCCGAGTAGCTGGGACTACAGGCGCCTGCCACCACGCCCGGCTAATTTTTTATATTTTTAGTAGAGACGGGGTTTCACCGTGTTAGGATGGTCTCGACCTCCTGACCTCGTGATCCGCCTGCCTCGGCCTCCCAAAGTGCTGGGATTACAGGGTGTGAGCCACTGCGCCCGGCCGGTAGTGGTTATTTTTCTATAGTTGCATTTTAAATTTTTAAAAATTTCAATGAAGATATATTACTTTTACAAAGATACATGTTTTGTCATGTTTATTAGGTCCTTCTCTTCCATCCCTTCTTCCTGTCTACTTCATTCTAGCATGCAAAAGTCACTTACTTATTTGAAGACAACCAGAATGCTTTTGTGAAGATAAAAGCACATATTCTTAATTTTTTTCGTGTTTCATTTTGGTTGGATGGGGACGAGGATGGGGATTGTTGGAGGAGGGATATAAATATGAAATTGTAGAACTCGTTTGTATTTTACATCTGCATTGTCCAGTTAGTTATGTGTAACCATTACAATTAAAATGAGGTAAATATTTGGTTCCTTAGTTTAATTAATCACATTCCAAGGCTCAATAGCCACACGTGGCCATTGGTTACCACATTGGACAGTGCAGATATAGAGCATTCCCATCACTACAGAAAGTTCCTTTGGGCAGTACTGACCCACATGATAGTATATTTAAGTCTGTTGACTAGTAAAATTATTTGAACAAATAATCCTCTTCTAAAATTATTAATATACATCAAATTAGGGTGACTGACCAATCAACCTTCCTTGTTTAGCTTTGAAAATTAAAGATGACAAGCTTTCTTTCCCCTTCCCTTCTGTGAACGTGTGGTATGTATATCAAATCTCTCTTTTCCTTTCTTGCTGTAAGGCATTTCTCACACTAGGACCATGTATGTATATGTATATATTTTTAGTGATATTTCGCAGATTTCGCTATTTAAACTGGACAACTGAAATTATTTTTTATATAATTATGCATAAGACTATTATTTAGTTCTACCTTTTTTAATTTAAAAGTTGTTTTGAAATTATTGTCTATAACATCTGTATGAAGTTACTCAGTGCAACAGTCTGGTAACAAAGGATTAGCACGAAGCTATCAATATGACATCTGATTAAATAAATAGTACATTCAAGCATCTTACAGAAATAGATATTCTTAAAGTGTGTGTGTTTTGAGGACTTCAGAGGGTATCCAAAAGCCTTTCAGGGCGGGTCTATAAGTAATGATGGTTAGACGCTGGTGCCTTAGCATGAATCTTCGTTTCCATGTGCTTGCGGGGTGAGGAAGCCATTTTCATTAAGAATGTCCCAGATGAAACAGAGAAAATTATTAATTTTATTAAATTGTGACTTTATACTTTAAAAAATATTTTATGTAAAGAAATGGGATACTGCATACCAGAGTACAGTGGCGGTTTTGAGAAAAGGTGCTTATGTGGTTGTATGAATTGAACTAACCCTGCTTTTCCGCATAGAACACTATTTTCACTTGAAAAAATGACTGACAAACTGTGGTTAGACTTTGGTATTTGACAGACATTTTCTCAGAAATTAGTGAACTAAGATTGTCACTTCAAGGAAAATGACTGACAGTATTTATTGCCAATAATGAAACTTCAGCTTTGAAGTGAAAATTAAAATTTTGGAAAATTTGTATCTACCACTGTGACCTTGATAGCTTCCCAATACTTAAAAAGATTTCTGATGAGATAGGTGTTGATACTGTCTCATCAGAGATGTATTTTTTTGATATTGTCTAATGAAATCAACATTGGGAAGCTCTACATAACTCAGAGAATCAGTATTTTCCAAATGACCAATATGTGATGTAATAAAATGTATATGGAAAAGATCCATTCAAAGTAGAAGATAGACCAGTGGTTTTTAATGGAATAGAGTACAAAAAATTCATTGATCCTTTCAGAAAATAACACATCACAACTGATTTCATTGCAGAAGCAGATATGAGAATCCAGCTGTCTTCTATTAAGCTAGGCTCTAAAGAGACTTGCAAAAATGTAAAAACAGTGATACTCCTCTTACTAAATTTTGTTTTGGTAAATAGTTATTTTTCATAAAAATAAGATGGTGATGAGTTTGTTATTGTCATTTTAGAATGAATTAATAAGTATTTTTAGAACCTAGTTTTAATTTTTATTATGGTAAATACTCATAGATACAACCTGCATATAAACAAAAAGCTTTTTGGAATCTTGAGTTGTTTTTAGGAATGTGAAGGTTTCCAGAGACCAAAATGTTAGCGAGAACCACTGGAATAAAACTGACTACAAGATACATTGTTAGGGAAAGTGCAGATGTGTGTGATTATACCTTAGCATTTGTGTATAAAGAGCTATAAATGGGACATTTATTTTCTAGTATAGGCATAAAGTTCTTCTGGAAGGATATAAAAAATATTGGTTGGTTCAGGGAGGAAGGAATGAAAGGAAAACTTACTCTAAACCCATTTGAACTCATTTGAATTTTAAACCAGACGAATGCATTACTCATTATTTAAAAAATGTTGTCACACAGCTATATTACAAAACTCAGGGAATCTAGATCTGTTAAGAAAAATTGGAGCAAGTTTGGAGTAATGGTGACGGCAGTGGCAGCCCATCTGGTGTGGCTACTGCCATCACGCTGCTGTAGCAGGGAGGCATCACGGGTGGGGCTGCATGCTCCATGGAGCCGGCAGGAGCCTCTTCTGAGTTGGGGAGGGAGCACACTGGGTGCTGCTGCAGCCACCCAATCCACTGGAGCTGTGGACTCAGGCATCCCCGCATTCTTGGGGGCCCAGGAAGGACCCCCTGCCCTTGAAGGCTCAGAAGTGTCTGTTCCTACTGCCTGGCTTTTCCAAGCTGTTGGCACCCACTCTGATCTTGGAGCAAAGTTGGGGGCGAGCCCAGGTGCTGTCACAGCCTGGCCAGCTGTGCACACGCTCAGGGCAGTGCTAACACACTAGCCCTCTGCTGCCTCGGCCCCCTCCAGACTTTGGACACCAACAAGCACAGAAAGGAAGCCGAGGGGTGCTGAGGGCAGCTTGGCGCTGGCCTGCAGGTGCCCTTTGGCACCTACAGCCTGGGCACCATGAATGGCAGCAGGAGGCAGACAGGTTCCTGGGTGGAAGAGGGCGGGTCCCCAGTGAGGCCTCCACCTTCAAGCTAAGGAGGGCCTGAAGGCTAGGGGCCAGGCTGCCGGTCCTACAGACTGGAGTGGGAACTTGTGGTGCCTTTTCCAGGCTTGCCTATGGCTGGCTATGGACCAGTGGGCACGTACTTCCTCCCCTCTGGGCTCATAAAAGCCCTGGGCTTACCCAGAGCTGAACAGTTGTTGAGATGACCAGCTGCAGAGAGGAGCCACTCACTTTAGGGCCTGTTTTCTGCTGAGAGCTGTGCAAACAGTGGGACGACCAGCTGCAGAGAGGAGCTACCCTTTCTGCTAGGAGCTGAACACTTGTCCGGACACCTTGGCTGTGGAAAGGAGCTGCTCCCTGTAGGTTTCCTCTGAGCTGTTCTGTGCTCAATGAAGCTCCTCTTCGTCTTGCTCCTCCACTTGTCTGCGTACCTTTCTTCTGGTCACAGGACAAGAACTCAGGACCCACTGAATGGCGAGGCTAAAAGAGTTGTAACACAAACAGAGCTGAGACATGCCACTTGCTCGCCACATTGCGGGCGAAGAGAAGGAAAGAAGAGCTGTGGCCCTTCGGGAAGCCCCGACCTGGGAGCTCCCTGAGCCAGGGCTGTGACTCCCTCTTTGGGGCCCTTTGGTTCTTGGAGTTTCCAGCTTCCAGGCACCACCATATTTCCCAGTGCCATCTGTGGAAGCTGCTTGTGGTGTGCCTGGTCCGACCACAGCCTCTTGGAGAGCCGACACCTGTGCCAGCACCTGGAGCTGCCTGCCCTGCTGCAGCAGCCGGCATGTCTGACTGTGTGCAGTGCCCGGACCCCATGCTCGCTCACACACCCCTTGCCATTCCACACCTGACTTGCCCTTGGCAGGTGTGAGATCTAGGCCAGTAGCGTTGAGCCGAGCGCAGCCTGCCAGGTCGAGTGGGCAAAATGAGCCCAGTGGGCCTGAGCAAAACTCAGGTAAAGGTGCCGCTGGCCACAGGTGTTTCTGGCCAGAAAAACAACACCCCAAAGATCCTGTAACAATGGTTATTATTTTTCTGGCAGTTTTTTTCTTGTTTTCTTTGGGGAAAAAGCAAAGCTTGCTTGTTTAGGGGTAAAAAACTTGAATGTCCAAGCCAAATACTGTCATGTTGAAATAAGGTAAATCAAATAGGTAACAGTTTCCCCAATGGGGCCTAGAGTGTATTGAACTTAAATTTTAAGGAGAAACAATTTGATTAGGTTTTTTTTTTTTTAAATGACATTTATTTCTAGGTTCCTAGGAAGGAGTTTAGGTTTATTTTAGAAGACTGCTAAAATTTATAGTCCTGTCATTTAAAAGGTTTTGAATAAGGGCTACATGAAATGTACTTTTTTACTCTGTAGAAAAAGCTGTGTTCTGACATTTGATTCAGTATAGAAAGCACTTTTTAATACTCATAGTCTTTGAGACTGGGAGTTCTTGAACAAGGAATTCAATTTTATTTATTCTGTCTGCTGTAAATGTACTTTTTGATCAATGTTTATACTTTTAACTTTTGGATAAAGTGATCTTTTGTAAAAAGAGAACATTATTTTAATGCAACAGCTTTTAAGATTTTTTTTTCACGTAATACTTCTAAAATTTATTTCTTTGAATGCCGAAAAACCATTTTTAGAGTTCTTCGAAGCAGTTTAGAAAAAGATGTTACATATGATTCTGTTCATTAGTTATAGTTAAAAGTTTGCCTATAACATGGAACCATTTTCCCTAAGTTCTTTAGTTAACAAAGAATGCTTTTAAAAATGTTATTAGGCCAGGTGCGGTGGCTCACAGCTGTAATCCCAGCACTTTGGGAGGCCAAAGTGGGTGGATCACTTGAGGTCAGGAGTTCTAGACCAGCCTGGCCAACATGGCGAAACCCTGTCTCTCCTAAAAATACAAAAAAATTAGCTGGGTGTGGTTGCCCACACCTGTAATCCCAGCTACTCAGGAGGCTGAGACAGAGCAATCCTTTGAACCTGGGAGATGGAGGTTGCAGTGAGCCGAGATGATGCCATTGCACTCCAGCCTGGGTGACAGAGTAAGACTCCATCTCAAAAACAAAAATGTTGGATTTTTTTTGAAGCATTAGACAAATGGGTAGTTAATTCAGAAAGGAGTTTACTTACTAGTTGCATATACATGTGTAATACTTGACGTTTTCAAAACACACACTATTTTCTTTGATTTCCTTCATGTCTTAGAAGTACCACAGCTAGTATTTTTCCTATTTTGGATATATGGAAATTGAAATTCAGAGGGCAAAATGAATTTCCTAATGTCATACAGCCTTGTTAAGTAGGAATTTAGATTTAAATAATGCTAAATTAGATTTAGAGTCAAAGTTTAGATTTAAACAAGACCCTTTCCTTGCAAAACAATGCATTCTTTATCTACTGTGTTCTAGGCACTGTGGTCAGCACTGGAGATACACAGATAAGACATAAATATTGCCCTCCAGGAGCTTGAAGATAGTGGCAGAGACTACCCAGTGAGGGAAGTGAGTGCAGTGGGGCCCCACTGAAGGGCCATGTAGTTCAGATATTTTTGAAGGAATGACTAGGAGAAGTTAGCCAGCTTAGTGGGTACAGAGAGAGATGGTCAGGTAGAAAGAACAGTCAGGGAGGCCTTATGTCTTTTGGGGAGTGCTAGTATTCCTTTGTCAGTCCTGTTCTTTGCTGTGCAACCAGAGGTAGACAGTTGTGCCCTACATTGAGAAGTTTGTAAAAAGGTTTCAGGGTGCCAAAAGAGAGTGTAAGTAGATGTAGAAGGCCTTGGATTGATCATGCTTTGAGTTGTATGTCTTGGGTTTATTCACTGTAGAATTGTAGACAGGTGACGATTTCTGAGCCCCAATCACCTCATCTGTAAAATGGAAATAACATTCAATTTATAGGCAGTTAGAAGGACTAAGAAAAAGAAATGGGCTGGGTGTGGTGGCTCACACCTATAATCCCAGCCCTTTGGGAGGCTGAGGCAGGAGGGTTGCTTGAGCCCAGGAATTTAAGACCAGTCTGGGCAATATAGCAAGACCCCATCTCTACCAAAAAAAAAAAAAAAATCCCAAACAAATTAGGCAGGCCTAGTGCTGCGTACCTGTAGTCCCAGCTAGTCGGGAGGTGGCTGAGTTGGGAGGATCGATCAATTGAGCCTGGGAGGTGGAGGCCGCAGTGAGCTGTAATCATGGTACTGCACTCCAGCCTGGAAGACAGAGCAAGACCTGTCTCAAAATGTACAAAAAAAATAATAATAATTAAAAAAAAGAAATGTAAATAAAAGCACCTAGCGTGCACCAGACCTGTAAGTACTCAGTAATGGAAGATGAATTAGAAGAAGTAAAGACAATTCTTTACACATATATAAGCTTCTAAGTAGAACTGAAATATGAGTTGAATCTTATTTGAAAATAGTATCAAAATATTTGGACATTTCTGAAAAAGCTTAGCTGAAGTGGTCTTATAATTTCATGTTTTAAAATTTAATATTTAGGAATCCTTCCATATGGCATTTCTTAATATCCTTATTTGAAAGCAAGACTTTATGTGTAAGATGTGATTGATAAGCTGTGGGGCTGCCACAAGTTAGTTATTGTGTAGAATCAGTTTTGTTTGCATTGTGTTTTGTACCATGCTCATCCCCCAACACTCTGACCCAGAAATGAATTTTTAATTGGAAGACCTGGATCTATCATTTGGCTAACGGTCTAATCTTAGACAAATTACTGGCCATTTAGGTGTTTCTTTAGTGTTAAAATGGGACCTAATTAATTTAGATTTAGAGAATAGAATGAAATCATGCATGGATGCACTTCTCTAAAACACAGTGTCTTCGACTGGGCTGCCACAACAAAATACAGTTGACCCTTGAACAACACGGGTTTGACCTGCGTGGGTCCACTTATCCACGGATTTTCTCCCACCCCTGACACAGCAAGGCCAACCCTTTTCCCATTGTTGGAGATAAGGATGAAAATCTTTATGATGATGTACTTCCACTTAATGAATAGATATATTTTTTCTTCTTGATGATTTTAATATTTATTCTCCAGCTTACTTTATTGTAAGAATACAGTATAAATGATACATATAATATACAAAATATGTGTTAATTGATGGTTTATGTTATCAGTGAGACTTCTGGTCAACAGTAGGCGATATTGGTAGTTAAATTTGGGGGGACGTGAAAAGTTATACACAGATTTTTTACTGTGTTTTGGGTGTTGGCTCCCCTAACTCTCTGGTTTTTCAAGGGTCAGCTGTACTATAGACTGGATGACTTAAACAAAGAAATTTGTTTCTCATGGTTCCGGAGGCTAGGAAGTCCAAGACAAAGGTGCTTCCTATTCGGCTCCGTGTGAGGGCCCTCTTCCTGGCTTGTAAATGGCTGTCTTCTCACTGCAGTCCTCACATGGCCTTTTTTCTGAGCCCTGCGGGAGGAGCGAGAACCTGAGCATTCTGGTGTTTCTTCATCTAGGGACACTAATCCTATAGGATCAGGGCTCTGCCATCGTGACTTCATGTAGCCTTAATTGCTTCCTTATTCCTAGTATGGCAGTACTAGGAGTTTAGGGCTTCAACATAGGAATTTTCGAGGAACACAGTCTATATTCAGTCTATAACATATAAAAAAGTTGTAAGTGTTTTTTTTTGATGGTTTTATGATTTGGTATTATGTAAGAGTGAGTTAATAGAGGAATGTATTGTATTTTACTACTCTACAGAGCTGAAGGTGTATATGGGTCATTTGTGTCCATGCTTTCTAACTAATATTTATAATTAGCTACAGAAGTGGTTTACAACCAAGTTAGCATAGAAATCAGAATATTTTTGTGCTTAAGGTAATTATAAATTTCATTAGCCATTCTAATAGTACATTAAGCCTATACCACTTAGTTGAATATCCTCCCAACTCATTCCAGGTTCAAATATAGTTTGGTTCTATATAGAATATCCATGTAATTCAGTAATTTTTAAAAATCATTTATCGTTGAGTGCATCTTTTTTTTTTTTTTGAGACAAAGTTTCGCTCTGTCACCCAGGCTGGAGTACAGTGGTGTGATCTCGGCTCACTGCAACCTCTGCCTCCAGGTTCAAGTGATTCTCCTGCCTGAGTTTCCCAAGTGGCTAGGATTACAGGCACCTGCCACCCCACCTGGCTAATTTTTGTATTTTTAGTAGAGATGGGGTTTCACCATGTTGACTAGGCTGGTCTTGAACTCCTCCTGACCTCAAGTGATCCGCACACCTTGGCCTCCCAAAATGCTGGGATTATAGGTGTTAGCCATCACGCCCAGCCTGAGTGCGCCTTTTTATGCAGTAAAGAAGAAGCCTTTTAATTAACGTGTTGAGGTTACACAGCTTCTAAAGATGGCTAAACCTCAGTTTTACATAGCAGATTTTGGAACAGAGTTAGAAGTCTTACCTTCAGAGTGTACGTGTTTTCCTTTTTTTTTTTTTTTATTGTGAATCTCAGTATGAATTTTGAATTCCTTCTATTTGTGTTTCAAATTGTGGTGGAAGGTCTTTCCCTGGTTTCCCAGATTGATCACACTTCTGTTCTTTCTCACAGGCCAGCCCTCCAGATCTCTATATTGAAAGATTTAATATAGCTCTTGGACAATATATGGGAGCATTGCAGAGCATTGTGCCTCTTTTCATATATATGGTAAGTTAGACCTCCTTCCTCCTTCTCAAATACCTAGGTGTATTGTTCAGAGCACAAATAGATGCAGAGAGTTAAGCATGTTCTGTTTTTCTTTTACTACGTTTGTGTTAGAAATGGAAATTAAATTATTTGAGGAATGTGTGAAATGTGTGATCGTTGTTGACATAGAAGAACTTTAATTATTTCCCCCTTTTCTGCTTTGAAATTCTGTTAACAATTGCTGAATAGACAAGTAGGCATTAAGATTAGCAATCACCCACATGAGTACTTATTTTATTTCTGCTATGTGGAAGGCACTGTTTGGTTCTAGAAATATAAAGACATATAAGATTACTTGTCCTCAAACAGTAAAATGCCAGGTAAGTCATTCCATAAAAAATAGAACAGTAAAACATTGCTGCCATTCTGATGATCTGTTTTATTTGGAGAGTTATGCTATGAGTATAATCTGTAGACTGTGACTTCGTTGATCAGCTTCCTCCCTGTTTTAAATATTGAGAGTCATAGAATCTTAATGTTAGTGCTCCTGTTGAATGGAGGAGCCCTTAGAAACCGTGATCCCCATTCTTCTTTATTAGACTAGTGAATGAGATGTTCAGGTTGATCCTACCTTCTGTAGCATGTAGCTTGCTGTATGTGGATAGCAATCTTAAGAATGTTACTTATTCTCCATAAAATGCACTTAACAAAAACAAAACAAAACTACCCCATCTCTAATTCAGAAGGCACTTTCCAAAAGACCATGTAGTACTTCATGATTTTCATTTACACTTATTTCTTGGTTACTAACAACAATTTTAATGGTACGAGTTTTCTAGTTAATATGCCAATGAAACTGGTTTTTGCCTTTTACCAAGAAAGAAATGTATAAAAAGGCTTTTCTTTTGGTTTAAGTGCCAAAACTCCTTTATGAATCATGAAACTAAGGAAAAATATTGTTGATGACATTAGGAATAAGTGCATCTAGGATAGCAGAATTAACTTATTGGGAAGAGTGTAAGCCTGGGAGGTAGCTATGTTGTATCGTTTTGGTGAAATCCTATCATGGGCTATTGATCAGGAGTGTGTGTTAACTAAATGTCCTGTACTGATAGAGTAAACATTTTATTTCCGTGCTAGCAGACTCCTTATTCTTGCTGTTTTAAAGTTTTCAGTAGAGACCAGGTATGGAAGCAGAGCTGAAAGACAGGGCCTATTTGTGGATAAAGGAGTTAAGGGTGGGTGAATAGGTTTCTTGACTTGCATGTCTGCCATTTTAATGGCATTTACCAGTTAAGCATGTTGGCTAGGTGCATTAGTAATAAAAACAAAAGTCTAATTTATCATAATTTTGAATCAAAAGGTAAATGGCTAGTTTATTATAACAAAAATAGATAAGACAGGAAGGTGATTCACACTTTTCTGTATTGCCATTGTTGCTTTCTTAAACTTTATGGTAGGATCCTGGGGTTTAAGAAGTCTGTGTCAATTAAGAATAAATGAACTTCAAACTTACTCTTTCAGCTGGCAGGATTCAAATAAGGGATCTTAGATTGTAAAGCTTAACTACAGCTTTTCTTATAGATTAGGAGCTTGAATTTGCTTTGTAGTTTTGATATGTAAATAGTTTTTATTGTCCAGAAGATAGAAATTCTTTGAAGTTTGGTACTGCTTTGTTGGAAAAGTATATTAAAGAAAATAGTTTGAAATGTTAACCTACTAGTGCCATAATAAGCAAAGTTTCTTTTGATATCACAGAAACAAATTTTTTAAAACATTTGTCAAAATTAGTGTCTTTGTTAGAAGTCTGTCTATATGAATATTAAGAAATTGTCATTAAACTAGAAAATAAATTGTAACTAAGGTCTTGTTGAAAGTTACAGAGGTCAAATAAAGACATTTATTTTTGCTTACAATTTTGGAATTTAACATTACTGTACCTGAGACAATGTTGAAAAGAGGTGGACTAACTTGAGTTTCTAAGTACTTGTGAAGTTTTCATACTATTTATTTTTAATGGTTTCTAGTTACTTACAAAGAGTAGAAAGGGTACATTAAAATGCTGTGCATTCAGGTCTTAAATGTCAATAGGACAATATACCAGGAGAGAAAAGCAGTATAAATGCAGAAAAATTTATTTTGGGAGTTAAACAGTTATATTATTTTTTATTCTTGAATATAAACTACAGAGTCTCAAAGAGATGGCTAATTTATTTCAAAGACTTTAAGGTATACTGCCAAATCAACTTCTGCTCTAAATTTTGATTTAAAAATTCCAGTTGTGAAAATAGCTTGAAATTTTTATTAATTTAAAAGGGAAAATACTTAGAAATGAAATGTGGAAGACAGCTAACTTAATCTCTTCTGATAAAATTTATGTAGGAAAAAAATAATAACCAGTAAAACTTATAAAAGATAAATAAGAATGAACTTAAGACTTACTCTGAATTTCAACTGTCAGAATTCACGTATGAGGCCCTACTGATGTAGGATTTTTTCTTCTTGGTCACTTTGCAATCTGGGGACCCCTGGCTGGCAATGCCCCACCCGGGCCTTGCTCAGCCACGCTGATGTGCCCCAGCTCACCTGTGTTATAGCTTGTAGCCGCATTTGGCAGTTCCCAAGCTCTTGTACTATGCCCAAGAAGAATGAGGATGTACTGAATATTGGAGGGCGAGGAGGGTGGAGAAGAATTTTATTGAGCAATGAAACAGCTTTCAGCGGAGAGGGGTTGTGGGGGTGGTCCCCCCACCCCCGCCTTGTGGCTGGCTGGGTCTGAGGCCTTTTATGGACTCAGAATGGGGAGTGCATGCTGATTGGTTTGTGAATATGCAAAAAAGGTTAAAGCGAGGACACCACTCAAAGGTGGCCACAACAGTGTAGGAAACCAATTAGGAAAGGGTAGATATATGTAAAATAGGTGAAGGGTCGGGGTCGATCAGAGGGAAGTGTGCCAAACAGGAAGACAAGTTCTCAGTCCCGCCCAAGGATTTAACTTGTAGCTTGGCTTTCAGGCTTTAAACTGTCTTCGGCCTGGAGGTGGGCTTTCACTGTAGAACCACCCGTGTCTGCCTAGGCATTTGACTGCCTCCTGTCTCTATCACTACCTGATACTAAATGAATGAGAAGGCTATGGTAATTAATAATGATTGTCATTGGTGGCAGGGATAGACAGATCAAGGGAACAGAGCCCAGAAATAAGCTGAAGTAAATGTAGAAGTTTAGTAGAAAGGTGACATTTCAGATCAGTAAGGAAGGAGTAGATTTTTCCATACCTAATGTTAGGAATTTTTTTTTTTTTCCCTGTAGAAATGGGATCTTGGTATGTTATCCAGGCTGGTCTCTAACATCCATCCACCTTGGCCTCCTGAAGTGCTGGAATTACAGGCATGAGCCTAAACAGGCATGACCACCTAGCCACTACCTTATTTTTTATTTTTTATATTTTGAGACAGAGTCTTGCTCTGTCACCCAGGCTGGAATGCAGTGGCCCCATCTCAACTCACTGCAAGCCCTACCTCCCAGGTTCACGCCATTCTCCTGCCTCAGCCTCCCGAGTAGCTGGGACTACAGGCACCCGCCACCACGCCCGGCTAAGTTTTGTATTTTTAGTAGAGACGGTTTCACCGTGTTAGCCAGGATGATCTCGATCTCCTGACCTCGTGATAAGCCTGCCTTGGCCTTCCAAAGTGCTGGGATTACAGGCGTGAGCCACCGCTCCCAGCCTACCTTATTCTTTATAAAAAATTCTAAATGGAATACATTTTTAAAAATGAAATGTTAGAGAACTATTATCGAAGAAATCATGCATAGTGTTGAATGAAAAAAGGCCTTTCTAAATGAGACCCAAACCTAGAAGTCATGAAAGAAAATATTAGACTATGACAATACAAAATTTGGAAACCTTTGTATAGTAAAATATCATAAGCCAAAAGTAAGTGGGAAAAAAATGCAAAATTTGAAAAATGTAAGACAAAAGTTTGCTTTCCTTGATAATCAGCTTTCATGAATTGGAAAAAGATAACCCTAAATTTCTGTTGAAAAATGGACAAAGCATATGAACAGATAGTTCACAGAAAAAAAAGATTATAAACATGAAAATATACCCAATATCACAATTTAAGAAATAAAATAACTTTTTTTTCGCTAACTTACTTTAGTTAGTGAAATTGGAAAGGTTTGATCAATATTCACTTCTGGTGAATCTATAAAGAAACAAGCTCCTCACACTTTTCATGGAAATATAAATTGGTAAAGCCTCTTTGGAAGACTATTTAGCATTATTGTTAAGAGTTTAATATGACTCAAGAATTGTACCTCTAGGAATTTATTATACAAATAAACTCATAAATACGTATAAATATATAGAAGAATTACACAGGTTTTAAAAATAGCAGAACATTGAGGAACATTCGTATTATCAGTAGGGACTATTATTTAAATAATTTATAGAAGACAGAAAAATACGCAATTAAAAGTAACACAACTGTGTTTTTTTAGAGAAAAATCTTCCAAGATGCAACATCAAATGAAAAAGCAGTGTTTAATATTTTCACACTAGTATTTTTTTTTTAGGGGGAAAAAAGCATATCCACGTATATGCAAGGAACATCCTAGAAAGAATATACAGAAGTTTTCCCAGTGTAGAATGGGACCTTTTGGGAATGGGTCAGAAGGTCTGCATTGAGAGACTTCTTTTTATTGCATACTCTTTTGTATGTTTTCTATTTTTTAACCATGTGCATCTTATTTTTATATATTTTTTTAAAGAGAGAAAACGTGTGTTAAGAATTCAATGGCTGGGCATAGTGGCTCACATCTGTGATCCCAGCTACTCAGGTGGCTGAAGTGGGAGGCCAGGTGTTTGAGACCAGCCTGGACAATTGAGTGAAACCCTATCTCCAAAAAAATTTTTTTAAATTAAATTAAGAGAGAATCAGCAACTTAACATTCCTCTATGTGTTTTCTACTCTTCTGCATTAACACTTAAATATGAAAAAACTTTTTTTGCCGGGTGTGGTGGCTCACGCCTGTAATCCCAGCACTTTGGGAGGCAGAGGCTGGCGGATCACCTGAGGTCAGGAGTTTGAGATCAGCCTAACCAATATCATGAAACCCCATCTCTACTAAAAATACAAAAATTAGCTGGGTGTGGTGGCATATGCCTGTAATCCAAGCTCGGGAGGCTGAGACAGGAGAATCACTTGAACCCGGGAAGCAGAGGTTGCAGTGAGCGGAGATCGCGCCATTGCACTCCAGCCTGGGCAACAAGAACAAAACTCTGTCTCAAAAAAAAAAAAAGAAAAAAAAAAACTTTGACTTGCCAGTAATTCTAGTCAGGATTTCAGCTGCAAGAAACAGAAAACATGATTTAAAGTGATTTAAGTAAATAATGAAGAGTATTATCTCTTATAATAAAACTCCAGAAATAAAGCTGTGTCCAGGGTTGGTTGAATCTGTGGTTCAATAGTATTACTAAGGACTTGATTTTTGGTCTCTCTGCTGTCCGTGACATCTGTTTTATCCTGTTCCCTGTCACGGGCGTCTTTGTGAAGAGACCACCAATAGGCTTTTGTGTGAGCAATAAAGCTTTTTAATCACCTGGGTGCAGGTGGGCTGACTCCGAAAAGAGTCAGCAAAGGGAGATGAGCTGGGGCAGTTTTATAGGATTTGTGTAGATAGTGGAAAATTACAGTCAAAGGGGTTGTTCTGTGGTGGGCAGGGGTCACAAGGTGCTCGGACCAGGAGCTCCGCAGGGAGCTTCTGAGACTCATTGTCCAGGAGAAGGAATTTCACAAGATAATGTCTTCAGTTAAGGCAGAAACCGGCCATTTTCACTTCTTTTGTGATTCTTCAGTTGCGTCAGGCCATCTGGATGTATACGTGCAGGCTTGGGCTCAGAGGCCTGACATTCCCCTCATGGTAATAAGATGACTGCGGGAGATTTTTCCCTCACGCCACAATTTCTCTAAGTCTGCTTGGGCTGCCTTGAGTGTCTGCTTCTGAACCAAAGGTGGTCCCCAGGGAATGCTAGAAGCTGAATGACTTAATCAGTGAAATTGAGTGTGTGCTGGGGAGTCAGCCAGTACATGTCCACAGCCTGCTTTCAACCCAGATCATTGATAAATGGGATACTTTTCATTAGTGTTTCTCCATGTTGTCTTTTGGTGATGTATTTTTAAAGGGTGTTCCACACAGTGTGGTTCTACAGTGTTTGTACATCCCTGTCTAGTTAATGTTGGATATCTGCCATTGTTCTTTTGGAGATGTATGGTTCAAAACTTTTTTTTATGCTTTCAACCCCGTGCCAGAAAGACAAGTAACTAATAGTTGCATGGCGTTTGTTGTTGGATGTTGAGTTTTTCTCCTTTAATTGATGCCTTTATGCATTATTTCTAAAATATTTAGTGTTCCAGTTCATTAGACTAATCATTTCCCCAATTAATACACAAAAAAGATTTTATTTTATTTTTCAGAATAAGTTTTACATCGAAACCAAGCTTAACAGAGACTTAAAAGATGACCTTATAAAGCTGTTTACGGAACATGTTGCAGAAAAGCACATTTACAGCCTAATGCGTAAGTAATTCAGCTTATAGGGGTGAGATAACACTAGCAATGATCTTTCCTTTTTCTTTTTTTTTTTGGTCTGAGAGCATTGTCATGTAAACCCCCATGTTAACATCTTCTGAACCAGATAGCAGGAAGTGTTGAAGCCTACCTGAGACACTGCGGAATTAAAAATGGGACTTGAAGGTCACCCGTTGAGCTGTGAGCACCTTGACCAGGTCATTGGACAGTGCCCTTGTGTCTGCCCTGAGACCTTGTTGCCACCCCCCCACCCCCCGCCCCTTTTTCCTGACAATAGGGAAAGTATTATTAGGAAGTTCACTTCCAACTTTACTACCAGTAACTCTAGAAGGAATACAGTGTTATTTCTTTGAAATGGTAGTACAGAATCCTCTGATTTTTACTCTAGTGCAGAAACTCTTCTCTAGTCTGGTTCTGTCATTTATTCTCTATTTTAGGCAAACTTCTTTGCCTCTTGTGGCCCTGAGTTTTCTCTCCTGTGAATTAGGATTTGTAAAATATTTCATGTGCCTGTGTAGATTATTAAGAACATTAAGCTCAGTTCGTTTCTCCTCTTACCATGCATTTTTTTTTTCTTTTTTTTTTTGAGATGGAGTCTCGCTCTGTCACCCAGACTGGAGTGCAGTGGTGCGATCTTGGCTCACTACAAGCTCGCCAGGTTCACGCCATTCTCCTGCCTCAGCCTCCCGAGTAGCTGGGACTACAGGCGCCCGCAGCCATGCCCGGCTAATTTTTTTTATTTTTAATAGAGACGGGGTTTCACCATGTTAGCCAGGATGGTCTCAATCTTTTGACCTTGTGATCCACCCGCCTCGGCCTCCCAAAGTGCTGAGATTAACAGGCGTGAGCCACCGCACCTGGCCTCTCCTCTTCCCATTCTTGAGTCCTCTTCACCCTCGCAGTAGGTAGCATCTCATTCTACCTTTCCTGAAAGAATATACTTCTCCAGGTGGAGTTAGGAAGTCCCTGTAACCTAATGTCTCAGTGTCCTCAGCGTCCTTTTAAAGCTCATATCTTATGTGACACATCAAGTCATTTTTTTCGAATGTGGCACATATTTGGGTTGGCAGTATGTATTTTTGCTTTCCTTTGAGCCATAATTAGCGTCCACCACAATGAACTTTTACCAGAATTTACAAAAGAATTGTTCGAAGCTTGACCATAAACTTTTTTTTTTTCATTTTTGATGTTAAATTAAGTGAAGGAATTATCAAGCATGGGGCTAGTTTAGAAGGGCAGGGTTTTTTTTTCAAAGAATAGTGTAGTTGAAGATAATATACGTTTCATTATTATGTTCCCATTTTTTTTTGTAAGGCTGGGAGATGTTTATAAACATCTTTAAACATTGTCTTGGCTGGGCGCAGTGGCTCATGTCTGTAATCCCAGCACTTTGGGAGACTGAGGCCGGCGGATCACGAGGTCAGGAGATCGAGACCATCCTGGCTAACACAGTGAAACCCCGTCTCTACTGAAAATACAAAAAAAAATTAGCTGGGCGTGGTGGCGGGCGCCTGTAGTCCCAGCTACTTGGGAGGCTGAGGCAGGAGAATGGCGTGAACCCGGGATGCGGAGCTTGCAGTGAGCCGAGATTGCGTCACTGCACTCCAGCCTGGGCGACAGAGCAAGACTCCGTCTCAAAAAAAAAAAAAAAAAATTGTTTCATGAGGTATTCCAGATATTATAACCACTTAAGTATTTCCTGATACTGACATTGTCTTTTTGCTTTCATGACAAGATAGAGCATTTTGAAATCTTGGTAAAATTCTGTAGAGAAATGCTGCCATTTGGTAGAAAAAGCCGGTCTAGTGTGTAAATATATTTTTATATTTGCCAGTAATTTGTAAACTAATTTTATTGGACGTATGCAAAGAGAATATTCAAGAGAGAATATAGTAGTCCAGAGCTGGTGAGAGAAAACATAATCATAATCATGTTGTACGGTTTTCAATAAAAATTACACTTAAAGGTGGATATATGTTTTTTATTTCCAAGTAAACAGAAAAGGTCCTTAAGCTTTGGTAAATTGGAAAAAACTGAGTTTATCAGATACTTATTGAGCAGTTGTTAGGCATTGTATTTAGAGAAGTGATGACTGGCCTCATTGGTTTGGGCTTCAGAACAACAAGGGACAATGTTTAACTGTATTATGTGGGTGATCATCAAAAGGTTTTTAAACACACATGCACTGCTTGTATGTGGTAGGACCTATATTTTACAAATATTTAATTCTCCTAACCCTATAAGATAGGTATAGTCATTACCTCCATTTTATAGATGGAGAAACGGAGACAAGGAAAGGTTAAAGTTTAAACCAGAATAGCACAGCTATTAATGCCATTTCTACTTACACATTTTTATATTACTTACCCCTTTACTGCAGCAAAACAAATAACTACATTCAATTTCTGTAACTTTCTACAATCTGATCAGTAATTTCCTTCCCGTGGCTTCAGATAGATCTGGAAAGCCAGTGTTCCGTTTATTATTGGTGTATAACAAATCATCCAAGAATACAGTGGCTTAAAACAGCAGTCTTTTATTTTGCTCTGCAGTTTGGGAGGGCTTGGGGTGGGGTAGCTTATCTCTGCTCTGCTCAGCATTGTCTGATGTGGCTCAGCTGGGGGCTGGGGCTTTCAGTGTGACTCATTCACATGGCTGGTAAGTTGGTGCCAGCTTTTGGTTCCTCTGTGTTTCCTTCATGAGTGAGTATCTCAAGATACAGGAAATGGAAACTGCTGGTATCTTAGGTCCTCGGCTCAGAAACTGGCACAGTGCCACTTTTGCTGTATTCTGTTGGGCGAGGGTCACAGAGCCCAAATTCCAGGAGAGAGGAATGTATCCCACCTCTTGATAAAAGGCATGTCGGCTGGGCACGATGGCTCACACCTGTAATCCCAGCATTTTGGGAGGCCGAGGCAGGCAGATCACTTGAGGTCAGGAGATCAAGACCAGCCTGGTCAACATGGTGAAACCCCGTCTCTACTAAAAATACAAAAATTAGCCGGGTGTGGTGGCATGCGCCTGTAATCCCAGCTACTTGGGAGGCTGAGGCAGGAGAATTGCTTGAACCCAGGAGTCAGAGGTTGCAGTGAGCTGAGATCGCCACTGCGCTCCAGCCTGGCTACAGAGCGAGACTCCGTCTCAAAAAAAAAAAAAAAGGCTTGTCAGAAGAATTTGGAGCCATGTCTTAAAAACACCACAAAAATGTGAAATGAATACTGTCTGTTAATAAAGAATCAGTTCTTGATTGCCCGTATTATTCATTATTAGTATGTTTCATGAATGAAGACAGTGACTTCTTACTGGGAATAAAACTAGTTTTCTATTGGCTCCATGGTATAATCATTTTTATACATATTTGCTTATAAAATAAGGTGGCTTTTATTTTTGGCTGAAAGTAAACTACTAGGATCTATTTGTTAATCAAGGTATTTACGTCGTATGTTGGTGATTCTGAGCAAATGTAACAATAAATGTGTAGCATCGGGTTAATTAATGGTAGAAAATTTCCTGGGAAAATATAGTGTGTTGACTTTTGCAGCAGCAGATTTATAGTTCAGTTTGCACAGTGTTCTAAACGTTTTAGTTAATTTTGTTAGGCAGTTCTGCCTTTTAGATCAAACCATTGTAGTTTGAAATTTTTTGAAGCCAAGAGTATTTTCAGTTTTATGCATTGCTTTTCAAATTAATAAAGGAGAGAGTCTCCTGAGCAAGTGTGTAGCACTGAGGAATACTTGAAAGGGCAGAGGAGCTTGGTTCTGGTCCCAATTCAGGTATCAAAAGGTGTGTGACTCTTAGCAAGACACTTAACCTGTCTAGATTTTAGGATTAGAAGTTATCTATTCTAGTGTTTAAACTGTATGGCTTATTGATATCTGTGGGATGACTGTTGTGTATAAGCAAGCATTTCGGTGTTGGTATGGTGAAGAAGAGTACAGAATTTAGAGTGAAACACAAGTTCTCAAACTTCTTCCACCTCTAGCTAGCTCTGTGACTTCAGATGAATTATTCAGTGATGAGTTTTTATTTTGGCCTCAGTTTCCTCACTTGTTAAAAAGGTAGATGATAAAGCTTGTGATAATTAAATATATGTGAAGTACCTAGCACTTGCTAAATGCTCAGTACTCTTTCCTTTCTCAAGTTACCACCCCCAAATTCCCATTTCTTTTTCCTTAAAAGGGGAGATTAACTAGAAAATCTTTTAAATTTTAAACAGTTTTCCTAAAATCATTTTAAATTTATTTCAAATTAATTTATGTACATTTTATGTATATATCCTTGTATTATATTTATCATTTCTTTATAGCTATCAAATTTGACATAGGTGATTTCAGTTACGGTAGGAGTTGTTTGCAAATGTATATACTTGACCACATAATGAACATGTGGTTGAATATGAAGAGTTAGTGGGAGCAAGGCTAATTGGAGGCCAAAATGGTGAAAAGGTTAGGAAGATGGATTAATAAAGAGAGAGAGAACTTTGAAAACCTAACACTTAGAATTTGAATTTTTAAACACTGCATTTTAAAGCAACATGATTTTCTGAAATGCTTAGCATTTGTCTATGCCAAGCTTGTTCAACCCATGGCCTGTGGGCCACATGCGGCCCAGTACGGCTTTGAGCGCTGCCCAACACAAATTCGTAAACTTTTTTTTTTTTTAGACGGTGTATTGCTGTGTTACCCAAGCTAGAGTGCAGTAGTGCGATCTCGGCTCACTGCAGCCTCCGCCTCCCAGGGTCAAGCAATTCTCTGCCTCAGCCTCCTGAGTAGCTGGGATTACAGGCGCCTGCTGCCACGCCCAGCCAATTTTTTTTGTATTTTTAATAGAGATGGGGGTTTCACCAAGTTGGCCAGGCTGGTCTTGAACTCCTGACCTTGTGTTCCACCTGCCTCAGCCTCCCAAAGTGTTGGGATTACAGGCGTGAGCCACCGTGCCCAGCCTGTAAATTTTCTTAAAACGAATTTTTTTGCAATTTTTTTTAAGCTCATCAGCTGTCGTTAGTGTATTTTATGTGTGGCCCAAGACAGTTGTTCTTCTAGTGTGGGCCAGGGGAGCCAAAAGATTGGACACCCTTGGTGGTCTATGCCATTCAAAATTGTAACTATCTACTGATGATAAAATTGGAAGGATAGACTTGAACAGTGCTTCTCTGATGGCCTTCATCATATATATTCAAACATAACTCAAATTGTACGTTTGAGACTGTAAAATCCTTATTGGCCTAGTAAGATGGCATTTCTCTTTTTAGAAAGGCATGAACAGAACAAAATCAGTTTATATGTGATGTTACAAGCCTGGCTGAGGGTAAAATCCTACTAAGTTTTTTGTTGTTATTAGCAAATGCAGGTCTTTGAGAAATTAAAATCGAATCATTTTAGGTCAGTGGTATCTGTTGTGTTCACTCATCAATGGAATTCACTTGTATGTGTTAGTGATCTAATCTAGAGGAATTATTCTTACTCATTAAAAACTTTTTAAAAATGTTTGTGTGGCAGCAGATAACCTAAAAGAAAACTGTCCCTGTTGTCATGTTCAGAGTCAGGGTCACCAAAGACATGAAAATGAGAAAGATGAGCCATTATCATCCCTTGCCCTTAGCTCTTGTAAGAAAATAGTAGATGTAGCTATAGCATTTGGGGAAATGAATTTCTGTCTCTGATCACAGTTACCAAATAATTACTAATGGTGTTTTGGGGGAAGGAGAAATGATTGAGGGAGATTATCATATGATACTTTATTCTCCAAATGTAATGGAAGCACTTTCAACTCACGTATAATGTATCATTCATGATACATTATACTAGTGCTTTTAGAAAGCTTTACTTACTTTTCAGAACCTTCATGAATTGATTCATTTCCATTAGTGGCCAGCAGACCTTCATGTATTTTAGCTACTGCAGTGGATTAAAAAAATAAAATCCTTAGTATATAAACGTTTGATTGGCTTATTGGACTGTTCCTTTCTTACAGTAGTTTATGTTTTGGGAGTCTTTGGGAGAAACAGTAATAGAGAAATCTTGACAGTCAATATGTGTTACATTCTTTTTAACCTGTTTTCTTATTTCAGCTTTACTTTTAGAAGCCCAGTCAACACCATTTCAGGTCACACCTTCAACTATGGCAAATATTGTGAAAGGCCTGTATACCCTCAGACCAGGTAAACATTTCTCATTTCTGTTGGGATTGGAACTGTTTGTTACAGCCTTTTCCAAGAGGGCAGTGGTTCTGTATGTGTTTTGTGAGGCTTAATGGTACTTGGATTTGCTGGAGCAAAAAAATTGAGTAGATACTCATCATTGTGAAATGTAAACTCAGAGCTCAGTTGGAATGTTCTCTGCTAGTGGAAACCAACTAGTTTGGTTTTTGCAGAACCTGTGAGGGAAATACGAAAAATAAATTGTAGGATACACTTTGGATAAAATTGAATCTCATGTTTGGTCTTAGTTTCTCCTTTACTTCCTGCTTCACGCTGCACATACTCACAGACATCCACATTCACAACCCCATCTTCTTAGGCCTGTTAAGTAACTTGCAAAGACTCTAGAAGTGTTGGTAAAGTTACAGTCATTTTGTAAGGATGTTCTGGGGAGAGATACAATCACAAGAACCAAAGCAAATACCAAAGATCACTGTAGTCAAAAGCATGGTTTTTAAATTATCTTAATGTGTCTATCTTAGAATAAAACATTATAAATTTAAAGGAATCCCAAGGAGCTTTTGTATATATCTTTCTATAAGCCAGAACCTCAAACTTGTCATAGAGTTGTCTAGCAACTTATAAATGTCCATGGGAGAGAGATTACAAAAGTTATCAGGGTAGAACGTTGTTCTACAATCTATAAATACAAGGGATGCTTTTTAGATAGTAATTACCTTTTTGTGAAATTCTTTTGTTGTTTGAGGATTAAACGAAATAAAATATGATATAAAGAGCTTAACGTACAGTACCTGATAACATAATAAGCATGCAAACATTCACTGCTGTTACTACTATCCATTTGAGTTTAATGGTTATTTTAATTAACTGATAGCTTGTTTGCTTAATTAATTTAAACGACCTGTCAGAATTTAGCAAGCTAAAATGGAAACCAAGTGAAAACTGGTACTGGTAGACTAATTTTAGAAATAGCTTCTTAGGCCGGGTGCGGTGGCTCACACCTGTAATCCCCAGCACTTTGGGAGGCCGAGGCGGGCAGATCATGAGGTCAGGAGATCCAGACCATCCTGGCTAACACGGTGAAACCTCGTCTCTACTAAAAATACAAAAAAATTAGCCTGGCATGGTGGCGGGCACCTGTAGTCCCAGCTACTCCCCGAGCTGATCGTACCACTGCACTCCAGCCTGGGCGATAGAGTGAGATTCCGTCCAAAAAAAAAAAAACCCTTAGGCAACTTTAAATGATGAATGACATCTAGAGTATTCAAATTTATTGTTAAATTTGGATCTAGGTTTTGAGCTTTACTTTCTGTGATTTTTAACAGAAATTACTTGTATAAAGTAGTAAAGATATTTTATTGCATATGTCCAATAAACTGATACTTTTCTGTATCTAGTTTCTCAGAATTTTACAGCAGTGTGATGAAGATGGCTCCTGAAATAGTGTGTGTGTGTACCAGGTTATGAATGATTTTTTTTTCCTCTGAAAGCATCTAAGTGCAGTATGACAAATTCTGCCTCCCAAGTAGGCAGCTTTATAAGCACTGGCTTTTATCATATGTAACAAAATTGCAAAATAAAGTTTATCACTAAAGGTAGAAAAGTATTGTGGGTACATGTTTATCTAAATGCTATTTTATCCAGGTTCAAGCTCTTGTAATAGGATTTATACTACTTGTAAGGAGAATTCTATATTTGAGAATTGTCCTTTTGAAAAGGTAAATTTTATCACATACTAACCTTTTGCTACCCTGCGCATTTTCTGAGATACTTGAAAACATATTTTGACATTTACATGTTTTGCCAGTACCCATTATGTTCCTGCTTTATTAAAGCCATTTTATTCACCTGACAGATTAAGATTAGAATATTTTAAAAGTTGAATTTTTGAAAGCAAAAGTTTGTTCCACTGCAGTAGTTCTCAAGTGCTGGTCTTTGTATGACTGCATCTGAGTCACTTAAGAAGGCTTTTTAAACTCTAGATTCCTGGGCTGTAATCTGTGGAGATTCTGATGACTTACCATTTTTGGCATCCATTCTTTAGAAATAGTTCCAGCAATCCTATTCTGCCCGTTTTCATTTAATACACACACTTTGTTTCTTCATCTTTATTTTGTGGTAGATGGGTTTGACTTTGCCAGCTCTGACTGATTAGTGGTTCTCTGTAGCACTGTATTGAGACTGTTAGTGAAGCCATATTTGAGCTGGACTGGAAGGAGGGAAACATTTTGCCACGAGTTTCTCCCAAGGGGTGACTGAATGGATTGGTCCTTGTATCATTTGCAGTGCTTATTTGCCAACTTTAATTAGCTATTCTCCTGTTAGACGTTTTATTAACTTCTACTTTTTTAGTTACCACAGACCAAATGTTCCACAGCATCAAGCGTGGCATTTTCTGATTTATAATCATTTACTCAGATTATCGTTTTTAAAGTGATTCAAGAGCATTAATATTTTTGTAGTTTTTGACATGTATAGCCAAAATGTTTTCCAAGAGGAAAAATGTGAAAGGGCTAGATTAAAACAATTCAAAATGAATAATAGTGTTAATTGAGGAGCACCACCAAGGAAGGGAAATACTGGTTTCCCCATGCCCTTGATACAGGTGGGTGTTAATTCTCTTTAATGTTCACTGAATAAAAAGGAGAGAGTATATTTATTTTAGCTTGAATTTTTTTTAATATTAACAGGACTATTCTGTTTCTATTATTATAGGTTCTTTCACTCATTTATCTGGTCTTACTGATCTATACATATTCGTTATAATAAAGATACTAATTCATCTTTGTCATATCTGGTGCAAGTGTTTTCTGGTGATTTCTTTGCCTCATTTTCTGTAGTCTCCTGAGCTTTTGAAAAATGATTTGATAACCACTTTTTTTTTTTTTAACTGTTGTTTATATATATTTGCTGTAATTGAACATGGCTCAAAAAATATTTTCAAAGTACTAACCAGTTACCTCCAGCCCACTTATTAAACGTTCAGTCCCTCCTACCTTTTGTGCTGCCTCTTTTTTTAAATATGTCTACTTATTATTTGTACTGTTCTATTCTTGGGCTATATATTGTTTTAATTAATGGCTAATAAGGCTGTTATTTCCACCAAGTCCCCTCCCACTCAGAATTGTTTGGTAATCACATTCATGTTTTCCTCCATACTTACAATTTTCTGTAAGATTTGGTCAAAAATTCCCTAGGGATTTTCACTAAATTCTGTTAAATCAGTAAAATAAAAATGGCTTTCTTCATACTATAAAATTCTTTTTTTTTTTTTTTTTGAGATGGAGTCTTGCTCTGTTGCCCAGGCTGGAGTACAGTGGCGCGATCTCAGCTCACTGCAAGCTCTGCCTCCTGGGTTCACGCCATTCTCCTGCCTCAGCCTCCTGAGTAGCTGGGACTACAGGTGCCCGCCACCGTGTCCGGCTAATTTTTTGTATTTTTAGTAGAGATGGGGTTTCACCATGTTAGCCAGGATGGTCTCGATCTCCTGACCTCGTGATCCACCTGCCTCGGCCTCCCAAAGTGCTGGGATTACAGGTGTGAGCCACCGCACCTGGCCTGTAAAATTCTTTTTAGAAGGGAAATTTAACTTTGTATGTTCTTTACCAGAATGGGATTGCACTGATTTTTTCCCTTGCTTTAAATTTGGCTTACTCTATATTTTAAAAGAAAACTTTCCCTTTTCCATTTAATTTGATATGTTTATATGATTTCCTTAATGAATTCTTTCCTTTCCTCACAGAGTGGGTTCAGATGGCTCCAACTCTATTTTCTAAATTTATTCCAAACATTCTTCCTCCGGCGGTGGAATCTGAACTTTCTGAATATGCTGCTCAAGATCAGAAATTTCAAAGAGAACTTATACAGAATGGTTTTACAAGGCAAGTTGTCTTTTCCTTTAGTGGTCGAATATGTCCATTTACCTATAGGCTAGTTTGGCTTGACATGGGACAAATGGTAAGGTTCTGAGAAAGGGAGGCAACTGGCCAAGAGTCTGGCCGCTGCAAGAAGATATTAGCTCCTTGTCTGTAGAAATGTTGAAGCTAGGTTTTGATTTTGTGGAAGCTGCTCTTCATTACATACGTTTTGTTTTTGAGATGGAGTCTTGCTCTGTTGTCCAGGCTGGAATGCAGTGGCACAATCTCGGCTTACCACAACCTCCACCTCCTGGGTTCAAGCAGTTCTCCTGCCTTAGCCTCCCAAGTAGCCGGGATTACAGGTGTGTGCCACCACCATGCCTGGCTAATTGTTTTGTATTTTTAGTAGAGATGGGGTTTCACCATGTTGGCCAGGCTGGTTTCAAACTCCTGACCTCAAGTGATCCACCTGCCTAGGCCTCCCAAAGTGCTGGGATTATAGGCATGAGCCACCATGCCCGGCCCATACATTTTGAAGAAGGGATTTCTCACTGGGTGAGCAGTTAGGTGGGCAAGCGCCAGGAGCTCTTTTAACTTTGATTTTCTTGTATTAGTCCTGTGCATATGGAAAAACGTTATAGAACTTTTATGACTAACCTAGCATAGAGGCTTTAAATTCTGTATTTCATACTTTCCCTTTTGCCCTAAATTCTAGTGGTTTCTTCATAAGTAGGGCATCTCTTTATTTACCTTTCTTGGTTTTGATAATTTTTCTAAAGTTTTTGCGCTTAATTATCGTGGTCATATCCCAGAAAATCTTGCAGAGTGCATTTTTCAACTAAAATACATTTTTATAAAATTTTTGTGATTCCCCATGAGAAAATAGCCGATATCAGCAAATCATTTAAGGGCACAGTAATATCTTGCATTTTTATAATCCTTACTCTTAGCACTTCTATGTATCTTCTCTCATTTGGCTTCCTGACAGGAAGAAAGTTGTGGAAAGGAACACGCTTGAGGTATCTTAGGCATAGTCATATCTACAAATAGTAGGTTGAGTGTTGACTCACTTATCTGGCTAGAGCTGGGGCTGGGCATTTTTTCAAAGGGTCTGAGGCCAAACTGAATTTCAGAAAAACAAGCCTTAACTAAGGTCACTGTTATGAAGTCTCAGATTAGGGACAAAAGCAGGTAATTTGTTGGTTCCTGGACTGGTATTTCCTTTTTCTGTCCTGGTGACATCTGTACTGTTGTGGTAGTGGGGGCAGTGAGTAATCCACTGGTCATTTACCCCATCACTGACAGCTTAACACTGGAAGGGATCAGTGAAGCTGTGGAGATGGGCCTGGGAGACCTGGGGCTTTCTGTGGCTAGGGGAAGGAAGGGCCAGTGGGAAATGCTGGAATGTAAATAGTTTTTCTCTTTGGTGTCAAGGGATCAGGTATTTCCTCACATTAATTGTAATAAGTTCCAGCAAAAAGAGAGTGGTATTATTTTCATACACAGAATGAGGCCATTTATAAAAAGTACATATTGAGAAGTTTTGCTCCCAGCTGTCTCCCTACGTATCCCACCCCATCAAGTAACTATTTTTGTGATTCCTTCATTTTTTTAATATAAATACAAGCAAACACAATATATGTCCATATTTGTGTTTCTTATACATTTCATCATGTGTATAGACTAAAACTTAACCAGTCCCCAGTAGATGGCCACGTGAGTTATTTCTAGTCTTTCGTTATAATGGACAGTGCTACAGCGAATCACCTTGTATATGCCTGTACTTGTTACAGGTATTATTTGGAGGGTGAATTCTCAGAAGTGGGATGGCTAGGTTAAGAATAAATGCAGTTGTAATTTTGATTAATATTGCCAAATTGCCCTCCACAGGGAATTTATGTCATTTTGCATATCCACCAGCAAAGGTGGAAAGTTCCTATTCTTCATGGCCTTGCATGTACAGTATATTGTTATGCATTTGTATTTTTGCCAACCTAGTAGGTGAAAAATAATTACTCAAAATTGGTTTAATTTGCATTTCTCTTATATGAGTAAGGTTGAGCATATTTTCATATGTTTGCATTTCTTTTTCTGCAAACTACCTGTCTAAAGTCCTTTGCTTTTCTCTTAGTCTTCTTGATTTCTAGGAAATCTCTATAGTGAAGATTCTTTGTCCAAGATATGACATATATTTCTCAGTTTGCTTTTGCTTATGGTGGTTTTGTTGTTGTTGTTTTGCTATGCAGAAGTCATGCAGAAGTATTTGATTTTCAGGAGTTTTTTTGGCCATATATGTATTTTGAATTATAGCTAATAGTTTTTCCTTAAAATTTTTTGAGTAGCTAGGTCTACAGGCACACCACCCCCCTTGGCTAACTGTTTTAATTTTTTGTAGAGACAGGATCTTCCTGTGTTGCCCAGGCTAATCTCGAACTCCTCGGCTCAAGGGTTCCTCTCGCCTCAGCCTCCGAAAGCACTGGGATTACAGGCATGAGCCACCGTGCCTGGCCAATTTTTTTTCAGTTTGTTTGTTTTGAGGTGGTGTCTCACTGTGTTGCCCAGGCTGGAGTGCAATGGCGTGATCTCGGCTTACTGCAACCTCTGCTTCCTGGGTTCAAGTGATTCTCCTGCCTCAGCCTCCCGAGTAGCTGGGATTACAGGTATGCACCACCACACCCAGCTAATTTTTGTATTTTTAGTAGAGACGGGGTTTCACCATAATGGCCAGGCTGGTCTCAAACTCCTGACCTCAAGTGATACACTTGGCCTCCCAAAGTGCTGGGGTTACAGGTGTGAGTCACTGCACCCGGCCCAATATTCTTAAATAAATGCAAAATAATCTGAGTATGATGTTTAGGTTTTTTTCTAGGCTTACCATAATTCTGAAGTCTTTATACTTTCATACATTCATGTTTTATTTAAACATTTGCTCTTAATTTAGGATGAGTTTATACCTTTAAAAAGACAGCCTTCTGAAAACTTTTTTGTGAAGCAGTATAGGAATATAGCGCTTGTGAGTTTTGAGCATATTGAGTTTGCCTTCCAGAGCAATGCGTGGAATTGCTTAAATGTGCCCATTTTTCTAATCCTAATTTCGGTACTGGAATAAGAGAACAGGGTGCAGGACTGCTTGGTTTATAGTAGCTCTTATGTCAGATTTGCTTGGGATGAGATGAGTAACTGCCTCTGTAAATAACCTCAGGTTGCGTTGCGTCTGCACATGAAGGACTAACATGGCACTATTCAGCCACTGGCCAGTTTGGTTATATTCAGGGAAATGTCTTGGATTTTTGGTATAAATAGGAATTTTTGTTTCTCAGTGGAATTATTTTATAAAACTTCTGGCTGAATTTAAATACTAGGCAGTATTCCAAGGGATGATAAAATGTTTTTACAAACTTAATTGGACCATTTTTATAATTAAACTTTATTATACATGTGCTATGAGGATTAAACTTTGCCTCATAAAATTATTCTGACAGGTGCTTTGCACAGAGTAAGCCCGCCAAAGTGGACGTTCTCATATCTAATTCTGAGCTTACTCATACTGGCCAGGAAGGACGTGCACATGCCACCTTTGGCAGCTCTGCTGGAGAGCCTGCCTCTGCTCTTGTGCATGGATCTTCCACATTCTGTCCTGTCCAACTTAATGCCTTAATTAGGAATAATATTTTGGAAGAAGTGGTGTCCACTGAAGCCCCCAGAAAAGGAGAACATAGTACAGCCTGTCTTAAGAATTCTGTTTCTGCCACTTCTTATCTGAGCAGTCATTTTATGGTTTATGCCTAACCAACCACGTGATTCCTGTTCATTGTTATGGGCACTTTTTCATGTAAGATGAACTTAAGTGATGTAGTGATCCTGAGTAGGCAACAAACAGCTTTAATGTGGATGGCACAGAGTAAGTCTTTGAATTGTTTTAAAATAACGTGAATGTTGTCAGATACATCCTTTTTTGCAGTTAGTGGATTCTCATTTGAGCTGGAATTTTTGTGTATTGTAATTGTTAGGTGCATGGAAATATAGGGTAGGCTAGAATTAACATAAAAGCTAAAAGCAACAGCTTTTTATCTGTTACCTACATAATTGAATTGATTGGCGAGGGGTGGAAGTTTGGTATCTGTTGTCAAAGGTAACACTACAGAAGATAACTACTAGATCTAAGTAACCAAGGTAAGAACATAGGTCTTTTAGCTGAGCAGGTGACGCCGAAATTTGGGCTTTTTTATTTTGTAGTAAGGGTTTTGAGACAGCGTTCCGGACTTAATCTCTTCAGCAGCCTCTTGCATAAATCACATTGATACTCCTTTTCCTGCCTCCAGTTGTTTTCACGTCTGTATTTTTCTCCTGTTATATTTACATGTTCAGTTTTCATTTAACCTTTGAGGAATGGAAATGAAGGTTGTGTCTAAAAGTCGAGGTTCCAGATATAAAATTCTGTCTTCCTTTTTGATCATTAACTTGTTTCAGAATATTTGGTGAATGCAGCTGTGATGATACTAGCGTGAATAACAACAGAAGACACTCACTCGGCTTTGGCTAGGTGTAGTATTAACTACAGAGGTGTTTAAAAAGTGGCCTGAGGGCCGGCCTGTTAGAGCTCGTTTGGCTGTGGAAGCTAATTTGTGCTGAATGTGGTGCCTACAGAAAAACCCTTTAGAGGTCATACGGTGTGTACTCTTTCTGCCAGTCAGTTGAGGCTCCTTACCCAGCTTAGCAAGAGGTTTCTGCCCTGGTCCTAAACATAACCAGAGAAAGTAAATGGGAAACTTTATCTGGAAAATTACTCAAAAGCAGGAAATAAATCACCTTGGTTAGCATTTTAATAATTTATCCATGAGACTATTTACAAGTTACTACTTTGTCAATTCAACAAATATTTATTGTCTATACTCTTCCAGGCAGTGGGGTAAACAACACAGGCCAAGTTCTTGTTTTCATGGAACTTATGTTCTGATGTTGGGAGGCAAATAAAAAACATGTAAAAAAAAAAAAAATATTGAGTAATAAGTCCTATGAGTGGACAGTAAGTAGTAAAGTGCTGACGTGCAAGGGACAGCCAGTGAGCCAGGATGGCTGACATATGGTGAACAGAAGCCGAGAGTGGAGGAAAGTGAGGTGGGGGAGAGTAGGCTGGAGAATGAGTTGGAATTAATTTTTAACTGTAGTGGAAAACCACTGAAGGGCTTTCAGGAGAGGCGTGAACTAATCTGTCTTCTACATGAGATCACTCTGGCTCTCGTCTAGGTTGATAAAAAAGGCTCGTGTACTTGTGTAGGGAAGAGAAGACTGTGGCTTGGCTTGGGATCGTAGCAATGGAGTTGAGGAGTGATTGGTTTTGGGACAGAATGCCCTAGAGTGAGGGAAAGAGAGGATGACCAAGGATTTTGGGTTGAGTGATCAAGCTGGAAGATTGAAGAAGGAATGGGGTTGGATTGGAGTCAGCATTGTATTCTGGTCATGGTAAACTTGCCAGTGTATATAAATCATCCAAATGGACATGGTGATGAGGCATTTGGACCTGTAGATCTGAAGGGTAGAGAGGAAGGCAGAGTTGGAGATGTAGATATGGGAGCCTCTGGCCTGTGGAGGGAGTGTGTGATCACCATCCTGGACTACATGTGGAGAAGAAAAGATGATCAGTGACAGAGTGCTGGGCAGAGCCAGCAAAGGAGACCTGAAAAGGATGGCAGACAGGGTAAAGTAAGGTCAGGAATGTGTGCTGTGGCATTACTGAAACCTAAAGAGAAAAAAATCGTGTTTCAGGAAGAAATCAACTTACAAATGCTGAGGAAGAAAGGCTAATAGTGATTATTATTACTCATTACCTAAGCATTTGGGTCATTTCTGTTATTGTCTGAGAAGCTGGAGACACAAAAATAGGATTTGTGGGTAGCTTAGGGCCTAGTCAGAACCTCTATTTTAACTCTAAAGTGGAATTAGAACTTTCATAGGTGTTTGAGGATGAGCTGGTTAATACAGGTAAAGGCTCATGTTCTTCCATCTGCAGAAAGCATAGTGAGGTACATCAGGATTCTAAGATGTTTAATATGTATTTTTAAATAGGTTTAGTTAGAACTGAAATGTCTGCTATACTTTTATTATCAAATATGTTGATCCTTTCCTCCTGTTTTGATGTGAAGTCAGTTTTGTTGACTGCCTCTTCTTTTCTTATCCCCAGGGGTGACCAGTCCCGGAAGAGAGCTGGGGATGAGTTGGCTTATAGTAAGTAATGATGTTCCTTCCCATCTTGATGGTTCTGTGATGTAAAGCAGCCATATTAGTGCACTGTGATAACAGTGCATTGAATTTGATAATACCCATGTTGTTCTCATAAGTCACTGCTTGTAATCAAGGTCAGGATGCTTTGCATGCTGTGGCAGCTCCAGCTGGTAGTGATGGTTCTCAGGGAGTTGGAAAGAGGCCACCAGGTTCTTTAGTTTCTACTGGGATGACATCATAGCCCAGTCCCAGTTCCCTAGGATCTCAGTCCCCTTTTACTTCCCTCCACCCCACATGGTTTTGAGGATTTTTTTTTAAGCCTTTTTTGGGGAGTTGGGAGAGGAGTGAGAAATGTGTGTTGAATAAACAGATTCCTGCCATTATCAAATGCTGTCTGCTCTTCACACTTTTTCCTGTTCTGATGTTTTTTTCAGACAGCTCGTCAGCATGTGCAAGTTCCAGGGGGTACAGATAGTGAATGTATAGCTTTCCTTCCTGAAAAGAGGACACACTGGAGCTGCAGAGACTGTATTCAGAGCACAGTGGGGGCTGCACACACTCAGGAGCTCTGTCACAAAGCTGTTCGTGGAAGAGGATGTTGGACTTCTTACTTGGTTTGTAATTTAAAACAAAAACTAAAAAAAAATACAAAAACAAAAAAAACGTTGCTGCTAGACTTGGGGGTGATTTTGAAATGGGACAATCTTTTAATGAGTTTATCTACAGATTCTGTGAGGAAAAAGCATCTCAGAAAGTGACCATTTCTAAGTGAAATCTGACAGCCAAAATCAGCAGCTTCCTCCAAAAATATAAGAGCAGAAGAATTTTTTTTTTTTTTAAGCACTTGTTTTGTTCATTTGTGGACTTGGCATTTTGGTGTATTGGTTTCACATGTCAGGATCTCTTTTGCTTTAAAACCAAGCAGATCGTTACAATACAGTACTTTTCACCCACAACCAAAACAACCCCTTTTAAAAGAGTTGGTCTTTGTTTAGCATTAGAAAGTCTTGTTAAAGGAAAATGCTAACTCTGCTTTTGCTAGAACTTTCGCCCATCAGTTCACAACTTTTTTCTACTCTGTGCCTTGAGCTTTGTGCACTTTGCAACTGTGTGACCATGTTGTCAAACTCCTCGTGGAGAAGTGTATCGTATCTAAACTCACCCACCAAGATGGCAGGTGTGGCCCTGTAGCAGGATGCTAATTAGGTGGGAAAATAGAAACCTGTTGCACATTGGTCAGATTTTCCCCTGGTTCACCAGAGCATATTCATGTTAATGTTGGGGACCAACTCTCATAGAGCATTTCCATTCCCTGTGCCACTTAACACGATGTCTGTCACCACCTGCTATAGTATTGGCAGTACTCTAGTTTAGGGATGGGCGGTACTTTAGCACTGAAGCTTCCCTTAGTATTATTGAGAGCTACTTCCTGTGATGCTCTAGGAAGCAGATACAGTTATTAAGTCCAAATACACTCAGTGGTGTGGGGTTCCTGATCATTTTAAATGAATGAGATAATTACTTAAAAAAGTCTGTCATTTGAACATTATATTTGAGTGTGATAGGGAAGAAGTAGTACTGCTGTCTTAAGGCTCCCTTCCAGCTGTGGCAAAGCTATATTTCTGTTTCTCCACATCCACAGTGCTTTTTAGTCCTTCATAAAAGTCTCTGAAGCTTATTCTAGCTGTAGTTGAAAGCCCAAGAAAAATAGATGTGGCAAGAGAAAAATACTTTTCTTCTCAATTTTGCTTGAATCTTAATTGAGCATAGGCTTCTCTACTAGGCGACATCAGACTAATAGTAGTTACCTCTTCAGAGAACTTGAGGGGAAAAGAAACATCCCAGGGTTGCTGTCGCATGTCTGCTCTGCAGGTTTTTCATACAGCTGCCTCTGCCAATTCAGTTTGTTATTTTTTGGGGGGAGTGGTATGGGTGGGAGAGTTAGAAGTGGGATATTGGGAGCAAAAGTAAGTCACCCAATAATTAAAGTCCTTGATTTGTAAAACTGTTATACAGAGAAGTAAAGATAAAGGTTGTCAGATTTATTTTTTAAAGTACTTTAATTGGACTCAGTTCACTCTGTGAGCATCCTGGATTGCATCGATGAACACTGAATTACTGTAAGAACATAGACAGGCTCTCACTATGACCTGGACAGTTTAAGTTGCTACACTGGTAACATTCTAGTATCAAGGAGAATTCCATTCATCATGACATTCACATTTTACTTTTCTCAATGGAATGCTTGCTTCAGGCTTACAAATCACAGCTAGAACTGAAGTCTGAGTGGTATTAATAATTTTTCTGAAAGGAATAAAATTGGAATGTTTCTTTAAATGTGGACAAATTCTTCAGTATCCTAATAATATACCCAAATGCTTTTTCTGGGAGAGAGCATTCTTTTTTTTTACAAAAGAACTTTCCCTATAAAAGCATCACAGTATAATGTGAATTGGCATTAAAATCTTTGGATGCTTTTGCATTATTAAGTTCATGGAGAAATATTTTATATTCTTTTTACTATGTATGTATTAATAAAAAGTCGGCAAAGTAAAGTTTGCAAAATTTAGTTTCTCTAAATTTTTGCACAGTGACTGCAGCTGGCTATGGGTCAGGGCTTAATACAACAAAACCTTGACTGGAAGGCACTATAGAAAGGTTGTACAGTCTCCCAGTCTACATGTCCTGGCTGTTAATCATCTTGGCCCCTTGAGGCACATCACAGTATGAAGGACCTGTTTAAGTTGAAATAGACTTTGCTTACTTATTGGGATTCTAAAAAATTCTGAGTTTCCAATATGAGAGGAAATAAGATTTCCTCCACCTTCCTCTCATTTTATATTGACTCTTTGCCAGAAACTAAACTATTTTCTTCTGTTTTCTTGTATTTTGTTTTTGAGATGGAGTCTCACTCTGTCACCCAGGCTGGAGTGCAGTGGTGCGATCTCAGCTCACTGCAACCTCTGCCTCCTGGGTTCAAGTGATTCTCCTTCCTTGGCCTCCTGAGTAGCTGGGATTACAGGCACGTGCCACTACGCCCGGCTACTTTTTGTATTTTGTTTTTAGTAGAGACGGGGTTTCACCATGTTGGTCAGGCTGGTCTTGAACTCCTGACCTCAAGTGATCCACCTGCCTCGGCCTCCCAAAGTGCTGGGATTACAGGTGTGAGCCACTGCACCTGGCCTTTTTTTTTTTTTTTTTGTATTCTTAGTATACGGTTTTTCTACCCCAGTTACATACTGCCTTTTGTACCACATCACTAAAGGCCCAAATCATTGAAGACAGAAAACTGTACATGCAAGCTGATTGGTTAGTCAATGGCTGATTTGCTTAAACTGTCTAGTATGTATGTGCAGCCTGAAACTGGCTCCTTAAAAGGAAAGCCGGGTCAGTCATCTTGAAAAAATGACATGTAAAAGTAAATAGATAATTGTTTTGAGAGACGGTACATGTTTTAAAGGTTGGCCTTAAGCTTCAGTAACATTGTCATTTTGTGACCTTTTGTTGTCACACCTGTACCCTAACCTGACAGGAATTAACTACTGTTTTTTTTGTGGGGCAGAAAGCAAAACCTGGTATTGTGACTTTTATCCTAATAGTTCTTAGGCAAGGTTAGTGAGAAGAAACACAAACCCAGATGCAAGCATTGTGCATTATTTTGTAGACAAGCTACTTTTCTTCTGTCCCTTTAATAAATTTGCAGCAATTACCCTCCCTTTGGGTTCTAGAGTGAAAGCTAATTTGTGGGTAGATGAGATTGCAGAAGAATGGATGTCCATGGCTGTGAACACTGCACACTGCACATCCATCTCCAGTGCTCACACCTGTGCAGCTACCACTCCCTGGCTGCGTGCCATGCTGTCGGGTTGCAGATTTGCACACATAAATTCCTCAGGAAGAGTTTGCATGAACATCACCTTGCAATATTCTGTACTGACCAAACAAGGGATTTGAACGTTTTTCAGCACAAAAGGATAACTTCCAAGTGGTGGTCTGTACTCATACTAGCAAAGGTAATGGTGATCTAGCAAACAAAATTGATTTCTGCAGTTGGAAGTGAGCAGGAGCACTTGTATTATAGTATTTAAATAATCCTGGTTAATCTCTTTTTAAGCCGAGTAACCCTTCCAGATTTTGTCTTTTTATTATTGAGGCTGGCTTTATTTTCTTGTACTTTTTTCCCGTTTTATAGCAGTTAATTATTTCTGTGATTATTATGCAAGAAGCATTGCCCTTGAGTTAAAATGTTATTGTTTCATAAGTAGCTATTAAAATAACTGAGCATTGTTTTATGAACATACACTAATTTGAGATACTGAAAAGCTTTGCAACTAAAAAGCAAAACAACCTACATTAGTCATCTAGCCATTGTTTGGATGTTTTGAGTTGATTTTTTATGGTGCCTCTTTTAGCTTGGAATATTATGTTTACTTTAATCCAAGTCTAGGCCTTTTAAAGGGTCCTTAAAATTAAAGTTCAGAATGTGAATCCCTTTGACACCTATTACAGGTTTATAGGCCCTTTTTGTGGTTGTGATTACTGTTTTCAATATGATTGTATAAATGAAGTTAACTTTTCGTATTGAAAACAGTAAACTTTTGTCAGAAGTTAAAATGGAGGTCATAGGAGTTCCTGGAGAAATGGCTCTCCTGTTTCTTTCATTTACCCCATTGAAGTTCACCCTAGTTTCTGGCCACAAGAATATAAGAAAGGAACCCTGTTCTTTTCCAAGGGAAATTATTCCTCTCTGTCCCCACTGTTGATTAACTAAAGTCCCAGACACCTTCCTTCCTCCACTGGCCAAGACCCACCTTGACCCACCTGGAACCTCTTTTCAGAGCCGAGTGGCATGAATACGTGTACTGTTTCTGCTTCTGTTGATGGAGTGGCTGTGGGAGAATTAAAGGAAATGCTAATTTGAGCTTCATTCATAGGGGAACCTACTATATATTGCATCCCTGCTGGTTGGAAATTATCTTCATCTCTGGACTGCATTGTTTAGAAAAATGTTAATGGCTTACAATTCTGAGAACTTTATCGTGTGGCTCTGGGGTTAAGAATTCTGTGGTTTGAAAAAAAATAAATATTTTGTATTGATTCTCACGTCATTTCAATGTTGTGACTATGTACTAAATGCAGTAAGACTGGGTATTCTCTTAGAAGAGTGCGTTTTGTTAAACAGATGGCAGTTCTCTCTCATTAGTTCTATTTGTCAATATTACAGCCACGCACTTCAGGATAACTTACTCAAATATGAAGTCATGGGAAGCTATGGCTAGTAACAGGAATGCTTATGAAAAATTTGGAGGGCAAGCACAGGCAAGAGGCTTTTGCCACTCACTAGCACAGCCAGAGCAAGGATGAAGCAGTGAAGTCTTGTTCCTAGTGGTGCTTGTTTGTCAGAAGCCATAGTGAGCTCGGCACAGGGCGTTCTGTACATCATCTCTTTAATCCAAGAAAAAAACAAAATGGCGGATGAAACTCCTATTGACCTGGGATGCAAAGCCACTGACTTTGGCTCTTGATCTTTTGGTGGGTTCTGAATCACTCCTTCTGTATTAGGGCATATACTATCACTCTAAAACATTGTGGTAAATGAAATAAATCTTGTACAGATGTCCTTGGCCTTGTTATGTTATAAATCCTGTACAGATGTCCTTGGCCTTAATACCTGGTTCACTGGAACTTTGTTATAATGTAGAACATTTGATTTTGCTTATAGCATATTAATATTGCCTCCTATGTGACAGCCACACTGAGCACACGTCTGTTACCACAGTTACTTAGCCTGCAGGGTGAGTGTTGATCTTGACTTCTGTAACCAGTGCTAAAAAAACAGTGTGTAACAATAGACATATGGTCATATCTATTCTATATTCATATATGGTATGGATACGGATATCAGTATATTTGTAGTTTTTGTTTTTTAAACACTGTACAGTTTCTTCTGTGGACCTTTAATCAACTTTTGGACTTCGGTTTTTTTTTGTTTGCATTTATTGGTACTATGCTTTTTTATAACCCTTTGTGTTTTCTTGCTATGAAATTAGTGTCATCCCCTAGGTTATTTGTAACCTTACTTTAAGGTTTTAGTTTCTCTTGCTATCTCTGTAGAGGTGTCCTTTCCTACAGTATTGTCAGAATGCCAGTTCTCATCCCTCCCATTTTTTTGACCTTAGCTCTTTTGTGATGTTATCTACTTTTTGGTTATCACATATGGCAGAATTCAGTGACTCTGACAATTTCCATTTTCACTCCCCTGCCCCACAGTTAAGTAGGGTGTCATTTAAACTCTCTCCCTTTTAGCAGGTTTTTTACTAAGTACAAACCTTTTCTACTAGAACCAGCTGTGTGTGTGTGTGTGTGTGTGTGTGTGTGTGTGTATGTGTGTGGATTTTATTTCTCCGATTGGCCTGTTTCTCAATTATCTAAAATTCTAAAATACCTTGAATGTCAAAAAGCATGCTAGTAGAATGAATATCACACATATTAATAGAATCTGAGAGCAACTAGTTTAACTAGTTGTAGTGTTGAGTAGGTTTTTTTAAAATCTGTTTTCCTTTATTAAGCCCTCTCCCTCCCTAAATTGTTAAGCCAGAAGGGCATAACAATTTAAAACTTTCTAGTAATGTACCTACATGTCTAATAGTATACCTCAAAATATGTAAAGAAAAAGTGTCTCACACCTGTAATCCCAACACTTGGAGAGGCTGAGGTGGGAAGATTGCTTGAAGCCAGGATTTGAGACCAGCCTGGACAACACAGACCCCATCTCTACAAAAAAATTTTTTAAATTAGGGCCAGGTATGGTGGCTCATGCCTGTAATCCCAGCACTTTGGGAGGCTGAAGTGGGCATATCATTTGAGGTTAGGAGTTCAAGACCAGCCTGGCCAACATGGTGAAACTCCGTGTGTACTGAAAATACAAAAATTAGCTGGGTGTGGGGGTGCACGACTGTAATCCCAGCTACTTGGGAGGCTGAGGCAGGAAAATCGCCTGAACCCAGGAGGCAGAGGTTTCAGTGAACCGAGATCGCGCCATTGCACTCCAGCCTGGGCGACAAGAGTGAAACTATCTCAAGCAAAAAAAAAAAAAAAAAAAAAAAAAAGTTGGGCCTGGCACAGTGGCTCTCGCCTGTAATCTCAATACTTTGGGAGGCTGAGGCAGGTGGATCACTTGAGGCCAGGAGCTCGAGACCAGCCTGGCTAACATGGTGAAACCCTGTCTCTACAAAAAATAAAAAATAAAAATAAATTAAAAAATTAGGCGTGGTGGCATACACCTGTAATCCCAGCTGCTCGAGTGGCTCAGGCACAAGAATCACTTGAACCCAGGAAGTGGAGGTTACAATGGGCTAAGATCACACCACTGGACTCCAGCCTGGGAAACAGAGTGAGACTCTGTCTCAAAAAAAAAAAAAAAGTTGGGCGTGGTGGTACCTGCTTTTAGTCCTAGCTACTTGGGAGGCTAAGGTGTGAGGCAGGAGGATTGCTTGAGCCCAGGAGTTTGAGGCTGCATTGAGCTATGATGATACCACTGCATTTCAGCTAGGATAACAGGTGAGACCCTGTCGAGAAAAAAATTTAAAAAGTTAAAACTACAAAAAGGAAAAATGAACACACTACAAAGAGAAATAGGTCAGTCTACCAACATAATGGGCATTTTCAACATACCCCTCTCAGTAATTAATAGATCTTGCAGAGACTAAATTATGAAGATTATTAAGGACAGATTTAAAAATAGTACAGCTAATCAATTTGATCTGACAGATACATACACACACATACATAGAACACATTGTACCCTTCAGTAGGAAAATAAGTTTTTGCAAACCTAACAGTGTATTCAAAATGTAACAAATGATGACCGAAATGGATTGGTCTCAGGAATACATGATTGGTTTTTTAATGTAATTAAGAAATGCTGTTTACAATAGGAACAAGAAAAAGTACCTAAGAATAAATTTTAAAATGAGAAAGTGATTAAAAAAAAAAAACTTAATGGACCTAAATAAATGTAGAGAATATAAGGGATAACACTCAATATTATCTAAATCTCAACTTTTTCTCCAAATTGCAATTCAAAAAAAATTCCCAATGATTTTCACTGTGGAACCTGACAAGCTAATTCTTCGATATAAATGGAAGAGCAAAGGGCCAAGGATATCCAAGACCTTTCTGAATGGATTGTGAGGGGAACTAGCACTACAAGATTCTAACACTGCCAAAGGTAGTGATTAAAACAATGACTTTGGAGTAGGGAAGAATTTCATCAACAAGATAGAAAATGCAGACTATCAATTAATAGATAAGTAATTTGGCTACATTGATCATAAGTACTTATTACCAAACATGCTGTAGAGTGAAAAGAGAAGCCAAATCTGGAATAAGATACAAATATTCATAATATATACATAACTGCTAAAGAGCACCTGAATGCAAGTCAACAATGAAAACAACTCAGGAGAGACGGACTCCAAACACTAGCAGGCATTTCACAGAAGAAACAGAAATGGCCCATAAATGTAAAGAGATGTTCAGCCTCATTAGTCATCAGGTAATGCACATTAAAAGCATAGATACCATTTCCTTGCTGACAACTTGGCAGAAATTATGAGAAGTCTGAAAATAACAATCTGAGAGATTATGACAACAAACCTTCACCTGTTGGCATGTAAATCTGTACTTCTACTTTGGAGAACAGTATTATCTAATGAAATTGAACATAGGCACCTCTTATGGCCCACTATTTATACTTAGAAAAACTCATGTGCATGTGTACCAAGAAACGTATACAGGGATGTTTATAACAGCATTATGTGTGATTACTACAAAGAATGAAGGAGGGAGCCAAATGCCCATCTAGCGTACAGTGAATAAATGAAGTGTATGCTGTGGAATTCTCTAGAGTGGTCAAGGCATCATACCACTGTGGGCTTCAACATGGATGCATCTCAGAAATCATCGAGTGAAAGAGGTCAGAATAGAGCCAGCATGGGTACCTTTATGTAAAGTTCAAAATCAGGAAAAACTAAGTATATTGTTTAGGGACTCATACACAAGTAGTAAAGCTATAAAGTAAAGACAGTTTTTAACATTCAGGAACATAGTTTCCTCAGGAGAGGGTGGTGGAGGGGAATGAGAACAGAGGGGAGAACAGGGACTTGGAAGCACTTCATAATATGAACATTTGGACCATTCTAAACATGCCAGTTCTCTGAGTTAATGTATATTCAGTGTAAAGCCAATTCAGATAACCAACAGTATTTATTTGTATAATCTAAAAAACTCATGGAAGTATAAACAGATGAAAATAGGAAAATCCCCATTGAAAGTGAAAAAAATGGAACTTGCTGTACCAAAAAATATATCACTTTCTAAGTGCAATTAAATTTAAGAGTTATGCCAGTGTAAACAGACAAGTCAATGGAAAGTAATTTAGAAAATAGAAAACAACTCAAATTTAGAATTTAGAGTACACTAAAGGCGGCTTTTTGAAATCATGCTGTCCATGGTCAATTATTTAATGAAAGGTGCTGGTATAATTAGAGAACATTAAACTGATTCCTATCATACCTTCACCAAGAGAAATTCCAGATCGTGAACTAAAACAAAAAAATGTAAAAACTAGAAACCAATATTTTTTCTTGGGATTGGAGAAGTTTTTTCTAAGGATACAAGCAATGAAATAGAAAACCCTATGTAAACTCACTCACCTGCCTTTAATGCCGTAGTGTGCACACCCCAGCGTGTGTGTTTGTGTGTGTGTATACATAGACGTATATATTTTAAAATGTTTAAATTTGAACATATGTTACTAATACATATAAAGCAAAAGTAGAAAATCAAAAAGATGAAGTAAAAATGTTTTAAAATATTGTTTGTGGTTTTTGTGGTTAATAAACCTTTGCTCTTTCTAAAAAAAATTTTCTTTTAGAGAGAGTCATGATTAAAAATGCTTGTTATTTTTGAAACTCCTAGTTTTAACACTTTATAAAAACAACTTAATGTTCTTAAATTTATTTTCATGCTTGGTTTTAATGACTGTTGTAGCTGAATAAGTCACTTCATTAATTAAGATCTGTGGATCCAATATGGCTGTGCTTACTGAAAACATTTTTGAGTTCCATCCACCAATTTTGCGAAAGTGTTTGTTGAAATTTTTATAATAAATTTTCATCTTTTCCAATGTCAGTAACTTGTTTTTGCTGAATAATTAGGAGCATTGCATTTTTATTTTTGCTAACAGATGGGTTCAAAACCTGCTGCAACTTATTTTTGAATTTCATTTCCCAAGTTTAAGTGTACACTTTGAAGAGTTTTTATAGGTGATAATTTTTGGCAACACATTTTCATGAATTCTTGCTTGGTCATCGTTAGTATTAAATGTTTGCTTTACCTTGAAGGGTCAGGTTAAATCTGTCCATTTAAAAAAATACTTCCTAGATTGCATATTGATTACAGACACTTGTCACCACAGGAAAGATTGGCACATTCAAGCCTTTTTATCAATTAAAAAAAATACCATATTTAAGTTAAGAATTTTGCTATGAGATAACCGGCGAATTTGAGGATTTAATTTCCTCATCTCATTATAAACTGTTGTCAAGATGCTCTTGTGTAAGATAATAAAAATCTAAGTCCAGTTGGCTTATGGGGCACACAGACGACAATATTCTGGAAGAGAGTGGTGCCGCTGTTGCTCTCTCTGCAATATGGAGCTCAGCACTCCTTGAGGATTTCTCAGACTGGCATGTGCTGCCTGACCACTTACCATGCAGCCTGTGTGTCTGTTACGTATTGGTAAGGCTTCTTTACTCTTAAAAACATAACTTATGTTTTCTACCTGTACCTCAGTGGATCACCTTGTTCACTTTGGAGATCACTGGCTTAAACAATGAGGGAGACTTACCACTTCACAGAAGTCTCAAGGTTGGGCAGTTCCAGGGGGCTGATGAATACAACAGCTAATTGATGTCCAGGACCTGGATTTCTTCCTGCTTTCTGCTCTGCCAGCCTCATTATGTTCACTTTGTCCTCAGTGTTGCTTCCTTCAAGGTCTTTACTTGACTGCTGCAGTTGTCAGAATGAGAACAACCAGTTGAAGCAGAGGGCCTCTGTTCCCCAGCATGTCTCTTTTAAGAGCAGTGAAACTTCCCTGAAGCTACACCAGCCCAGTTCCCTTCAGTTTTCATTGAGGGGCATTGGGATAACTGAGGAGGAGAATGGGACCACCATGGTAGACTTAGACCAAACAGATCTACCCCTCCTGGGGCTGGGACCTGGCTCAAGCTCACATTGGGTGAAGGAGGTGGGGCTGTCTGGAAAAAGCTGGGTCTCAGGACAGTGAAAGGCTGCTAGTGACTCTTGGTTACATGAGTCCACTACATGGGTCTATGACAGCTGCCCATTGGGAGCCTTTGGGAGATGGGAAAACCAAACTTTGACTCCACATCAACTTTGTTTTTACACAACACCAGTCTTTCCATCTGCTCTTCAGGATGAACCAATGTGCTTTGCTTTGACAGTCATGGTAGACGATTTCTCCTAGAATCTATAAACAACACAGAATAGTCACCCTCCTGACTAGAATAGCCAGGGAGCTATGATTAAAGAAGACAAAGAGCTTATGTTAGCATAGGCAAAAGAAAAAGTCCCTGTCTGAAAAGGAAAATTTTTTCTTGGGTATGTCCAGATTCACCCATAACAAAGCTAAGCAGGATGGTGGTATGTAACAAGGTGTTAGGAAGGAAAAATAGGGCCTTGCTTGTTGAGATAGTGTTTGGTGAACAATCTTGTCCCTAAGACAGCTCAGACAGCATTGGGGAAAGGAAATAGATGTCATCTGAGCACATGTGACACAGTGACAACTGCTCTTCACTGGATACCTGTCTGCATGGGACGTGCTTCACGCACATCTTAGGAGCAATCCAGTGAGGCAGTGACTCGCACCACTCTACAGATGTATGGTGAGCAGTTCTGACACGACCCCAGTGACTGTCACTCCCGAATTCACACCCTTAATGTAATCCCCTCACCTTGAGTGTGGCCTGGACCCAGCAACTTGCTTCTAATGAAAAGAATATGGCCCAAGTGATGGGCTGTCAATTCTGTGATTAGGTTACAGAAGACTCGTCATTTTCCCAGTGTTCTCTACTCAGCTTTCACTTGACAGGGCTGCTGGGCAAGGAACTGAGGGTGGCATCCAGCCAACAGCTACCAAGGAACTGAGGCCTTCAATCTAACAGCCCGAGGGGATCTACATCCTGCTGACAGTCTGAGTGAACTTGGAATGGATGTTGGTCCAGTTGAGTCTTAAGATGATTGTGACCCTGGCTGACACCTTGATCATAGCCTAGCAGCAAACCCTGAAACAGAGAATTTAGCTAAGCTGTGCCCAGATTCCTGACCCAGGGAAACTCTGAAATAATTGTGTGGTGTTTTAAGCCACTAAATTTTGTGGGTAATTTGTTACACAGCAATATAACTACTACAAGATGAAACAGCCCAGATGTCAGATTTAAATAACCTGCCCCCCAAATCATACAATGGAAGATTTGAACCCCCATCTACAAGGTGATTTGTTTTACTGCTCAGTCCTCTTGGCAGCCTCCAGTACAGGTGAACACTGGACCGTGGGCCTCTGTCAGACCTAGCAGGGCTGTTCTTAAGACCCCACTAATCATACCTCCCCTGGCAGTGGTGGTGAAGCCATCCATGACCATAGTAACCTCAGAGAGAGCCTTTTCAGCTGGGGCTCCATAAAGAAAGCTCTGCAGAAAAGGGTGTTTGAATAATTTTTGTCACTTTTCCCAAGGATGGTAAACAGCTTTTAGATGCACAGGAGCGGAATTACATATAATGGATGCCTTAGGGTACCAGGGCCGTTTAACTGGGCAGGGCACCTCAGGCCAGGGCCCAGGAGAGTCCTCATGGGCAGGAGACATGAAGGTACGTGGAGATGCAGAGGTGAAGGGAACAAGCAAGTGGCGGAGCTGGGATATTGATCAGGACTTTGGAGGTAGCACAGTGCAATTGAAAGAACAGATGCTTCAGACCTGATACCTTTGGGGCCAGCTGGCTCCAGGCCCTGTTGAGCTGTCTGGCCCTGGGCAGGTCACTCAGCTCTCTGAGCTTCAGTTTACTCCGCTGTGAAACCGTAGTACTCACGCTTTCACGTGTGCTTTCAGTTTTTCCCTGGCTAGATGTTTCCCAGCCTTCAGATCTCAGAATAACAGTAGCTACCACTACTGTAACTACTCCCACAGAGTAGTTACCAAGTGCTTACTGTGCACCTGGCACTGTACAAAGCACTCTATGCCTATCGTCTCAACTCACAACAGCCTCATTTTCCATTGAGAAAGCTGGAACTCACAGATATGAACAATCACTGGTCCTGAACAATTGCTCACTGTCAGTAGTTGATGTAAGGGCTTCAAGATGTAACCATGACACATGGCCTGGCACAGAGCATGTGCCCAGTGAGTGCCCAATTCCTCCCTATGGCAGCAGATCACAGTCTGCTACACTGTGGCTCAGCTCCCTGGATGGCAGAAGAGTCCAAGGGCCATAACTTGGCCTCCTTATGCCCAAACAGGGTCATTCTCAACAGAGCTTGAGGACTGTATGAGGGTCTCTGCTGAGGGTGGCTGTGGGCTGTTAGCAGCATTATCTGTTGGACAGGGCTCCCTAAGCTCTGGGTAGCCTCTGGGCCTGCAGACAGAGCCCAGTCTAGTGCCCCAGCATTTGGGAAGTGCAAGGCCAGGCTTTTGGGACACACTGTGGGGAGAGGGACCCAACAGGGCTGTCAAGAGCAAGATCTCTCAGCAGGACCACTGACTCCCTAAGCTAAAATAATGATCCAGAAGACACAGTTGAGTGGTGCATTAGTCCATTTTCACACTGCGGCCCAAGACTGGGCAATTTACAAAAGAAAGAAGTTTAATTGGACTACAGTTCCATGTGGCTGGGGAAGTCTCACAATCATGGTGGAAGGCAAGGAGGAGCACGTCAACGTCTTACATGGATGGCAGCAGGCAAAGAGTTTGTGCAGGGAAACTCCCATTTTTAAAACCATCAGATCTCGGGAGACTCATTCACTATCAGAAGAACAGTGCAGGAAAGACCCACTCCCCTAATTCAGTCACCTTCCACTGGTCCCTCCCAAAACACGGGGGGATTCAAGATTAGATTTGGGTGGGGACACAGCCAGACCATATCAAGTGACTAATCATCATATGCTGTTCAGAGAGAAGGAGACTCAGGCCAAGGTCAAATATACTCGAGGAGGCCGAATGCTATTGCAGGGAGAGCTCATCCTGGAATCGGATCACACAGAATTTTGGCTCCACCATTATTAAGTCACTGAGCCACTCTGACTTCCAGTCTCATCTATAAAACAAACAAACTGGCCCATGTTAGTGAACACTGTTGCTTTGGCCTGCTCAGCTGCCATTTGCACTTCTTTATATAATTTTCTTGGGGGAACTGCTTCTGTCTGTTCAACATAGTCCTGGGGCAGAGGTAGGTGGGGGGACTGCTGGTGAAGGCTTCCTGCCTTCCTCAGCTAGCAGATGGGAATGTACCTGAGCCAATCAGCCCCCTTTCCTGGAGCTGGAATTATGTATGGGGCAATTTGAAGTCCTCAAAAGGCAGGAGCTGGCCGTTCCCAAGAGCAGAGACACCCGGAGCTGGTGCTGGGGCTGTCTGATCCTTGCCCTCCCAAAGGCTGCAGCACCTCAGTGGCCTTTGCTTTTCACTCTAAGGGGTGAGGGTCAGTGTTTGCTGCTTGCAGCCCCCATGCCCTAAGACCCCCAGAGGATCCCCTGTGTGTTCTTGCTTACCATGTAATCCCTTCCTCATAAGTGAAGTCTTCGTTAGCTGCTTTGAGCATTTCTTTCTTTTTTTTATTTATGAAGTATTTATTGATCATTCTTGGGTGTTTCTTGGAGAGGGGGATGTGGCAGGGTCATAGGATAATAGTGGAGAGAAGGTCAGGAGATAAACACATGAACAAAGGTCTCTGGTTTTCCTAGGCAGAGGTCCCTGCGGCCTTCTGCAGTGTTTGTGCCCCTGGGTACTTGAGATTAGGGAGTGGTGATGACTCTTAAAGAGCATGCTGCCTTCAAACATCTGTTTAACAAAGCACATCTTGCACCGCCCTTAATCCATTTAACCCTGAGTTGACACAGCACATGTTTCAGAGAGCACGGGGCTGGGGGAAAGGCCATAGATCAACAGCATCCCAGGGCAGAGGAATTTCTCCTAGTCAGAACAAAATGGAGTCTCCTATGCCCACCTCTTTCTACACAGACACAGCAACAATCTGATCTCTCCTTCCTTTTCCCACACGTCCCCCTCTTCTTTTCAACAAAACCGCCATCGTCCTCATGGCCCGCTCCCGATGGTCGCTGTCTCTTCGGAGCTGTTGGGTACACCTCCCAGACAGGGCGGCCAGGCAGAGGCGCTCCTCACCTCCCAGACAGGGCGGCCGGGCAGAGGCGCTCCTCACTTCCCAGACGGGGCCACCGGGCAGAGGCGCTCCTCACTTCCCAGAGGGGGCAGCCGGGCAGAGGCGCTCCTCACCTCCCAGACGGGGCAGCCGGGCAGAGGCGCTCCTCACCTCCCAGACTGGGCGGCCAGGCAGAAGCGCTCCTCACCTCCCACACGGGGCAGCCAGGCAGAGGCGCTCCTCACTTCCTCCCAGACGGGGTGGCAGCCAGGCAGAGGCGCTCCTCACTTCCCAGAGGGGGCGGCCAGGCAGAGGCGCTCCTCACCTCCCAGACTGGGCAGCCAGGCAGAAGCGCTCCTCACCTCCCACACGGGGCAGCCAGGCAGAGGCGCTCCTCACTTCCTCCCAGACGGGGTGGCAGCCAGGCAGAGGCGCTCCTCACTTCCCAGAGGGGGCGGCCGGGCAGAGGCGCTCCTCACTTCCCAGAGGGGGCGGCCGGGCAGAGGCGCTCCTCACTTCCCAGACTGGGCGGCTGGGCAGAGGCGCTCCTCACCTCCCGGACGGGGTGTCCAGGCAGAGGCGCTCCTCAATTCCCAGACGGTGTGGCGGCTGGGCAGAGGAGCTCCTCACTTCCCAGATGGGGCAGCCAGGCAGAGAGGCTCCTCACTTCCTCCCAGACGGGGTGGCGGCCAGGCAGAGGCGCTCCTCACTTCCCAGATGGGGCAGCCAGGCAGAGACGCTCCTCGCTTCCTCCCAGATGGGGTGGCGGCTAGGCAGAGGCACTCCTCACCTCCCAGACTGGGCGGCCGGGCAGAGGCGCTCCTTAACTCCCAGACGGGGTGTCCAGGCAGAGGCGCTCCTCACTTCCCAGACGGTGTGGCGGCTGGGCAGAGGCGCTCCTCACTTCCCAGATGGGGCAGCCAGGCAGAGGCGCTCCTCATTTCCTCCCAGACGGGGTGGCGGCCAGGCAGAGGCACTCCTCACTTCCCAGACAGGGTGGCCGGGCAGAGGCGCTCCTCATCTCCCTGACAGGGCGACCGGGCAGAGGTGCTCCTCACTTCCTTCCAGACGGGGTGGCGGCCGGGCAGAGGCGCTCCTCACCTCCCAGACGGGGTGGCCAGGCAGAGGCGCTCCTCACTTCCCATATGGGGTGGCGGCCGGGCAGAGGCGCTCCTCACTTCCCAGATGGGGCAGCCGGGCAAAGGCGCTCCTCACTTCCTCCCAGACGGGGTGGCGGCCAGGCAGACGCGCTCCTCACCTCCCAGACGGGGCGGCCGGGCAGAGATGCTCATCTCCCAGACGGGGCAGACGGGCAGAGGTGCTCCTCATCTCCCAGACGGGGCAGCCGGGCAGAGGTGCTCCTCACTTCCTCCCAGACGGGGTGGCGGCCGGGCAGAGGCACTCCTCACCTCCCAGACGGGGCGGCCGGGCAGAGGCGCTCCTCACCTCCCAGAGGGGGTGGCCAGGCAGAGGCGCTCCTCACTTCCCATATGGGGTGGCGGCCAGGCAGAGGCGCTCCTCACTTCCCAGACGGGATGGCCGGGCAGAGGCGCTCTTCACCTCCCAGACGGGGCGGCCGGGCAGAGGCGCTCCTCACTTCCCAGACGTTGGGCGACTGGGCAGAGGCGCTCCTCACTTCCCAGACGGGGCGGCCGGGCAGAGGCGCTTCTCACATCCCAGACGATGGGACGCCAGGCAGAGACGCTCCTCACTTCCTAGACGGGGTGGCGGCGGGGCAGAGGCTGTAATCTTAGCACTTTAAGAGGCCAAGGCAGGAGGCTGGTAGGTGGAGGTTGCAGTGAGCCGAGATCACGCCACTGCACTCCAGCCTGTGCACCATTGAGCATTGACTGAGCGAGACTCCGTCTGCAATCCCAGCACCTCGGGAGGCCGAGGCAGGCAGATCACTCGAGGCCAGGAGCTGGAGACCAGCCCGGTCAACACGGCGAAACCCCGTCTCCACCAAAAAGACAAAAACCATTCAGGCGTGGCGGCGCATGCCTGCAATCCCAGGCACTCAGCAGGCCAAGGCAGGAGAGTCACAGGAGCCCAAGGCAGGGAGGTTGCAGCGAGCCGAGATCACGGCAGTACAGTCCAGCTTTGGCAACAGAGGGAGACCGAAAAAAAAGAGGGGAGAGGGAGAGGGAGAGGGAGAGGGAGAGGGACAGGGAGAGGGACAGGGAGAGGGAGAGGGACAGGGACAGGGACAGGGAGAGGGACAGGGAGAGGGAGAGGGAGAGGGAGAGGGAGAGGGAGAGGGAGAGGGACTATATTTGCTTTGAGCATTTCTAAAACAGTGGTAAACAAATGAATACATTTATGAGATGGTGGCTTGCTGGTTTCTTCCCTCCACATTTTCTCTTTGGGAAAAAAAGGGGGAGACTGTCTAGGCTGATCCCCAGTCTAGAGTTCCTGGGGTGGAGTGCCCAGGGACACAGTCCCTAAGAGCCTGTGATGGTTAATATTGTCAACTTGATTGGAATGAAGGTTGAAACTATTGTTCCTGCGGGTGTCTGTGGGGGTGTTGCCAAAGGAGATTAACATTTGAGTTAGTGAACTGGGAGAGGCAGACCCACCCTCAGTCTGGGTGGGCACCATCTAATCAGCTGTCAGCACGGCTAGAATAAAAGCAGGCAGAAAATGTGGGAGGACTAGACTGGCTGAGTCTTCTGGCCTTCATCTTTCTCCTTTGCTGAATGCTGCCTTCCCTCAAACATCAGACTCCAAGTTCTTCAGTTCTTGGACTCTTGAACTTGTACCAGTGGTTTCCCAGGGGCTCTCAGGCCTTCAGCCACTGACTGAAGGCTGCACTGTCGGCTTCCCTACTTGTGAGGTTTTTAGGGCTCGGACTGGCTTCCTTGCTTCTCAGATTGCATGCAGACGGCCTATTGTGGGACTTCACCTTGTGATGGTGTAATCCAATACTCCTTAATAAACTCCCTTTCATATATACATCTATCCTATTAGTCCTGTCTCTCCAGAGAACCCTAACTAATACAGAGCCCTTGATCCCCGATGACCCACCAGCAGAGAAACCCAGGTGTCCTCTTAACACTGACTGGCATCCCGGGGGTCCTTGCCCAGCTCCAAAGTGAGCTGCATGAGCAGGCTCTGGTGAATGAATGCCTCTGCACAGTTGCTGGCACATCTCTGAAAGCCCTGGTCCAAACCTTTTAATGGACTGCAAAACACTGCTGGCTGCGTCTCTCCCCCAGCTGACCATTTGTAAATTGCTTTCACCCTGATGCCTGATGGGGTGAAAAATGCATTTCCCATATCCAGACTGCAGCAGGTGGATTTCTGCCGCCACCGCAGCAGGAGCTCACAGGGCCAGCCTGGCAGCTTTGGCCCTGGCCCTCAGCCTGTGAGAGGACTGGTGGCCTTCTGGGAGTGGGTGGGCAGGTGACGGGCCCTGTTTGGGGACCCTTGCCCACACACCACAGGTTCTAATGGCTGGAATGGGCAGGGGCGAGGGTAGTCCTCCGATCACTGGTCACAGGATCTGCTGGAAGGGAGCTTCCACTGCCACCCTGCTTCACTGGGTCCTGAGCAGGACACTGAATCTCAGGCCTCAGTTTTTGTTCTCTAAATGAGGCCCCCACTGAGCGGGTCCTTGCTTTGTGCCTGGCATCTTATTTCTCATGTCCCTGGGGGCAGTGCTGCTGCTCCCTCCATTCTCCATGCCAGGTTTGTTGCTGTGTCCTACTAGGGCTATCTGACTCCAGGGGGACATCAGGTTCACTGGTGGCACTGCTAGGTGCCCACCCAGATTGAGGGTGGGTCTGCCTTTCCCAGTTCACTAACTCAAATGTTAATCTCCTTTGGCAACACCCCCAAAGACACCCCCACCCTGAGGACCCCTATTGTCCTCAGGGCCATCCCCTCTGACACTGCTGCTCTGCCAGCCTGGGCCCATCCAGCAGCTGTTGGGCCAGCACCATGGCATCTGCCTTCTTGGAGGGCTGCCGCCTCTCTGTCCCCTTCCTCTGAGTGAGACGGAGAGGAGTGAGAGCTGGATGCTGTCACATCATCTTTCCGGGGTTCAGCGTGGGTGCTGGTTAGGAGCACAGGCCTCTAAAACTCTGCCTCTGCCTACAGAAGTCTCCATCCCCCACCCATAAGCTGGGGATGCCCTCTACTAGAAATGGGTTAGCACTAACGTTACAGAAAATAATAGTAGCTATGATTATTTAGATGACTTTTCTCTTTAAACGAAAACAGTTATCACTTAGTAAGCATTGAAAAAAACAGCAGTAATTATTATACTGTCTAGCCAAAGCCTGTTCAAGTTCCCTTTTAAGTTCTCTTCTTTGGGCCAAAATTAGATTTGTGTTTTCTTTTAACTCAATAAACAGTCACTGAGCAACCTCCACCTATTAGATTAGACGATCTCCATGGTAATCTGGAGCGCCTGCATCTGATTAAATCTGTACCCAGGCCTCCATCCAAGGCTGCGGTCCCTGAAAGGAAGTCCTTGTGGAAAAACAGTAGCTTTCAATTACCGAGGGTTTCTGTCGTCAGGCTTGTGCTAAGCACTTTATATACAAATTGGCATTTAATGACCAAAACAGTCCCATGGCGGGGCTACCAATCCTGTTTTACGAATGGGATAAGTGGAGTTCAGAGAAATCCAGTAACTTATCCAAAGTCCCTCAGGTACCAGGGGACAGAGCTGGGTCCAACTTGGGTCTGACCCCGAGGCTGTGCCTTTTTCTCCCAGGCCACACTGCAGACCCCAGGGAGTGGCACAGTGGGAATGAAACTCTGAGCCACTTCTGCGTTTTAGCCCGTTAACAGGAAGCGAACATCTACCCCCAAAATGCTGCTCAGACTGGCTCATTTGGCAGCTTCCTCTGATGAGCTGAAATGCTGCTGCTCTGCGGCCACCCTGGGAGTCACATTCTGGTCTAATGGGCTCTGATGGGCAGTTAAAGATGTGACAGATAAAGCAGAGAATGAGTTAGCACCTAACCACGATGGGGGCAGGCAGCCTCTTCCTAAGCAAAGAGTCTGGTGGGGACCGCGAGCTATGTGATGGAAGGGCTCTGTCCCCAGCCTGGGAGGGGTTGGGATGCCAGCAAAGAGTCCGGTGGGACCGGGAGCTATGTGATGGAAGGGCTCTGTCCCCCCTGGGAGGGGTTGGGATACTTAGGTCAGGGAGCAGAGTTGGAGCTAAAGTTCCACCCTCCTCTTCCTCATCTGCTCAGAAACAGACTGATGAGAACATAAATTCAACCCCAAGGAGTCAAGAAGGACCTGAGAGGCAAACACTGAACAGCCAGTGCCATCTCATGCCCCACCCCACAGCTACCCCAAGAAGTAGGTACCCTGATTATTCTATTTTCAGACGAGGAGTTGAGGCTCAGAGAGGTACCCGGGGTTACACAGCCAGTAAGTGGCAGAACCAAGATGGCCAGACCCCAATCACAGCCCCACCTGAAACTAGACTCCAGCCTAGGAGCCTTGCTTCCTCCTGAAGACCCCACTGGACTGAGACCCCACCACCTGGAGTGCATCTACTGTGCTGGCTAAAAGAGCTGCCTGCTGGAAGCCCAGGTTCCCCGATGGGTAGCTGATCTCCGTCTTGCTGCAGAAGTCCAGAGCCTCATGTCAGCTGCCTCCCACAAATCCAGGTCTGGCCAGTGCCCCTCGCGCCCACTCTCAGCAACAGCAGCATTTCCTAGAGCTGTGCCCCAGGTCCTGACATTCCCTGGCTGGGGGCCCTTGGCCAACAGACTGCCCTTCTCTTTTCTCATAGGCAAAAAGAGGGCATCCCTGAACATCAGCGTGCTGAACTGTCACTAAGGGAGCTAGTCAGTAATGCAGCTTTTACCCTCCCCACCCCTCCCTACCTCCCTGAGATCCTGAGTCTGCAGGTCTGGAGCAGGGCCCAGAAACCTGCATTTCAGCCTCATGCTCCAGGTGACTCGGCTGTGCATGGTGGGCCCACCACACCTGGGGACAGGTGGGCTAGATTAGGTCTCAGGTTCTAATTTCTATATTGTATGAAAGTTGTCAATCAAAATGGAATCTCTTGTGTTAAAAACACAAGAGAGCCAGGGAAGTTCATGAAGAAAGGGTTCTCACACTTGGATGCCTTGGATACAAAAAGTATCACAAAAGCCTGCAAACCCACAACCTTGCACAAAGGCTATCACAGCCTTACACAACAAATACTTCTGCAAGGACATCTGCCTAGCAACTGCCTGTCCAACCTTGGACGGCGTCGCCCTTGTTATTGATCTTAGTAGCCAAGGATAATTATTTCAAAACAATTATATAATCCTCATTTTACCTTTAAAAACCTTTGTCTTCCTTTGCCTGTCTGAATACACACATAGTTTATTATGGCATGTATATTCCCATTGCAGTGCTCTATTCCCAAATAACAATTTTCTTTCTTTCTTTTTTTTTTTGAGACAGAGTTTTGCTGTTGTTGCCCAGGCTGGAGTGCAATGGCACAATCTCGACTCACCACAATCTCCGCCTCCCGGGTTCAAGCGGTTCTCCTGCCTCAGCCTCCCGAGTAGCTGGGATTACAGGCATGCCCCACCACCCCGGCTAATTTTGTATTTTTAGCAGAGACAGGGTTTCTCCATGTTGGTCAAGCTGGTCTTGAACTCCCGACCTCAGGTGATCCGCCCGCCTCAGCCTCCCAAAGTGCTGGGATTACAGGCGTGAGCCACCACACCCGGCCCAAATAACCATTTTCTTTTGGAGAGCCTCTCTTTTATTTAGGTTGACAGTTGGCTAATTGGGGATAATTCTAAAGTCATCTTTCAACTTTTCTCATCTTAGGGCTAAAATTAAAATTCGAATTTAGTGGGGCCTTGTATTTAATTCTGCCGCTACTCCCTGAGCTCCCGTGATGGCATGTGACATGGAGTGGGAGCTGCTGGGACACACAGTCAGTGGTCCTTGTCCTCCTGGAGGTTCACATAATAGAGTCCTTGGTGGCAACTCAGAGCCCTCGATGGAGGTCCAGAGGTCAGGGACACAGTTCTTTTCTGGAATTCATGCTGCTTTTCCCCCTGAGTGCCTCAGCCTCCCGGAGGGATCCTGTCCAGGGCACCCTGTTCTCCGGCCGCAGCTCAGACAGGGACGTCACATCTCGGTGGCTGATTAGTCCTGGGGAACCTGCCATCTGCTGGCCCAGTCAGGGTGGAGAGATTACCTAGCTAGCTGGCCATGTGGTGGGGGGCTTTAGAATGGAGCCCCTAGAACCCTCTGCAATCGGGGTCTCAGATTAATGGACATAAACAAGATAATTGATTTCCTCAAATAAGTGGATTTTGAATGGCTCCTCTGGTAACCAGGCCTGGTCCCATTCATCATCAGGGGAGGAAGATTCAGCTTGGTGGGATCAGGGTCTTGCCCAGATATTTTATAAGCTGTGAGAATAGGATGTGGCATGAGGAGGGGTGTCATTTACAGGGCTCCACTGGCCCCTTGTATGAGGCTAGGCCCTAAGCAGAAGTAAGGCAGATCTAGGGTAGATACTTAGGCTATGAGTGGGCAACGCAGGCCCCGAATTTCCAGGGCAGTGGGCTAAACAGGAGGGCAGGGCTGATCACCAGGGGCCTTGAATGCCAGAAGCAGTGACTCCCACTCATTTGAGAACAACATGAGGATTGCCCGCGGACCACTGCCCAGGAAGTGTCCTGCTAAGGTGGTTTGAGGGCCTGCTGTGAAGGAGGGCCCTGGCTGGGAGTCAGGAGACTTTGGGCAGGACTCAGGGCCTTTCTGGGTGGGTACCCCACGTGCTACCCTCTACGCAGCCTACTCCTGGGCAAGAATGCTGTTGGGCTTGACAGCCTCTCTCTCATTGTCATTTACCTTTGACAAATGGTTCAGAGTCTCCTGGAGTGTAGGACCCTCCAGATGTCAGCTTTATTTTTTTATTTTTACTTATTTATTTTTTTGAGATGGAGTCTCGGAATGCATTGGTGCAATCTCAGCTCACTGCAACCTCCACCTCCTGGGTTCAAGCGATTCTCCTGCCTCAGCCTCCCGAGTAGCTGGGACTACAGGCGCCTGCCACCATGCCTGGTGAATTTTTGTATATGTAGTAGAGATGGGGTTTCAACCATGTTGTTCAGGCTGGTCTCGAACTCCTGACCTCGTGATCCGCCTGCCTGGGCCTCCCAACATGCTAGGATTACAGGCATGAGCCACCGCGCCCAGCCTATTTTTTTATTTTTTTATATTTGAGATGGAGTCTTGCTTTTGTTGCCCAGGCTGGAGTGCAGTAGCACGATCTCAGCTCACTGCAACCTTCGCCTCTTGGGTTCAAGCAATTCTCCTGCCTCAGCCTCCCGAGTAGCTAGGATTATAGGTGCCAGCCACCATGCCCAGCTAATTTTTGTATTTTTAGTAGAGATGAGGTTGCACCATGTTGGCCAGGCTGGTCTCGAACTCCTGACCTTGTGATCCACCTGCCTTGGCCTCCCAAAGTGCTGGGATTACAGGTATGAACCTCCACACCCGGCCAGCTTTATTGCCTCTAGAGCTGTGCTATCAAAATATGGTAGCCACATGTAGCTGTTTACAATTCATGAAAATTAAATAAAATTCAGTTCCTCAGTTGCATTAACTGCATTTCAAGATAATAGCTGTGTGTGGCCAGTGGCTACCATACTGGACAGTACAGCTCTAGAACATTCCCATTTCCACATCAATTTCTATTAGCACAGCTCTAGAGCCTTGATCCAATGATTCTCTCTACTTTTTCTGTATTAAGTTTTTTCAAATTAGAAGAAAAAGGGCTTTGATCCATTATCAGGCAGAAGGCAGGACAAATGCAGTGAACATAATGTCTCCTAAAAATGTCAAAAGGTCCTCAAACTCCATCAATATTAGAGAAATGCAAATTAACCATCCCAAGATCTATAGTTCACCTATATGATTGGGAAAAAAAGTTTGATGCACACTCTGTTGGAGGAGCTGTGGGTAGCCCACACCACCAGCTGCTCCGAGGTCTCTCCAGAGACACACCGCTGACCTAGTACACAGAATGAGGGCAGAGCAATGCCAAAGCAGCTGGGTGGGAACCAGTCTTCCCAAGTGGAATCCTCCTCATCCTCAAGACAGCAGCCACCCTCTCTTGAGCATGATGTGAAGCTCTCTCTTTGCAGGTATGGTCTCATTTCACCCTCCCAGTGGCTCTGTGAGGCTCGGCAAGGTTAGGCCCTGGTCCAATGTCACACAGCCAGCAAGCATAGATGCCAACCCATGTGCTCCCAACTCTAGAGCTCACAGCCATTGAGTTCGTTGTTCGTGCAACAATTATTTCTTCAGGGTCTATTTTGTGCCAGGTACCATCCTTGCAACCAGTGGGGGTCTCTAAAGCTTCCAAGTAGAGATCCAGGGCTCCAGCATCAGTCATACCCTACCCTTCTGGTGCCAGTCCCCTGGGAGGCTGACAGGGTTGGCAGAGAGGTAAATGCCACCACTTCAGCTTGTGGAACACGAGGGATGAACGATCTTCCAAAACCTCCCGTCAGGCCCAGGCAGGTGAAATTGCAAGGGAAGAGCTCATCACCACCTGCAGCTGTCCTCCGAGAAAGGCTGCCAGAGTCAGGAAGACCAGCAAGGGGGGCGGTGGTCTGGCTCCTGCAGATAGGAAGGCATGGCTTCTCAGCCATGCCTGGTGAAGATTCTAGGTCTCCCTGGCATGATTCAGGATCTTGCTAGTGGGGCTACCTAGTACTCACAGGGGTCTATTCTGATGCTTCCATCCTCCCCCCAGGAACCCCACAATCTGTTCTCTCTTGCTGAGCTCAAACGGAGATGCAGAACACCCTCCCTGGGGTGCCAGGAGATACGTGTTCCCCAGAGCAGGTTTTTCCAACTCAGCCTCCTCCCATCTCTCCCTTTCCATTGAAGGATTCTTAGCTGCCATTCAGAACAGAGACTATCATGAAGTCCGTAGCCACCAGACACATGGAAATATTTAATTAAAATTATATTAGACTTCATGAACCCCCACCCCATGCTCAGGACAGGTGAGCACAGGCAGTGTCTGGTCATTTCCATTTCCCCAACTCTTTTCTGGGAGACCTGTAGTCCAGAGAACAGGATCTCAAAGTGAGGTCTTTTCACATACAAATGGAGAAACTGAAGCTCAGAGCAGAAAAGTGACTAGCTCAGGATTACATAGCAGCCCAGTGAGAGAATCAGGCTTCCTGATTCCTTGTCTAGAATGATTCTCTGGAACTCAAGGTAGAGATGATCTGGGGCTTGAGTTACTGTCTGGACCAGGGAGAATTAGAGGTCTGCTGAGAAGTCTGCAGAACCCTAACATAGGAGAAAGTGGAGGAAATTGATCAATAGCAGTCAGTTTCTACTGCTCAGCAATCAAAGGATAAGAGAGATCTTATCAACTGTCGGAAGATGAGGCCCCTGCCTGCAAATCTGTGCATAGATGTTCACACTGCATCTCCAGGGTGATTTGCTACATTATTTTTTAATTTAATCTTTTGTATAGAAATCATTCACATAGTTTCAAATTTTAAAAGTATAAAAAAGTATATAGGGAAAATTCTCATCCTACCTCTGTCTCTCATCTGTTGAGAATCTTACCTTTCTTTTGCCCACAGGTAACCAATCACATTAAATAGCTTCTTGTATCCTTCCAGATTATACTTATGTAAATACAATGTGCAAATACGAATGTAAATCCTAACTTATCCCCCTCTATAGACTGTCCTTCACTTTGCTTGGACATTTCTTCCCTGCAGTGCAGAGAGCATGTCATTCTTTTTCTCAGCTGCATAGTAGTCCGTTGCACTGATGTATTCAACTAGTGCCCTATTAAAGACCATTTAGGTGGTTTCTAATCTTTGGCCAATGTAGGTATCCTGTAATGAAAATTCTGTGTGTACGCCATGTGGAACATGAGCCAGTTGATCTCTAGGATTAATTCCCAAAAGTGGAATCTTAGAGTAAAATAACATATGGATCTAAGAATTGGCTTGTGATTGCCAAATTGCCCTCCTTAGAAGCAATATCAATCAATTTAGACTCCCACTGCTATGTACAGGAGGGTCTGTCTACCCAAAACCCCACCAACAGTGTGTGTTATTAAACTTTCAGGTTGGAGGAAGGTGGTGGGGGGAAAATGGCAGATAGGAGGCGGGATTAACTTGCAGCTCCCAGCCAGCCAGACAGAGCAGTGTGTGGAGACTCACATCATGAACCTTTGCTCCAAGAACTACCACAGGTACATACCAGGAAAGCCGAGAGAATCCACAGTCTGCTTGCTTTCTCAGCTGACAGGTTTATGGCCTGGGGGAAGTTCTCAGCCCTGCTCATTGGCTGCCTGGAAATAAATTCATTCCTGGTGGGGGGACACAGTGGGAGTGAGACCAGCCTTTTGGGCTGCATGGGAGCTGGATGAGGCATGTGGCTGCTGGCTTTCCCCCCCTTCCCTGGCAACCTGTGTGATGCAGCAGAGGCAGCCATAATCACCCTGGAAACATCATTCCATTGGCCTAGGAACCACACCCTATCCCCCACAGCAGCCACAGCAAGCCCTGCCCAAGGAGGGTCTGAGCTCAGACACACCTAACCCTGCCCCAAGTAGAGAAAGACCCTGATGGTCTTTCTCTACTTGCCCTGGTAGCCAAAGATAAAGGACATAAATTCTTGGGAGCTCTATGGCCCTGCCTACCACCTGAGAAACCTGAATACTTATCCAAAGGTGACCTAGGGCAAGCTTGTATCCTCACCATAAACCACAGCTGATGAGCTCTTAAAGCACCACCTCCTGGCTGGAGGCCAACCAATATAAAACCAGCACACTAAACAAAAATAAAGCCAAGGATCTTCAGAGCCTACTTCGCTTCCTGAATACCTCCACTGGAGCAAGTGTTGGTATATCCATGGCTATATCCGACCTGAAGATGGATCACATCACAGGACTCTTTGCAGACACTCCCCAGTACCGGCCCAGAACCCAGTAGCTCTGCTGGGTGGCTAGATCCAGAAGAGAAATAACAATCACTGCAGCTTGACTCTCAGGAAGCCCCAACCCTAGGGGAAGGGGGAGAACACCACATCAAGTGAGCACCCTGTGGGACAAAAGAATCTGAACAGCAGCCCTTGAGTTCCAGATTTTCCCTCTGACACAGTCTTAACCAAAAGAGAAGGAACCAGAAAAACAATTCTGGTAATACAACAAAACAGTGTTCTTTAACACCCCCAAAAGATTACACTAGCTCACCAGCAATGGGTCCAAACCAAGAAGAAATCTCTGAATTGCCAGAAAAATAATTCAGAAGGTCAATTATTAAACTAATCAAGGAGGCACCAGAGAGGGGTGAAGTCCAACTTAAATTTGAAAAAAAAATGACACAGAATATGAATGGAAAAATCTCCAGTGAAATAGATAGTGTAAATAATCACAACTTCTGGAAATGGACTCCACTTAAAGAAATGCAAAATGCACTGGAAAGTCTCAGCAATAGAATCCAACAAGTAGAAGAAAGAACTTCAGAGCTCAAAGAAGACTTTCGAATTAACCCAATCAGACAAAGACAAAAAAGAATAATAATAATTAAAAAATGAACAAGGCCTCCAAGAAATTTGGGATTATGTTAAACATCCAAACCTAAGAATATGTGGTGTTCCTGAGGAAGAAGAGAAATCTAAAAGTTTGGAAATCATATTTGAGGGAATAATTGAGGAAAACTTCCCTGGCCTTGTTAGAGATCTAGACATCCAAATACAAGAAGCTTAAAGTACACCTGGGAAATTCATTGCAAAAAAGAACATCACCTAGGCACACAGTCATCAAGTTATCTAAAGTTGAGATGATGGAAAGAATCTTAAGAGCTGTGAGGCAAAAGCATCAGGTAATTTATAAAGGAAAACCTATCAGATTACAGCAGACTTCACAGCAAAAACCCTACAAGCTAGAACGGATTGGGGTCCTATCTTTAGCTTCCTGAAACAAAACAATTATCAGCCAAGATTTTTGTATCCAGTGAAACTAAGCTTCATAAAGGAAGGAAAGATACAAATGCTGACAGAATTTGCCACCACCAACCCAGCACTACAAGAACTGCTGAAAGGAGCTCTAAATTTTGAAAGAAATCCTCAAAATACACCAAAATAGAATCTCCTTAAAGCATAAATCTTACAGGCCCTATAAAACATAACATAATGAAAAAAAATCCAAAGTATTCAGGCAACAAATAGCATGATGAATAGAAAAGTACCTCACATCTCAATACTAACATTGAATGTAAATGGTGTAAATGCTCCACTTAAAAGATACAGAATGGCAGAATGGATGAGAATTCACCAAGTATCTGCTGTCTTCAAGAGACTCACCTGATACATAAGGATTCACATAAACTTAAGATAAAGGGGTGGAAAAAGATATTCCATGCAAATGAACACCAAAAGTGAGCACAGCTATTCTTAGATCAGACAAAACAAACTTTAAAGCAACAGTAGTTTAAAAAGACAAAGAAGAACATTGTATAATTATAAAAAGGACTAGTGCAACAGGATAATATCACATTCCTAAGTATGTATGCACCTAACCCTGGAGCTCCCAACTTTTAAATTTTTTTTTTTGAGACGAAGTCTTGCTGTCACCCATGCTGGAGTGCAGTGGCACTATCTCAGCTCACTACAACTTCCACCTCCCAGGTTCAAGTGATTCTCCTGTCTCAGCCTCCCGAGTAGCTGGGATTATAGGCGCCTGCCACCACACCCAGCTAATTTTTTGTATTTTTAGTAGAGATGGGGTTTCACTGTCTTAGCCAGGATGGTCTTGATCTCCCGAGCTTGTGATCCACCCGTCTCGGCCTCCCAAAGTGCTGGGATTAAAGACGTGAGCCACCGTGCCCGGCTGGAGCTCCCAAATTTTTAAAACCATTACTAATAGACCTAAGAAATGAGATAGACCAGCACTAGGCAAGTCATTAAGACAGAAAGTCAACAAAGAAACAATGCTCTTAAACTGTACCCTAGAACAAATGGAATTAACAGATATTTACGGAACATTCTACCCAACAACTATACATTGTTTTCTTCAGCACATGGAACATTCTCCCAGATAGACCATATGATAGACCAGAAAACAAGTCTCAGCAAATTTAAGAAAATTGGAATTATATCAAGTACTCTCTCATACCACAGTGGAATTGGGAATCAATTCCAAAAGGAACCCTCAAAACCATGCAAATACATGGAAATTAAATAACCTGCACGTGAATGAGCATTGTCAACAATGAAATGAAGATGGAAATTTAAAAATTCTTTGAACTGAACAGTAATAGTGACACAATCTATCAAAACTCTGGGATACAGCAAAAGCAGTGCTAAGAGGAAAGTTTATATCATTAAATGCCCGCATCAAAAAGTTACAAAAAGTTACATCAAAAAATAGACAATCTAAGGTCACACCTCAGGGAACTAGAGAAACAAAAACCAAACCCAAACCCAGCAGAAGAAAAGAAATAACTAAGATCAGAGCAGAACTAAATGAAATTAAAACAAACAGATATCGGGATCCTGGCAGATGGGAGGCAGGACTAGATTGCAGCTCTGGACAGAGCAGCATGCAGAGGCTTGCACTGAATTGTAGCTCCAGATTGACTGCAAGAACAAACCAGCAAGCCTGAGAGGACCCACAGACCTTCTGAAGGAAGCAGACTGCTCCTGCAGGACCCATGGAGACACCGCAAATACTGAGAGTGCCCCAACTGTGGAAGTGGGAAAGGGAGACCCTCCTCTCCCAAACACAACTCCTCCACTGGAGAAGCCGAAGATCTGTTGGCAGGAGAAGTTTCCAACTTTAACTGGAGCTAAATCAAGTTAGAGAACCAAGCCAAGTGAAATACAGGGGTAGAGGAAGCCACAGAAAGGCTCTGGGAGCTTGCTGGGTCCCCAAGCAGTTCATCCCTGCTGGCACCACAGGGATCCATCAGGAGGGTGGCCAGAGGAGCAGGGGGTAAAACTCCACAGGGTGAAGGAATTCTTTGGCTGAACTTTGTAACCATTTGAACCAGGCGAGAAGCCTCCTTACCAGAACTGGAGGAAGGGTATGAATCCTGCTTGTAGGGGCAGGGGCAGAACTAAAGTCCTTTTCTTTTGCAGCTGGGAGGCAGAAAGCCTTGGGCAAGTTTTCAAGGCCGTCTTGCCCTCGGCTTAGAAAGACTCAGGGCTATTGCTGGCGGAGGGGGTGGGGGGGCACAGTGGGAGTGAGACCGGCCCTTCAGTTTGCGTGGGAGCTGGGTGAGGCCTGTGACTGCTGGCTTTCCCCCCACTTCCCTGACAACCTGCATCACTCAGCAGAGGCAGCCATAATCCTCTGAGGTACACAACTCCAGTGACCTGGGAATCTCACTGCCATCTCCCACAGCAGCTGCAGCAAGACCTGCCCGAGGAGAGTCTGAGCTTAGACATGCCTATCCCCACCCCACCTGATGGTCCTTCCCTATCCACCTTGGTAGGGAAAGACAAAGGGCATACAGTTTTGGGAGTTCTAGGGCCTCACCCACTGCCAGTCCCTCTCCACACTACTACAGCTGATGCTTTCTGGAAAGCTGCACCTCCTGGCAGGAGGCCAACCAACACAAAAATAGAGCATTAAACCACCAAAGCTAAGGACCCTCATGGAGTCCATTGCACGCTCTGCCACCTCCACCAGAACAGGCACTGGTGGCTGAGACCCTTAGATAGTTCACATCACAGGATTCTGTGTAGACAACCCCCAGTACCAGCCCAGAGCCCAGTAGACTCACTGGGTGGCTAGACCCAGAAGAGAGATAACAATCACTGCAGTTCAGCTCACAGGAAGCCACATCCACAGGAAAAGGGGGAGAGTCGACAGCAAAGGAACACCCCATGGTACAAAAAAATCTGAACAGCAGCCTTCAGCCCTAGACCTTCCCTCTGACAGAGCCTACCCAAATGAGAAGGAACCAGAAAACCAACCCTGGTAATATGACAAAACAAGGCTTGTCAATGCTCCCTAAAAATCACATGAGTTCACCAGCAATGGGTCCAAACCAAGAAGAAATCCCTGATTTACCTGAAAAAGAATTCTGGAGGTTAGTTATTAAGCTAATTAGGGAGGGACCAGAGAAAGGCAAAGCCCAATGCAAGGAAATCCAAAAAATGATATAGGAAGTGAAGGGAGAAATATTCAAAGAAATAGATAGCTTAAAGAAAAAACAATAAAAAATTAAGGAAACTTTGGACACATTTTTAGAAATGCAAAATGCTCTGGAAAGTCTCAGCAATAGAATTGAACAAGTAGAAGAAAGAAATTTAGAGCTTGAAGACAAGGTCTTCAAATTAACCCAATCCAACAAAGACAAAGAAAAAAGAATAAGAAAATATGAACAAAGCCTCCAAGAAGTCTGAGATTATGTTAAATAACCAAACCTAAGAATAATCAACATCCCTGAGGAAAAAGAATTCTAAAAGCTTAGAAAACATATTTGGGAGAATAATCGAAGAAAACTTCCCCAGCCTTGCTAGAGACCTAGACATGCGATACAAGAAACACAAAGAACACCTGGGAAATTCATTGCACATTGTCATTGGGTTATCCAAAGTTAAGACGAAGGAAATAATCTTAAGAGCTGTGAGACAGAAGCACCAGGTAACCTATAAAGGAAAATCTATCAGATTAACAGCAGATTTCTCAGCAGACACCCAACAAGCTAGAAGGGATTGGGGCCCTATCTTTAGCCTCCTCAAACAAAACAATTATCAACCAAGAATTTTGTATCCAGCGAAACTAAACATCATATATGAAGGAAATATACAGTCATTTTTAGACAAACAAATGCTGAGAGATTTGCCATTACCAAGCCACCACTACAAGAACTGCTAAAAGGAGCTCTAAATCTTGAAACAAATCCTGGAAACACATCAAAACAGAGCCTCTTTAAAGCATAAATCATGCAGGAACTATAAAACAAAACACAAATTAAAAAGCAAAAACAAAAAAACCCAAAGTACACAGGCAATAAAGAGCATGATGAATGCAACAGTACCTCACATTTCAATACTAACATTGAATGTAAATGGCCTAAATACAGAACCTCAGAATGGATAAGAACTTATCAACAAACTGTCTGCTGCCTTCCGGAGACTCACCTAACACATAAGGACTCACATAAACTTAAAGTAAAGGGGTGAAAAAAGGCAATTCATGCAAATGGACACCAAAAGCAAGCAGGGGTAGCTATTCTTAGACAAAACAAACTAAAGCAACAGCAGTTAAAAGAGACAAAGAAGGACATTACATAATGGTAAAAGGCCTTGTCCAACAGGAAAATATCACAATCCTAAACATATATATGTACCTAACACTGGAGGTCCCAAATTTATAAAACAATTACTAACAGACCTAAGAACTGAGATTGCAACACAATGGTAGTGGGGGATTTCAATACTCCACTGACAGCACTAGACAGGTCATCAAGACAGAAAGTCAACAGAGAAACAATGGATTTAAACTATACCTTGGAACAAATGAACTTAACAGATATATACAGAACATTTCATCCAACAACTGCAGAATATACATTCTATTCTGCAGTTGTTGAATATACATTCTGCAGTTGTTGAATATACATTCTGCAGTTGTTGAATATACATTCTGCAGTTGTTGAATATACATTCAGCAGTTGTTGAATATACAACTGCAGAATATACATTCTATTCAACACCACATGGAACTTTCTCCAAGATAGACCATATGATAGGCCATAAAATGAGCTTTAATAAATTTAAGAAAATTGAAATTATATCAAGCACTCTTTCAGACCACAGTGGAATAAAACCAGAAACCAACTCCAAAAGGAACCTTCAAAACCACGCAAATATATGGAAATTAACCTGTTCCTGAATAAGCATTGGGTCAAAAACAAAATCAAGATGGAAATTAATTCTTCACTCTGAATTACAATAATGACACAACCTATCAAAACCTCTGGGATACAGCTAAGGCGGTGCTAAGAGGAAAGTTCATAGCCCTAAATGCCTACATCAAAAAGTCTGAAAGAGCACAAACAGACAATCCAAAGTCACACTTCAAGGAACTAGAGAAACAAGAACAAACCAAACCCAAACCCAAACCCAGCAGAAGAAAAGAAATAACCAAGATCAGAGAAGAACTAAATGAAAATGAAACAAAATAAATACAAAAGATAAATGAAACAAAAAACTGGTTCTTTGAAAAGATAAATAAAATTTATAGACTGTTAGCAAGACTAACCAAGAAAAGGAGAGAGAAAGTCCAAATAACCTAACTGAGAAAAGAAACAGGAGATATTACAACTGACACCACTGAAATACAAAAGATCATTCAAGGCTACTATGAACACCTTTATGCACATAAACTAGAAAACCTAGAAGAGATGGACAAATTCCTAGAAAAATACAACACTCCTAGCTTAAATCAGGGAGAACTAGATACCCTGAACAGACCAATAACAAGCTCTGAGATTGAAATGGTAATTAAAAAATTACCAACAACAAAAAAGTCCAGGACCAGATGGATTCACAGCAGAATTCTACCAAACATTCAAAGAATTGGTACCGATCCCTTTGACACCTTTCCACAAGATAGAGAAAGAAGGAACCCTCCCTAATTCATTCTGTGAAGCCAGCATCACCCTAATACCAAAACCAGGAAAGGACACAACCAAAAAAGAAAACTACAGACTGATATCCTTGATGAACATAGATGCTAAAATCCTTAACAAAATACTAGCTAACCAAATCCAACAACATATCAAAAAGATAATCCACCATGATCAAGTGGGTTTCATACTAGGGATGCAGGGATGGTTTAACATACGCAAGTCAATAAATGTGATACACCACATAAAGAGAATTAAAAACAAAAATCACATGATCATCTCAAAAGATGTAGAAAATGCATTTGACAAAATCCAGCATCCCTTTGTGATTAAAACCCTCAGCAAAACTGGCATACAAGGGACATATCTTAAGGCAATAAAAACCATCTATGACAAACCCACAGCCAACATAATACTGAATGGGGAAAAGTTGAAAGAATTTCCTTTGAGAACGGGAATAAGACAAGGATGCCCACTCTCACCACTCCTCTTCAACATAGTACTGGAAGTCGTAGCCACAGCAATCAGACAAGAGAAAGAAAGGGCATCCAAACTGGTAAAGAGGAAGTCAAACTGTTCCTGTTTGTTGACAATATGATCGTTTACCTTGAAAACCCTAAGGACTCCTCCAGAAAGCTCCTAGAACTGATAAAAGAATTCAGCAGTTTCTGGATACAAGATTAATGTACACAAATCAGTAGCTCTTCTATACACCAACAGCGACCGTGCGGAGAGTCAAATCAAGAACTCAACCCCTTTTACAATAGCTGCAAAACAACAACAACACAACAACAACAACAACAACAAAACCACCAAAACCAAAACCAAAAAAAACTTAGGAATATACCCAACAAAGGAGTCGAAAGACCTCTACAAGGAAAACTATAAAACACTACTGAAAGAAATCATAGTCCCTCTCCCTCTCCCTCTCCTCTCCCTCTCCATCTCCCTCTCTCTCCTCTCCCTCTCCTCTCCCTCTCCCTCTCCCCTTTCTTCGGTCTCCCCCCTCCTTCTTTTTTCGGTCTCCCTCTGTTGCGGAAGCTGGACTGTGCTGCCGTGATCTCAGCTCGCTGCAACCTCCCTGCCTCGGGCTCCTGTGACTCTCCTGCCTCGGCCTGCCGGGTGCCTGGGATTGCAGGCACGCGCTGCCACGCCTGAATGTTTTTTGTGTTTTTGGTGGAGACGGGGTTTCGCCGTGTTGACCGGGCTGGTCTCCAGCTCCTGGCCTCGAGTGATCTGCCTGCCTCGGCCTCCCAAGGTGCTGGGATTGCAGATGGAGTCTCGCTCACTCAATGCTCAATGTTGCTCAGGCTGGAGTGCAGTGGCGTGATCTTGGCTCGCTACAACCTCCACCTACCAGCCTCCTGCCTTGGCCTCTTAAAGTGCTAAGATTACAGCCTCTGCCCCGCCGCCACCCCATCTAGGAAGTGAGGAGCGTCTCTGCCTGGCCGCCCATCATCTGGGATGTGAGGAGCCCCTCTGCCCGGCCGCCCATCGTCTGGGATGTGAGGAGCACCTCTGCCCAGCTGCCTCATCTGGGAAGTGAGGAGCGCCTCTGCCCAGTCGCCCAACGTCTGGGAAGTGAGGAGCGCCTCTGCCCAGCCGCCCCATCTGGGAGGTGAGGAGTGCCTCTGCCCAGCTGCCACCCCATCTGGGAGGAAGTGAGGAGCACCTCTGCCTGGTCGCCCTGTCTGGGAGGTGAGGAGCGCCTCTGCCTGGCCACCACCCCGTCTGGGAGGAAGTGAGAAGCGCCTCTGCCTGGCCGCCCATTGTCTGGGATGTGAGGAGCGCCTCTGCCCGGCTGCCCCGTCTGGGAAGTGAGGAGCGCCTCTGCCCAGTTGCCCAACGTCTGGGAATTGAGGAGCGCCTCTGCCCGGCCGCCCCGTCTGGGAGGTGAGGAGTGCCTCTGCCCGGCTGCCACCCCGTTTGGGAGGAAGTGAGGAGCACCTCTGCCCGGCCGCCCCGTCTGGGAGGTGAGGAGTGCCTCTGCCTGGCCGCCACCCAGTCTGGGAGGAAGTGAGGAGCGCCTCTGCCTGGCTGCCCCATCTGGGAAGTGAGGAGTGCCTCTGCCCGGCCGCCACCCCATATGGGAAGTGAGGAGCGCCTCTGCCTGGCCACCCGGTCTGGGAGGTGAGGAGCGCCTTTGCCCGGCCGCCCCGTCTGGGAAGTGGGGAGTGCCTCTGCCCGGCCGCCACCCCGTCTGGGAGGAAGTGAGGAGCACCTCTGCCTGGCTGCCCTGTCTGGAAGATGAGGAGCACCTCTGCCCGGCCGCCCCGTCTGGGAGGTGAGGAGTGCCTCTGTCTGGCCGCCACCCCGTCTGGGAGGAAGTGAGGAGCGCCTCTGCCGGGCCGCCCCATCTGGGAAGTGAGGAGCGCCTCTACCTGGCCGCCCCGTCTGGGAAGTGAGGAGCGCCTCTGCCCAGCCGCCCCGTCTGGGAAGTGAGGAGTGCCCCTGCCTGGCTGCCACCCCGTCTGGGAGGAAGTGAGGAGCACCTCTGCCCGGCTGCCCCGTCTGGGAGATGAGGAGCACCTCTGCCCGGCTGCCCCGTCTGGGAGGTGAGGAGCGCCTCTGCCTGGCCGCCACCCCATCTGGGAAGAAGTGAGGAGCGCCTCTGCCCGGCCGCCACCCCGTATGGGAAGTGAGGAGCGCCTCTGCCTGGCCACCCCGTCTGGGAGGTGAGGAGCGCCTCTGCCTGGCCGCCCCATCTGGGAGGTGAGGAGCGCCTCTGCCCAGCCGCCACCCCGTCTGGGAGGAAGTGAGGAGCACCTCTGCCCGGCTGCCCCGTCTGGGAAGTGAGGAGCGCCTCTGCCCGGCCGCCCCATCTAGGAGGTGAGGAGCGCCTCTGCCTGGCTGTCACCCCAGCTGGGAGGAAGTGAGGAGTGCCTCTGCCCGGCTGCCCCATCTGGGAAGTGAGGAGCGCCTCTGCCTGGCCACCCCGTCTGGGAAGTGAGGAGTGCCTCTGCCCGGCCGCCCCGTCTGGGAGGTGAGGAGCGCCTCTGCCCGGCCGCCCTGTCTGGGAGGTGTACCCAACAGCTCCAAAGAGACAGCGACCATAGGGAGCAGGCCATGAGGACGATGGCGGTTTTGTTGAAAAGAAGAGGGGGAAGTGTGGGAAAAGGAAGGAGAGATCAGATTGTTGCTGTGTCTGTGTAGAAAGAGGTGGGCATAGGAGACTCCATTTTGTTCTGACTAGGAGAAATTCTTCTGCCTTGGGATGCTGTTGATCTATGGCCTTTCCCCCAGCCCCGTGCTCTCTGAAACATGTGCTGTGTCAACTCAGGGTTAAATGGATTAAGGGCGGTGCAAGATGTGCTTTGTTAAACAGATGCTTGAAGGCAGCATGCTCTTTAAGAGTCATCACCACTCCCTAATCTCAAGTACCCAGGGGCACAAACACTGCAGAAGGCCACAGGGTCCTCTGCCTAGGAAAACCAGAGACCTTTGTTCATGCGTTTATCTCCTGACCTTCTCTCCACTATTATCCTATGACCCTCCCATATCCCCCTCTCCGAGAAACACCCAAGAATGATCAATAAATACTTCATTAAAAAAAACCACAAAAACACAACAGTGAAAGCCCAAAGACAGTAGTAACTTATCTTCAATGGGCTGAGCAAAAGTAACTGTTAGGCTAGAATTCTATTACTGGAATAAGGGTAAAATAAAGCATTTTCAGACAAATAAAAAAAAGAATATTTGCCATCAAAAGAACTTCACTAAATACATTCTAAATAATATACTTCAGGCAGAAAGAAAATGATCCCAGATAGAGGGTCTGAAATGCAAAAGTGAATGTAGCAGTAAATATGTAGGTGAGTTTAGGCCAGGAGCAGTGGCTCACACCTGTAATCCCAGCACTTTGGGAGGCTGAGGTGGGGAGATGACTTGAAGTCAGGAGTTCGAGACCAACCTGGCCAACAAGGTGAACTCCATCTCTACTAAAAATACAAAAAAAAAAAAAAAAAAAAAAAGTAAAAGCTGGGTGTGGTCATGCCCTTGTAATCCCAGCTACTCAGGAGGCTGAGGCACAAGAACTGCTTGAACCCCTGAGGCAGAGGTTGCAGTGAACCAACACTGCACCACTGCACTCCAGCCTGGGTGACAGAGTGAGACTCTGCCTCAAAAAATATAGGTGCGTTTGAACAAATATTTACTGTCAAAATAATAATTAAAAAACCAAATAAATCAAACCAAAAATAAATAAATAAAAAAAAAAAGAAATCATAGATGACACAAACAAATGGAAACACATCCCATGCTCATGGATGGGTGGAATCAATATTGTGAAACTGACCATACTGCCAAAAGCAATCTACAAATTCAATGCAATTCCTATCAAAATACCACCATCACTCTTCACAGAGTTAGAAAAAACAATTCAAAATTCATATGGAACTAAAAAAGAGCCCACGTAGCCAAAGCAAGACTAAGCAAAATGATCAAATTTGGAGACATCACACTACCTGATTTCAAACTATACTATAAGGCCATAGTCTCCAAAACAGCATGGTACTGGTATAAAAATAGGCACATAGACCAATGGAACAGAATAGAGAACCCAGAAATAAACCCAAATACTTACAGCCAACTGATCTTCAACAAAGCAAACAAAAACAAAGTGGAGAAAGGACATCCTTTTCAACAAATGATGCTGGGATAATTGGCAAGCCACATGTAGAAGAATAAAACTGGATCCTCATCTCTCACCTTATACAAAAATCAACTCAAGATAGATTAAGGACTTAAACCTAAGACCCGAAACTATAAAACCTCTAGAAGATAACATTGGAAAAACCTTTCTAGACATTGGCTTAAGCAAGGATTTCATGACCAAGAACCCAAAAGCATATGCAATAAAAACAAACAAATACGAGCTAATTAAACTAAAAAGTATTTGTACAGCAAAAGGAACAGTCAGCAGAGTAAACTGACAACCCACAGAATGGGAGCAAATCCTCACAATCTACACATCTGACAAAGGACTAATATCCAGAATCTACAACGAACTCAAATCAGTAAGAAAAAAACAATCCCATCAAAAGTGGGCTAAGGACATGAATAGACAGTTCTCAAAAGAAGATATACAATGGCCGACAGACATGGAAAAATGCTCAACATCACTAATGATCAGGGAAATGCAAATCAAAACCACAATGCAATACCAAGTTGCTCCTGCAAGAATGGCCATAAGCTATCAAAAAACAGTAGAAGTTGACATGGATGTGGTGATCAGAGAACACCTCTACACTGCTGGTGGGAATGTAAACTAGTGCAGCTGCTATGGAAAACAGTGTGGAGATTCCTTAAAGAACTGAAAGTAGAACTACCATTTGATCCAGCAATCCCACTACTGGGTATCTACCCAGAGGAAAAGAAGTTATTATTTGAAAAAGATATTTGCACACACGTGTTTATAGCAGCACAATTCACAACTGCAAAATCGTGGAACCAACCCAAATGCCCATCAATCAACGAGTGGATCAAGACTTTGGTGTATATATATATATATATATATATATATATATGATGGAATGCTACTCAGCCATAAAAAGGAATGAATTAACAGCATTTGCAGTGACCTGGATGAGATTGGAGACTATTATTCTAAGTGAAGTAACTCAGGAATAGAAAATCAAACAACATATGTTCTCACTGATATGTGGGAGTTAAGCTATGAGGACACAAAGGAATAAGAACAATACAATTGACTTTGGAGACTTGAGGGGAAGAGTGGGAGGGGGACAAGGGATAAAAGACCACAAATATGGTGCAGTGCATACAGCTCAGGTGATGGGTGCACCAACATCTCACAAATCACCACTAAAGAACTTACTCATGTAACCAAATACCACCTGTACCTCAATAACTTATGGAAAAATAAAAATATAAAATTTTTTTAAAAAAGAAAAGAATGTAGATACCTAGAACTCATCCTGCAAAATCTGATATGTAGATCTAGTATGGGACAGGAATCTGCATTTTGTCAAAGAAAAAATCATTTATTAGCAAAAAGAGAAACAAAAAAAAATACAAAAGATAAACAAAAAGCTGGTTGTTTGAAAAGATCAATACAATTGATAGATCATTAGCAAGATTAACCAAGAAAAGAGAGATCCAAATAAGCTCAATTAGAAACAAAATGGGACGTTGGTGTGCATCCCACCTTCTAAGTGAAGATATGCCGGATGATTTGGTGGCTGGCAAGATGGTCAAATAGGAACAGCTCCGGTCTGCAGCTCCCAGTGAGATCAACACAGAAGGTGGGTGATTTCTGCATTTCCAACTGAGGTGCCCGGCTCATCTCATTGGGACTGGTTAGACAGTGGATGCAGCCCATGGAGGGCAAGCCAAAGCAGGGTGGGGTGTTGCCTCACCTGGGAAGTGCACAGGGTCGGGAAACTCCCTCCCCTAGCCAAGGGAAGCCGTGAGTGACTGTGCCGTGAAGAATGGTGCATTCCAGCCCAGATACTATGCTTTTCCCATGCTCTTCGCAACCCACAGACCAGGAGATTCCCTTGGTTGCCTACACCACCAGGGCTCTGGATTTCAAGCACAAAACTGGGTGGCCATTTGGGCAGACACCAAGCTAGCTGCAAGAGTTTTTTTTTTTCTCATACCCCAGTGGCACCTGGAACACCAGCAAGATAGAACCGTTCACTCCCCTGGAAATGGGGCTAAAGCCAGGGGAGCCACCTGGTCTAGTTCAGTGGATACCACCCCCATGGAGCCCAGCAAGCTAAGATCCACTGGCTTGAAATTCTCGCTGCCAGAACAGCAGTCTGAAGTCGACCTGGGACGCTCAAGCTTGGAAGAGGGAGGGGCGTCCGCCATTACTGAGGCTTGAGTAGGTGGTTTTCCCCTAACAGTGTAAACAGAGCTGCCAGGAAGTTCAAACTGGGCAGAGCCCACCACAGTGCTGCAAAGCTGCTGTAGCCAGACTGCCTGTCTAGATTCTTCCTCTCTGGGCAGGCCATCTCTGAAAGAAAGGCAGCAGCCCCAGTCAGGGACCTGTAGATAAAACTCCCATCTCCCTGGGACAAAGCATCTGGGGGAAAGGGCAGCTGTGGGTGCAGCTTCAGCAGGCTTAAACATTCCTGCCTGCTAGCTCTGAAGAGAGCAGTGAATCTCCCAGCACAGCGCTCAAGCTCTGCTGAGGGACAGACTGCCTCCTCAAGTGGGTCCCTAACCCCTGTGCCTCCTGACTGGGAGACACCTCCCAGCTGGGGTCAACAGACAGCTCATACAGGAGAGCTCCAGCTGGTATCTGGTGGGTGCCCCTCTGGGACAAAGCTTCCAGAGGAAAGAACAGGCAGCAGTCTTTGCTGTTCTGCAGCCTCCACTAGTGATACCCAGGCAAACAGGGTCTGGAGTGGACCTCCAGCAAACTCCAGCAGACCTGCAGCAGAGGGGCCTATTAGAAGGAAAACTAACAAACAGAAAGGAATAGTATCAACATCAACAAAAAGGACATCCACACAAAAACCCCATCCGAAGGTCACCAACATCAAAGACCAAAGTTAGATAAATCCACAAAGATGAGGAAAAACCAGCACCAAAAGGCTGAAAATTCCAACAACCAGAACACCTCTTCTCCAAAGGATCACAACTCCTCACCAGCAAGGGAACAAATCTGGATGGAGAATGAGTTTGACGAATTGACAGAAGCAGGCTTCAGAAGGTTGGTAATAACAAACTCCTCTGAGCTAAAGGAGCATGTTGTAACCCAATGCAAGGAAGCTAAGAACCTTGAAAAAAGGTTAGAGGAATTGCTAACTAGAATAACTAGTTTAGAGAAGAATATAGATTACTTGACGGAGCTGAAAAACACAGCACAAGAACTTCATGAAGCGTACACAAATATCAATAGCCAAATCGATAAAGTGGAAGACAGGATATCAGAGATTGAAGATCAACTTAATGAAATAAAACATGAAGACAAGATTAGAGAAAAAAGAATGACAAGGAATGAACAAAACCTCTAAGAAATATAGGACTATGTGAAAAGACCAAACCAAAGTTTGATTGGTGTACATGAAATGGAATGGAACCAAGCTGGAAAACACTCTTCAGGACATTATCCAGGAGAACTTCACCAACCTAGCAATTCAGGCCAACACGGAGATTCAGGAAATAATGGGACCACCACAAAGATACTTCTCGAGAAAAGCAACTCCAAGACACATAATTGTCAGATTCACCAAGGTTGAAATGAAGGAAAAAACGTTAAGGGCAGCCAGAGAGAAAGGTCGGGTTACCCACAAAGGGAAGCCCATCAGACTAACAGCTTATCTCTCGGCAGAAACTCTACAAGCCAGAAGAGAGTGGAGGCCAATATTCAACATTCTTAAAAGAATTTTCAACCCAGAATTTCATATCCAGCCAAATTAAGCTTCATAAGCAAAGGAGAAATAAAATCCTTTACAGACAAGCAAATGCTGAGAGATTTTGTCACCACCAGGTCTGCCTTACAAGAGCTCCTGAAGGAAGCAGTAAATATGGAAAGGAAAAACTGGTACCAGCCACTGCAAAAACATACCAAATTGTAAAGACTATCAGCACTATGAAGAAACTGCATCAACTAATGGGCAAAATAACCATCTAGCATCATAATGTCAGGATCAAATTCACACATAACAATATTAACCTTAAATGTAAATGGGCTAAATGCCCCAATTAAAAGACACAGACTGTCAAACTGGATAAAGAGTGAAGACCCATCAGTGTGCTATATTCAGGAGACCCATCTCACATGCAAAGATACACATAGGCTCAAAATAAAGGAATGGAGGAATATTTACCAAGCAAATGGAAAGAAAAAAAAGCAGGGGTTGCAATCCTAGCCTCTGATAAAACAGACTTTAAACCAACAAAGATAAAAAAAGACAAACAAGGGCATTACATAGTGGTAAAGGGATCAATGCAACAAGAAGAGCTAACTATCCTAAATATATATGTACCCAATACAGGAGCACCCAGATTTATAAAGCAAGTTCTTAGAGACCTACGAAGAGACTTAGACTCCCACACAATAATTGTGGGAGACTTTAACACCCCACTGTCAATATTAGATAGATCAACGAGACAGAAAATTAGCAAGAATATTCAGGACTTGAATTCAGCTCTGGACCAAGCAGACCTAATAGACGTCTACAGAACTCTCCACCCCAAATCAACAGAATATACATTCTTTTCAGCACCATATCGCACTTATTCTAAAATTGACCATATAATTGGAAGTAAAACACTCCTCAGCAAATGCAAAAGAACAGAAATCATAACAAACAATCTCTTAGACCACAGTGCAATCAAATTAGAACTCAGGATTAAGAAACTCACTCAAAACCACACAACTACATGGAAACTGAACAGTCTGCTCCTGAATGACTACTGGGTGAATAACAAAACTAAGACAGAAATAAATAAGTTCTTTGAAACCAATGAGAACAAAGACACAACATACCAGAATCTCTGGGACACATTTAAAGCAGTGTGTAGAGGGAAATTTATAGCACTAAATGCCCACAAGAGAAAGCAGGAAAGATCTAAAATCAACACCCTAACATCACAATTAAAAGAACTACAGATGTAAGAGCAAACAAATTCAAAAGGTAGCAGAAGACAAGAAATAACTAAGACCAGAGCAGAACTGAAGAAGATAGAGACACAAAAAAAATCCTTCAAAAAAATAAATGAATCCAGGAGCTGGTTTTTTGAAAAGATCAACAAAATAGACCGCTAGCAAGACCAATAGAGAAGAAAAGAGAGAAGAATCAAATAGACACAATAAAAAATTATAAAGGGGATATCACCACCGATCCCACAGAAATACCAACTACCATCAGAAAATACTATAAACACCTCTACGCAAATAAACTAGAAAATCTAGAAGAAATGGATAAATTCCTGGACACATACACCCTCCCAAGACTAAACCAGGAAGAAGTCAAATCCCTGAATAGACCAATAACAAGTTCTGAAATTGAGGCATTAATTAATAGCCTACCAATCAAAAACAGCCCAGGACCAGATGGATTCACAGCTGAATTCTACCAGAGGTACAAAGAGGAGCTGGTACCATTCCTTCTGAAACTATTCCAAACAACCGAAAAACAGGGACTTGTCCCTAACTCATTTTATGAGGCCAGCATCATCCTGATACCAAAACCTGGCAGAGAAACAACAAAAAAAGAAAATTTCAGGCCAATATCCCTGATGAACATTGAGGCGAAAATCCTCAATAAAATACTGGCAAACTGAATCCAGCAACACATCAAAAAAGCTTATCCACCACGATCAACTTGGCTTCATCCCTGGATTCAAGGCTGGTTCAACATATGCAAATCAATAAACGTAATCCATCACATAAATAGAACCAATGACAAAAACCACATGATTATCTCAGTAGATACAGAAAAGATCTTTTATAAAATTCAACAGCCCTTCAAGCTAAAAACCCTCAATAAACTAGGTATTGATGGAATAAGGGCTATTTATGACAAACCCACAGCCAGTATGACACAAAATGAGCAAAAGCTGGAAGCCTTCCCTTTGAAAATTGGCACAAGACAAGGATGCTCTCTCTCACCACTCCTATTCAACATAGTATTGGAAGTTCTGGCCAGGGCAATCAAGCAAGAGAAAGAAATAAAGACTATTCAAATAGGAAGAGAGGAAGTAAAATTGTCTCTATTTGCAGATGATATGATTGTATATTTAGAAAATCCCATCTCTCAGCCCAAAATCTCCTTAAGCTGACAAGCAACTTCAGCAAAGTCTCAGGATACAAAACCAATGTGCAAAAATCACAAGTATTCCTATACACCAATAATAGCCAAATCATGAGAACTCCCATTCACAATTGCTACAAAGAGAATAAAATACCTAGGAATCCAACTTACAAGGGATGTGAAGGACCTCTTCAAGAAGAACTATAAACCACTGCTGTAGGAAATAAGAGAGGACACAAATAAATGGAAAAACATTCCATGATCATGGATAGGAAGAATCAATATTGTGAAAATGGCTATACTGCCCAAAGTAATTTATAGATTCAATGCTATCCCCATCAAGCTACCATTGACTTTCTTCACAGAATTAGAAAAAACTGTTTTAAATTTCATATGGAACCAAAAAAGAGCCCATAAAGCCAAGACAATCCTAAGCAAAAAGAACAAAGGTGGAGGCATCACACTACCTGACTTCAAACTATGCTACAAGGCTACAGTAACCAAAACAGCATGGTACTGGTACCAAAACAGATATATAGACCAATGGAACAGAACAGAGGCCACAGAAATAATGCTACACATCTACAACCATCTGATCTTTGACAAACCTGACAAAAACTAGCAATGGGGAAAGGATTCCCTATTTAATAAGTGGTGTTGGGAAAACTGGCTAGCCATATGCAGAAAACTGAAACTGGACCCCTTCCTTACACCTTACACAAAAATTAACTCGAGATGGATTAAAGACTTAAACGTAAGACCTAAAACCATAAAAACCCTAGAAGAAAACTTGTGCAATACCATTCAGAACATAAGGCATTGGCAAAGACTTCATGACTAAAACACCAAAAGCAATGGCAACAAAAGCCAAAATTGACAAACGGGATCTAATTAAACTAGAGCTTCTGCATAGCAAAAGAAACTATCATCAGAGTGAACAGGCAACCTACAGAATGGGAGAAAATTTTTGCAATCTATCCATCTGACAAAGGGCTAATATCCAGAATCTACAAAGAATTTAAACAAATTTACAAGAAAAAAAAAGCCCATCAAAAAGTGGGCAAAGGATATGAACAGAGACTTCTCAAAAGAAGACATTTATGCGACCAACAAACATTTGAAAAAAAGCTCATCACTGGTCATTAGAGATGTGCAAATCAAAACCACAATGAGATACCATCTCACGCCCATTAGAATCACGATCATTAAAAAGTCAGGAAACATCAGATGCTGGAGAGGATGTGGAGAGATAGGAACGCTTTTACACTGTTGGTGGGAGTGTAAATTACTTCATTATGGAAGACAGTGTGGTGATTCCTCAAGGATCTAGAACCAGAAATACCATTTGACCCAGCACTGACATTACTGGGTATATACCCAAAGGATTATAAATCATTCTACTATAAAGATACATGCACACATATGTTTACTGCAGCACTATTCACACTAGCAAAGACTTGAAACCAACACAAATGCCCATCAATGATAGACTGGATAAAGAAAATGTGGCACATATACATCATGGAATGCCATGCAGCCATAAAAAGGGATGCATTCATGTCCTTTGTAGGGATATGGATGAAGTTGGAAACCATCATTCTCAGCAAAGTAACACAGGAACAGAAAACCAAACACTGCATGTTCTCGCTCATAAGTGGGAGTTGAACAATGAGAACACATGGACACAGGGAGGGGAACATCACACACCGGGGCCTGTTGTAGGGTGGGGGAATAGGGGAGGGATAGCATTAGGTGAAATACCTAATGTAGATGATGAGTTGATGGGTGCAACAAACCACCATGGGACATGTATACCTATGTAACAAACCTGCACGTTCTGCACGTGTATCCCAGAACTTAAAGTATAATTACAAAAACAAAAAACAAAATGGAAGAGATTACAAGCAATACCACAGAAATACAAAAGATCATTCAAGGCTACTATGAACACCTTTACACACATTAACTAGAAAACATAGAGGAAATGGATAAATTCCTGGAAATATACAACCTTTGTAGATTAAACAGGAAGAAATAGAAACTCTGAACAGACCAATAACAAGCAGTGAGATTGAAATAATTAAAATGTTACCAACAAAAAGTCCAGGACCAGATGGATTCACAGCTGAATTCTATCAGGCATTCAAAGAAGAATTGGTACCAATCCTATTGACACTATTCCATGAGATAGAGAAAGAGGGAATCCTCCCTAAATCATTCTTTGAAGCCAACATCACCCTAATACCAAAACCAGGAAAGGATATAACAAAAAAAGAAAACCACAGACTAATATCTGTATCACAGATGCAAAAATCCTCAACAAAATACTAACTGAATCCAACAGCATATCAAAAGGATAATCTACCGTGATTAAGTGGGTTTCATAACAAGGGTGCAGGGATGATTCAACATCTGCAAGTCAATAAATGTGATACACCATATAAACAGAATTAAAAAGAAAAATCACATGATCTCAATAGATGCAGAAAAAACATTTGACAAAATCCAGCATCCCTTTATGATTGAAACTGTTAGCAAAATTGGCATAAAAGGGACATAGCTTAAGGTAATAAAAGCCATCTATGACAAACCCACAGCCAACATTATACTGAATAAAGAAAAGTTGAAAGCATTCCCACTGAGAACTGGAACAAGACAAGGATGCTCACTTTCAGCACTTCTATTCAACACAGTACTGGAAGTCCTAGCCAGAACAAGCAGACAAGAGAAAGAAAGGGCATCCAAGTGGGTAAAGACAAAGTCAAACTGTTTCTGTTTGCTGATGACATGATTGTATACTTAGAAAACCCTAAAGACTCATCCAAAAAGCTCCTAAAACTGATAAATGAATTCTGCCCAATTTCAGAATACAAAATTAATGTACACAAATCAGTAGCTGTGTTTTACACCAACAGTGACCAAGCTGAGAATCAAATCAAGAACTCAACCCTTTTTACAATAGCTGCAAGAAAATAAAATATCGAGAAATATACTTAACCAAGGAGGTAAAAGACCTCTATAGGGAAAACAACAAAACATTGCTGAAAGAAATTGACACATGATGTTGTTCCATTGACACAAACAAATGGACACACATCCTATGCTCGTGAACGGGTAGAGTTAATATTGTGAAAATAGCCATACTGCCAAAAACATTCTACAAATTCAATGCAAATTCTCAAAATAGCACCATCATTCTTCACAGAACTAGAAAAAACAATCCTAATTGCATATGCAACCAAAAAAGAGTCCACACAGTCAAAGCAAGACTAAGCAAAAAGAACACATCTGGAGGCATCACATTAGCTGACTTCGAACTATACTATTAGGCCATAATCACCAAAACAGCATGGTATTGGTATAAAAATGGGCATAGAGGCCAATGGAACAGAATAGAGAACTCAGATATAAAGCTAAATACTTACAGTCAACTGATCTTCAACCAAACAAATAAAAACAAAGTGGGGGAAAGGACACCCTATTCTACAAATGGTGCTGGGATAATTGGCAAGCCACATGTAGAAGAATGAAACTGGATCCTCGTCTCTCACCTTATACAAAAAGCAACTCAAGATGGATCAAAGACTTAAATCTAAGACCTGAAACCGTAAAAATTCTAAAACATCAGAAAACCCCTTCTATTCTAAAAAATAAATAAAAAAGCAGTTGTTAATGGTCAGGGGCACATCCCTCCCACTTTCATCGGTTCCTACCCCACAAGGGGAAAGTGAGATCTTCCAGTTAGGAGCAGTTTGGTGAGAAGAGTGGCTAGAGCTGGAATAACTGTCTGCATGGCTGCACTGTGGTATCAGAGTGAAGAAAAGAAGTCAGGATAGTGTGGAGGGCACAGTTGCAAGTTGAGTCTTTCCATGAGACAATGTGGGGAGTATTCTTCCTACTAGGTTTAGATAGATCAATGTGCCAAAGTTAAAGAAAAAAAATCCAAATAATCAGCAGTTCAAACACTATTGAATTTCAAACTTCTCCCACCGAGATAGCTCAAACAGCAGTAACAATCTAGATCTTTCCAGGAAGTGAAGGTAGAGCCCCTGGCATTCCTCCTGAGAGCCCTGTGTTAGGCCCTAGAAGTATCTGCTGCTGCTGCAGTTGCTGCTGTTGCTCCATTTGCAACTTCTCAGTCTCAAAGACAAGGGGAAGAACCGGGATCATAAAGGAAGTGGTCCCAGTCCACAAGGCTGCCCTGGAAAACCTGTACATTTTTTGAGCCACAAAGAGGAAGAGATCAAATGTGGCTCCAGCCACGGACCGGACCCTCTCTGGAAACATCTCTGTCAGGCCCCATAGTCTCTCTGACAGGGTCTCCTCTAGCTCCTTGTCGTCATCCTCCTCCAGCTCCTCCTCAGTCTTCACCGCTTTGCCTTTCCGGAGCAACTCGTCTGGGGATGTCTGGGGATGGGAGTTCCCCTGTGCCGACAGCAGCCACGGTGACAGCCATGTAGTCATGCAGTCTGTATTTTTAAAAGCCCCAAGGTAATTCTGATGTAGGCTGCAGCTTGAGAAGCAGAGCTTGAAGAGCATTCAGAATCTTGGCTTTGAGTCCCAGCTGGTGGGATGGAGGCTGTAAGCTCCTACTCTTTCCCGTGGTCCTCATTACAGCCCCTTCTTCTAGCCCCAGCAGCCTCCCTCTTGCCCCAGCTGCCCTGTGATCTCTGCTTGGACAGAGCTCTCTTGCCCAGACCAATTGCCCTGAGATGGTCCAAGAAGTAAGTGGTCAGTGAAGGCTGGCCCTGCCTCTGTCCCCACTGGGTCGCTTCTGCAACTGTTATCCTCCTAGCGGTTAGCCCCATGCAAAGTATGAACTGACACACTACTCAGTTGCTTTGAAAAGGATGCATCTCCCTGGCTATCGGCTTGTGACTGTCAGCTTTAGGTGACAGAAATCAGGCTCCAGTGACAGCATCTGCCAGAGCTTGGAAATTCAAGGTCCCCAAGGGAATGAAAGAAGAAGGAGAAGATGAAGACATTTAGACAAGCGTGGCTGCTGGCCCTCCCAGCAGTCAGGCCCTGCATCCACACTGACATCACCTGGGGAACTTCACAACACCTGGGCATCTGGATGGACCTCACCCCAGGCCAACAGAGAACCCCTGGAGTGGGGGCTTGAATGCTGACCATTTCTCAAGAGCTGGGGTGATGCAAATATGATTGCTTTAACTTAGCACTTCTCTAACTTGAAGGACAGTAGGGATCTCTGGGGATCTTGTTAAAATGCAGGGCCTGATTCAGTGGGTCTGGGGTGGAGACCACATTTCTGCATTCTAACAAAACTCACCAATTACTTTGCCAAATGACCATTTTTGTCTATGTAACCAGATTTCTTGTTTGATTTGGTAAGCACAATATTTAGATTATTAAAGGGAAATTCACGCTTGCTTAAGAAACTTTACTAGCAGAAAGTCAGTTGCCAGCAATTCATTTGACAATTTGAGTTTATGCTAACTTTTCATATAAGATATTTCAATTCAGCCGGCCAGCCCTTGAGGGGGAACGTGACTACATAGGTAGGTCTTTGGGTGAGGCCCCAACTGTCCCAGAACCTCCCAAATTCATCAGGCTCTGCCGTCACCTCTTTTACATTTGGAGGATCTGCTGCTAAAAGTGTTTGAAAACTAGATCTTTGTATCCAAATGGTGCATTTGACATTTGGGAAACGTGAGGCTCAGAGAAGTTAAGCACGTTGCCTGAGGTTGCACAGCCTAGGCCATCAGCCCAGAGAGATGCTGTACTCAGGCAGACCCAAGCCCATGGCTCAGCAGCCCCTGATGCCCCAGGCTCACCTTCCTGGTGGTGGGATTGCACAGCTGACAGCCCAGAGGGTGCCCAGACTGAAGGCAGTGCCTGGAGGAGTTTGGAGTCAGCACCCTCAATTCCCCCCTACAACCCTAGTTCCATGGACTGTCTCCCTCTGAGGCTTCCCTGGTCCCATCTCCCTCCTTCTTAGCAGTGGCAACAAAGACTACTTATTTAATCTTAGGTTCACTGAGGGCTTTAGAGGCCAGAGAACAGATGCCTGTGCCTGCCAGTCATCTTCCACCTTGTTCTGGAAAGGGGCAATCCTCCTGTGGCCATGAATGACCATTGTGTTGGAACCAAGGTAGCAGCAACATCATCAAAGCTGCAGTGAAGGCAGCAGCTAATACCAGGTATGAGCAACTCAGCCCTCACCTGGAGGACAAACATGCACTCCTGTAAGGCTGGACTGTCCCTACCTTGTCCTGGGGGAAGCCACCTTAGCAGGGGCAGGAAGTATCCTTCAGTGGGGAAGGAAAGAGAAGGGAAGGGGTATGGGGATGAAACGCCTATCCCAGAGCCCATTTGCAGTAACTGACTGGTGAGACTCAAACACTGCCCCAGAAACCAGGGGGAGGATTAGCTCTGCAGCCTTCCCGAGCACCTGTAGATCCCCAGTGCTACTTGTGACCTATTAGACCTGTCTATTATAGAGCTTGAGGGTAGGACATGCCTTCAGAAGTTCATCTGCCCAAGCTTCTGCCTTTAGGTGGGCTGCTGACTTTCATGTTCATTGCACAGATGAGGCAACTGAACCCTAAGAGGTGAGTCAGTGGAGGAAGAAAGCCCTGAACCTGGCCCCCTGCCTTCTGATTCAGGGATGGACTGTGTCCCCAGGTGTCTTTCCCATATGACCTTTCCTCCCTTCCTCTGGTCTCCCAGTGGGGAACAGGCTGGACAGGACAGGTGTCAAGGGCTAAACAAAGCCAGGGAAATTGGAGTGGAAATGACCAGGAACCTTCTGTGGGGGATTTCGAGGACAGAGCAACTTCTGGGGTATGGGGCTGAACTCAGGCCTGCAGGGTTGGAGAGCTCCTGCTGAGGACATTTAGCTGAGGGCTCCCAGCAGCCTTGGGGGTGAGCAGGGGCAGGCATGATCCGAGCCCAGCTGTGGGAGGCTGGGAACCTTTCAGGTGGGCACTCTGTCTTGGCATGAGGCCTCAAGGGATGCACAAAGACCAGTACCAGACAAGACTAGCTGATGCTGCTGTGCCCTCTGAGTGTTTACAGTGTGGGTGGGGACTCCTCCCTGCCATGACCATTGACCCAATCTGTTGCGGGAAGTCAGGGACCCTGAACGGAGGGACTGGCTGAAGCCATGGCAGAAGAATGTGGATTGTGAAGATTTCATGGACATTTATTAGTTCCCCAAATTAATACTTTTATGATTTCTTACGCCTGTCTTTACTGCAATCTCTAAACATAAATTGTGAAGATTTCATGGACACTTATCACTTCCCCAATCAATACCCTTGTGATTTCCTATGCCAGTCTTTACTCTCTTAATCCTGTCATCTCGTAAGCTGAGGAAGATGTATGTCACCTCAGGACCCTGTGATGATTGCGTTAACTCCACAAATTGTAGAGCATGTGTGTTTGAACAATATGAAATCTGGGCACCTTGAAAAAAGAACAGGATAACAGCAATGTTCAGGGAACAAGAGAGATAACCTTAAACTCTGACCACCGCTGAGCCAGGCAGAACAGAGCCATATTTCTCTTATTTCAAAAGCAAATGGGAGAAATATCGCTGAATTCTTTTTCTCAGCAAGGAACATCCCTAAGAGAATGCGCCCCTGAGGGTAGGCCTCTAAAATGGCCCCCTTGGGTGTGGCCGTCTTCTGTGGTCGAAACTGTAGGGATGAAATAAGCCCCAGTCTCCCATAGCACTCCCAGGAAATTCCCACCTAATAAATTTTGGTCAGACCGGTTGCTCTCAAACCCTGTCTCCTGATAAGATGTTATCAATGACAATGGTGCCTGAAACTTCATTAGCAATTTTAATTTCACCCCAGTCCTGTGGTCCTGTGATCTCGCCCTGCCTCCATTTGCCTTGTGATATTCTATTACCTGGTGAAGCACATGATCTCTGTGACTACACCCTATTCGTACACTCCCTCCCCTTTTCAAAATCACTAATAAAAACTTGCTGGTTTCACGGCTCGGGGGGCATCACTGAACCCACTGACATGTGATGTCTCCCCCGGATGCCCAGCTTTAAAATTTCTCTCCTTTATACTCTGTCCCTTTATTTCTCAACCTGGCTGATGCTTAGGGAAAATAGAAAAGAACCTATGTGACTATCGGGGGCAGGTTCCCTGATACCAATCAAAACATCAGATGCAGGTGGTACCAGAGCAGTGTCCAGCTGCAGGTCCTGCACGTTCCCACTCCAGTGGGATGCCTCTACCTTTGCCCTTTGGGGTCTTTGACACTCTACCCTTCTGTTGAGGCATGAGTATGGTGCTCAGGAGTAGGTGCACTGGGGTCCAAGTTCACCTCCACCACTTCCTAGCTGGGCAATTCACTGACAGCAGCATCTGAAGAACCAGGAATGGCCAGGCTCAGTCTCCAAAGGTCCTGCGAGGCAGAACCCACATCCCTGACAGTTCTGTAGGCAAAGAAATGGAGATGCTGGAGAAGGAGAGTAAATTTCTGGATCTGATGTAAATAGTTTTCCTAGTGCTGTAACCTCCATAAATTGATATTATTGTGCACCCTGATCAATTTTGAGGATACGTATTGACATCGTCCCCATTTCACCAATAAAGGATTCATTTGAAAAAAAAAAAGAAATGGAGGTACTTTCATGTTCCCCCATCCCTACCCTGGGACATCTCGCTTTTCTCATGTGTGGAACAGGCATAGCATTAGGACCTACCACTCAGAGATAAACTGAGCATTTGGTGAGATGGTCCACAGAAAGGATGCAGTCTGATGAAGCCCTGCTGTTCTGTAAGTGATTCTTTGTCATTGTCATTGTCTTTGGGATGAGGAGGAATGGGAGATCTTAGAGGAAGCATCGCTGGGGGAGGGAAAAAGAGCTGAGGAGAAGAGGTCCAGCTGCCCACCCCCAAGACCTACAGGGAGGAAGAAACAGAGGCAGGTCATCAGTTTCCAGTTGGAAAGTGGTTAGGGCCAGCTGCAAGGATGAGGGACTCTGTTGGGGTCAGGAGAGGGTTGCCCAGTGGGGTGGCAGGTGATCTGTCTCAAGGTTTTCCAACCAGCCCTGCCCGCCTGTCTCCAAAACCTCCTTATTTTATAGAGACCCCTGTAGGTTTCCTGTACCCAGCCAGGGCCAGGTACAAGCACCAGGACTGTGAAAGCACATGGTCTGAACAGCTCAGCAGACCTGCCTCAGCATGTGGCTGATTTTTGTCAACAGCTCTAGTCATTGGAGCTGTGTCTTTTTCATCCTTTAATTGGAAGTGGGATTTTTCTATTTCTGAAAGGACTGGGCTGGGGAGGAAGGTTGCAGCGCGGACAGCACCCAGCCAGCCTGAGCAGCAGTGAAAATGTTTTCTCTGTCCTAATTTGAAAAACCAACTGAAAAACAGACCTCCCGGCTGACTCAGGGCCATTATCACTAATTACATTCATGAGGCACTAACCTCTGCCTAGAAAAGTTCCGATGGCAGCAACTCGAGAGCAAGCTACACATTGAGGGAGGGAGAGAAGCGGTCTTGCTGCAGACCTGCTTGTGTCTCAGAGGCTACAGTTTTCTGGGAGGGGGCACGGGCTCAGGGGAAGGAAGCCCCCGACCACACTGCAAGGAGGCGCTGTGAGACAGGGGTCTTATCCCAGGGTTGGGGGAACATGACGATGTCTTCATCTCTGCAGAGCATCAGGGATGTGGATTCTGCTTCGTAGGATCTTTGGAGACTGAGCCTTCCTACTCTTGGTTCTCAGGATGCTGCTCTCATGAAGTTTCTTTTCTTCGCTTTTCGAGATAGGATCTCACTGTCACCCAGGCTGGAGTGCAGTGGTGTGATTTTGGCTCACTGCAGCCTCAACCTCTAAAGCTCAAGCAATCCTTTCACCTCAGCCTCCCAAGTAGCTGGGACTACAGGTGCATGCCATCATGCCTGGCTAATTTTTTGGTAATTTTTGTAGAGACAGGGTTTTGCCATGTTGCCCAGGCTCGTCTGGAACTCCTTGGCTCAAGTGATCCATCTGCCTCGGCCTCCTAAAATGCTGGGATTACAGGCGTGAACCACTGTGCCCGGCCCTCAGGAAGTTTCTGTTCTAAGGCAGAACACATTGATTTGGACACACATTAAAAGTCTCAATTTCAGAAACATTTAGTATAAGCTGAATGTAGTTGTTAAAAATAACAAGGTAGCACTTATATGAAAGAACCCAAAAAGATATCTACCATATTCTACTAGGTGAAAAAGCAGTTTATTAAATAGTGTGTAGAGTATGTGTTGATCAGTTCCAGCTGCTGTACCCAAGACTGGGTAGCTTAAACAGATATTTATTTTCTCATAGTTCTGAGGTTGGGAAGTCCAAGATCAAGGTGCCAAAGGGTTGTTTCTGGTGAGCGCTCTCTTTCTGGCTTGCAAACAGCCACCTTCTTGCTCTGTGTTCACATGGCCTTTTCCATGTGTGCAAAGTGAGACTGCTGGTGTCTCTTTTCTTACAGAGGCACCCATTTTACAGGATTAGGGCTCTATTCAATGATCTTATGACCTCATTTAACCTGAATTGTCTTCCTAATTACCTCCTTAAAGGTCCTATCTTCAAATACAGTCACATTGGTGGTTACAGCTTCAACATATGAATTTGAAAGGGAAGGGGGAAAGGACAGTTTGGTCCATAACAGAGTATGATCTTGTTTGGGTAAAAAGGTATATATATGTGTAACAGATTTGTTGTAATTGTTGCTTTTTATAACAACTCTGTTTTCAGAAGGGTGACTCTGGTCAGATGGAGCCTGCTTTGTTCTGCTGATCCCTGGAGGGAGCTCCAGGTTGAGGGTGAAGCTGGAAGCATCACCTCTCCTTGCCTGATGGGGGGTGGGCTGGCTTGGAGCTGCCAGAGCAGTCTAGGAGTCAGGGAAGAGTGACCACAACATTGGCAGTGGGACCCCTATGTATTCAGGAAAGTCAAAATGCCTGAGAGGATTTCCTATGGACAGTGGCAAGACAGCTGAGTTCTATGCATGGGGAATTAGGGGGAGAAACAGACACAGCACATGGGGTACATGGTCCACAGCTGAGGGGACCAGGGATCAGAGGAGGCCCCTAGGAACCAGCAGGAACTGGGGACTGTGGTGGGCTGTGAATTGGCAGTCTTACCAACCGCATCTGGATCTCTGAGGGGCAAGGGGCCCCAGTATATATGAAGTATTTTAGTATTAGAAAAAGATCTAAGAGAAGGAAGGATCTAACAAGTGCTTTGATATGTGTGAGATGGTAGAGAGGATAGAAGAGACTGGAGTCAGAATTATTTCCTTCTTTGTAAGTTGATGTATTATCTGATTTTTTATGAGCATGCATTTCTTATATAATCATAAAAACAATGGCTGGGCGCGGTGGCTCATGCCTGTAATCCCAGCACTTTGGGAGGCTGAGGTGGGTGGATCACTTGAGGCCAGGAATTTGAGACAAGCCTAGTCAACATGACAAAACCCTGTCTCTACTAAAAATACAAAAATTAGCTGGGCATGGTGATGCATGCCTGTAGTCCCAGGGACTGAGTCACGAGACTCGCTTGTACCCAGGAGGCAGCAGTTGCAGTGAGCTGAGATCATGCCACTGCACTCCAGCCTGGGCAACAGAGTGAGGCTCTGTCTCAAAAACAAAAACAAAAAACAAAAAAACATAATGGCTTAATTTTCCTTTAATACGTCAAGTACATCAGCTGAATTCAGCAATTAGCTATTGCTACTATCTTCATGTTTCTGTAGCCCTAAAATTCAAATGTTGAAAGCCTAACCCCCAAGGTGATGGCATGTACAGGTGGGGCCTTTGGGAGGTGATTAGGTCATGAGGGTGGAGCCCTCATGAATGGCATGAATGCCCTGATCAAAGAGCTTGCTTGCTCCTTCTACCATGTGAGGACACAGAGAGAAGGTGCCATCTCTCACCCAGAAAGCAGACCCTCCCCAGACACTGAATCTGCAGGCAGCTTGATCTTGGGCTTCCTAGTCTCTAGGACTGTGAGAAATAAACTTGTTATTTATAAGCTGCCCAGTTTCTGGTATTTTATTATAGCAGTCTGAAAAAACCAAGATTGCTATTAAGTGTCCACTATGTGCTAGGCTCTGTTGTAGACACAGAGATAAACCAGACAGATGACCTTGCTTATGAGCTTAGATTCTAGTGGGAGAGGCAGACAGCAGGCAAGTGACTTCATGATATAATGCAACATAGAGACTAGTACTCTAAGGGAAAGAAAGCCGAGGAGCCGAATTGGGGAAGCAAGCAGAAACAGAATAGAGACCTGGGAGCTCCAGGTGGAGGGGAGAGCCAGGCAAAGTCCTGAGGCTGGGGTGGCAGATTGGGGAACAGCAGGGCCCTTGTGCAGCTGAAGCAGAGTGAGCAGAGGCAGAGTGGGTGCTCACTCACCAACCAGCTTCTCAGCCCTGGGGCCACAGTCCTCAGGGGGTCCCTGTGCAAAGGTGGCCCCTGCTGAGAGATGTTAGTGCTGTCTACCACAGGTTGGTGAGCTTGAACAACAGATGTTTATTTTCTCACAGTTCTGGAGTCTGGAGGTCTAAGATCAAGGTTTCCGGTGAGGGCTCATTTTCTGGCTTGCAGACTGCTGCCTTCTTACTGGGTGCTCATAGAACATTTCCTCAGTGTGTGTGTGTGTGTGTGTGTGTGTGTGTGTGTGTTGAGCAAGTGAGACAGAAATTTGGATCTCTTGGTGTCTTTTCTTACAAGGAAACAAATCCTATCAGATAAGGGCCCTACCCTTATGCTTTTATTTTAATTACTCCCTTAGAGGTGCCATCTCCAAATATGACCATGCTGGGGGGTTAGTGCTTCAATATATGAATTGGAAGGATTCTATTGTAATCTCCTATAATAGGAGCAAACCCTAGACCAGAGCCTTGGGCTCCAACCAGCTCCTCCATCAATAAATTGGGTCATTTGGGTAAAGTGAATCAGTTTTCCCTCCTATAGTCTGGCGGAGATTGTACCTATGCCTCCATCTTCCAGGGTTGTTGCAAAGACAAAGAGGATGGCCATGAAACTGTGAGACAGCCTTGTAGGCTGTGAGGTGCCCCACAGTGAGAGGCCTCATTATAAGAAAGAAGGATTAGTAACAGTACTATGGAATCCTTGGGTCAGGAGAGGGTATTTACAGAGGGGCCTAGAGCTCAAGGTTTCAGGTACATCTGCACAGACCAGGGGCACAAACACAAATGCCTAGAAGGCTGGGCTGGTCCCATCAGTCAGGGGGGTGGGCGTGAGTAGGATTAGAGGTTGCTATGGGGACAAGGGACCCTGGAGTTGGCCAGGGAAGTCCATGTTTTCTAAGTTTTGAAATTATCAGGACAAGTTTAAAATTAAACTTGTTCTTCTAGCAGCCAATTAAAGAACTTAAAACACCAGCAAACCAAAGCAAGCCCAAGTTAGCCCACAGCCCAGCAGTTTCTGACCTAGGCTGTTGGCATTGTTGGTGGGATGGGTGGGGGGAATGAGCTTGGGAAGGATGAAGGGTCTGGAGAGAGATGGGGTGGGGTGGATCTGGTTGGGTGCTCCTGGCGTCTAGCAGGTGGAGGCCCCAGATGCTGCTAAACATACTACAATGCACAGGACACCCCACCACAAAAAAAGTTAGCCAGCCCAAAATATCAATAGTGCTGAGGGTAGGAAACCCTGGCATATGTTGGGCTGGATGATTCTTGCTTGTTCTGATTGCGCTGTGTATTGCAGGGCGCATGCCCACACCACCCTGCCCCTAAACATACATATGTCTTTAACTCAGAGCTAGTCGATAAGAGATTGTCTCTTAATATCTAGCCTGGTGCCACCTCTTCATCTGAAACACATTCAGGCCAGTTCCAAGCTGCCTGCTCTTGCTTCAGAAGGCTACTCTTGGATGGAAGAGTCTTGCCACAAGTCTTGCTGCCTTCCTGTTCCCCCTGCTGTTTATTCCTAGTCTTCCTGAGGGAAAAGTGCAGCTGAAATATTGGCTGTTATCACGGTGAAAAGATTAGCATGGGATTGTAGCTGAAATGTTTTAGCCCAGTGTGATCAACTGGGCTCTTCAGGAGAGAAACAAGCTCATGTCATCTGTGCTGAATGCTCCCCATTTGGAACTCAGTTTCCTGTCCCCCGTCCCCTCCCCACTTGCCACCAGGATGGACAGAGGGAGCCTTTTCTCTCTGCAGAGAGCAGAAAGGCAGATGCATGCAGGCGTGTCTCAGGTGCAGGGTCCTTAACAGCTTCCAGGACTACTTCTCCATGAACCAGGACTCTCAGGAGTGTGTCTGCCATTTATTATTTGATTAGTCTCTCCAAGGGCATCTTAATTCTTCCTTCCCAGGCACGTACTCCAGCCAGATGGTTTGAGAAATTACGTCTCTGGGCTTGCTATAATAAGGCAATCACTTGAGCAGCATCCCATAGCACAGCACCAAGTCCTGAGCTTTGTCATGGCCTTAATTTCCATCTGGGGTGAGAAAGCACGGAAATTTTGAAAAGCTGCAGTTTTCAGATGACCTGTGTACAGAGATAAAACTCAGGAGGAGGCCTTGACTCTGCGGGTGATGTTTGTCCTGTTCGCCCTTCTTAGGTCTTTGGAGATTTAGGAATGGTGAGTGGGACAAGCATGGGCTTTGGGGCCCAAGGAACGAAGCTGGAATCCCAGTTCTGTACTAAGTGTGTATCCCTAGGAAAATTATTTAATCTCTCTGGGACTCAGTTTCCTTATCGGTAAAATGGGTGGGATTATAACCATCCTTAAAGTTTGGTGGACATTTGCTCTTTGTTGGCTGCTCATCAACTCTTCTTCCTTTTTAACAGTTCCTTGATTTCCTTTTGGGGAATTACCTTCTCCACTGTGTACAATCCCAGAGGGACTTGTAGAGGGTGGGTCAATCAGAGTGGATCCAGGGACACCCCAAGAATGACCCGTGCTCCTCATTCTGACAGGCAGACCCTGGCAAGACTCCTGAGAGATGTTATTCCTTAGAACTTGGGATCTGCCCAGCTTCCAGGTCCTCTTCTGATCCATTTTTCCAGTCTTCTTGTCACTTCCGTGAGCCTAACCAATAACCTTCTGATAGACTCCTTTCTGTTTACATTCTCCAGGGTTAGTTTCTCTTGCTTGCAACCAAGGAGCCCCAAGTCACCCACAGGCTTGTTGGGAGACAGCAGAGAGTGAATCTGTTGTGTGAGTGTGTGTCTGCCTCAGAGCCTGGTATACATGGGCATTCATCCAATGGGATTTTCTCCCAGTCTCTGCCCAGGAGATCAGAGTTTATGAAAGTAGAGGAGATAGCCTGAGATAAGCAACCAGGACAACGTCAGGCTTACCAGAAAGAGTAGAGGCTCTGTCTCCTGTGAGGACTCTACTTCCCTGCTTTGGTTCACCTGTTCTCCTTGGAGAGAACAACTGCCTTGTTCTCTGGGATCCTTTTCTTATTGCCCTCTGACTCCTTAGGGTGAGGGGGAAAAGTTCAGAGGAGGGATTGGAGGGGACCACTAATCCTGAGAGTGGAGGCAGCCAGGCTCTGGTGGAGGGTACCTGTCCACTTCCCTGCCAGTCTGCTGAGCCTGTCTACCTGCCCTCCAGAGCAGCAGAGCTGGGATGTTTTTAGATTGCATCTCCAAATGCAGACATGAGCTGCTTGAAGCCCCATCAATTTGCCTAAACCTTGGCCCTGGCAAATCCTGCCTCTCCCACTAGACAACAATCATAGCATCCAAACAGGTCAGTGAGAAACTAATGTGCATTGAGTGGCATTAAATGTGCAAAACCACTTCCGAATCACCCACTCTCTTTTCTTAAAACAATCTATTTTGTGAGAAATTAAATTGCATGGAAAAGTACTTGTCTTAGTCTGTTTAGTGTTGCAATAATAGAATATCTGAGGCTGGGCCATTTATAAAGAAAAGGGGTTTCTTTGGCTCATGGTTCTGCAGGCCATACAAGCAGCATGGCACTGGCATCGGTTCAGCTTCTGATAAGAGCCTCAGGCTGCTTCCACTCATGGAAGAAGGTGAAGGGAAGTGGGCATGTGCAGAGCTCACGTGGCAAGAGGGGAAGCAAGAGAGCGAGAGGGGAAGTACCATGCTCTTTTCAACAACCAGCTCTTGTGGAAACGAATGAGTGAGAACTCACTCATTATCTCAAGGGCAGCACTAAGCCATTCATGAGGGATCCACCCCCCGACCCAAACACCTTCCATTAGGCCCCACCTTCAACACTGGGGATCAAATTTCAGCATGAGCTTTTGGGGGAGCAAAAATCTAAACAACCAACCAAAGTACAAAAAGAATATAACCAAGACGTTGTCACCTCTTAAATTAATAGCTGTTAACATCCTATTTTCTTCCATACTTAAATAAATAAGCATTAACAATGGAGGTACAGTCCTGTTAAGCTAAGTTGACCAATCCCATTTCACTCCCCACAACCATCCCGAGTTAACCTGGAGCAGGAGGTTACTGTGGATGCTTCCAGTCTGCAATGAGCACACACATGCTCCCATGTCCTTGAGCAGGATTCATATGTGTTTTCAAAATTGACACAAATGGCTTTGTTCTAGACACATTTGTCATCTTGCTTTTCCCATCCAACATTGTTTTTGAAATCTGTGTTGACATATATGATCTGGACACACACATATACTTCCGTTTAACTGTGAAGTATTACATGCTGTGTTTCCACCACTTTACAATGACTGCTGGACATCCGGGTGGGAATTTCTCTCTAACTCTGATGGCTGTGCCTGTACCTGCCTCCCTGAGGCTGTGTGTGATTCTCTCAAAAGGAGACTGGGTGTGCATTTTCAGCTTTACCAGGTCCTGCCAAAGGGCCTGTTTCACTCCCTCCAGTGCGGCTCTCCCCTGCTGCCCCTGTACATCTTACAGGGGCCTCCTCTTCTCTGATGATGGGTGTGTGATGGTTTAATACTGTGTGTCAATTTCATCAGATTGAGGGATACAAAGCATTAATCTGGGGTGTGTCTGTATGGGTGTTGCCAAAAGAGATTAACATTTGAGTCAGTGGACTGGGGAAGGCAGATCCACTCTTAATCTGTTGGGCACAATCTAATCATCTTCCGGCAAATATAAAGCAGGCAGGAAAAAAAACATGGAAAGGAGAGATGGCCCTAGCCTCCCAGCCTACATCTTTCTCTTGTGCTGGATGCTTCCTGCCCTTGAACATCGGACTCCAAGTTCTTCAGTTTTGGGACTCAGACTAGCTCCCCTTGCTCCTCAGCTTGCAGACAGCCTATTTTGGGACCTTGTGATCATGTAGATTTATACTTAATAAACTCCCTTATATATATATATATATGTGTGTGTGTGTGTGTGTGTGTGTGTATATATACATATATCTCCTATTAGTTCTGTCCCTCTAAGAGAGCCCTAATACAGGTGGCCACTCCCATCTTCCTGGTTTCTCTCCTTCCCTGCTCCTTTTCCTTTCATGCTTGCTTTACTGGCTTTTCTTCCTCCCCTCCTCCCCACTTGGGGCATTCACCCAGAGCTCTCCTCCAGCCTCTCCAGCTTTTGTTCATGGCAGGAGCCTCATGGTCCCAGAGTGAGGCAGGTGTAGCTGAGATGTGTCTCACCTGGCCAGCACAATGTTCTTGAATCATTCTGAATCTCCCTCAGGTGCCACGCCCACTGTCTTATACCAGCCACATTGGCACTCGTAGTAGAGATGGTAGGTGGGTTCACTCAGCATCCATTCCAACCCACTTCTAGGATACCCTCCTCTCTGGTAGAGGCTGGGAAGCTAAGATCTGCCTGTCCCAAGCTTCTTGCAGGAATGGCTCTTGATGGGATTCAGATTTATCAATCAAATGCATTTGCTTGGGACTTGAATTCAGAACTAAGTGGGGAGGTTTGCAGCACCTGTTTTCTGTGCTGTATTCCAACAGGCACAACATGACTCGAGCCAACAGCCCTAGGAGCAGCTTCCTGAACCCTGGCCACCAGAGGTGGATACCTCCAGCCAGTGGCTACTTGGTACATCCTCAGCTTTTTGATTATAGCAAAAGTGGCAATTCCCTTCCCTTGGCGGAGCAGTTCTGTGATGTTTTTTGGGAATCTCCTCTCAGCTTACAGACTATTTATTCCTCCGTCCCTTCCAATGCCCCTGTAAGTACCCAATTCCCTGACTTAAATTCACTTCTTCTTAAACTAGCTACGGTGAGCTGCAATTGAAACCTGACCAATAGAGTCCCTGATGGAGTGGAGTATTTTATTCCTGATCCCTGATTTATTCCCTTCCTTCCTCTGAGAGCATATTCTGACTTCAATTTCATTTACTCAATTATTGAATCATCCACAGATATGATTAAGCCTCTACTAGAGGCTTATCACTGGGCTGAACAGGGGGGAAATGATGATGACATAAGATGGTACCAACCAGCGACCCTATTTCAGTCTTTGGAAACACCACCCTCCCCGTCTTCTAAACTAGAAACCACACAACCATACATAAGCCTCTTTTTACCTGCCCGCCGCCCATCTGCATGGCAGCTCTAAGTTCTAGCATCATTGTGAGCCCCGAGGCCCCACCATATCCAAGCATATCTCTGTGTAGACAAAATGACAGACAAGCTGTAAGGAAGGAGGTTGTTACTGAGAAGGTCACCTGTGTTTTTGAAGTTTCCAAAGGGCAGCATTAGCATTAGCCTCACCAGTGCAATGTATTTGGGAGCCCAGAGATTTGGGTTTATGAGAACTGAAAATCACCACTTCTTCCCAAGACAAAGTGCCTCATCAACTTGGCTGACAGAAACAGCTGCTTTCACAACAGCCAAACTGGAATCACATCTGGGAAGGTTTTAACCAAACAGACAATTTGTTTTTGTATAAAAGAATGTGCTAAACATTGAGATCTGTCATGCACCAAGAGGGAGTGGAAAAAACAACCCATGAATATCTTTTAATGGAATGACTCAGGGCAGCTGCAGGGACATACATACTTTTCCTTTTTTAGAGCTGGTAAGGAGCTTATGAATTATTTAATATAGACTTCAAGAGAAGGAATATTGCCAGAGATAAAGAGGGACCTTTCGTAGTGATGAAAAGGGCCAATTCATCAGAAGACATAACATTCCTAATTGCACAGGCACCTAGTAACAGAGTTTCAAAATATAAGAAGCAAAAATTGACCACACTAAAGGTAGAAGCAGACAGATCTGTCATAGGGAATCTGTCATAGGGAATCTTATTACCTTGCTGTCAGTAATTGGTAGCACAAGGGATCTCTGATAGACCAAGGATCTGGAAGATCTGAACAGCGCTATGGACCCACTTGGCCCAGTTGACACTTACAGACCCTCCACTCAGTGACAGCAGGACACATCCATTTCCCATGCAAATGGAACATTAACTAAGATAGACCATGTGCTGGACCACAAAATAAATCTCAAATTTCCAAAGGTTAAAATCATATAAAGTATGTTCCCAAACCAAAATGGAATTACACTTTAAATTAAAAAATATCTAGAAAATCCCCCAAATATTTGGGAATCAAGCAATACAATTTTAAACAATCCATTGGTCTAAGAAGAAATCACAAGGGAAATCAAAAAGTATCCCAAACTGAATAATAGTGTTTCCTTTCACCTTCAGAAGTAGAATGACCAACTGTCCCTGTCTGCCCAGGGCCATGCCAGTTTTGTTACTCTAAGTCCCTTGTCCTGAGAAACTTCTCAGTTCTGGGCAAACCTCAATGGTTGGTCACCCTATGAAATGTTTTGGTTTGGACTCTAAGTTGTATGGTGTAGGACCCAGGTATAGGACTTCTTTTTATGGGGTCAGCATCTGTGGTATAATGAAAAGATGTGGGCTCCAATCCAAGCTTTGCCATTTATTAACTGTGTCGCCTTGGGCAAGTTACTTCATCTATCTGGACCCCAGCTGTGCCACCTTCCAAACAGGGGCTAATGTTATCTACCTTGCAAGGTTCCTCCCCCCTCCCCAAGATGGAATCTCACTCTCCTTCCCAGGCTGGCATGCAGTGGTATGATCTTGGCTAACTACAACCTCTGCCTCCTGGGACCAAGTGATTCTCCTGCCTCAGCCTTCTGAGAAGCTGGGATTATAGGCATGTGCCACCATGCCCCGCTAATTTTTGTATTTTAGGCAGAGATGGGGTTTTTCCATGTTGGCCAGGCTGGTCTTGAACTCCTGACCTCAGGTGACTCACCTGCCTCAGCCTCCCAAAGTGCTAGGATTACAGGCATGAGCCATCATGCCCGGTCAAGTTTGTTTGTTTTTGTCTTTTTAAAGATGGAGTCTCACTCTGTCACCCAGGCTGGAGTGCAGTGGCGTGATCTCAGCTTACTGCAAACTCCACCTCCCAGGTTCAAGCGATTTTCCTGCCTCAGCCTCCCAAGTAGCTGGGATTATAGGTGCCTGCCACCACGTCCAATTAATTTTTGTATTTCTAGTAGAGATGGCTGGTCTCGAACTCCTGACCTCAGGTAATTTGCCTCCCTTGGCCTCCCAAAGTGTTGGGATTACAGGCATGAGCCAACGTGCCTGGCCCCTTGCAGTTTTTTTTTTTTTTTTTTTTTTAAACGAATGATGTGATCAGACTGCCTGGCACAAAAGTGCTTAATAAACAATATCTATGATAATGATGATATCAGCTTGTTTAAAACAGATGTTTTGCTTATTCAGCTACAAGACAGGAAAGGGTCTTGGAAATGGGTCATTCCAAAAGCCCATTTAACCTTCTCATCATCATAAAAATAGCTCATATTCACAGAGAGTTTGCCATGAGTGCTCACTGTGCTAATGGCTTTTTGTGCATTTAAGAGGAAACTAAGTCTCAGAGAAGGGCAGTGATTTCCCCATAGTCACACAGCAAGTCAGAAGTAGATGTGGCATCAGCTTCCAGGTCTCTTTAGTTCAAGGATCTTTCCACAGTATTTTGTTGCGGGGGGTGGGGGAGAGTCTCCTCCTAGTTTTGGAGGGGCATCAGAAAGCAGAGAACCAAGGGGGTTGGGCAGGTCCCAGTAGCCCCTTCCTTTCCAAGTTTCGCCTGCTGCATGTTTGGAAATGGGACCAGGCTGCCCAGCCACTCCCAAAGCCAAACCCTGGGGAGGCCCAGGAGTGGGATGGTGGTGGGGGCTACACTGGTCACAGAGCTGCTGTCACCAGCAGGAGGCGCTCTTCCTGATCCAGTGCAGCTGACTCATAAGCTCTGAGCCTGCTCCCCTCTCAGTGGCCCTGTGGCTCAGAGATTCCTTCTTGCTATAGCCAGGGGGAGGGCACAGGGCCCCACTGACCTCCAGCTGGGTCTTTTGTGACCTCCTTTCTCCCTTCCATCTGGGATTTTGCATGGGGTTGAGATGGAGCAGTTCCCCACTCGCCCCCCAAGAAGCCGTCGAGCCCCCAAGCACGGAATTAAAGGAACATCTTGAGTTCCGTCTAGAGAAATTCCAGGCACCTACCTAGCTTGCTCTGAGAAGTAAATAAGCAACTTGATAGGCAAGAAGGTAATAGTAGCTTAGAACAATAGCCAAGGAAGCTGAAATCACAGGTTGTTTGGTTCCCTATAGAAAACAAAGGCAACATCTTAATATATGTCCCTGAGTCATTTCTCAGAAACCTGGACCCCCACCAGACTGGCTCGCAGACCTCAGATAAAAGGGAACTGAGGACTGACCTCAGACCACTGTTCGTTCGTCTAAATTTCTTCCTGAGGTGTCTAGAGGAAGTCACACCCAGGAGTCGGAGCTAACATTTTCTGCTAACCTCCAGTTTTTATTTTTTTATTGTTTTTTGAGATGGAGGCTTGCTCCATAGCCCAGGCTAGAGTGCAGTGGCACGATCTCGGTTCACTGCAACCTCTGCCTCCGAGGTTCAAGCAATTCTCCTGCCTCAGCCTCCCAAGTAGTGGGACTACAGGCATGTGCCACCACACCTGGCTAATTTTTGTGTTTTTAGTAGAGACGGGGTTTTGCCGTGTTGACCAGGCTGGTCTCAAACTCCTGACCTCAAGTGATCTGCCTGCCTCAGCCTCCCAAAGTGCTGGGATTACAGGCGTGAGCCACCACGGCCAGCCTGATCCCCCTGTTTTTAAATAAAGCTTCTCTTCCTTAACCAATTGCAAATCAGAAAATCTTTGAATCTACCTATTAACGTGTAAGCCGCCATGTCAAGATATCTTACCCTTTTAGGCCAAAACCAATGTATAACCTTCATCTACTGATTTACAATTTTGCCTGTAATTTCTGCTTTCCTGAAGCTGACCCCTGCCTTTAAAAATTCTTACCTGCAAGCCATCAGTGAGGTCAGGATTATTTGCTAGTCACCAAGCAAGGAAGAGAGGAAGGCATTTTTGCCGGGCACCAAGTAAGGAAAATCGGGCAATGCTGCCCGGCAAATAAATGCCTTCCTGTCTTCTGCTGCAAACCTCGGTGTGGATGTTCTGTCCTTACTCCACCTGGCATGCGGACCCCAGGTTGGTTCAATAACAGGGTCTTTATTCAGCTGTCTTGGCCAAAGAGCCCAGTGCTGGCCACATGAAGATAATTGTGTTTCTAGAGAGTCCTTATTGTGCTGAGGAAAAAACAGTTCATGTGAGCTCAGGTCACTCTGACCCTGCAGGGGAGGTGTCTCCTTGGAAGCAGAGCTCCGATTTTCTGCTTTGTTTTCTCACTGAAAGGGCACAGTGCAAGATGCAGGGCTTGTTTCTCTGGTAGAAATGTGGTGATTGTCCTCCTCACACTTTGCTGGGTGGCAAGAGGCTTTGTTAGTGTTACAGGAGAGGGGTCCAGATCCAGACCCCAAGAGAGGGTTCTTGGATCTCACACAAGAATGAATTCAGGGTGAGTCCACAGGGCAAAGCAAAAGCAAGTTTATTAAGAAAGTTAAATGGTGAAAGAACAGCTACTCCATAGGGTAGGGCGTTCCCGAAAGTAAGAGGAGGAATGTGTTCAACCTAGGTACAATACTTTATATGTATATAGGATAAAAAAAGATAATAGGGAGATGTGCTCTCCTACAAGGGTCTGTGATAAAGGATTAGTTTTCTTAATTACTATATTTTGCAAGAATAAATATTATCTTTAAAGGAAAATTAGGAATTCTTCTGTTAAGAGACTGGGATATCAGAACATTCCTAAGTCCGGGTCTGTTTAGTAAATGTTATCAATCTGTTCACTTAACCATAAACATCTAGAGGCTAGGAATAATACCTTTCTGGGAATGCAGCCCAGCAAGCCCCAGCCTCATTTTTCCTAGCCCTCACTCAAGATGGAGTCGCTCTGGTTCTAATGCCTCTGACATTAGTACCTTTTTAAATTTTTTGTGGAATGGGCTCCATCCCCAAAGTCCGTGTGTCCCAACTGCTCCCAGGGTGCAGAAGTCCCTGGGACACATGCTTGGCAGGCGATCCATGACTTTATCTTCCATCTGCACTGGAAAGCACCCACCAAGCTGATTCATTAATCCACACTGGGCATCTCCAGCTGGTTGGATGACAGCAACTCAAACACAGCCCATCCCAAAGTGAAACAATCATCTTCCCCTAAGCGAATTTCTCCTTTCATCACACAAGCCAGAGCCCCTGGAATCTACCTCTTAGGCTTTTCCCTTCCTCTAGGTCATAACTTATTTTCTCAGCCTGAGTGAGTGCAACTGTTGATCAGGAGGCTATCCATGATACGGGATGATAGGAAACGCGTAACTATTAGCTAATACTAAATACAAACTACTAGGAGCTCAGCTGATAAACTCAGAAGAAACGTGGTGGTCCAGCCAGACTTTGAGGAGAGAAAGAATTGGAGAAGGAGAGGAACACACACACAACAAAGGAGAGACAAGGAAAAGGGAGAACTGGGCCTTAACTCGAAGATGCATTTGAATTGGATGCATTTGCGTTTCTGGAATTGCCTGGGTGGGAGCCATAGAGACAAACTCCGGCAGTTAAGAACAAACTGTTGAGCTGCCAGCTGTTGAGGTGGGTAATTAGGACACAGAACCAAACCAAAAGTAACAATCAAGACTTTCCTCATATACTGTGATAGAGCAAGCAAGAGAGGAGCCAAAAAGAGGAAGGCACCAACTCCTCATGGTTTCCCCCTAGAAAGGCACTGGGCAATGATGGGGTGGCATCCAATCAGATGCAGTGCAGACAGGGGAAACTGCCTTACAGCTCAGGAGCCCCTAACAAAAGGGCTCCTTGAATTAGTTCGTTTTAACACCGCTATAAAGACACACCTGAGACTGGGTAATTTGTTACTTTTCCAATTACTTTCAATGGCAAACATCGCAATTACTCTGGTACCAACCTAATATAAAGAAAAGAGGTTTAATTGACTCACAGTTCTGCAGGGCTGGGGAGACCTCAGGAAACTTACAATCATGGCAGAAGGCAAAGGGGAAAACAGACACTTCCTTCACAAGATAGCAAGAGAGAATGAGAAGAGGGCAGGGAAAGCTGCCGTTTATAAAACCATCAGATCTCGTGAGAACTCACCATCACGAGAACAGCAAGGGGGAAATCCACCCGCATGATCCAATCACTTCCCACCAGGCCCCTCCTCCAACACTGGGGATTACAATTCAACATGAGATTTGGGCAGGGACACAGAGGCAAACCATATCGCTCTTGCCTTTATGGATCCAGGGGTCTTGGAGAGAAAAAGTCAGAGTGGAGAAATGGTCTCAGCTGAGGCCCCTTGATAAGGAGGGTTCTCAGTGGAGGAGCATTAAGGGTGTAGGCATGGAGACATTGAGTTCATCTGTACAAACATTGAGATATTTGCACCCAAACTTCCTGTAGTTGTGATGTTGAATTTTGTTTTATTTCATGTTTTAGTGTGGCTATCAAAACTCTTGGGGATGAGATAAAAATATTTTATATATAAATATAAAATATAATTTTATCATTATATTAATATAATAAAACTATTATAAAAATAATAGTTATTATTTGTAATGACACTGGGAAATATCTGAATGTAAGCTGACCACAGGATTGGAACTGAAATGTCATAATTGGGTTGTGTCTTTGCCTTTTGTGGCTTGATTCTTGAGGGACACAGCATAGTCAATATGGAAGATAGATGAGCAATGGAAGTTGTTCTATGTAAACTCGTTGGGTGGAAGTTTTGAAATTGTCTTACCTGGCACATGTGTAATTTGGGGTAGAATAATTGATATGACAAAACTTCTCAAATCTCAGTGCCTTAATACAGTCAAATTGTATTTCTTGCTCATGTCACAGTTCAGTGTGGCTTAAGTAGTGGTCACTGGGAAGTGGGGACAAGGTTTAGTCTGCTCTGTACTGTCATTAAGGGACCCAGGTTTCTTCCAAGATGTGAGTCTTTGCTCCTCTAAGGTGTTGTCCTCTTTCCTTTCAGCAAGCAGAAGGGAAAAGATCATGAAGGAGGATTTTTAGGGGAGAAGACCATGAACTGGTGTCCACCAATCCCACCTGCATTCCCTTGGCCAGTACTTAGTCACATGTCCCCCCTAACCGCACAGAAGGCTGAGAAATACAGCCTGGCTCACGTTCAGGAGAAAAACGAAACAGAGTTTGGTGAAGACAAAACAGTCTCTGCCACAGCACATTTCTGTTTTTTTTTTTTTTTTGAGATGGAGTCTTGCTCTGTCACCCAGGCTGGAGTGCAGTGGCATGACCTCCACTCACTACAACCTCCAACCCCTGGGTTCAAGTGATTCTCCTGCCTCAGCCTCCCAAGTAGCTGAGATTACAGGCGTATGCCACCATGCCTGGCTAATTTTGTATTTTTAGTAGAGATGGGGTTTCACCATGTTGGCCAGGCTGGTCTCGAACTCCTGACCTTAGGTGATCTTCCCGCCTCGGCCTCCCAAAGTGCTGGGATTACAGGTGTGAGCTATCGTGCCCGGACACCACAGCATGTTTCTTAGGTAACTGGATATTAATTTGATTCTCCTTTTTTTTTTTTGAGACAGGGTCTCACTCTTTCTCCCAGGCTAGAGTACAGTGGCACGATCTCCGCTCACTGCAAGCTCTGCCTCCTGGGTTCACGCCATTCTCCTGCCTCAGCCTCCCGAGTAGCTGGTACTACAGGTGCCCGCTGCTACACCCGGCTAATTTTTTGTATTTTTAGTAGAGACGGGGTTTCACCATGTTAGCCAGGATGGTCTCGATCTCCTGACCTCGTGATCCGCCCGCCTCGGCCTCCCAAAGTGCTGGGATTACAGGCATGAGCCACTACACCCGGCCTTATTCTCGTTTTTTGATAGTCTCAGTGAGTATAAGGAATTGTGGGGCAAAAACACTAAGGTAATACGTGTGTATCCATGTTCCTCTGAGAAACTAGAGCTCAGCTCTAAAGATGCCTGGGATAGGGAAATGAATATTGACAAAGGTGAAGAAACAATTTCAAGAATAGAAAACAAATTCAAGTATGGAGCTCAAGTGGAGAAAATCAGAGAAGAGTTTCCAGCAAAACTTCAAGAGCTAATATCTTCTGTGGCGCTCTCCCTTTCATTTTTATCTTTTGCAGGTGTATGAGTTTTTTTTTCAATGACACTGGGTGCTCTGTGTTGAGGGCTCTTTGATGTTTCCCTGGGGAGAGATTTGAGTTTCTCTTTCCAACTGGTTAGTTCTCAAATGATGCCCTCGGGCAGATCATGTCTACATCTACACAATTTGAAGTAAATTCCAGGAAGCTGAGCCAAAAGTTAAAAACAGACAAGGAAATGGGAACTTGTAATCCTTGAAGGAAACAGTATTTAAACACAAGCTCTGTGTGTTTAGCTAGGAGAGGAATGGACCGTTCTTATGGGGAAGGTGGATTATTTTTAACAGGGCGGCACCAACGTATACAGATACACGTGAAAGGAGGAGGGTTGTGAGTAATGTGTCTGGTGCATGCTGTGAGCTCGCTGGCGGCCGAGGTTGGTGGCTGGTGGCCGACAGGGCTGCAGGATGTCATCAGGGCCCCAGCCATGTGGGAACTGTTATGGGACATCTGGTCCAGAAGTGGGTGTGGGCTAGATCTCATCTAGTTCTGAACATGGCTGTAAGGAAGGAAGGTTGTGTCCCAAGTGGGAAATAGAAGCCCATCTTGCTGTTCAACTGGAAGCTGAAGGAGTGGCCCTGGGGACAGTTCTCAGATCCCTTCGGGAAGGCATGGTGGCCATGTCCACAAGTTGCTGCGTGGAAGCCCCTTGGTTTCGACGTCTGTGTGCAACTGGGGCTGTTGAAATGCATGTGCCCACACCTGCACTCCCACCTGCGGGGGTACTAGGGTAGCCCCAGAGGAAGGAAGTGAGGGATGGGGCATCTGAGAAGCCTCCACTTGTGCTGCGGCCAATTGCAAAGATGGAGAGAGCTCTATGTAGAGGAGCCAATGAGTCACAGAGTGTTCCTGAAGAACATTGTATCTGTTCCTGCGCAAGAAACAGGTGCTTTTAAGGACATCCCTCTTGATATCCAAAAGGCCCTGAAATGCAGTGAATAAAAAAAGGAACTTTGCCTTCATCTGGAAAGCAGCCTACCTACACAATGGGCAAGACAGCACTTATAAAACCATGGTAAAAGATGGCAGGGGCATGAGCTACCGGAACAAAGGGACAGAGAAGCAAGTCAAAGCCCTCTATGTGCAGTGGTGGAAAAAAAAAAAAAGCGTCTGGATATAGCAATTGGGCTGGAAGAGGCTTGGGGGTCGATTATATGGCATAATAAGAGAAATTACATCAGTGGGATTCTCATTATTGTTTTATTGGTATTATATAAGGGCAGAGCAATATGAAGGAAAAATGCAGCTAAAAGGATGGATGGGAGAAATAATCACATCTGACTCTTTTTTGAGACAGATAGTTTAGAATGCCACTTGTCAAAAGTGCAAGGGAGTTGGGCAGAGTGATTGATGTCAGAAGGGACATAGATCTCAGATTTAGGAGGAGGGGAAATGCATCAAGTTTACCAGTAGACATAGGAGCTAAAGGAGCAGATTCAGAAGAAAGGTGCTGGCTCTGCAGACCTTGAGGGGAAGGAATGCGGCAACTTGGAGGAAGTGGGGGAAATGGGAGGAGGCAGCCCGAGTGGGGTGGTGGCTGAGGATGTGGTGGACATCAGACAGTCTCAGAGTCACATGGCCCTGTTAAGGCACATGCCACTCTGCATTGTCCTGGCAATGGGTCCCCATTTTACCACCCTGGCATTAAAACAAGGATAAGCCAAGGCAGGGAGGTAGGTGAACTGTAATTAGAGGCAGGGCCCATGTGGTGTGGGTGGCTCCACTTTGTGGGGACTACCTGGGCACAGGAATTTGGGATGTGTGATAGACAAAGAACATGTCATGAAATCCGTGTGTCCAGAAAAGAGAGAGAGCCCCTCCTGGGAGCTGCTGGCCTGGGGTTCTCCTGTCGGCTCTGATAGAGGCCTTGGAATAAATATTCAGGTTGTCTGGCCATGCCTGCTACCTCGTGTGTGTTTGGAAGGAAATCTAGTATTTGAGGAACCCAGGCTGGGCACGGGTGGGTGTGTGCTCTCTAAGGTAGCCTGTGGAACCATCCAGAAGGCTACTCCCTCCCACTGCCCAGAAGTTTGGCCCACCCAGAGATGGGAAGTGGGGTGGTCCAGGGAGTTAGCAATGCTCCTCTGTGTCACTTCTCTCCACGCTGTTTGGGCTCTCCACCCTCTCACCTGGACCTCTGCAGCAGCCTCCCAAAGGGCACCCCAGTTCCTGCCTTTCCCCACTGCAGTTCACCCTCCAGACTCCTGCCTGAAGAAACTCTACTCTCCTGTGTAAGACCCACCAATGGGTCCTGGGTCTTAGAGAATAAAGCGCAAACTCCTTAGTGTGGTTACAGGTTTCTTCCAGATCTGGCCCTGCCTCCCCAGCCTGCCTTCTCTGGGCATCTGATTCTCCCCACTGCCAACTCCTCTTAGCAGCCGGTGCCTCTGGTACTTCTGGCCTGGCGTTTTCTTTCTTTCTCTCTTTCTTTTTTGAGATGGAGTCTCACTCTGTCATCCAGGCTGGCACGATCTCGGCTCACTGTAAGCTCTGCCTGCCAGGTTCACGCCATTCTTCTGCCTCAGCCTCTCGAGTAGCTGGGACTACAGGCGCCTGCCACCATGCCTGGCTAATTTTTTGTATTTTTAGTAGAGACGGAGTTTCACTGTGTTAGCCAGGATGGTCTCTTATCTCCTGACCTCGTGATCCACCTGCCTCGGCCTCCCGAAGTGCTGGGATTACAGGCATGAGCCACCGTGCCTGGCTGGCATTTTCTTTCTTATCTTCTGAGGCTCACTCCAATCATAACCTGACCCATCCCCTCAAGTTGGAACTGGCCACCCCTTCCTTCGGGCAGGACAAGGATGCAGGTGGGCTTCAGGAAGAGCAGGATCCAGGTGCTGGGACTCTGCCAGGACTCTCTTGCTGTGTGCTCTTTGCTTCTCTCTGCCAGTCAGCTCCTTTCTCTCCCTGAAGGTGGGGGCTTATTTCACCTCTGAGAAACAAGCCTGCCTTCTGTTCCCTGTCTTACTTCTTCTCAAGGATGATAACTTAGGGAAGGCTTACTCTCTTTCTCAATCTCAATTTGAAAAGTCTTAGGGAAGAATTCTGATTGGCCTTGCTTGGGTCAGCTGCCCACCTCTAACTCAATCAACTGTGGTCATGGGCAAAGGCCATTATTATTAATAATGTTGCCTGGCTGGGCACAGTGGCTCATGCCTGTAATCCCAGTGCTTTGGGAGGCTGAGGCAGGAGGACTGCTTGAGCCCAGGAGTTTGAGATCAACCTGGGCAAAATAATGAGATGTTGTCATTGCCACTAAAAATAAAAAAATTAGCTAGGCGTGGTGGCACGTACCTGTAGTCCTAGCTACTCAGGATGCTGAGGTGGGAGGATTGCTTGATCCCAGGAGTTCGAGGCTGCAGTGAGTTAGGATCATGCCTCTGCACTCCAGCCTCGCAACAATGTGAGACCGTGTCTCCGAAATACATACACACATACATACATAAAAATAAAAAAATTAATAATGTTGTCTAAATATGAGTTAGCTTTCTTACTAACTACTCCTCACAGAGTTCCTACCGGACTGGTAGCCAACCCAAACCCTCATGTCACGATAACTTTTCCACATTACCTGCCACCAGGTTAATTCATAGAAAATCAAATAAGCTGAATGCTCAACTGTCAACACACCACATTTACTAACAATAAAATAAAATAAACCTGGGTAGTTTTAATTTACTGATTTTCCCTTTGTCTTCATAGCAGTATTTTAAGTAATATTCAGTGTCCTTCCCCTGGCTCCCTGTTGCCAAAACCAGAGGCTGAAAACAGTAAATGATGATGGGGGCAGAGAGAGGAGAGTCCCAGAGGAGCAAGCGGGAAAACTAAGAAATACTCATAAGACTAGAGCCCTAGGATGATCTATTCGTTGAATATAATTAATTCATCTGAAAGTAGAGTCAAGAAAATATATTCATAAAGAATATTTCTGAGTATAAACAATTCTTTTGGCTATATTCTTTGTATGAATAAACAATATGTTTGCAGAAATCTTTGTATTCAAGATAATCTTATTAATATATTTTTCTTGGGCCCCTGAATCTTTCCTCTCTCTGCACCTAAGTCTTATTAACTGCTATTCTTTTGTTTCTTTTTAACCTAAACAGCCTCAGTGCCTTCAACTTTTCCTCTTAGATGTGGCTTCTAGGTCTTTCCTCAGCTTGCACGTTTTCTTGTCTCATATATATATGCAAATATACATATTTATAAATATATATTGAAATATAGTTATGAGCCCTATGCAAATAAATGGGATAATGGGACAGACATCTCCTTAAACTCATGACCTACACTTATATTAATCGTTAGTATTATTAATGTTGTCTAACTGCATGCTAGCCATCTGAATAAGGACCCCTCACAGTGCGTTCCTACTGAGCTTCTTGCCAGATAACCTTGTCTACATGCCTTGTCTACATAACTTTCCCCTGGCCTGGAGGAAAGATTTTTGAAAAGTAAAAATGAGACCCCATCTTTGTATTCTAAGCCCTTATTTGTGAGTGGGAAACAAAGACCTAAGATTTGCCATCATTTGAAAATGAGAATTTGAGACTGGGCGCGGTGGCTCACGCCTGTAATCCCAGCACTTTTGGGAGGCTGAGGTGGTCAGGTCACTTGAGGTCAGGAATTCGAGACTGGGCACGGTGGCTCACGCCTATGATCCCAGCACTTTTGGGAGGCCGAGGTGGGCAGATCACTTGAGGTCAGGAATTTGAGACTGGGAGCAGTGGCTCACGCCTGTGATCCTAGCACTTTTGGGAGGCCGAGGTGGGCAGATCACTTGAGGTCAGGAGTTTGAGACCAGCCTGGCCAATGTGGTGAAACCCTGGCTCTACTAAAAATATAGCAAATTAGCCGGGTATGGTGGCATGTGTCTGTAGTCCCAGCTACTTGGGAGCCTGAGGTGGGAGAATCATTTGAACTGGGGAGGTGGAGGTTGTAGTGAGCCGAGATTGTGCCGCTGGACTCCAGCATGGGCGGCAGAGAGAAGCTCTGTCTCAAAGAAAAAAAGAAAAAAAAGAAAAAAAATGAGAATTTGTACTACTGAAGTTTTAAAATGGTTTTGGAATTATCAGTTACTTTTTTTCTTTTTTGAGACAGCGTCTCACTCTGTTGCCCAGCCTGGAGTGCAGTGGTGTGATCTCACCTCCCTGCAACCTCTGCCTCCTGGGTTCAAGTGATTCTCTTGCCTCAGCCTCCTGAGTAGCTGGGACTACAGGCGTGCGCCACCACCACCGGCTAATTTTTGTATTTTTAGTAGAGACGGGGTTTCACCATGTTGACCAGGCTGGTCTCAAACTCCTGGCCTCAAGTGATCCACCAGCCTGGACCTCCCAAAGTGCTGGGATTACAGGCATGAGCCACCGTGCCCAGCCTGTCAGGTACTTTTATACAGTTTGGCAGTAGTCCCAGTGTTGCTAGCATGGGCTTGATGCCCATTTTATGTAAGTCCCAGCAATACCATGTCTTGATGGCACAAATCTGTGTGCCTGTGTGATTATTCACTACATTTCTGCAATTCCCCTGTTTATTCAGTTACATCATGGATTCATTGAAGTCCTCTATGGCAAATTCTATGACTTAATTAGATTGTTATTTAACCACAGAAAAAGAAAGCGTATTATATTTCTAGACAATGTTTTCACCTGAACTTGAAAGCATTTCCCATCAGAGTCTAGGATTGGTGTGTGCTTTCGCTAACGCTTTCAATCTGCTTAATTCATTCCAACTTTCATTGCTGCAGGCACATGTCAAAATTAGCTTTCAAATACTGATTAAATCTCTGGCATAATTACATTGCTCTGCACCCCTGAGGCTTTTAATTCTTGAGTGTATGCTAAAAAGTGACAAAACTTCAGGAAAAAAAAAATGTATTTAATTTTCTAAAAGAAGCCCAGTGATAGGAGGAGGAATTATGCATGGATTGAGTTACATGGAGGTAGCTGATCATTTGAGCAAGTGGCTGATGCACAACTGAGCCACCAAAGAAGCTTCAGTCTCCCCAGCTCAGCAGATCTGGTTACAAGCACATCAGCTGGGCTCTTAAGGGAGGATAGGAAGAATATTAGCAACCAATCTTTGAGTCTCTGCCCCTCCAATGCCAAGGATCTTCATCTATGAAATGCGGATAATGACAGCTAATACTGTTACTGGGAGGTCCTTGCTCACAGAGCTCCCTAGATGGTGGCGGGCTGCTTCCAAGATAGTGGCAAGCCTCCTGTTCTCTGACCTGGGGTTCTTGGCCTCACAGATTCCAAGGAATGGAATCTTGGGCCATGCAGTGAGTGTTATAGCTCTATTAGAAGCCATGAGTCATGGAAGAGAACCGTGGAACCCAGTGACTAGTGTTCAGCTCAATTAGGACAAACCCAGGCACTTAGCCATGCAGGAACAATGGCAAGCCTTTAGCCCAATCGGAAGTGTCAATGGGCGCCTCACTGGATCAGGAGCACAGTGGATACCCTGCCAGATCTGGAGGGATGGAAGTCAGTGGCGGGTCTGTGATGGCGGCAAACAGCAGTGGTGGATGGCAAGCAAAAGCTCAGCTCGAGCCGTAACAAACACAGAGCAGAAAAGTGCAGTTGCAAGATTTAATAGAGTGAAATAGAGTGAAAACAGAGCTCCCATACAAAGGGAGGGGACCCAAAGGGGGTTGCCGTTGCTGGCTCGAATGCCTGGGCTTATATCCTAATCATTGTCCCTCCCTCCCGCTGTGCTCTCAGGCAACAGATGATTGGCTATTTCTTTACCTCCTGTTGTTGGCTAATTAGCATTTTAGTGAGCTCTCCTTACTATCTGATTGGTCATGTGTGAGCTAAGTTGCAAGCCCGGTGTTTAAAAGTGGAAGCGGTCACCTTCCCAGCTAGGCTTAGGGATTCTTAGTTGGCCTAGGAAATCCAGCCAGTCCTATCTCTCAATACGTACTGAGAGTTTACCATGGGGAGCTGCGGTTCTAAGCACTTTAGTCATTTAGGATCTTTGAGTCAGGCATAATGTTGGGAACAAGCCCCCCAAAATCTGGCCATAAACTGGCCCCAAAACTGGCCATAAACAAAATCTCTGCAGCACTGCAACATGTTCATGATGGCCATAATGCCCACGCTGGAAGGTGGTGGGCTTACAGGAATGAGGGCAAGGAACACCTGGCTGGCCCAGGGTGGAAAACTGCTTAAAGGCATTCTTAAGCCACAAACAATAGCATGAGCTATCTGTGCCTTAAGGACATGCTCCTGCTGCAGTTAACTAGCCCAATCTATTCCTTTAATTCAGCCCATCCCTTCATTTCCCATAAGGGATACTTTTAGTTAATTTAATATCTATACAAACAATGCTAATGACTGGCTTGCTGTTAATAAATACATGGGTAAATCTCTGTTCTGGGCTTTCAGCTCTGAAGGCTCTGAGACCCCTGATTTCCCACTTCACACCTCCATATTTCTGTGTGTGTGCCTTTAATTCCTCTAGTGCCACTGAGTTAGGGTATCCCTGACCGAGCTGGTCTCGGCAAGTGGTGTCCATCATGGGGGCTTGAATCCAGGTCAAAGGGTTGCTGGAGTGACGGTTGGAGAATGTGGAACTAGCTGGAGGACACCCGAGTACTCTTAAAGCAATCCCTGTGATGAGTAAGAAGGAGAGCTTGGAAGCGTCAGGGTAACAATGGGACAAGTGTGGGGTCTGGTTTGTTCCACCTTGGAACTTTTTCACACTGATGATGAGGAGGAAGGAGAGTATAGCCAAGTAACAGAAGAGGTTACAGAGCATGTTTGTTTACCAGCTAAAGCTAAAGTGTCAAAGGAAGGAGAGGTTCATCCCTACCCATCTGCACCCCCTCATTATTTTGAAGAAAAAGACCCTCCAGATCTTTCTTTTGTGGAGGACACTGGGTAAAAAGTAGTTGCCCCAGTGACTGTTCTAGCAGCGCTTTGATTGACTGCTCTTAGTTCTATTCAGGCCGGAATTCAGCAAGCTAGATGAGAGGGTGATTTAGAGGCTTGGCGGTTCCCTGTTAGAATACACCCCCCAGATCAACAGGGAAATATTATAGCTACATTTGAGCCTTTTCCTTTTAAATTAGTCAAAGAATTTAAACAAGCTATAAATCAGTATGGACCAGGTTCTCCTTTTGTAATGGGACTGTTAAAGAATGCTGTTTCCAGTCGGATGATTCCTACTGACTGGGACGCTCTTACTCGAGCTTGTCTAACTCCTGATCAGTACTTACAATTTAAAACTTGGTGGGCAGATGAAGCTTCCATTCAGGCTGCTCGCAATGCCCAGGTCCAACCTCTAATTAATATAACTGCAGACCAACTTTTGGGGGTTGGCGGCTGGGCTGGTTTAGATGCACAATTCATCATGCAGGTTGATGCCATAGAACAGCTTAGGGGAGTGTGCATTAGAGCTTGGGAAAAAAATTACTTCAGGTGGGGAACAATACCCTTCCTTTAGTGCTATAAAACAGGGACCCAAAGAACCATACATTGATTTTATAGCTTGCTTACAGGAGTCTCTTAAAAAGGTGATTGCAGATTCGGCTGCTCAGGATATAGTGCTGCAGTTATTAGCTTTTGACAATGCTAGTCCCGATTGCCAGGCTGCTTTGCGACCTATCAGAGGGAAAGCACATTTAGTTGATTATATCAAGGCCTATGATGGTATCAGAGGTAATCTGCATAAAGCTAGTCTGCTAGCACAGGCAATGGCAGGACTGAGAGTGGATAAAGGAAATACTCCATTTCCTGGAGCTTGTTTTAACTGTGGGAAGCATGGTCATACTAAAAAAGAATGTAGAAAAAATCAGCGAGTCAGGCCACCAGATAGGGGAAAAAAGAAAACTGCTGATCCTGAAATATGTCCAAAATGTAAAAAAGGAAAACATTGGGCTAATCAGTGTCCCTCTAAGTTTGCTAAAGATGGGGACCCGATATCGGGAAACACCATGAAGGGCCCGTCCCGGGCGCCGTTCTAAACCGGGGCATTTCCAGCTCAGGCCATTCCCTCACCCCTGTACAATGTCTGTCTCCTGCCACAGCTGGTAGTGCCGCAGTAGATTTATGCTGCACAAAAGCTGTGAGCCTTCTGCCTGGGGAACCCCCACAAAAGGTCCCAACAGGAGTCTGTGGACCCTTGCCAGTGGGGACAATAGGATTACTTTTAGAGGGTCTAGTTTAGGTTTAAAAGTGGTACAAATACATACAGGAGTCATTGATTCAGATTACAATGGGGAAATTCAAATTGTTGTATCTACTTCTGTTCCCTGGAAAGCAGAGCTAGGAGAGCGCATAGCACAGCTCCTGATTGTGCCGTATGTGGGAATGGGAAAAAGTGAAATTAAACGAACAGGAGGATTTGGAAGCACAAATAAACAAGGCAATGCAGCTTATTGGGTAAATCAAATTACTGATAAACGCCCTACCTGTGAAATAACTATTCAGGGAAAGAAATTTAAAGGTTTGGTAGATACAGGAGTGGACATTTCAATCATTTCTCTACAACACTGGCAGTCCATGTGGCTAATTCAACCCCCTCAATTTAACATAGTTGGAGTTGGTAAAGCCCCTGAAGTATATCAAAGTAGTTATATTTTGCATTGTGAAGGGGCTGATGAACAACCTGGGACTATTCAACCAATTATAACTTCTGTACCTATAAATTTATGTGGAAGAAATTTATTACAACAATGGGGAGCACAAGTTCTAATTCCAGAACAATTATATAGCCCTCAAAGTCAACATATGATGCATAAAATGGGGTATGTCCCTGGTATGGGACTAGAAAAAATTTTGCAAGATTTAAAAGAACTGCTTCAAGAAGAAAGACAAAGTTCCCGCCAAAGATTAGGATATCATTTTTCATGGCGGCCATTGTTAAGCCTCCAGAACCTATACCTTTAAAATGGTTAACAGATAAGCCAATTGGGATAGAACAATGGCCGCTAAGTAAAGAGAAACTGGAGGCTTTAGAGAAATTAGTTACTGAACAATTAGAAAATGGGCACATAGCTCCAACATTTTCCCCTTGGAATTATCCAGTTTTCATAATTAAGAAAAAATCAGGTAAATGGAGAATGTTAACTGACTTAAGAGCCATCAGTTCAGTTATACAACCTATGGGAGTGTTACAGCCAGGATTGCCTTCTCCTGCTATAATTCCAAAAAATTGGCCTTTAATAGTCATAGATTTAAAAGACTGTTTCTTTACTATCCCTTTAGCTGAGCAAGACTGTGAATGGTTTGCATTTACAATTCCTGCAATAAACAACCTGCAGGCTGCTAAGTGTTTTCACTGTTTTACAGATAGGCCTAGTAATGGTAAAAATTACTATGCCCATTTTAGAGTTGGGAAAACTAAGTCCACTGAAAAGTAATGTAACAGCCCAAAGCCACCATCTGGGAAGTGGTTGATCCTGGATTTGAACCCAGCAGTCTGGTTCCTTAATCCACACTCTTAACCCCACACTGTATGGCATGGGAAAGCTGCTGCCCCTTCTGTCTTATGGAGGAATCAAATGTATGTATGAGTCTTTTTGTGCTGAGTGAAAGGCTTTGCAAGCTCAGAAGCTCCATTGTGCTTTTAGAACCACCCAGCGCCCTGAAGTCTCATGCCCTCCCATGAGGAGTTGAGCGAAGAGGCTGATGGACCCTCAGCCTCAGTGTGTGCTCAGATTTGCCGCTCTAGCAGAGGATCTTTGAGGAATCATTCCATCTTTCTGAGGCTCAGTTTCTAAGTCTATAAAAGTCAATGAATGCTGGGAGCACGAAGAAAAACTGTAGGGGGCCACTAATAGTTGCTGACATTTATTGAGCACTAACTACCTGCAGGTACCTGCAGGAAGCCCTTTAATGAGGTATGTCATCAGGCACACCTAATGGTGATGAGGCTCATTAGGCTCAGAGATTCACCCAACATCACCTAGGAAGTATTAGGATGTTACGGTCCATGTCCTTGACCCCTGGCGTGCTGCTCCCACTACAGACCTCCAGAGGAAGTGGTTTCCAAGTGTCTCTGCTCCCTGTCCATGGATCCTTCTTCGTGGCTACAATTTGGTGTCCACCCAGTTCCCCCAGTGTTTCCTTGAATGTTCATTTGGACACGATGAACTTGTTCCCAAGTGCACAGGGTCTCCTTAATCATCCCTCTCCCAGGCTTGCCCCATGTCTTCCCTTAGACTTCAACTTTCAGAGCAGTTGCTTTTGAGGGGGTGACAGTGAGAGTATTTTTCCTACTCTTTCCCTTTCCCCTATCTCTGCCTCTGGGTTTGGTCCTGAAACTCTGTATGGGGTTGGATGTTTGGGGTCTGTGATCCTGAGTGACTGAGCTTAGGGGGAGCTTAGGACACCAGACCTCTCTTGGCACAAAGAATAATGAACAGGGCAGGCCACAGGACTGTGCGGCAGAAAATGCGGGTTACACTCAGGGAATTATTTCAGAGAATGTGGCTGCATTAATGCTGCTAGCCCACATCTGAAGACTCTGGGGATGGCAGGGAGTAAGTGGGGCCCAATGCAGCGAGATAACCTGCCAGCCACAGGCTCATTGACTGCTCATAGGCCCCATCTCACTCTTAGTGTTGCAGGGAAACAAAAACCCACCTGCTCTTTGCTCTAAGTCAAATGCTTCTGCAGTGGAGTCTGCTTGGGCTCAAAGGCCATTTTAAGTGGAAAGGATGGTGAACAGACATTGTACAAATCAATTCTTTCTCGTATAAAATCAATGCTTTTCTTTCAAGGAGTTGAAAGAAGAAAGCAAATGCTGAATTTATGAAGCAGACATGATACTGTCTCATTCTACCTCCAGGGAAAACTGTTTTTCTCGTCTCCTCCCAGCTGGCTGGAAGAAACATCATGTCTTATAGGAATACTGTTGCTCATGCCTGGCTTCAACCAATTCTGGAAGTTGTCAAGCTTCCTTCATCTAGATTTAATTTAACCAGAAGCCACAGAGTGCTGTGGGGAACAGGAGACGGCTAAATTGCCATCCCTGGCTGGTCTCATGGGGGCAATTAATCCAAATAAATAAAACCCAAGAGAAAGACAAACATTAAATGAGAGCCAGACCACAGGACAGGAGAGGCATCAGGCTTTGGAGGAGTTGGGAAGAGGAAGAGGTCAGTGTGGGCTTGAAATGGTCCACTTTTTTCCTTGGTTTTGTAAAGGAAACAGGATTTTAAAAGATAAAAATGATTGAGGATGCCCTTGGCTTATGAGGAGTGAGCACAGCCTAGAGAAAGTCACTGAGTTGGGAATGAACAAAGCTGACCTCTGGCACGGAGCTCTTTCCTCTTTTTTTATTCTTATGTGTCTGCAGCCGGCATGGTTTTCTAGTTTGAATAAAAGAGACATGTCATAAAGGTCAGGGACACCATTTGGAATCTTTTACTCTTTCAGGTGCCCATCAGTGTCACAAGAACACCCTAAGTACAGCTGAAAAGGTCCCTGAGTATGAGTTCTGGAGAGCTGGGGCCTTGGCCTCACTTTGCTACTGAATAGCTGAATGACCTTGGCCTGTCCTTCAGCCTGGCCTCAGCCTCCTCCTCTGTAAAAATTTCTTTTGCCTTCCAGTTTAGTTATCTTTCTCCCTGGGCTCCTTGGGAAGCCCCTGCGTGCCAGGGATGAATTCCTTAGCAGCCAGGGCCCCATGGCATCCGGGTGTGGTGAGATGGAGCCAGTGATGTGACGGCATCGTGTTGTCAATAGTTAGCTCTTCACCACCTTCTCCAACCAGAAGCACTTGGACTGTTCACAAAACTGGAGTTTCAATCTGAAATTACTCGGTCCTGAGGACAGCACCTGCTCTTACCCAGGCCCACCTGGGTGCCAGACTCAGCACTTGCTGCATCCAGGCCTCACTCAACCCAGTAGCAAATGGCAAAGACATTAGTGAAAGGTACAGGCTTACCAAAGGTTATGCAGGAGATGGAGGAGACAAACCTCCCTCATGACATCTCTGTTCTTGCCCCTCAAGACTTCATCCATCTGTCCATCTGTCTATCTGTTCATCTACTCCCATATATTCATCCTATTTCCTATCTAGGGTAACTTCTCTCCCTCCCTCCCTCCCTTCCTTTTCCTCCTCCTCCTCCTCCTCCTTCTTCTTTTCTCTCTCTCTCTCTCCTTCTATTTCTTTCTCTCTCTGTCTCTCTTTCTCTCTTTATTGAGCAAGCAAATAATTATTTTTAGGGGAGCCTCTCTCCTTAAAATGCAGACTGATTATAAATAATAAATCATTTCCAATAGGTGAGAAAAACAGAGTGGAGATGAAGCAGGACTAGAGAAATAACAGGAAGGCAAGAGTGCATCTTGTTTCCAAATATGTGCTTTGAAACCCTCTGTACTCACATGAAATGTCCACACATGGGGCTTTGAGAGCCCTCAGCACTAAGTGGCAGGTGTAGTCAGTTGCACGATTCCCAGCCTGTAGTCAGTTGCATGATTCCCAGCCTGTGCATTCCCTTAGGGGAAGTGTAATTGATGGCAGTGGGAGGCAGACAGGTTGTTAGGAGGGAATGGATGGGTCCCTGGTGAAACCCCACCTTCAAGCCAGGAACAGAGGGAAGCCTGGGGAACAGGCTGCCAATTCCAGGTGAAGTCTGTGACCTGGAATGAGAACTTGTCTGATGCCTTTTGGCCAGTCAAGTGGTGCTTTTCCCTGGCCTGCCCATAGACCAATCAGCACACACTTTCTCCATTCTGAGCCCATAAAACCCCCAGACTCAGCCAGACTCAGACTACCTGTCCGACTACCTGCCTGCAGATAGGAGCTACTCACTTCAGGTCTCCTCTCCACTGACAGCTGTTGGGTTGACCAACAAAGCTCTTCTCTACCTTGCTCACCCTCCAGTTGTCCCTGTAACCTCATTCTTCCTGGACATGGGACAAGAACTTAGGACCCACTGAATGGCAGGAGCGAAAGGAGCTGTAGCACTTTCCTGGCTGGGTTGCTGAGCTGTGGGTGGGAGCTAAAGGGCTGTAACACATTCCTGGCTGAGCTGCAGGTGGTGACATGTTCCTGGACTGTGGGAGTAAAGAGTGGCAACCCTTCTGGGGGCCCAGACCTTGGGATTCCCTGAGCCAGAGCTATAACACTATAGCCCTCCCACCCTCTGCTGGCACTGGGTGGCTGCCCCATGTGAAAGGAAGCAGCAGTGGGGCTGGGCCAGTTCAGCAGCCATGGACTGGAGTGGGGAGGCAGGACAGAAAGAGCTATGCCACAAACAGGCTGAAACATACCTTTTGAAACATGGCCCCTGGTCACCACATTGTGGGTGATAAGAAAGAGACAAGCTGTGGTCCTTCTGGGAGCCCAGACCTCGGGGCTCCCCAAGCCAGGGCTGTGATATGCTGTAACACCCTCTTTGGGGCTATGCAGTTCCTAGCATCTCCAGGCTTTCAAGCACCACTGTGTTCCACTCATCCAGATGCTGGTGCCCACAGCAGAAGCTGCCATGGTACATCTGGTCCAGCCGCAGCCTCACACAGAGCTGGTGCCTGTGCTGGTGCCTGGAGCCACCCACTGTGCCGCAGCAGCCAGGGTGCCTGGCTGTGTGCAGTGGCCTGACCCCGCACTCACTTGCTCACACGCCCCTCGCTGCTCTGCACCTGGCTTGGCACCTGGCTTGGCACCTGGCTAACTGTGGGATCTGGGCCAGTAGTATGGGCCAAGTGCAGCCTGCTGGGCCAAGTGGGTGGAACAAGCCCAGCAGGCATGAGCAAAACTCAAGCAGAGGTGCCACCAGCCACAGAGGTTTCTGGCTGGCAAAGTGACACCTGAAGGGTCCTGTGACACAATATGGCAGATGACTAGCTGTCTCCAGTAGTCACTTTCTCCATCTTTATAAGCAATAGAATTGTATTGCTTGGCTGTGTTCCCAAGCCTCCCTTGCAACTAGGGATGGCTGTAGAGGTTTTGGGCAGAAGGGGTGTCTTACTCCTGGGTCTTCCCATGGTAAAGATTGGGCATGTGCTTCCCTGGTTGTCTACATCCTTCCTTCTGATGAGCAAGTGAAGAGAACTAGACCCAGAGATGAAAACCACACATTGAGGAAAACCACACATAGCTCCCACCAGTCCTGGACACCTGTTGCTGGGCTACTTCAAGAAGGAAAATAAATGTTTCTCTTGGGGCCTACATGAGGGTGGAGGGTGAGAGGAGTGAGAGGACCAAAAAACTATTGGGTATTATGCTTATTACCTGGGTGACAAAATAATCTGTACACCAAACCCCCACAACACTCAATTTACCTATATAACAAACCTGCTCATGTACCTCTGAACCTAAAATAAATGTTAAAAAACAAACAAAACAAAAAAAGAAATGTTTCTCTTATTGAAGCTACTATGTATTTGGGGTCTCTTAGAAAAGCAGCTTAGCCTGAATATAAATGCAACAACTGCTCTTGTACTAAGAGAATGAGATGCTATCTCTTCAACTCATCCTTTCCACACTGATTTGAAGTGTCACCTTTATCACAGGCTATGCTGTTTTCTCTGGAATACAAAGCATCAGTTAGAAGCAGTGAACTAGAAATACACGTTCCCAAATAGATAGACCTTATAAGCATAGTACTGAATGAAAAAACGATTACCCACAACAAGATTTATGGCACAGTAACATCTGTGTAAATTAAGCCTCTCTCCAAACCCACACTATTTTATTTCGAGGATATACACATTTATTCAAGGACACATATGAAATCATTAGAGTCAATGTCCAAGGAGAGGGATAAAGGAGGAAAAAATAGACATTTACAAGAGAAGGGCTTTGCTCATATGATGATAATGGGCATACACTGAGGAGTAGGGCTAACTCCCCACCTGAAGTTAACACACACACACACACACACACGCACACACACACAAATATGCACCCTCACCCCCGAATACATGCACACCCACACTGTGAAGAACAGGAGTCGGGGGGATTTGGGTGACCAAAACGCTATCTGGAACCCATGGCCAGGGTGAGGCATTTCCATTAGACAAACCAAGATGAGGTTGGGCACATCCTAGACAGATCCCTTCAGGGCCTGATTTTGGCCTGAGCTTCATAGAGAGGTTTTCTTAAATGATACTGGAGTGTCTGCTCAGATGCACTGACTCAGATGCCAAATGAGGGCGGCAATTCTGGGCACCCAACTGGAGGCAAGATGAAGAAGCTTTTGGCACAACACTTCTGAAACAGAAATGTGGGCATCCATCACCTGAGACCTTGTTAAAATGCAGATCCTGATTCAGGAGGTTTGGGCTGGACCTGAGCTTCTCATTTTTCTCCAAATCCCAGAAGCTGCTGCTGCTGCCCTATGAATCACACCTTGGGCGGTGAGCCCCTAAAATATATAAATGCATTTTTGGTAGGCCAGTAAATAGAATTAAGAAAAAATAAAAGGAAGAAATGGAATCAAGAAGCTCTTGAGGTCCTAGCATTTTCCTAGGATTGTCAGCTGCTGAAACCCTTGATTTATGACTAGACAGTTTCCAGAAAGTGTTTAATTGCTTCGTATCCTCTGTGTTTTCTTTATCATTAATGAAGATACTTGCATAAGAAACATCTCAGGGAACTCTCTAGCTGTTTAATTTTGTGGATTTGATGTAAGAAAAAGCCCCACCACGTCCGTTAATTATGTTCATGAAATTTGCCATATGAGAAAAAAGTAGCTGGGGAAGCTGGTAGAAAGACTGTTATAAATTAAAAAAGAAAATCTTGCATGAAAAAGCATCACTGTAACAAGAAAAGCCTTCACGTGGCTGGGAAACGCTTGAAGAGTGTGAGTTAGTAATTGCTTTGATTGGATCGGGTGAATCATAGGAATCGAACAAACACCACTTACTAAACTCAGAAGACTGCCAACGATTGCTCAGGCTGACTTGCCTCACGGTGCTTACAGCTTGAGAGCGGAAACTTTGCTGGGAGTACGTGTGAATGAAATGATTTCCTCTGGGATTCTTCCCTCAGTGAATTGTGAATCCAAGGGCCTAAAGTTCTTTCCTAGATATGTAGGAAGGCCAGACCTGTGGAGAAAAAGCTAAAGTGAGTCTGAGGAGGATGTCTTGAGGATATCAGATAGATATACAGCTTTTTAAAAGGTGGAAGTGAGGCAAGGTGTCATTCAGGTGTGTGCAGAGAAGTGGTGTCATCTAGGTGTGTGGAAACTAGACAGGAATATCTCAGAACCACAGTCTCTGACTCCTGGGCTGTCAGAGCTTATAGAGACCTTAGGTATTGTCTAGTTCTCTTTCCCCAATATGATTTTAGAGATAAGGGAATGGAGATGCTGAGTTGGGCAGGGCTTGCTCTGGGTGACTTGGATAGTTACTCTCAATGTGGGGATTTGCACACAGGTGTCGTGGCTTGCAGGCCTGATAACACTACTGTCTCCCTTTGTGTCTCTTCAGGCTGTCTTTCTTCCAATTCATTCCCTAGCTCACTCCAACAGGAGCCTGGCTGGAGTCTTAGTAAGCCCAGTTGATCCAGGGGGCCAGTGACTTCAAATATGGCCTCAGATACTTTATTGGCTGTGGAATTCTGAGCTTAAGTGAAGTCTCCCATGGGCATCTAAATTAAAAAAAAACAACAAATTAAAATAGAGGTGCCTCCGCTGAGCTCAGAACCAGGTGGATAGCAGTGCAATGGTCAATGCAGATGCCAGATGGTTTTTACCATCCATAAAAGCCATTTCTGGTTGATAATGAAGGAGGGTGAGAAGCAAAATGAGAACGCAAATTGCCTTGTCCCTGTCTTTGGACAGAATGTAATACAAATGGTTTTCAAGTGTTTTGCTTTGGTCTCTGTGTTTATTTAATTATGTACTTGTATATATCATCTACCCAAAAAGACTAAGCTGAGATACATCATTGATGCTGCTAATATTTTAATATCTGAGTGTTGGTAAGAGACCAATAGAAAGTTAAAAAATGAAGGCCTGCTAAGACCCCAAATCAGGCAGGTTGGTCAATTACCTATTTTAATGGGGGACATCGGGTTCTACTGGGTGACCCAATGTCTCTCCCAGGAGAATTCATCCTTTTCAGTAGCCTCCATGAAGCCCTGGTTGACAGTGAATTGTATAAGGACAATGACAGCTTGCTGTGTCCATGGGAGCTCTGAACAAGTGTGGATGCTCACCAGAAGAAAGGGGAACATGCAGGGAAGACCAAGTTTGGGGGACATGAGGACCTTTCCTGGCATTGGTAAAGAATGCTGTTTAGTTCAACAGCAGTGTTCCTTTCCACACTTGCCTGTTATAAGAACCCATGCAATATTTAGTGAGCTCTTACAATTCATTAAGCAAAAGAGAGTCCCCTGCAGTACCGGTGAGAGTAAATTGGATCATATCTTGTGACTCATAGATTTCCCTTCGCTGAGTGTCTCCCTGGAGAAACCTCCCCAAGGAGGCATATAGGAACATGTCTATTGTAGTGAGGGTTGTAATAACAAACTGTTGCAAACAATCTAAATGTCCATCAACACGATTTCTTTCCCATCGGTTCAGATACATGTATGTAAACGCACAGGGAAAGGTCTAGAAAGGCAGGCGCAACCACTGAGGGAGAGATGGAGATTGAGGGTGAAAGTCAGGCTTATCTGCTTTTTATTAAACAGAAGAATGCGTTCACGTGCTGCTTATATCATCAAAAATCATTTTTTTAAAAAAGGTAGAATCTAGAGAATGCACCGAGCAGGTACGATACAGTTTTCTTCCTGTATCTATCATGCAAAGAGAAAGGGAGGGAAGGCTGAGATCAGCTGTTGGGCTCTCTAGGCAGGAGGGCAGGCTGGGTTTGCATCTGCTCTGTGCTCCTGGCTGATATTCCAGTCATTTGAGGAGGAGGGAGCCAGGCTCATGGATTCACCTGCTAATAACAGACTTTAGGATAATGGTTCTTACCCTAAATGTGTCAGAATAACTCAGAGTGCTCATTAAAAATTTGTTTTCCCAGGCCTCACCCTCAGTGGTTCTGATTTAATGAGCCTGTCTTGTGGTCCAGCACTCTGCATTCTTAATAAGCACCAGAGCCGATTCTGACGAAGGTGGCCTTTGGGCCACACTAAGAGAAAAAAGATACTTTCCTATTATTTACCCTTTCCTAAGACATTGCCTCATGGTCTCCTTAAGGATGAAATTTAGGGTTGTTTCTCTTGTGACAAAGGTCCACTAGGCAAGATGGGGCACAGGGAGGATCTACTGTCCTACCCAGGCTGCCAAACTCCCAGCCCTGAATGTCACATGTGTGTGCCTGCATGCACATGTATGACACAATGGAAAAAACACCCAAGGGCTATTCTCATTCTCCACTTTGTCTAAAAAAAATCAGGAAAATATCTCACGCCACATAAGGCCACCAGCATGAACTTAGATGTGTTCAGATAATAATTCAGAGGGAAGCATAATGAGATGTGGTTTGGGTTCATCACTGTGCTTTGGCAGGAGACGTATATTAATGGAAACCCAAATGAAGAGCTTCTGCAAGGTCAAGGTCCCCATCTGAATGTAACTGCAAAGAGCCCTTCACTGCTACATATCACAGTGCAGATGTCAGACGGTTTTTACCATCCATAAAAGCCATTTCTAGTTGATAATGAAGGAGGGTGGGAAGCAAAATGGGAAAGCAAATTGCCTTGTCCCTGTCTTTGGGAAAGAATGTAATACAAATGGTTTTCAAGTGTTCTGCTTTGGTCTCTGTGTTTATTTATGTATTTGTGTATATCATCTACCCCTAATAGGCTAAGCTGAGATACATCATTCATGCTGCTAATATCTGAGTATTGATAAGAGACCAATCGAAAGTTAGAAAATGAAGGCCTGCTAAGATCCTGAATTGAGCAGGTTGGTCAATTATGTATTTTAAGGGTGGTATCTTTGCACAGAGTGCCACCAGAGAAGGTGCCCTAGCTGGGGCCTGAATCTTCAGGAATTCAGGGAGGTCCAGGGATGGCTGGAGAGGGATGCTGGTGATCAGAGAACCGAGGGAAGGGAATGGAGCCACGGTAAAATTCTTTTTTTTTTTTTTTTTTTTTAGATGGAGTCTCGCTCTGTTGCCCAGGCTGGAGTGTAGTGGCATGATCTTGGCTCACTGCAAGCTCCACCTCCCAGGTTCATGCCATTCTTCTGCCTCAGCCTCCCGAGTAGCTTGGACTACAGGTGCCTGCCACCACACCCGGCTAATTTTTTGTATTTTTTAGTGGAGACGGGGTTTCACCGTGTTAGCCAGGATGGTCTCGATCTCCTGACCTCGTGACCCGCCCGCCTCGGCCTCCCAAAGTGCTGGGATTACAGGCGTGAGCCACCATGCCTGGCTGGTAAAATTCTTTATAGGGCCCAGCAACTCAGCCTGCCTGAGCCTCCCCACAGCCCTGGATAATTATCCAGCCCTGGATAATTGCAGCAAAAATAGGCCCTATTATCAGCATCACTCATGGGCCACTTGGGATATTTTTAAAGACATACATTTCAAAAATAGATAAAATGATCAGAAAACAGGAGAAAGGGATGGTGCCCTGTAGAAATTTTACCCTGATGCTCTAACCCGGGGCCTCTTAGGGATGCAGGGAATCATAGAGAGCCCCTCCCCTGGGAAGAAAGGATGCTACACAGGTGGCTGGTGAAAGAGTGAGGAATGGTTCATCTGTGCCATCTGAGAAAATAAACTCATGGAGATTCATAATGGGCCCACATTGTTGTGTATGTTGTATACAAACATAGAAAGAGAGAGACACAATTAAGCCACATGTGCAGTGTTGATATAGCTGAGTTAAAAAATCGTTATGAACACTTTAAAGACCTTTGTGCATTTAAATAAATATGATCTGTAAGAGGCAACACAATTCTAATTTACTAAAGCAATTAGTAAATTCCCCAGTGAGTATTCTTATCTCTCTTTCATAGTATGTGGTAGTAGCATTTATCATGGTTCATGCCTCACAGTGATTTTTGTAGACTTCTCTCTCACTCACTAGACTGCAAGTATTTAGACAATGATGACATTTTTTCTTTGGTCTCTGATTCTTTTCTGTAATATCTGGTCCTGGGCTTTGCATGCTTGGTAAACAATGATTGAATCAAGTAGACTTAAAAAACCAGCAAATTCTTCTAACCACAAAGTTTGTCACATTTGAGTGGAAGAATTGGGAATTGCACCCCAAAAACCTCCTTGACAAGAAGTGGCACCATAAGGCAGGACAAAAGGGTTCTCCAAGAGTAGCCACTGTCCCTATGCGCCAGCTGCATTCCTTCCCACGTGATTTATTTATTTATTTATTTATTTATTTTTGAGATGGAGGCTCATTCTTTCTCCCAGGCTGGAGTGCAGTGGCACGATCTCGGTTCACTGCAACCTCCGCCTCCTCAGTTCAAGCGATTCTCCTGCCTCAGCTTCCCTGAGTAGCTGGGACTACAGGCGCATGTCACCATGCCCAACTAATTTTTGTATTTTTAGTAGAGATGTGGTTTCGCCATGTTGGCCAGCTGGTCTCGAACTCCTGACTTCAGGTGATCCACCTGCCTCAGCCTCCCAAAGTGCTGGGATGAGAGGCGTGAGCCACTGCGCCCAGACCTTCCCACGTGTCTTATCACTGGGTTTTCCCAGCATCCCCCAGAGGTAGGGATTATTAGATTTTCCAAAACTGGGGCTCTTCCAGAGTACAGAATTTGTTCAATGACTCACATTCATAGTGGGAGAGCTGTCATTCAAGCTCAACAACTGTGTGTTATTTCTTATTCTGACTTGGAGCTTTGTGATGAGTTACCTCCTCCCTTTGGTAATTGGCTTTGGCTTATGTCTGGGCTTTCCTCTTTTTTAAAACATCATTTTTCTCCACTTGACCTGTTGCTATTTCAAGAGTGAGAGGACAGCCTGGGAAATGAAATGTTTTCAAAATCTAATGATGAGTATGTCTGGAGGCTGCGACAAAAGGCATTTGCTCAAAGGCATCTGAAGGAAACACGGTTTTCTTCACATTTGTATGAATGGTCATATCCGTTCTTACACTGCCTACCACAGGCTGCTCTGCTTTAGGTGGCCAGTCCTGGTGTGGCCAGGCAGTGAGTTGGAAAAGCTTTTAGAACTGGTGCCTGGCTCAGCCTGAGGAGCCATGGTGGCATCTGGCTGTTGGAAAGCACACAGGGCAGGTGTAGAAGACAAAAACTCACTTTGGGAGTGCTTCTGCTCTGTTATTACCTGGCCTTAGACAAGTGTCAAACAATTGTGCTAGCAATTAGCTCTTTGTGTCTGTAGTCAAAACTGATATCTAGTGGTTTCCTGTATATTTGGGCTAACTACAATGTATCAGCATGGACTTAGTTGATGTGAAATCTTCAGATCCCTTTAACCAAGCTTCCTAAAACTCTAACTGCTGTCCTTACTTCTGTCGTCTCTGTCTTCTGTTTTCCACATAGTGTCACCTATTATCATCAGCAAAGACCATCCCCTGAAGTTCCTATTGAGAGACAGGACTAGCTGGATTTCCTGGGCTGACTAAGAATTCCTAAGCCTAGCTGGGGAAGGTGACCACACCCACCTTTAAACACGGGGCATGTAACTCAGCTCACACCCGACCCATCAGGTAGTAAAGAGGGATCACTAAAATACCAATTAGGCTAAAAGCAGGATGTAAAGAAATAGTCAAATCATCTATTGCCTGAGAGCACAGGGGGAGGGACAATGATCAGGATATAAACCCAGGCATTCGAACCGACAGTGGCAACCCCCTTTGGGTCCTCTCCCATTGTATGGGAGCTCTGTTTTCACTCTATTAAATCTTGCAACTGCACAGTCTTCTGGTCTGTGTTTCTTCCAGCTCAAGCTGAGCTTTCACTCGCCGTACACCACTGCTGATTGTGGTCGTCACAGACCTGCCGCTGACTTCCAGCCCTCTGGATGCAGCAGGGTGTCCGCTGCACTTCTGATCCAGCAAGGCGCCCATTGCTGTTCCGGTTCAGGCTAGAGTCTCACCATTCATTGTTCCTGCACGGCTAGGTTCCTGGGTTTGTCCTAATCGAGCTGAACACTAGTTGCTGGGCTCCATGGTTCTCTTCTGTGACCCACAGCTTCTAATAGAGCTATAACACTCAGCGCATGGCCCAAGGTTCCATTCCTTGGAATCCACGAGGCCAAGAACCCCAGGTCAGAGGGCAAGAAGCTTGCCGCCATCTTGCTTGGGAGTGGTCCACCACCATCTTGGGAGCTCTGGCAGCAAAGACCCACTGGTAACACTGTGGCCCAAGGTTTTGTTTCCTATATGGGATGGGAGCAAGAGACATTTGGGGTAAGGCATGAAGATCTGTTTAGCTTAAACATGATAAGGTGTGAGTTGTAACTAAATTCTCTAGAGCTTTCTTAATAAACCATAGGGGGAGGGGTTCCTATATTTATTCAATCTCATTTGAACCTGCTTGTATTTTCAGTCTTTGCAGGTACATCTGCCATTCATTCATAGGCAGTAAAGTATAGTAGTTGAGTGGTGTGGTGCCAGAATCAGGCAGATCTAAGATGAAATTCCAACCCCACTGCATATTAGATGTGCCATTATGGTTAGTTTCTTAGACTTGAGAGCCAGTTTTCTCATCTGTAAAATGGGTATAATAATAATTTTGAGGGAACTCAAATGAGACAATTTGTGTGATGTACTTAGCAATGCCTGGCATGCCTAAAGCCCTAAGTAAATGGTAACTATTTTTATTCATTCAATAAAAAAAAAAAAAGAAAAGAAAAACACATGTATTGGGTATCTGCTGGGCTCGTGGCATGTTGTAGGTACAAAATATATCAAGACATTGGCCCTGTCCATAAAGAATTTACAGTCAGGGTTGGTGGAGGCAGGGAAGCTAAACACTTCTGTAATTTCAAGGTAGAAAGTAATAAAAGACAGAAAGATTATGGAAGGGAGAAGTCGTTGAGAACAGTCATCTTTGGGTTGGGTCTTGTAGGATGTGAAGAATGTGGACAGGTAGAGTTGAGTGGGGATTAAACAACTGACATTGTGGAGAAAAGAAATAAAGCCTAAGAGGGGAATTAGACAGGAATGGTGAGGATATCTCAGCACCCAGCAAAGTTTGGCTTGTACCTAGGGAGTAAAATGGACAGAGGTGGGAAGCTAGACCAAAAAAATGAGGGTGTATCAGAAAGGGAGTGCACACTGGTTGGAAATACCATGTGAAAGCATCTGGCCTTGGTTGGATGGGCTATTGAAGACTTTTGGAGAATGGGAGGAAGTAAAATCCCATAGTTTGCTGTCTACTGTATGAAGTATTACCTTTCCTTCATTTGTCCTAATTTTTTTGTTTATTTATGCTCTCTCAGGTTTTTGGAGCACTCTTAGTACTGGACAGTCTGAACATCAGCATGATTTAATCATGATGTGCTGGCTGGGAGAGGGACTAGCCTTAACTCCAGTGAGGAGAAGAGGGAATGAAGCCCTAATAGGCCACATTAAATCTTCATTCCCTCTTCAAAGGACAGCTGTTCACTTCCTTTCCACCTTGCAAATATTGATAATACTAAAATGCTTGCCCAACTTTCTTTGGAATTTGGCAAATGATCAACTCTTTCCTCTGGGGGGGGGGTGCCCCAATATTGAAACTTCAAATATCCATGTTTACATGACCTTCAGTTATTGACAAAGTTGTCCTCATATTATTACTTTTACTATTATATATGATAGTTGACCAATATAATGATATTGACCAGAATGATGGCTCTAGTTAGGAGGCCTAACAACATCCCAAATCCTTTTTCACTGACTTTATCGCAATCTCCTCTGCTTAAGAGATTTTGAAACAAAAGAGTGCCCCTGCTCTTGGGTGCATAAAACCCTGCAGGTGAAAATGATGAGAAAAATTACTGGGCAAGGTATTAGGCGGCACTGATTGTATCCTATTTAGAGCTCTGCAATAAAAATATATATATAATACTGAGACTGGGTGCAGTAGCTCATGCTTGTAATCCCAGAACTTTGGGAGTCTGAAGCAGGAGGATTGCTTGAGCCTAGGAGTTCAGTCAGCCTGGGCAACATGGCAAAACCTCACCTCTACAAAAACTAAGGCCAGGCGCAGTGGCTCATGCGTGTAATTCCAGCACTTTGGGAGGCCGAGGCGGGTGGATCACGAGGTCAAGAGATCAAGACCATCCTGGCCAACATGGTGAAACCCTGTCTCTACTAAAAATACAAAATTATCTGGGCATGGTGGCACGTGCCTGTAGTCCCAGCTACTCGGGAGGCTGAGGCAAGAGAATCGCTTGAACCCGGGAGGCAGAGGTTGCAGTGAGCTGAGATCACACCACTGCACTCCAGCCTGGCGACAGAGCAAGACTCCGCCTCAAAAGAAACAAATAAACAAACAAAAATTAGTCAGGCACGGTGGTATGCACCCGTAGTTCCAGCTACTTGAAAGGCTGAGAGGTGGGAGGATGGCTTTGGCCTGGGAGGTTGAGGCTGCAGTGAGCCATGATTGTGCCACTGCACTCCAGCCTGGGTGACAGAGTGAGATCTTGTCCTAACATATACATGTATGTACACACACACTGGTTTTAGCTAAATTGATTGTAACTCAGGGACCGTGAGCTTAGGATGGATAGAGGTGCATAACATTGATTACTTTTGTTCCAATATTGACTTTTTTTCTATATGAGTGATTCATTTAAATTTGGAGGGCGGAATAAATTGCTATTAGTTTCCAGTCTAACTGGAATATCTGCAGCCACAGATGACAAAGTACAAGGACTTATCAGAGAGGAGACAATGAAGCTCCCTGCTCTGGAAACAGGAAACAAGAGGCTGGGGGAATGAGATAGCTTCTAAGGAGGGAGCTTACAAAGGCACCTCCTTCCCTGGCTCTTGCCCCGTGGGCCAGGCTAATTTGTATTTCAATGAGGACTTAATACTACTGTAGATTTTATGAAACGCCTAAGCTTCTCAAATGTTTGTTACTTTTGTTACCCTAGCTGAAATCTGCAATTACCAGTATTTTTTAAAAATCCTAAAATGAAGAGAAGAGGCCTGTGGGTGTTCAGTCAAGGAGGGAGAGGATCGAGTCCCAGTCCAGGAAATACTCTGTGCTGGGAGAAGCAGCCAGATACGGCACAGGTCGCGGTAGCCGAGAAAGAAAGCGAGAGAAAGGGTGAGCGGGGGAGTCGCTAGGCCAGACACTGAAGTGTGCCTGTGTAGAATAACTGGCAGGAGAGCTGCATTTTCTGACCCCCGGAGGTAAAAGACAACGCCGTTCTTGGCACTGAGTGCGGTGACCAGCAAGAGGAGCAAAAGTCATGAGTCTCCGACCCCCAAGCCCCCGGCTCAGCTGCCTCCACTCCACCCTACTCTTCTCAGCCCCAGCCCAGAAAGCAGGCAGCGAGGCAGGTCTTTGAACCGGACCAGGTTCCTTCCCCAAACACCTCGGATCCAAAGAGGGGCAGGAATTCCCTAGTCATTGTCCCCTGCCCCTCCCCACAGCATCCGCCCGAGGCGCGGCAGATCCAGCGGAAGCTGTCCGTGGTGCTGACTCCTGCCCTTGGCTTGGCCGGACCCGCCGTCCGCTGAGCGCGCTGCAGCCAAGCAGAGGGCTCGTGTGGCGGGGCCGCGGGAGGGTGAGGGTCCTCAGGTCCGCGACCAGCTCCAGGCTCTGCTGTTAAATCCCAGCCCGAGCCCTCTAGCGTCTCTGCCCTCCGCAACCTGGCCGCTAGGCAGGACCCAGCGCTTAAGAACGGGTCAGTCGTGCCTCTCTCAAGCCCCCAGCTGCATTGCAATCTCCCACCGCTACTTCCTCCCCCGCTCCTTCCCTCCTAAGACTGCACCGGGTCCTCCCAACAGCCTGACGCTTCGCGCCTCTCCTCCGCGCTCCTCCACTGTGCGCTTCTCCGGAGCGTGACCCTCCAGGGGCCTTGCAAGCTCCTGCAGTAGAGATTCGTCCTCTTCGCTACTCTGGCCAGGTTTCCCGGCCCCTCCTCCCGTTTCGGATTCCATCCTCCCCGCACTGTCCTCTTCACTAGTTCTCTAAGCACCGAGCATGGCAGAGCGCGCTCCACCCCCATTTTCCATACATGGGAGCTGGAGTCGGGGGCGGAGCTGAGGGGAGGCACTCCCAGTCCCTCTCAGAAGCTGCTAGCCCACTGGCAACATTTTGATCCGTTCAGCTCCCGCGGAGAAGCGAGACCGTGGGCAGAGGACTGCCGGGGGCCAGCAGAAATTCTGTCCCTTCTTCCCGCGAGCGCTTTCCCGCCCTCCAAACCCCAATCCCAGGTAGGATCGCTCTCTTGAGTCTGCCTGCGTGGACTGCGAGGACCATAAATAGAGGCGGAAGCGTTTAAATAAGCCGTGTGTCCTAACCGTGCTTAGGTTTGTTTTACAGAGGTGAGAGGACAGCCCTTTTTGTTACTTTTGCTGTTGTTCTGTGGCCGGTTATTCCCAAGGGAGGACTCAGGCGATGGGGGAGGGGCGCGGCTGGTGTAGGAGGTCGGATGGAGAATGGGAAGGGAAGTGATGGACTTTGATTACCTTTGAACAGGTGGCCATGGCCTCATCGCCCACTCGGGGCCCCAGGGTTTCTGACTTATTTTCTGGGCTGCCCCCGGCGGTCACAACTCCCGCCAACCAGAGCGCAGAGGCCTCGGCGGGCAACGGGTCGGTGGCTGGCGCGGACGCTCCAGCCGTCACGCCCTTCCAGAGCCTGCAGCTGGTGCATCAGCTGAAGGGGCTGATCGTGCTGCTCTACAGCGTCGTGGTGGTCGTGGGGCTGGTGGGCAACTGCCTGCTGGTGCTGGTGATCGCACGGGTGCGCCGGCTGCACAACGTGACGAACTTCCTCATCGGCAACCTGGCCTTGTCCGACGTGCTCATGTGCACCGCCTGCGTGCCCCTCACGCTGGCCTATGCCTTCGAGCCACGCGGCTGGGTGTTCGGCGGCGGCCTGTGCCACCTGGTCTTCTTCCTGCAGCCGGTCACCGTCTATGTGTCGGTGTTCACGCTCACCACCATCGCAGTGGACCGCTACGTCGTGCTGGTGCACCCGCTGCGGCGGCGCATCTCGCTGCGCCTCAGCGCCTACGCGGTGCTGGCCATCTGGGCGCTGTCCGCGGTGCTGGCGCTGCCCGCCGCCGTGCACACCTATCACGTGGAGCTCAAGCCGCACGACGTGCGCCTCTGCGAGGAGTTCTGGGGCTCCCAGGAGCGCCAGCGCCAGCTCTACGCCTGGGGGCTGCTGCTGGTCACCTACCTGCTCCCTCTGCTGGTCATCCTCCTGTCTTATGTCCGGGTGTCAGTGAAGCTCCGCAACCGCGTGGTGCCCGGCTGCGTGACCCAGAGCCAGGCCGACTGGGACCGCGCGCGGCGCCGGCGCACCTTCTGCTTGCTGGTGGTGGTCGTGGTGGTGTTCGCCGTCTGCTGGCTGCCGCTGCACGTCTTCAACCTGCTGCGGGACCTGGATCCGCACGGCATCGACCCTTACGCCTTTGGGCTGGTGCAGCTGCTCTGCCACTGGCTCGCCATGAGCTCGGCCTGCTACAACCCCTTCATCTACGCCTGGCTGCACGACAGCTTCCGCGAGGAGCTGCGCAAACTGTTGGTCGCTTGGCCCCGCAAGATCGCCCCCCATGGCCAGAATATGACCGTCAGTGTGGTCATCTGACGCCACTTAGCCAGGCCTTGGTCAAGGAGCTCCACTTCAATTGGCCTCCGAGGACACCACTCGAGGTCAACCTGCAGAGCTTATTCTCAGCACCAGAGCAAGCTAAGCCAACATAGGGCAACATTTCCAGCCCAGCCCTCTTGTCCGGCTGTCTGTCTTGTTCTTGTGTCTTTGTAAAATGTTAAGCGGGCTTTGGTGAGAGTCTTGCTCTTTGTTTGGGGGAGCCAGAGAGAGGGAAGAGGATTTATTATTTCTTCTTTATGCCCTTGAAGGACCAACAAAACTTTTTCTCCACGTTCAGAAAAGTATTTCAGAACCATCATTGCCTTCCTGGCGCCCTCTCCTCCTGCTCGTTGGTGAAATGAACAATATGAATGGGATTTAAAAGGAATGCGTTGGGCTTGGTAAAGATTTTCAGTTTGCCTGGGAATTGAACAATGAGAACACATGGACACAGGAAGGGGAACATCACACTCTGGGGACTGTTGTGGGGTGGGGGGAGGGGGGAGGGATAGCATTGGGAGATATACCTAATGCTAGATGACAGGTTGGTGGGTGCAGCGCACCAGCATGGCACATGTATACATATGTAACTTACCTGCACATTGCGCACATGTACCATAAAACCTAAAGTATAATAATAATAATAATAATAAAAGAAAAAAAAAAAAAGACAATTTCTTGTGGAGTCCACATGCTATTGCCTTTTCCTAAAAAGTTCATAATCTACATCTACACTGTTCACTAAGGTAGTCACTAACTAATGAGCACTTGAAATGTGACTAAGTCCAAATTCAGATGTCTTGTAAGCATAAAATATACACTGATTTCAAAGATTTAGTATTAAAATAAGAATTTTAAATATCGAAGTCTTCATAGTTTTCATATTGATTACATGCTAAAATAACATTTGGGATATATTGTGTTAAATAAAATATATTATTAAAATTAAAAAAAAAAAAAAAAAAAAAGAAAAACGACCCAGCTGAGAGGACCCTGATATTGCTTAGTCCATTTGAATCCTTGCATTCCTAGAATTTCAGGTAAATATGTATTAAAAATGTACATCTAGGATTTCAGCATTTCCTGAATAAGACCTTTATATGCCAAAAGGGTTTTTGTTTTAAAACCACTTGAGTTCATAGTACAAAAACACCTACAAGCTCCCTTTAGAAAGGTCTTGCTGCTGTTTCTCCCCTTTCCTCCCCAACTACTATTTAAAAATGGTGAGACGAATTAGTCAATGAAGAGATAGATAAATAAAGAGGAAAATGTCCAATTCACTTAAGAGGTCATTTAATTGTACCTAAGGACAGACATCCTCTGTGTATGTGTGTTTGTGTATGTGTGTGTATGTGTGGGTACACATTCAGTGTTTGCCACAAAGTGGGCACTCAAATATTTGGTTTTCTGAATACTCAATGTAAACTGTGTAGCGTGGCATTCTCTTGCAGTCTCTAATTGCTCACTTGCAACAGATCAACAGCTGTCATCTGACTGCTCAGCACCTGCTCTGTAGTGATTCTTGGAACATGATCAACCCAGAAATCAAGGACCAGCAGAAGTTTACTTAAGGACAGAACAGAAGAATAAGCTACCACCCACATGATGTGTAGATCAAACACTGATTGCCGCCAGGGTTAAGGGAACAGGTGAAGACTGTGGAGCATGATACCAGGCTGATAATCATCACCTTAACCTCCTGTGAGTTCTGTAAATGAGGACAAGTGCCTTGGGACAAAGGTCTCCACACTGTTGGAAGAGCAACTTGGGCAATGAGGGCAGGAGTCTTGGGAAATGATACATAATATCCAGCTGTCAGATCAGCCTCTGTGTTCCCAGTAACTCAGTCACCATCTGTAAGGTTCAACTACTTTCCCAGCTCACTGAACACAATAATCATTGTTTCACCTCCTCCTGCTTCTCTTATTCAGAAATAAGCTCATTCATTCATTAAAATGTGCCCTAAAAGGAAAGGAAAGAGGGATGATATGGGAATGACAAGGGTTTAATCCTATTACATTAATGTCAACAACCATGGTCAGAGTAGGAGTGATCACGGTTGGGCTGGTTAGCATAGGAAGCTTTAGTAGTTACAGGGCTAGACTGTTTGCACACAGTAAAGGGTAGGAAAGGCTGGCTTGGGAGAAAGGAAAAGGCAGGCAAAGATGGGTATGGAGGTTACCTCTGGCAATGGTGCTAAATGAACTTGAGCTTCATCTGTGGATTGGAGAACAAAGAACCTGTGTGCTAATAGTGCAACCCACCCCTGCCCCAGATGAGCTCATCTCCCAGGCATCCTGAGGACTGGCTCCTGTGCTTCCAGCAGCTATATTACTTGGGAGGCTCAGGGCCAGACATTTCTCATTTCCTCAGAGAGTTCCTTTGATGGTCATGTGTGGAGAGTATAGATGGTAGAGGGGAAGGAGAGGGATTATTTGGGGAGGGATCTGATTCATCGTCGGCTCTTTGTTGGAAGGTTTGAATCACTGGTTCTCAACCCTGGCTGCTCCTAGAATCACCTGGGGAACTTTTTTTTTTTTTTAATTGATGTCTGGGCCCTCCTCCCAAGAGTCTAATTGATATGAGATGGTGCCTGGACACTAGCATTTTCCAAAGCACTTCAGGGGATTTTAATGTGCAACCAAGATTAAACACCTTAAGAATTATCCTTTCTAGGGCCGGGCATGATGGCTCACACCTGTAATCCCAGCACTTTTGGGGACCAAGGCAGGCAGATCACGAGGTCATGAGTTTGAGACCAGCCTGGCCAACATTTGAAACTCTGTCTCTACTAAAAATACAAAAATTAGCTGGGCATGGTGGTGCACGCCTGTAATCCCAGCTACTCGGGAGGCTGAGACAGGAGAATTGTCTGAACCCGGGGAGGCAGAGGTTGCAGTGAGCTGAGATTGTGCCACTGTACTCCAACATGGGTGACAGAGCAAGACTCCATCTCGGGTTGGGGGGGTAAGGGCAGGAATCCTCTTTCTAATGAATCTCAGAAACATCCAAATGAAGCTTTAGTCGCACCTGCCAAAGGTGTTAATAATTTGGAGTTGAACTTGACAGTGTTACATGTCATACTTAGAGAATACTCTTTTAGTCTTCAGGCAATACCTGCTCAATCACAAAAAGGCAAATTATTGAAATCATAATATATACGGATTCGTTCAACAGTTTACTTACATATTTCTTATGTATCAGTCCAATCAATTCAGAAGGAATATCATCATTCAACTTTAGGTCAATTGTATTATAAAGTTACATACCATGGCCAGGTACCATGGCTCATATCTATAATTCCAAAATTTTGGGAGGCCGAAGGGGGAGAATTGCTTGAGCCCAGGAGTTCAAGACCAGCCTGGGAAATATGGCAAAACTCCATCTCTACAAAAAATAGCCAGACGTGGTGGTGCACACCTGTGGTCCCAGCTACTTGGGACACCAAGGCAGGAGGATCACTTGAGCCTGGGAGGATCACTGGGCTGCCATGAGCTGTCATTACACCACTGCACTCCAGTCTCAGTGACAGAGCAAAATCTAGTCTCAAAAAAACAAAAACAACAAAAAACAACAACAAAAAAAACAAATTTACATACCATGAATTATTTTAAATCCTGGTTGTCAGGGTGTTAGAAAAAGTGCTCCCTGATTAGCTTAAGTTTATATCAACTATGAAAAACAAGCATCTCCATTAATTACTAGAAAAGTTGCCACTGGTTTCTGTCATGCCTACAACTTAAGTTTGAAACACATACGTGGACTTTATAAAGAGCTTAAAGAGGTTGGAGAATTAGATTGTGCTTATAAACATCTTTACATATTATGAAAATCAGCAACTGAACAGCAATTAATTCTTACAACATCTGATATCTGTTGTGGACTAGTTTATAAATCAAACCGAATTTCAAAAAAATCAGAGGTGAGTCCCAGAGAGAACTGTATAGGATTGTAGGTAGAAAATTTTATTTAATAATTCATTTTGGTTAATATCAAGCATCTAAGATGTATACATAGTCCTCTTCCTGCAAGGAGTAATACAGGCAATCAAGCTGGGAACTGAGCCAACTTGGTACTTGGCAGCAGCCCTTCTCAAGGCTGATGGGAGGTTCTGTAATCCTCTTTGCAAGCTTTGTCACCAGGTCTCACTTTTGGCAGCCAGTCAATAGATTTATCTCACTAAACTGGCAGAAGAGTGTTTCAATGTATGCTCCAACAGCTACATGGAAATAGCAATTGTGAGAGATGCTAAGGTAAGGATATTCCAGTCCCTATAACCATCTGATTTTTTGTCCTTGTGAATTTTCAATCTGCTGTTTTACTGGGATAGCTAAATTCCAGGTTTATTTTCTCAGGTAGGCTCACCCACGACCTCTGTCCTGTGGTTTGCATTCCTGAACATCTATTAGTCTTTCAAATGCAAGGCACAAAACTAACCTCAAGAGTGTGGCTAGATCTGGGAGTGAACACAGGGCCTGTCCCTCACAGACGAGAGGTCAGGAGCACCTTTGTTTCCCAAGGCAGGTTCTTGATTGATTTACTTCCATGCGTTGATGTCTTTGCTATGTGTGTAAAATGCACGTGTTGCTGAATCACATGTGAAGCTCTACATGCTGGGGTTTATACTGTGTTTGGCATGTTGTGGGAGCTCAATAAATACTAAATCAGTTGCACAGTCTTCACAGGATTAATAAACCAAGCCAGTTATACACATGGGGTAACTACACAACCTCAGGATAGCCAGAGTCAAAGCAAGGATAAATCATGTCAAGGAAAACATGCTACTCAACCTAGATTTGTCAACTCCACCTTATTCCAGAAATGAACTGTTCATTTTGGGACTTCTGTGACCCCCTGCCCCCACCCTCAGTAACTCCAGCATTTAAATATATGGCACCAAGCTCTCTACTCCCCAAGACTGCATATGCCTAAATCCACGGGTCCATCAAAATGAGAGTAGAGAAGTTCATGCCTAATTTCTATACCATCATATATCGGAGAGTTATTTAAATGTTAGCATTTTATCACCCATTTCTCACACATAATTTGGGAAGGTCTAACAACATCCCACATGTGGGTCTATAAGCAAAATCATGAGGTTTCTAAAATGTTCATGATGGAGTCATAAAAAAGATTTTTCAGTACACCTAAAATACCACCGAAAAATGGACATATGTATACCTTTTCAGCGACCCATTTATCCTACAAAGTAAAATAGTATACAGATGTGGGAAATGTAAAATATTTGGATGGATGAGAGTTGCAATCTTGATTGTTAAGACTGTACATTTTCCAGTCTTTGGAAACAGAAAGCCTTATTTTGAAAACTGGGCATGTACACTTCTCACAGGTTTTTGAATTGTTTTTCTTTGCTCTTAACACAATTCCTCTCCTTTTCCACTCTTTATTTCTCATGCCTTTTTCTGCTACTTTTTCATATTATCTGTATCTCCTCTCTAAGCCCCTTCTGCCTCAGTGAAGGGGAACTGGTGGGATTCAAGCATCCATCTCCTGGTCAATCACTACAAAGTGAAAGATGATGGCGAGAACCCCTGGCTAATTCCACTGCAGAAGGCAGTCTGCACTAAGCTCCTAGAAGGCTGCAGTTTGTTGTATTTCCCACACACTGTGGGGTCTTGGAGTTCACACAATTGGTCATTTTGCAGTCAAACTCCAGGCTCAGGTGGATAACAGGAGTTTGCATAGACTCTCCACAGGGCTCTCAACCTGATAAGTCTCACAGAGAGCTCTCCAGAGGAGCCTAACAATGAAAGGTCAAATGTGTTTCGTTTTTATGTTTGGTGCTGGAGTAAAGAAACTGAGTCAAAAAAAGCAAAGGAGAAACAGTCTCTGCTTTTAAGCATTCTCTGCCTATCTCCCTCCCTCAGCTCTCACAATATCCTCTCCTTAACTTGCTGATGACTAAATCCCCTGGTCTCAGGACCCATCTCCTCCTTCTGAAATGACATCCAGTGAAAAATGGAAAGCTATACTGTAAAACCCCTCCTTGCCCCCACAGTTATTGCCAAGCAATGAAAACACCCTTTTGACCTGGAAAAAATTAAGACTCCAGGTTTGAGCTCTCGGTTAGCAGTCAGGCACTGGGCTTTCCTCCCTAGCCTAGATCACAATCACCCTGGTGGGTGGCTGGGCACGGGGCTGCTTGGCAGGTGCTGGGCTCCCCATCCAGCTCTGGCATTATTGCGTCACCTCGGTCATTGTTTTCTGCACATCACCTCCAAGTTCGAAGCAGCACAAACCACCTGTTTCGCGTGATGGGGACTCAAGGAGTCTACATCCTTCGAACTCCTTGCTAGTGGAAATGGTCGGGACTAGGGGCAAAGAGGGAAGGAAATTTGCAGGTCAAGATGTAGTCGCCCCACAGGGCTCTCCCAGTGGGGCTCCTGGAGCAGCAGTTGCCTTTGCTTTTCCAGGATGTGCAGCCCCCACAGCCCCCAGCTAGGTCCACACGCACTGAAAGCCGAGGTTCCTGCAACGTGGTGAATTCACACTTTACGTTTTCGGAAGAGGAGGGGTCAGCTGGTGAAACCACCGCAGCCCAGAAGAAAAGCCATACCCACCTGTTGGTCCATTGCCCCAGGCAATTTGTTGATCTAAAGCTAGGCCTGCTGAATAGCAAAGACAGCTGTAGATTTTTTTTTAAATTACAAAAATCAACTTTTTTTTCTTTAAGTAATAAGTGAATATTTCCCACCTGTCTTCCCTGAGTGAGTTAACAGTTTGTGCTTTTCCTTCCTAGGCCCTTCCAGGAGCATTCACAAACATATTCACAGTTTGTATTTTACCAAAATGCGATTAAACTACATCGTTGTTGTGTAACTGACTTCCACATCCCTCCTCTTAAAATTATATCAAAGAAGACTTCTATGTTGGGTCATACTCATTCTGGCTGAAGATGAATCCATGCCTGGGTGGACCACTATTCAATCATTTTTCAGCCAGTGAGTGGTGTGGGTTAGAAGAGACAAATCTGAACTTAGAAGGTGCCTTAAGTCCTGCAGGAAATGCAGAGGAGTCAAAGTCTAATCACAGCCACTGAAAAGCTGTCCCTCTGTCCCTGGAGGGCGAGGTCCTCCTTGAAGCCCTCCCAGAGACCAAAACCATCTGGGTGAGGGGGTGGTACTCCTTCCCCTTAGCTGCTTCCAGATCCTGCACAGCACCCCACCAGGGCTGGGGCAGGCCCACCAGCTGTTCTCTGGCAGACAGCAACTGGTGTCTATGAGACTCTGCCAACCCAGGGTAGGATTTTCCCAGGAGTCAGGAGCGTGGTAGGGTCCCTCTTCTAGCCATGAATCCACATGGGTGCAGGTCCATGAAGAGTCAAATCCTTCACTTTATTTGCCCACAGGCAAGCATTTCAGCAGGACCCTTAATACTGTTGAAGTTTTGTCAACAAAGGTGAAGGTGAAGGGTAGGGAAATATGAAGTATGGTGCAGGAACCAGTAGCTACTACAAGCAGAGGAGCTGTCATCTCTCAATCCAGAGACCAGAGGGCAGGGAGGAGTTGCTGAAACTCCCAAGGGTGGAGTCATTTAAAGGAGACTCTCTCCAGAGGAGCAGTAGCCTTAGGTAGAGGGATGGGGCCAGCCTAGGATAGAAGGTTGAGCCAGCCTGGGGTGGACGGATGGGGCCAGCCTGGGGTGGAGGGATGGGTCAGCCTAGGATGGAGGGATGGGGCCAGCCTGGGATTGTGGGATGGGCCAACCTGGGGTGGAGGAATGGAGCCAGCCTAGAATGGAGGGATGGAGCCAGCCTGGGGTGGAGGGACGGGGCCAGCCTGGGGTGGAGGGAAGGGGCCAGCCTGGGGTGGAGGGACGGGGCCAGCCTGGGGTGGAGGGACGGGGCCAGCCTGGGGTGGAGGGACGGGGCCAGCCTGGGGTGGAGGGACGGGGCCAGCCTGGGGTGGAGGGAAGGGGCCAGCCTGGGGTGGAGGGATGGAGCCAGCGTAGGATGGAGGGATGGAGCCAGCCTGGAGTGGAGGGATGAGGCCAGCCTGGGGTGAAGGGATGGGCCAGAATAGGATGGAGATATGGGGCCAGCCTGGGGTGGAGGGATGAGGCCAGCCTGTGGTAGAGGGATGGGGCCAGCCTGGGGTGGAGAGATTGGGATAGCCTAGGATGGAAGGATGAGGTCAGCCTGGGGTGGAGAAATGGGGCCAGTTGACTTCTGTACTAAGTGTCAGAAAAGTGATACACAAACCATAAACAAATGCCATGTGAATTCAATGGTGGGGCTGTTCACATATGACCCTGGCAGTCAGAAAAGCCTTCATGCAGGAGGTGACATTTGAGCTGGACTTTGAAGGATGCCTGGGATTTTCTTTCTTTTTTTTTTTTTATGAGACAGAATCTCACTCTGTCTCCCAGGCTGGAGTGCAATGGCACGATCTTGGCTCACTGCAACCTCTGCCTCTTGGGTTCAAGTGATTGTCCTGCCTCAGCCTCCCAAGTAGCTGGGATTACAGTTGTCCACCACCATGCCTGGCTAATTTTTGTATTTTTAGTAGAGACAGAGTTTCACTATGTTGGCCAGGCTGGTCTCGAACTCCTGACCTCAAATGATCCATCCACCTTGGCCCCCCAAAGTGCTGGGATTACAGGCATGAGCCACCACCCCCGGCCAATGCCTGGGATTTTATGTAATGAAGAGAGTAGTGGCAGGAGAGCATGCTATGGGCAGGGAAAGGTGGTTAGCAAAGGAAGGAAAGGGTGATGCGTATTTGAAAGAGTGCAGGCTGTGCTTATGAGACAGAGTGGTGAAAAGTTGGCTGAAACTAGATTCAGGAAGATTAATAATACCAGCTAGGTTTGCTGAATTCTTACTGTGTGTAAGGCACAGTGCTGTACCTTACATTGCATCACTTATTTCTCAGCACATTAGGAAGTAGACATTCTCATTGTTATTTTTATTTTACAGATAGGAAAACAGACATTTAGAAAAGTCAAGCAATTTGCCAAGGAGTGATGTATGGGAGGTGGTGGAGCTGGGATTTGGTCCAAAGCCTGCCTTCCTAACCACTATAAAGTCCTACCTTGAGTTTCAACCTAAGGAGTCTGGCTCTTCTTGGGAGGCAGTGGGGAGCCAATGAAGGTTTAGGGTGAGTGGGAGATAAAAGAATGACTTGTTTAGGAATGTACTCTGGGACCTAATGCTGGCAAAATGGAAAGTGTGGAATGGGAAGGCAGGAAGTGGGGAAATACATTAAGGAATTATTGCATGATCCAGGAGAGAGAATCAGGACCGGAAGTGAGACAGTTTAAGTGAGGATGAAGAAGAGATAGGTGGAAAAGGGCCTTAGAGGATAATTAGCATCATATCTGAATGTCTTACCTGGTTCAACTTTTCACGTTTCTCCCAGGAAGAAAAGGTAGCATATGGGATCTAGGCCATAGATGCTCAATACCCACGTCAATCAGGAATGCTTTCTGTAGGAAGTAACAGAATACCAAACTAACCACAAGGCAGAAGTCCTAAGGTTCTTTATCATCTGATTTACAAAGAAGTCTGGAGGTGGGTGGGTTTCAGGTTGGCCCAGTAGCTCAATGGTGTCATTGAAGACTTAAAATCTTTTTCTGTCTTTTGCCTCCATTCATCCTTAACTGCTTCACGTTTATCCTCATGCTGTTACCTCAGGTCTTCAAAATGGCTGCTAAAACTCCGGATACTCATCCACATCCGAGGCAAGAAGGAAGGGGAAAGGGAAACATCAGCAACTCTCCTTCAATGCAGGAAGGCAGAGGCCTTCTCAGTTGCCCTCGTTATGTATCACTTGCCAGAAATGGGTGACATACTCCTAACTGAAAGGGAGGGAAAGAAACCCTTTTACACCTCTAAAATGGGAGGTTCATACTGGCCATTGGGTTATCTGGCCCACAAGACTACCACAATTCCAGGGCAGCATCTTCTTCAGGCCTTGTTCTGTATTCAAGAGCCCTTGTTCCATATTCTTCCCAAATAAGAGGGAACAAACACGTGTTGGGTTCTGAAAAGTGGCAAATTGTAACTCCGGGAACATGGGCCTGAGTAACCACTGCTCATTAATGGCTTCCAGCCAGGCCTGCCAGTGTTGTGATTCACATTTTATGAGTCATCAGCTGTATCTTAGCAGATAGCTGCTAGAAAGTTGAAGTTAATTTCTTTTTAAAAAATGTCGTAAGGTAATCATAAACCATGGAGACTCGATGGCCACGAAAATGGATGAAAAATAACATAAAGATACTTGATGCTAAAGCATAACTGTGCTCACTGCTGAGTTTTTTCCCCCTTTTTTATGTTATGATGCTATTCCTGCTTTTATGCTTCCAGATTGTGATAAGAGGGAGGGTTGGCTACCTGCTCTGTTGCCAAACTCCCAAATGCAGAACCCTGGTCATTTTAAGGCAATTTTGAAGTGTAGGTTTCCTGCTCTGCCCAACACATGGGTCCCTGCACAGATGTTGGCATTTGTTACAGCACCTTTGGTCAACCTTCCCTGAGGGCCAGGGGCTAGTGTGTGCCTGCTGTATACTCTTTGTAGCTCAGAGTTCAGAACCTCGAGTTTTCTGAGAAGTTGCCAAAGTCAAGCTCCACTGTTTTGAGGCGTAGTCACATTGAATCTCACTAGGCCTGGGATTCTGTGGGAAAGTCCCCCAGAGAAGAAGACCATAGGAGGGCATGGCTGTTCCCTAAGAGATAACCCGAGGTGACACATGGCCTCCACCTCTTAGGAACTGTGGATAGCTCAATCAGTCCTAAAGTTGGCCTGATGCTTCTGGAATGCTGTTTAGAATAACACCCCATTTCCTACTGCAGCGCCTTCTACCTTGCTCTCCTCCTGGAGGAAGAGATCTTTTCCTTCAGGTCTCAGCTTAAATGTCACCTCCTCAGAGATGCCCTCTCTGACTGCCTCATTTAAAGTGCTCTGGCCTCTTATTCTTTATCTCCTTGCTTTTTCTCTTCATGACGCTCATCACGATTTGTCATGACACATTGGTCTGTCCTCTATGAGATGTGAGCTTTGTGTGGGTACAGGCCGTATCTGCTTTCTTCACCCATGTATCCCCAGGGTCCAGCGCACTTCCCTGCAGTGAGCCAGGCTGCACCCAAGAGGGCTATGACCACAAGGTTAGTGCCTCCATCCATGGACTGGGCATAGGCTTTTGCCAGGGGAATTTCCATTACGTTCTCAGTATTGTCTTTGAAAGTACCCATAAAGGAATGACTTGTTCAGGAATGTGCTAGATTTCCCTTCTTGTTTTTCTCATTTAGAGGCTCCCTTAATCACACAACTATGAGGTCAGAGATTATGAAACTTCAAATAGCAAAAACAAACAAGTTAAATGACTTGCTTCAGAATGCAGGTACCATTATCTAATTTTAATAAATTGAAAGGCTCCCAAACCTGGCTGTGCATTGGAATCATTTGCAGAGCTTTTTAAAAACACAGGTTCCTAGTACCTACCGGAGACCTACTAGGTAGAAACTCTTGATGTGAAACTGTGTATTTTCAAAATGTCATGTTTGGGAATCAATTAAAAAAATGTTGATGTAGTGAACATGGTAAAAATAACAAGCTTAGCCAGGTGTGGTGGCTCATGTCTGTAATGCCAGCACTTTGGGAGGCCAAGTCAGGTGGATCACTTGGGGTCAGGAGTTCAAGACCATCCTGGCCAACATGGTGAAATCCCATCTCTACTAAAAATACAAAAATTAGCCTGACATGCTGGTGCGTGCCTGTAATCCCAGCTACTTGGGAGGCTGAGGCAGGAGGATCACTTGAACCTGGGAGGCAGAGGTTGCAGTGAGCCATGATCATGCCACTGAACTCCAGCCTGGGGGACAGATTGAGACCCTGTCACAAAACAAAACAAAACAAAACAAAACAAAACAAAACAAAACAAAACAAAACAAAATCAATCTTGCTAGGAGACATATCCCTGTGTTATTGAACCAGAATTCTAGTAGCAAATTGGCCAAGTCACTGGGTGGGTGTTTCTCAGGTGCCTCAAATGTGTAAGGTACAATCTTCTTTGGAGCATTTTCTTGTCCAACTTCAAGCAAGAGATGAGAACTCTCTGAGGGTGAAGTGAGCCCTGCAGGTGCCTCAGGGCTCTATGCTCTCTCCAGAAACTGAGGGCAGCCTGGTGGGCTCAGGATGATGCACACAGTGGGTGCTTAGGGTCCTGCTGTCCTTGCTATGCAAAGGCAGCACAAGCGGTGGGCTCATGTTTCTTTCTGAGATTCCTACTCCAAGACATGCTCACACATCTTCAACACCAACGACAGCCCTGCAGGATTGATACTGGTATCCCAGTTTTACAGATAAACAGACTGAAACTCAGAGAAGTCATTTATCCACAGTGCAGTGGCACTGAGATTCAAATCCAGACCTGTCTGGTCCCTAAACCCCTTTCTGTTACATTGTCCTACCTCACACAATGGACATATTAATAATAATGACAAACAATAATAGTAATAATAACTACTGAAACACACCTGATAGCAGTAGCTTAAGCACACCCTTAGAATGACCACATGGCAGACGCACCTGAATGTGTGTTCTGAGTTAGGGAGCCCAGGTGTGGCCAACCTGGAGATTCATTCCTTAGCTATTAGGAGCATCTGAGCCCCTGATCAGACATCTTATTGAAAATTTACTGCATACTAGGCAGTGAAGTATTTTATAGATAGAAACTCTATAAGGTTGGAATTATGGATATCCCATGTATCTGTTAGCTTTGGCTGTGTAACAAACAACCCCAAAACATAGTGGCTCATGTTGTGTCAAACCCCTACCCACTCCAATAAGGAAGGTACCAGGTTCAAGAGACTGAAGAAGAGACCCAGAGCCAGCAAATGAGACATGGGGTTTTATTAGGGGCTTACATACAGGGGAGAGAGTCCAGTGGTGGTGGGCTGGGTGGGATAACTGCCTTACATACAGAAACGGCCTAGTGGTGGTGGGCTGGACAACATAACTGCAGAGCCCTGCGGTAGTGGGCTGGGTAAGATAACCACTGCCACTTACTAACAGCCTGCAGTTTCTCTAGCATTTTGACTTAACAGCCTCCCATTAACAACCTCCACCTGGTAATCTTCGTTTAACCCAAAACTCAGGGCCTCAAATCCTCTGTATAGCCTGTACTTAATGGGACTGACCAGGGGCTCAGATGCTTCTCATAGATAAGGAATGAATCTCTGGGTTGGCCATGCCTGGATTCCCTAACTCAAAACACACACTCAGGTGCGTCTGCCATAGGGTCATTCTAAGGGCATACTTACACTACTGCTATCAGGTGTGTTTACTGTTCAGCTTAAATCAATAAAAAAAGTTATTACTCACAGTTCTGTAGGTCAGCTGGGCAGTCCTTCTGATCCTCTGGCTTTCTGTCTCCCGGTGAGTTGGCTGGGACTGGTTGACCTCACAAGTCAACCTACAGTGCCTTCACAAGTCTAGTGGTTGGCAGGCTACTGTATTAGAGACCCTCAGCTGGAACCACTCATCTCTTCCTCGCATAGCCTCTCTTCCTTGTAGGCCAGCCTGGGATGTTCACATGGTGGCAGAATTCCAACAGAAGGAGTGGAAGCTTCTAAATTTATTAGAGCCTAGACTTGGGACTCATACAACAATACCCCTGCTTTATTCTATTGGGCAAAATCAGCCACAAGGCAGCCCAGATTCAAGGGGTGGGGAAATAGGCTCCACCTCTCAAAGGAAAGAGCTACAAAATATTTGTGGCCGTTGCCAATCTACGTATACTGTACTTTGTAGGTCAGGAAACTATGTAACAGAGAGATTGAGTAGCTTGGCCAAGACCATACAGCTTGTAAGTCAGCAGCAAAGTTGGGAATCAAGCTCAGGCGGGTTTCTCCAAAGCCCATATTCCTTCCCCACTACCCCGTGCTGCCTCGCGAGAAGCGTACTGTTTCCTAACATGTGTTGGGTTTTCCTGAACTGCGCTCTCTCTGTCCCCATTGCTTTGTGTTTGCCAGTATCTTTTGATGTTCAGACAGCTGGTCTCCTGGCACATGTTGTGCAAAGGCTGGCCTTGACACAAAGCTAAACCCACAGTGGGTCTCCCAAGCCAACCCATGTTCTCTGTGGATGCTGACCAAGTGAGGTCTGATATTCTATCATTAGATGGACTTCCCTTGCCTCCTTTCCTCTCCTCCTTTCCCTCCCTTCTCTCCTTACCCTCCCTCCCTCCTAAAATTTATTACCCATATCTTTCTTCTGCCTTTGCTACTGGTTATTTTCCATTCCAATGGAAGGATGAAGAATGCTCTGGCTGCTTGAATGAATGCCCTACTAAAAACACCAGTGCATGAGCAATTTATCAAGCCATTCTTGCTCAGGTGCCTATTATGATAATCAGCAGGTAATAATACTTGGGGGCTGCAGCTAAAGCCTGAATAGAAATCAGCCTGCCTGGACTAAGAAAAGAAAAATCATGGTAAGACTGTATTTATGCACCAATTTCTCATGCTTATTGTCAAGGTAGTTAGGATGTGTGTCTTAATGAATCTGTTCATTAAGGGTGATTTGGTTTTGGGTTTATTTAACACTCAGCATCCCTTCCCTGTGGTCAGTGTACCTGCTCAGAGAGCATAGTTCATCGTGTTGTTTTTTGACTGCAAACCAGACTCACGGTGAACAGGGCAACTCCTGGATGCTCATAGCTGATGGAACAGAACCTAAGAGGAGCAGACACAGCCTTGCACTTCACAGCAATAAGGCTGATTTCTGCATTTGATTGTTGACTGTTATTCTGGGACACGCCAGGCACTGCCCACTTTACAGAATTCTGCTTGCTGCTGTGCCTGCTGGGACTTGGAGAAGATTGAGAGTTTCCTGCTGGCTAGTCATGCTGTAAAATATCCTATTCCGGGTGGGGAGAGACTCTGACATACACGTAGAGGCCAAGATCCTCAGAAGGACCATGAGGGAACATCTGGTTCAATCCCCTCATTCAACAGATGAGATGACTGAGGCCCAGAGAGGGTATGGGGCTTATCCCAGGGCACACAGCCTGTGTTAGTGACACAGCAGGAACATACGTCAGTGATTTTGTTTCAATTCTTAGTATTATTATTCTTCTGACTTTATAAATCATTCATCTTATTTTTAAACTAAACAATATATAAAAATATAAGGAAGACATGGAAAAATGCAAGTGGTTTGTTAAGCTCTACAGGAATATCACTATGAGTTTATGCATGATCAGGCTTATTTCAGACACTGTTAGGAATACAGTAGCCGGGCTGGGTGCGGTGGCTAACGTCTGTAATCCCAGCACTTTGGGAGGTTGAGGTGGGAGGAATGCTTGAGTCCAGGAGTTCGAGACCAGCCTAGGCAACATAGCGAGGCCTCATCTCTATTAAAAAAAATATATATAATAAAGTAGCCGAGGAGAATAGAACTGGCAGATAATTGAATAGCAGATAGCCATCTATTGATGGATTTTCTTTTAAAACAATTTATTGAACACACTCAGCCTTTACAATGACAGCAGGTCAGTGGATTCAGTTCCCAGTAAAGCTTATTTAAAGCAGAGATGTTGATTTATACCTCACTTTTCCATCACGAAGCATGGGGCTGCTCTGTTGGATTCTGGGACAAATAGAGAAAGGAGAGGGTATTGCGGGGACTCACTTAGGTCGAGTTCCCACGATGCAAGAATTCTTGTTGGGTGTTTACCATTTTTTAAACATATATATCTTTACAGTAACTTTTAAGAGATACGTATTAGTGTATGCATTTGATATCAAAGAAATTTAGGTGCCAAGAGATGAGCTTATCTTGCCCGAGAATGACAGCAAGAAGCTTCATAAGCTTATTCAATAAGAAGCCCGAATGCTCTAGTGGGGAGCACAGTGGGGATGAATGAATGCCACCTTCTTCCACTCTCTGTCTCCCTCAGATCAAGCTTAAAATTACAGGGAGGGAATACATGATGGACTTGACTTTGTTCCCCTGGCCCACTTCATTTAAATCTCCAAGGATATTGACTTCTGTTGGTAACTGGATAATAGCTTCTCCTGTACTCCATCCTCTGTGGTTTAATCATGGTTTTCATGCCTGTTTTCTGACCCCAGGACAATGGTAAGTACCCAGAGACAGAGACCATGTTTCATCTCTTGTACCTCCCAGATAAGATAGCTTAGTATGAAAAAATATGAATGAGTAGGTGAGTATGTGAATGGATGTGTGAGTGAAGCATCTGAAAGAGGCAAGACACTCTTCTCCCTGTAGTCAGATGATTCTAGGGACATTTGTGCTTGGGGCTGCTCAGCCTCCATTGCCTCTTCCTGATGGAACTTCCACTTTCTTTGGTGGAATTAGCTCTTTCTCCATAGTTCCAGATAGATGGGATTGCAGTCAGGTTCCCTGCTCTGTGTGGCCACGGGAACAAAACCAGGCTAATCTCTTTGGACTATTATGCTAGAGAGTAGGAGAGTTAACATAGACCAGGAGCAAAGCTACAAATGTATCTTAAATGCAAACTGGTTTTGATACTTTTATTCTGATAGGGATGAAAAAGAATGCATTTGCCTGATAAAAGGCTATATATCACATATCAGAGGCCAGGTTAATATTTTATAGCAAAGATACCATATTCAGCACAGCAGCTGCAATTGCTTGGTTGAGTTTACAGCACTTCAATGCCATCTTCTAGCATCTATCTAGTTTTTACAAGGTCTAGCCTTGTGAATAAAATGGAGTTAATGAATAATCACAACCTCTGCATCTTTAGGTCTATAAGGGTAGCACTAATTTGTGCCATTCCCTCTGGGACGCAGTATTGCTGTTGATTTACTGTTTTGACTGGGAGAGGCTGTTTTAGAGTTTTTCTGAAGGCCTTCCCCATTCTGATAGCTCTTATCCCAGAGACCATGAAACTAATGTAGACGTTGTACTATCAAGTGAGTTTTTGGGAACCACAAAAATGAAGACCAGGTGAATCCATAGACCCAGTAGGCCTACTGTGAGTCAAATCTGGCTGAGAGTTCATATATTACCTGGCCCCCATATACCCCCAACTATAATGGGGGGGCATGATGGAGCTTTGGGTCTCTAGGTGTCAATGCCAATGGATATCCCGTGCTGAAAGTCCTTGAACTGTTTGGGTATTCCTTTTCCCTCAGTGTACAGTTGCCTAAGTAGATGGCTGTAGGACCTCTTAGGCAAAGACTGCGAGAATCACTACCATGTACACTTGCTCTGATGTTGCTGAATCATTCCTCCTAAGACCTATCTCTGCTTTAGTCAATGGATTCTGGGTCTAAAAATTGGTGTGGGTACAAAAACTGGACACAGGACCATGACTTTTTATTGACATGACTATTCTCAATCTCTGGATCAAAATGTTGGTGTGTTAGCCCAGATATCCCTGTCCTATGTGTCAGAATCCAATTCTTTCCCAGTGGGGCCTTGACTGTAACAAGGTTAGGTTAAGAGCTTGGTTACCTTTGCAATTAAGTCTAGCTTTGGTCCTCAGCTTTCTCTGCCCTTTGGCAGCAGATCAGTGCCTTCTTATATGCTCCCTGGAAAACTCTGTGGCTTTTACATGTAGCTTTAAGTGGCCAGTTAATCACCCTCAGCTGTTTGTTATTATTTTTTTTTTTGAGGCAGAGTGTCGCTCTTGTCGCCCAGGCTGGAGTGCAATGGTGCGATCTCGGCTCATTGCAACCTTTGCCTCCTGTGTTCAAGCAATTCTCCTGCCTCAGCCTCCCAAGTAGCTGGGAGTACAGGCGCCCGCCACCATGCCAGGCTAATTTTTGTATTTCTAGTAGAGATGGTGTTTCAAAGTGACAATCAAGTTTAGCGACAGCCAACACCCTTTCAGCATCACCAGGAGCTATCTGAGCTTCACCATAAGTGATGGGGGCCACATGCCAGTTGCATGATTCCATACCAATGTGTGCTTTCTCGGACCCTTCTTGGCACCAGTGGTTGCAGGTTGGGTTACTCAGGAAGCAGATTGGAGATTAGCACATGGGGCATTTATTAGGAAATGCTCTAGGAATCAGTATCTGTGGAAGGGAAGGGAAGGATCAGGAAGGTACAAGGAGAAGTTGATTTCTTTTAAGTGTCAATGGGGGCCTTGGCTGATCCTACTGGTTGCTCTGAAGCTGGGATGATTCTTCAGAGTTGTTCTGATTTGGAGCAAGGAGCTGGGCCTTTATTTCCAGCACCAATTTATTTACTGGATGCAGGCTGTCCCTGAAAGAGACATGACCTTGGGGGAGGCAATTTTCTTTCCAGTTGAAGCAATCCTTGAAGGGGGCTGACAGCTGAGAGTTGTCTTCTGCCAGCACTCCCAGCAGCTGGGGAGTACATCCCTTTTCCCTGAAGGCAGATCTGGGTGACACATCACAGTGCTCAGCACGCTTTGTGTGCTCTACTAAGTAAAGGGACTCTACTCATCTTTAGGTCCCTCCTCTAGTGTCACAGGAAAACTGGGAGAAGCATTGAAATTTCAGGAGTTCCTTTCCCTCGGCACCATTCTCCATTTCACTGTAAATGAAAGGAGCAAGCAGAACGGAAAATTTGTCTTGCCTCTATCTCCCTACCTCCCTAGAAGACAAAGCAAATATATTCAATTTGTTCTAAGTAACGTATTTTACCCATTTTTCTACACAGTTAATACGCATAGAGGAAGCGGACGATTGACATCTTCATGATGCTGAGTCTTTCACACCATGGACATGGTATGTCTCTCTATTTTGGTCTTTTTTGATTTCTTTCATCAGTAATTTTTAGCCCACAAGTCCTGTAAATGTTTTGCTAGATTTATACCTGAGTATTCCATTTTTTGAGCAATGGTACATAGTTTTTAATTTTAAATTTCATATTCAAGTTTTCGTTGCATATATATGTATATATATGTACAATTGACTTTGATCTTTTACCTGTTACCTTGCTGAAGTCACTTAATTCTAGGAGGGAGTGTGTGTGTGTGTGTGTGTGTGTGTGTGTGTATGTATTCCTGGGATATTCTACATAGACAATCATGTCATCTGCAAACAGGGACAGTTTTAATTCTTCCTTCCTTTGTGATCTATTTGCTTTGTATTACCTTTATTTCCTTATTGCACTGGCTAGTGCTTCCACTGCTATGTTAAATAAAAGTGGCAGGAGTAAATATCCTTGCCTTTTTCCTAATGTCAGCTGTAGCTTTTCTGTAGATGCTTTTTATCAAGTTGGGGAAGTATCCCTCTATTCCTATTTTTCTGAGGGTTATTGTCATAAAAATGGGTGTTGAATTTTGTCAAATGCCTTTTATGCATCAGATGACATGATTATAAAATTTTTATTCTCTAGCTTGTTAACAAGGTAGAGTGCATTGATTAATTTTCAAATACTGACCCAGCCTCGCATCTCTGGAATAAACCCCACTTGGTCATGGCGTATTATTTTTTATATATTGCTGAGTTACATCTGCTAATATTGCACTAAGAATTTTTGCATCTATGTTAGTGAAGGATGCTGGTCTGTTCTTAAAAAGATTTGTACTATCCTTGTCTGATTTTGGTCTCAGAGTAATAGTAGCTTCATGAAATTAATTGGAAAGTGTTCTTCCTCTTATTGTCTGAATGAGATTGTGTAGAATTTGTATTAATTCTTCTTTAAGTGTTTGGTAGAAGTCTCCAGTGAAAATATTATTTATTTATTTATTTATTTATTATTATTATACTTTAGGTATATCTCCCAATGCTATCCCTCCCCCTCCCCCCACCCCACAACAGTCCCCAGAGTGTGATGTTCCCCTTCCTGTGTCCATGTGTTCTCATTGTTCACTTCCCACCTATGAGTGAGAATATGAGGTGTTTGGTTTTTTGTTCTTGCGATAGTTTACTGAGAATGATGATTTCCAGTTTTATCCATGTCCCTACAAAGGACATGAACTCATCATTTTTTATGACTGCATAGTATTCCATGGTGTATATGTGCCACATTTTCTCAATCCAGTCTATCATTGTTGGACATTTGGGTTGGTTCCAAGTCTTTGCTATTGTGAATAATGCCGCAATAAACATACGTGTGCATGTGTCTTTATAGCAGCATGATTTACAGTTCTTTGGGTATATACCCAGTAATGGGATGGCTGGGTCAAATGGTATTTCTAGTTCTAGATCCCTGAGGAATGGCCACACTGACTTCCACAATGGTTGAACTAGTTTACAGTCCCACTAACAGTGTAAAAGTGTTCCTATTTCTCCCCATCCTCTCCAGCACCTGTTGTTTCCTGATTTTTTAATGATTGCCATTCTAACTGGTGTGAGATGGTATCTCACTGTGGTTTTAATTTGCATTTCTCTGATGGCCAGTGATGGTGAGCATTTTTTCATGTGTTTTTTGGCTGCATCAATGTCTTCTTTTGATAAGTGTCTGTTCATGTCCTTCACCCACTTTTTGATGGGGTTATTTGTTTTTTTCTTGTAAATTTGTTTGAGTTCATTGTAGATTCTGGATATTAGCCCTGTGTCAGATGGGTAGGTTGCGAAAATTTTCTCCCATTTTGTAGGTTGCCTGTTCACTCTGATGGTAGTTTCTTTTGCTGTGCAGAAGCTCTTTAGTTTAATTAGATCCCATTTGTCAATTTTGGCTTTGTTGCCATTGCTTTTGGTGTTTTAGACATGAAGTACTTGCCCATGCCTATGTCCTGAATGGTAATGCCTAGGTTTTCTTCTAGGGTTTTCATGGTTTTAGGTCTAATGTTTAAGTCTTTAATCCATCTTGAATTCATTTTTGTATAAGGTGTAAGGAAGGGATCCAGTTTCAGCTTTCTACATATGGCTAGCCAGTTTTCCCAGCACCATTTATTAAATAGGGAATCCTTTCCCCATTGCTTGTTTTTCTCAGGTTTGTCAAAGATCAGATAGTTGTAGATATGCGGCGTTATTTCTGAGGGCTCTGTTCTGTTCCATTGATCTATATCTCTGTTTTGGTACCAGTACCATGCTGTTTTTGTTACTGTAGCCTTGTAGTATAGTTTGAAGTCAGGTAGTGTGATGCCTCCAGCTTTGTTCTTTTGGCTTAGTATTGACTTGGCGATGCGGGCTCTTTTTTGGTTCCATATGAACTTTAAAGTAGTTTTTTCCAATTCTGTGAAGAAAGTCATTGGTAGCTTGATGGGGATGGCATTGAATCTGTAAATTACCTTGGGCAGTATGGCCATTTTCAAGATATTGATTCTTCCTACCCATGAGCATGGTATGTTCTTCCATTTGTTTGCATCCTCTTTTATTTCCTTGTGCAGTGGTTTGTAGTTCTCCTTGAAGAGGTCCTTCACATCCCTTGTAAGTTGGATTCCTAGGTATTTTATTCTCTTTGAAGCAATTGTGAATGGGAGTTCACTCATGATTTGGCTCTCTGTTTGTCTGTTGTTGGTGTATAAGAATGCTTGTGTTTTTTTACATTGATTTTGTATCCTGAGACTTTGCTGAAGTTGCTTATCAGCTTAAGGAGATTTTGGGCTGAGACAATGGGGTTTTCTAGATATACAATCATGTCATCTGCAAACAGGGACAATTTGTCTTCCTCTTTTTCTAATTGAATACCCATTATTTCCTTCTTCTGCCTAATTGCCCTGGCCAGAACTTCCAACACTATGTTGAATAGGAGTGGTGAGAGAGGGCATCCCTGTCTTGTGCCAGTTTTCAAAGGGAATGCTTCCAGTTTTTGCCCATTCAGTATGATATTGGCTGTGGGTTTGTCATAGATAGCTCTTATTATTTTGAGATACGTCCCATGAATACCTAATTTATTGAGAGTTTTTAGCATGAAGGTTGTTGAATTTTGTCAAAAGCCTTTTCTGCATCTATTGAGATAATCATGTGGTTTTTGTCTTTGGTTCTGTTTATATGCTGGATTACATTTATTGATTTGCGTATATTGAACCAGCCTTGCATCCCAGGGATGAAGCCCACTTGATCATGGTGGATAAGCTTTTTGATGTGCTGCTGGATTCGGTTTGCCAGTATTTTATTGAGGATTTTTGCATCAATGTTCATCAAGGATATTGGTCTAAAATTCTCTTTTTTGGTTGTGTCTCTGCCCGGCTTTGGTATCAGGATGATGCTGGCCTCATAAAATGAGTTAGGGAGGATTCCCTCTTTTTCTGTTGATTGGAATAGTTTCAGAAGGAATGGTACCAGTTCCTCCTTGTACCTCTGGTAGAATTCGGCTGTGAATCCATCTGGTCCTGCACTCATTTTGGTTGTGTAAGCTATTGATTATTGCCACAATTTCAGCTCCTGTTATTGGTCTATTCAGAGATTCAACTTCTTCCTGGTTTAGTCTTGGGAGAGTGTATGTGTCGAGGAATTTATCCATTTCTTCTAGATTTTCTAGTTTATTTGCATAGAGGTGTTTGTAATATTCTCTGATGGTAGTTTGTATTTCTGTGGGATCGGTGGTGATATCCCCTTTATCATTTTTTATTGCATCTATTTGATTCTTCTCTCTTTTTTCTTTATTAGTCTTGCTAGCGGTTTATCAATTTTGTTGATCCTTTCAAAAAACCAGCTCCTGGATTCATTAATTTGTTGAAGGGTTTTTTGTGTCTCTATTTCCTTCAGTTCTGCTCTGATTTTAGTTATTTCTTGCCTTCTGCTAGCTTTTGAATGTGTTTGCTCTTGCTTTTCTAGTTCTTTTAATTGTGATGTTAGGGTGTCAATTTTGGATCTTTCCTGGTTTCTCTTATGGGCATTTAGTGCTATAAATTTCCCTCTACACACTGCTTTGAATGTGTCCCAGAGATTCTGGTATGTTGTGTCTTTGTTCTCGTTGGTTTCAAAGAACATCTTTATTTCTGCCTTCATTTCGTTATGTACCCAGCAGTCATTCAGGAGCAGGTTGTTCAGTTTCCATGTAGTTGAGCAGTTTTGAGTGAGATTCTTAATCCTGAGTTCTAGCTTGATTGCACTGTGATCTGAGAGATAGTTTGTTATAATTTCTGTTCTTTTACATTTGCTGAGGAGAGCTTTACTTCCAAGTATGTGGTCAATTTTGGAATAGGTGTGGTGTGGTGCTGAAAAAAATGTATATTCTGTTGATTTGGGGTGGAGAGTTCTGTAGATGTCTATTAGGTCTGCTTGGTGCAGAGGTGAGTTCAATTCCTGGGTATCCTTGTTGACTTTCTGTCTCGTTGATCTGTCTAATGTTGACAGTGGGGTGTTAAAGTCTCCCATTATTAATGTGTGGGAGTCTAAGTCTCTGTGTAGGTCACTCAGGACTTGCTTTATGAATCTGGGTGCTCCTGTATTGGGTGCATATATATTTAGGATAGTTAGCTCTTCTTGTTGAATTGATCCCTTTACCATTATGTAATGGCCTTCTTTGTCTCTTTTGATCTTTGTTGGTTTAAAGTCTATTTTATCAGAGACTAGGATTGCAACCCCTGCCTTTTTTTACTTTCCATTTGCTTGGTAGATCTTCCTCCATCCTTTTATTTTGAGCCTATGTGTGTCTCTGCACGTGAGATGGGTTTCCTGAATACAGCACACTGATGGGTCTTGACTCTTTACCCAATTTGCCAGTCTGTGTCTTTTAATTGGAGCATTTAGTCCATTTACATTTAAAGTTAATATTGTTATGTGTGAATTTGATCCTGTCATTATGATGTTAGCTGGTTATTTTGCTCATTAGTTGATGCAGTCTCTTCCTAGTCTCGATGGTCTTTACATTTTGGCATGATTTTGCAGCGGCTGGTACCAATTGTGCCTTTCCATGTTTAGTGCTTCCTTCAGGAGCTCTTTTAGGGCAGGCCTGGTGGTGACAAAATCTCTCAGGATTTGCTTGTCTGTAAAGTATTTTATTTCTCCTTCACTTATGCAGCTTAATTTGGCTGGATATGAAATCCTGGGTTGAAAATTCTTTTCTTTAAGAATGTTGAATATTGGCCCCCACTCTCTTCTGGCTTGTAGAGTTTCTGCCGAGAGATCTGCTGTTAGTCTGATGGGCTTCCCTTTGAGGGTAACCCGACCTTTCTCTCTGGCTGCCCTTAACATTTTTTCCTTCATTTCAGCTTTGGTGAATCTGACAATTATGTGTCTTGGAGTTGCTCTTCTCGAGGAGTATCTCTGTGGCGTTCTCTGTATTTCCTGAATCTGAATGTTGGCCTGCCTTGCTAGATTGGGGAAGTTCTCCTGGATAATATCCTGCAGAGTGTTTTCCAACTTGGTTCCATTCTCCCTGTCACTTTCAAGTACACCAATCAGACGTAGATTTGGTCTTTTCACATAGTCCCATATTTCTTGGAGGCTTTGCTCATTTCTTTTTATTCTTTTTTCTCTAAACTTCCCTTCTCACTTCATTTCATTCATTTCATCTTCCATCGCTGATACCCTTTCTTCCATTTGATCGCATAGGCTTCTGAGGCTTCTGCATTCTTCACGTAGTTCTCCAGCCTTGGTTTTCAGCTCCATCAGCTCCTTTAAGCACCTCTCTGTATTGGTTATTCTAGTTATACATTCTTCTAAATTTTTTTCCAAGTTTTCAACTTCTTTGCCTTTGGTTTGAATATCCTCCCGTAGCTCAGAGTAATTTGATCGTCTGAAGCCTTCTTCTCTCAGCTCGTCAAAGTCATTCTCCGTCCAGCTTTGTTCCGTTGGTGGTGAGGAACTGCATTCCTTTGGAGGAGGAGAGGCGCTCTGCTTTTTAGAGTTTCCAGTTTTCCTGCTCTGTTTTTTCCCCATCTTTGTGGTTTTATCTACTTTTGGTCTTTGATGATGGTGATGTACAGATGGGTTTTTGGTGTGGATGTCCTTTCTGTTTGTTAGTTTTCCTTCTAACAGACAGGACCCTCAGCTGCAGGTCTGTTGGAGTGTGAGGTGTCAGTCTGCCCCTGCTGGGGGTTGCCTCCCAGTTAGGCTGCTCGGGGGTCAGGGGTCAGGGACCCACTTGAGGAGGCAGTCTGCCCGTTCTCAGGTCTCCAGCTGCGTGCTGGGAGAACCACTGCTCTCTTCAAAGCTGTCAGACAGGGACATTTAAGTCTGCAGAGGTTACAGCTGTCTTTTTGTTTGTCTGTGCCCTGCCCCCGGAGGTGGAGCCTACAGAGGCAGGCAGGCCTCCTTGAGCTGTGGTGGGCTCCACCCAGTTCGAGCTTCCAGGCTGCTTTGTTTACCTAAGCAAGCCTGGGCAATGGTGGGCGCCCCTCCCCCAGCCTCGCTGCCGCCTTGCAGTTTGATCTCAGACGGCTGTGCTAGCAGTCAGCGAGACTCCCTGGGCATAGGACCCTCTGAGCCAGGTGCAGGATATAATCTCCTGGTGCGCCGTTTTTAAAGCCTGTCGGAAAAGCGCAGTATTCGGGTGGGAGTGACCCGATTTTCCAGGTGCCGTCTGTCACCCCTTTCTTCGACCGGGAAAGGGAACTCCCTGACCCCTTGCGCTTCCCGAGTGAGGCAATGCCTCGCCCTTCTTCAGCTGGCGCACGGTGCGCGCACCCACTGACCTGCGCCCACTGTCTGGCACTCCCTAGTGAGATGAACCCGGTACCTCAGATGGAAATGCAGAAATCACCCGTCTTCTGCGTTGCTCACGCTGGGAGCTGTAGACCGGAGCTGTTCCTATTCAGCCATCTGGCTCCTCCCCCAGTGAAAATATTTGGGCCAGGAGATTTTCTTTTTGGAGAAGTTTTTAAAAATTACAAATTCAATTTCCTTAATCGTTATAGGGCTATTCAAATTATTTATTTCATAAGGGGCTAGTTGTGGTAGTTTGTATTTTTCAAGGAAGTGGTTCATTTAATCCAATTTGTTAAATTTATATGTGTAGAGTTGTTCATAGTATTTCCTTAGTATTCTTTTGATGTCTACAGAGTTTGTTGTGATACACCCTGTTTCAATCCTGATATGTGTAATTTGTATCTTCTTTTTGTTTTCAGTCTTGCTAGATGTTCATACAGTTTATTGATCTTTTCAAAGAACCAGTTCTGTGTTTTAGGGATTTTAAAGTTGTTTTTCTGTTTTCACTTTTATTGATTTCTGCTCTTATCTTTATTGTTGTCTTTCTTCTGTTTGTATTGGGTTTATTTTGCTCTTCTTTTTCTTGATCTTTGAGGTGGGAGCGTAAATGGTTGATTGGATAATTTTTCTCTTTTCTAATGTATGTATTTACTGCTATAAATTTGCCTCCCAGCATTGCTTTAGCTGTGTCCCACAAATTTTGATGCATTTCATTTTCGTTAAGCTCCATGTACATTTTCTTTAACCATTCACCTTTATTTCAAATAGTGTTCCTTGAACATTGCTAGGGAGGGGTCTGTGAGGGCCTGTGCTCTAGGAGGAGGGATTGAGAAGGGTGGCTGCTCTGACTTTGCCCAGGCTGCTCAGTCAGAGCTGGCCTCATTCATCAGCCTTCCAGGGTTTAAAAGGGTGTGCTTGGCTTCAAACTAGGTGCTGACTAGGGGCTTTCATGGTTCTCTTGAACTTCTGATCCTCCTTTTCCCCAAAGTCAGCGCGAGGATTCATCGTAAGTTGTCTAATTCAAGATTAACGAAATTAAATCCTCAAACGGACTCAACTGTGCTGAGTTTGAGTGTGAAATAGAAATATTAAAATACAGAAACAGCCCTTCTATCTTGACTATCTGTTAAGGTCCTGCAATTAATACAACAAAAGCAAATACTATTTTTGTTGTTGAATAGTAGGTGGTTGGGGGTTTCTGAAAGCCCCTGGTAGCTGTACCCGCAAAGGAAATAAATGCAAGTATGAAGGGAAAATAAGGCTATGCTCAACATACTTATTAGAATAGGGTTGTTACTTCTGAGTAGAGGTAGCACTACAAGTTGGAGAAGAAGACATGTGACAGGTGGCCTATCCTGTTCTTGCCCCACCCAGGCTGAGTAAAATGGGCTGGAGAGAGAGGGCCATGAGTGCAAGGACTCAAGCTCCAGCTCTGTCTACTCAAAACACCTTAAGATATGCTCTCCAATACCAATGAAATAGATGCCCTGAGTAGTCCCAGAGAGGTGCTGTGATGGGGCCTGGCAGCCTGCTCCCTTCATGAAGACATGAAGTCTTCATGGCGGTCATGGCGTATTATTTTTTATATATTTCTGAGTTATATCTGCTAATATTGCACTAAGAATTTTTGCATCTATGTTAGTGAAGGATGCTGGTCTGTTCTTAAAAAGATTTGTACTATCCTTGTCTGATTTTGGTCTCAGAGTAATAGTAGCTTCATGAAATTAATTGGAAAGTGTTCTTCCTCTTATTGTCTGAATGAGATTGTGTAGAATTTGTATTAATTCTTCTTTAAGTGTTTGGTAGAAGTCTCCAGTGAAAATATTTGGGCCAGGACTCCAGAGTTTCCTGGCACAGTCGGTGATCCTGCCATAAATGTCCTCATCCCAGGCCTTCTTTGAGGGTTTGGACTCAAGTTTTCAGAATGTCCAGAGGTGTCACTGTGACTGCAAACTATGGAACCTGCTGCACATCCTGACATGAAAGAATGAGCAGAGGATGCCTTTCCAGTAAGCTTATTGAACCCTGGGTGGTTAAAGTTGGCAAATGGTGGGAAGTAGATGCTAGAGAAGGGAATATCTCTAAGGAGAGTAGCACCAGGCCTTTGTCGAGGCCAGCCAGGCCCTGAGCGCAAAGCACCTTCCCGGCAATGAGGGTGGTAGAGGTGCACTTGTGGGTGGAAGCTGTGACCTCACCCTGATGGGGAAGGGGGAGGCACTGCCTCATTACTGCTAGGGGAGGTAGACGTTCAGGTTTTCCATTTGGCCTCTGTTGACACTCTAGAGGGAACTTATTTCTCATTACTGCTGTACAATAGTGAAAGTCTTGACCCTACTAAAGGCCCCCTCCGATACCACCCCAATAGGGACGGGGAGGGATCCCTTGTTACTGCTGGGTGGGGTGGATGTCCCAGCTCCATGGATACTGGCAGGTTGGGGATGTGGAGAAGGAGATGGGGGTTATTAAGGTCTGGCTGGAATGGAAGTCCTGGCTCCCTGCTTGGCCTCTTCGGATCCCACCCCAGTGGGAGTGTTGGGGTGCCTTGTAAAGGTGGAAGTCTGGGCCTCCCACCTGGCTTTGCTCATGTGGGTGTCGGCCACAGTGTTTCTGTGGTCTGTGGCTGGAGTGGAGCAGTTATCGTCTGAAAGTTATCTATCTTGCTAAGCTTTTTTCCTAGGCTTGGCTAGGGACAGCAGGCCTTTTTGGGGGGGCTTTTGGGCTCATGCCTGATGGTATTTTTGTGCTGCCACGCTTTTCAGCTCCAGGTCTGAGATATACGAGGCAAAAAGACAATGCAAGGAACTCTCCACTGTGTTGTACCCCAGATTCTGCGGTCCTTGTCTGGTCTGCTCATTTCCACCCTTCAGAGTCTTCTTATGTTTTCTTTTGTGTAATATCCAGGATTTTTATGTGTACTTGGCAGAAGCAATAGGGAAAAGTAAATCTATTTTCTTCCTGGAAGCAGGAGTTCCATGATAATGTCTTTAAATGCATAAAATACTACGCACAGGTTTACAAAGGAAATCAGTTATACTAAAACAGTTAATATATCCCAAGTGTGGACTTTTTAATATTTTAATATATGTGTTTCTTTATTACTATAGTAAATACACTATCTAGTGGCAGGTTGAATGGTCACTGTAATATTGAAATAACGATTTGCATAAATGGTATTCTGAGAATTTGCCACAGTTGCAGGGTAATGTCAAATGATCTGTGATTCCCACTGGTGACAGAGTCACTGGTTTCTCTCATGCAACTCTGCTTTTTTTGCCCACATTTATAATGGAAGGAAACGACAGATTTTAGTTATAGATGAGTGAAAAATAAAAGTCAATTGTTTTCTGATCCCAGTTCACAGACCCAGTGAATTCTTAACCCTGGCTCACAGCCCCTGCTTTTAAGGATAAAATTGGATATATTCTTAACTTCAAGCCCAGAGCAACAACAGCAAACCTTATAGGCACAGATTTCTGGCAGACTTTAAAAAAAAATCATTTGAGACCAAAAGCCCACAATGATCAATAAATAAGATGATCAGGCAAGGATAGCCAAGAGCACAGCTGGATCTGGTTAGGGGATGACAGGAAGCCAAGTTTCTGAGCCAAACACGGGATTCCTGCTAACCAGGAGCATGGACACTGAGTCAGTCAAGTGGGCAAACCCTGTGAGACCCTGGCCTCTGCTGATCACCCAGGAAAGATGCATCTGAGAAGAGGGTGGGTCTTTGGCAATTCAACTGGGCAGAGTTTAGAAACAAGAATCCTCCCCCACCCTTTCTAAAACCAGCCAATTACTCACTCTGCACCTATTTCTGCTGCACAAAAGTGATTTTCCTCTGAGGACACTGTGTTCTGAATTCCAACGTTCAGGGCCTGACTCCCAAACAATGGCTATCTGGGCAGCCTCAGATTGGTTTGGCAAATCCACCACGTCTTCATAAAAGGCAGGATTGCGTGGTGAAGCCCTTGGAGGACCAGAAAAGCTACATCTGCAGGAAAATGAAATAAGCACCCCAATTTACAAGTTACCAATTTGACCCTATTTGTCTAGGGCAGGCCTGATGCAATTTGGGGGGTGGTTAGAAGTTTCTTTTGCCTCATTCCTTGCTTTTCTATCCTTTTCATTAAAGTAAGAAATAACTGCGCCTCACATTTTAATGAAAAGGAGTGGCGGGAACAACCAGAGGTTGCTAAAGGAAACTGAAATAATAGTGCAGTTGCTAAGGAACAGGCTGGACAAGTTAATTTTGTTGGCATAACATCTCCTCATTATTTAATCTTGTAGTGTATTCATTTCATCAATCTGCCACCATGCCACTGAAGCCAGGAAGAGCTGCTACTTGCAATGCCAAGGCTGAGGACAGACCTGTCCAAACCCCTTATAAATTTCAGCTGTCAGAGTGAGGTCCCGAGCTTTGATTTCACTGCTGGAGAGACCACCCCCTTCTATTTCGGGAAGAAAGCTGCTGAGGGGCCCACCACTCTGTTCTGCCAGACAAACCTCTTGTTTACCCCAAAAGTGGCTCTGTATCCCTGCTGAACATTAGTCAGCTGGTGTGCTTTTCAAAAAGACCAATGTCTGGGCCCCAGCCCCAAGGATTCTGATTTAATTGCTCTGGAAATGGGGTCCAGGCATGATTTTTATAAAGCTTTCCTAAGTGATTCTAATGGGCTGCTCAGGCTGAGAACCACTGATTTATAGAATTGCTACCTTTCCACTCCTGCATCTCATTTTGAAATTAGCCAGAGCCTCTCAGAATTATTATTCTTTTGGTCATTTTCTTATCACTTTCTCCCTATTGCATAGAAAATTGTAAGTATGATAATTAGTTTGTAATGAGAGCCTAAAGCCAGGGTATGATCTTTTGGAATCCAATAGTCTTGTAAAGCAGGCATTTTAAAATTATCCCAATCTTACAGACAAGGAAACCAAAGCATGGAGAGGTTGAGTGCCCAGCTGGCTGGTAAGTGGTACATCCAGGATTTGGACACACGTTCCAACTCCAAAGTTCAGCTACTCATGCCAGTGACTTCTGTCCCCATGGAGAACCAGCTGGAGAACTTGTGGGTAGAAGCTGTGACCTCACCCTGATGGGGTAGGGGGAGGCCCTGCTTCATTACTGCTAGATGGGGTAGACGGTTAGGTTTTCCATTAGGCCTCTCTTGACAAAGGGCTGCAGATGCAAGCTCAGCTTCCACCCATGGTTAGGACCAGCTGGGGTAGAAGGCCTGGACTGGTGGATCAGATGACTCAGCCTGGGCAGCTATGTTTCATCAGCTTGGACCCTGGGTGCCGGCTCTGAGAAGCCTTATGTGGTCTCTTCCTCTCAGCCTCCTGGATTCAAATCCAGCCTCCTTCTTACCAGCAAGTGACCTTGGCCGAGTGTCTTAGCTTCTTTCAAATCCGGTTTCCCCACCTGTTGAGGAGGAGGACAAATGCACCTGCTGCGTGGGAATGTCATGAGGGTTACATGAGGTAACACATATAAAGCACTTAAAATAGGGGCTAGCACACATTACTCATGGAAGGCTAGTTACCCTGGTCAGCCTTATTACCACAGAGCTAGAATTTGGAGGCTGCCTTACTCCTCTAGCCTCCTAAGGCCCAGAGACTCCCAGTGCCTGGCACGATGTCTGGATTCCAGATGCTGGACAGCTCTGAGGCGGTCTCTGGGCTTCCTCAAGCTGGTGCCTGGACTCCCTCCTTCAGAAGCAAGCAGCTATCTCCAAAGGCCAAGCCACCACCTCTACCTTTGGTTTATAAAAACCACTTCACAAAGACCTCTCTTCACATGTATTAGCAGGAGATTTATTAGTGCAGGGAGAGAAACCCAACTCAAACTGGCTTTAAGCTGAAAGAGAATTGTTGGCTGATGCTGGCTGATGCAACTGAGAATCTGGGCTGGCTTCAGGGTCCAGGGGCTCAAATGAGGTACCCAGGCTTTCGTCTCCCCGTCTTCAGTGCTGTTTTCCTTTCCTCTGTGCTATCCTCACCCATGGGCAGCTCAGGCATACAGCTTTATAATCAGCAAGCCCCGCTGTGAAAGAATTTCTTATTCTTTTTCTTTTCTTTTTTTTTCTTCTTTTGAGATGGAGTCTTGCTCTGTCACCCAGGCTGGAGTGCAGTCACTCAATCTCGGCTCACTGCAACCTCTGCTTCCTGGGTTCAAGTGATTCTCTTGCCTCAGCCTCTTACAATTTCTTGACCTCAATAATTCCAACAAAGTCAGGCAATGGCCTTGAATCAGACCCTCGTGTTCAAGGCCAGTGAGGCAGCAGTATCTAGTCTGGCCCATGTGTTGACTGAGAACAGAGAAGCAGCAACTCAAATTACTCCACATTTCACAGCCATCTGAAAAGTTAATAGCCAGGTGCCAAGACAACTCCAGAAGTCCATCTTATGGCCTGTTTACACAGACCAGAGTCTGGATGAAGAACAATTAGATTGCAGTGGGTAGCGGGGAGCTGCCTAGGAACACTTGCTTCCCCTCCAGATATTAAAAAGGAAAACCAAAATAAACCCCCAAATCCTCGTGGAGTGAGATGATCACTTTCAGCTGGCAAAGTGTAGGCCCCAAACTACGTGAGCCTTGATCACCACCTTGTGGCAAAGACTGCAATTTTTCTAGGATGGAGTTTTTACTTTTACTTTTTTTTTTTTTTTTTTTCTGAGACGGAGTTTTGCTCTTTCACCCAGGCTGGAGTGAAGTGGCACCATCTCGGCTCACTGCAACCTCCACCCACAAAGGTTCAAGCAATTCTTCTGCCTCAGCCTCCCTAGTAGCTGGGATTATAGGCATCCGCCACCATGCCAGGCTAATTTTTGTATTTTTAGTAAAGATGGGCTTTTGCCATGTTGGCCAGGCTGGTCTTGAACTCCTGACCTCAGGTGATCCACCTGCCTCGGCCTCCCAAAATGCTAGGATTACAGGTGTGAACCACTGCACCCAGCCTGGGCTTTTTCCCAGGAAAACGCTTCAGCTGTGGGAAGGAAGGAAAGAAAGAGAGAGAGAGGACTCATTAGATACCGTTGCATGGCCTGTCCTGTGGAGAACCATTTAGTCTCCTCAACTGTGGCAAGAATGTAACCAGAATAACTCATGAATTAGATAGTAGAATAGCACTGGGCCTTGCGGGACTCCATGCCAGGGACACAGAAGTCACACGTTACCCACCATGCGGAGAACCCGCTAGGACGCAGATGCAAGCTCAGCTTCCACCTGTGGGGAGAACCAGCTCCAGTCCTCGTAGGGGTGGAGAGCCCAGATAATACAATGTGACCTGGCAAGCACTGTTTCAGAATATGAGAAGTGTCCCGTGGGGGCCCTGGAGAGGGAGGCGCTGTCTCTTCCCATAGACCCTGCAGGCCAGCTCAGAGTAGGCACGCCATAAATGCTTGATGAAGGAATGTCAGTGGTTTCTCCCAGATTCCCCATTTTCCATTCTGTTTCTTCCAATGGACATATTCCCAGGGCTGAAATTAATCTCTTGACACATTTCCAACTTTCTTGACATAGGCATTTCTTCTGTCACTGCTGGCCTACAATTTGTCTTCCTATCCAGGATTTTAGGACCAATACTTCCCCTAGCCAATGACAAAGATTCTTTGCTTGGCCAAAGTTCAGTCAGCCTGCTGCACCTTCTCCTAGGCCCACCTCTGTGCACTTCTTGTAAAATCCAGCTTTAGCAAGAGTCCTGCAAAGTCAGGTTAGCTAGACCCCTCCACTCCCGGCTGTCATTCTCCATTTCTGATCACTCTCGATATCTGGTCGGGTTCCTCATCTTTTACCACTGCCCTGGGGAGGTCTGATCTTCCTGGACTGTCTTCAGCAAGAATCCCCTTGGCCCCTAATGTTTCCTCTTAGCCATTTCCACCCACTGACCCCTACGCTGCTCCTTCACTCCAACACTCTACCTGCCCTTGCAAGTGGGAGTTGAGCCCGGTTCTCTATTCTCCCTATTGCAATAGTCCTGAGTAAAATCGGTTTTTACCCCTTAACTGATGTCCAGCTCAGGTTTTTGACTCCAGTGCTTGTCCCATCAATGAAGAGCTCATTGTCTATACAGTGCATGATGGCACACTCTAGACTCAGAAGGCACAGCTTAAAATAGGACCCCTCCACCCTGAGCCTGTGTTCATGGAACTGAAGTCATTTTCACCACATCATCTTACACACATGAGCCGGGAGAGCAGACTGGCCAGCAGAGTCAGGTTCCCTGGAGCCCTGCAAAGCCCACAAACACCCGAGCTGTGGGGTGGCCTTGCAGCTTCTCTACCAGCCACCCCACCACAGGGCAGGACTCAGGCATGCTGAGGGCCCAGGCTTGGTTGTGACCTCATCATCTCTGCCAGCATCTTGGTCTCCTTCAGCTGGGGAAGACCTGACCAGATTAAGGGGACCCCAGGCCCTAGCCGTCTCCCCGGAGTGTGTGGAAACATGCCTGCTCTCACCCACGATCGCCTTGTGCCACTCCCATTTTGGTGTTAGAGTCTCTCAGTGTCTCACTTTGTCAGCTGTTTCATTTGTACAAAATACAACAGGGAACAGCCTGGGTCATAGTAGAGGAATCATTAATTATGTAAACAACTCCATATTTGGGAGCCAGTGCCAGACGCTAGGCCCTGGGGATAGAGCAGTGATCTGAACTTGGGAGGCGGAGGTTGCAGTGAGCTGAGATCACACTATTGCACTCCAGCCTGGGTGACAGAGTGAGACTCTGTTTCAAAAAAAAAAAAAAAAAAAAAAGGATCTCCTGGGGCCAGGCATAGTGGCTTACACCAATAATCCCAGCACTTTGGGAGACCAAGGCAGGAGGATTGTTTGAGCCCAAGAGTGTGAGACCTGCCTGGACAACATGGTGAGATCCAATCTCTACCAAAAAAAAAAAAAAATTGCCAGGTATGGTGGTGTACCTGTGGTCCCAGCTACTTCGGTGGCTGAGGGGGGAGGATTGCTTTAGCCTGGGAGGTTGAGGCTGCAGTGGGCAGTGGTCACACCACTGCACTCCAGCCTGAGCAACAGAGCAAGACCCTGTCTCGAAAATAAAATAAAAAAAAATAAAAAGGATTACTTGGACAATTGACATGGGGGCAAGAGAGAAACTAGGAGGGGAGGGGAAGAGTTAGGGGGCTTCTGCCAGGTCCCACTGGACAAAGGTGAAGGCTGGGACTGGGGTAGGAGCCACATTGAGGGGCAAACTTGGGATGTGTTTTGTGGGAGCGCCACCAGGACTGGACAATGGATTAGATGTGGGGCACGCGGAGGGAAAGGGAACGCAAGGATGATGTCCTCTGTGGTTTTGGTCTGGGTAGTTGGTTGATGGTGGTGTAGTGACTTAGATGGAAAAGCTGGAGGAATAGCAGGTCCAGCGTGAAAATCAAGGGTTCTGGTTTGGCCATGTTAGATCAGAGAAGCCACCCACAGTAGGTTTAAGGCACCACATGGCACCTCCAGAGAATGACCAGGATGGGAGGATGCCTCCAGCCCTGTCTCAGGCCCTGGCTCTGGGGGGGGCACCCCTGCCCCCTTCTTGGAGTGTGCTCTTTGGTGTAAGGAGAGTGGCCCCTGGTGAGCAGGGATCGGTAACCTCACCCGCCTCCCACCCCATTCATGAGGCTAGGCCACCGCATCTGGGCAGGAAACAGCAGAGCCACACCTCCCACGTTCACCTGAAGGCAGTGACCACCTGGGGTGGGTTAAAATGCAGAGGCTGCAATTGGGGCCCTGAACCTGCATGTTGAACTTGGGCCCCTGGTATCTGTCATCAGGCAGGTTGGGTCCCACGCTCTGCAGATATCTGTGAGCTGAGGGTGTTGAATGGCCACGGCCCTGAGTGTCCCCATGAAGACTCCTTCCCCCACACACCTCAGTTGACTCACTGAGGGCCAAGGGGACAGAGTCCTTAAGACCACGATTTTAAAGTCAGATAACCCAGGGTTGCCTCAGCCGCCTCTACTCCCAGCTGCCTGACTGGGAAGAGTTGAAGAACCCTTCTTGCGGATCCCTTTCCCACTTTGAGGAAAGTCTTAGCTGCCAAATGGCCACATTCTGAGGCTTTGGTGGGCTCCTGTACGGGAAGGACATGGTGGCCCTTACTGGTTGAAGGTAAAGCCCCTGACTCCTGGAAGCTTCCAGGCGACTCTGGACACCTCACTTTCTGTAGGAGGAAGACTCTGCTTGCCCAGGGCTGCAGCCACTCTCCTTGTCATTTGACTAAATGCACCGCTTCCCGTCCCTCCACCAGATGTCAGGCCAGAGCTGTGGAATGGAAACGATGCCTGGGCTCTGCCAGGCAGCAGCAGCTGCAGCCTGGAATGCTAACCTCCCACAGATGCCCCGTTAGGAGAGTTGGGGAGGGGGCACTGAGGGTAGGGAGGGGATGTACAGGGGTCCTGGATCCACACTGGGGCTGGATTCTTAGAGCTCTAGGTCAAGGCTACTCTTCCGAAGTCAGAGAGGGAAGTGCATGGTGGGGTGCTAGGGCCCCTCTCCTGGCCGTAAGAGCTCAGAACACATGACCAGCAGAGATAAACAAATTCTCAGGCCCTACCAGTTCTTTTTAAAAAATGTTTTTGGTAGTGGGAAGCATTAGGATTTATTTGAAACCTGTCTTTTTCTATTGATTGAATTATAAGTGACCATAGCCACGTTTCATACACTCCCTTTTCCCTTTTTGGGGGACTCTTGGAGAAACAGCCTCATGAGTTCATCTGGCCCATACCCACTGGGGCAGAGCCCAGCCACGCCCGAGGGGTCTGTGGCATGTCTGGACCCTTAACTGGGAGAGTAAGAAGAGAGGCTGCCAGAACCCAGGAATTCTGCTCTAAAAGGGACTGCAGCGGCCTTAGGTCCAATGTCTGGTTGATGCTGGTGCTGTTTGTTTGGTTTCTGTCAGTCCCACCAGACTGTAAGTACCATGAAGACAGAAACCACATCTGCATTGCTCACCATGGTGTCTCCAGCCCTAATAAGGTTTTATTTGAGCTGAAAATGAATGCTTTTGGGGAGACGAAATATAGCAGGATGCCCTGGTGTCAGTATTTGCTTCGATGAAAAAAAATCTTAGGTTTGTAACTTGCCTAGCTCTGTGGCCCTGGGCAAGTTGTTGCAACAGTTTGGCCCTCAGTTTCTTCATCTGTAAGATGGGGAGAATAATGGTATTTCCACAGGGCTGTGGAAAAGAGTGCCAGAGACTCTGCACAGTGCCCAGTGCCTAGTCAGATGGGGTACTTGTTCCAGTTACCTATTACTGTGTAACAAACCATCCTAAAGCAAGTGGCACACAGCAGCAACAATTTTATTATGCTCACAGATTTTGTGGACCAAGACTTCGGAAGGGAACAGAGGGGTCATTCTTTTCTGTTCTGCAGTGTCAGCCAGGACCTCAGCGGGAATGATTCAAACAGCTGGGGCGGGGGGTGGGGGGACGGGTGATGTGACAAGCTAGAGGTGGGAACAGCTGGGACTGAGGATCCACTACCAAGGTGGTTTTTCTCAACTTTCCCTTGCTGGGGCTGGGGCTGCTGGGGCCATCAGGATCAGGTGGGACTGTTGACTGCAGGAAGCCTCCATGTGGTCTCTCCAGTATGGTGGTCTCAAGGTGGCTCAGGGATCCAACAGCAAGCTCTCTAGAGAACAAGGTGGCAGCCTTATGGTCTTTGACGACCTTGCCTTGAAGTTCTATGGAGTCTCTTTCACCACAATCGAAGGTGGAAGAAGACACAAGCCCATCTGCATTCAAGGGGTGGGGATGTAGACCACCTCTCCAATGGGAGGAGTACTATGGAATTCATAGCCATGCTTAGAAACTCCAACACTCTTAATTTTAATTTTTAAATTTCAGCATAATTTCAGACTTTCAGAAAAGTTGCAGGAATAGTTCAAAGAATTGCTGTATTCTCTTCACCAAGCTCCAAATTTTAGTCTTTAAAATTTATCCCTTTCTCTCTATATATACTTCTACATTATTTGTTTTTGCTGAACTGTTCAGAATAAGTTGCAGCTGTGATACTTCCTTATTTCTACATACTTCTGTGTGTATTTCTAAAAACAAGGACATTCTCTTACATAGCCATAGTACAATGTCCAAAATTAGGAAATCAGCAAACATGACTGTTTCTGTTATAAGGTCATATTCAGATCTAATTGTCAATTATAAATTATAAATACATTATAAATGTCTTCATAGCCAAAGAAAACCCAGGATTGTGTGGTGTACTCAGCTGCCATGACTCCTTAGTATCCTTTAAACTGGAATAGACCCTAAGACTTGCTTTGTATTTCGTGTATTTACATTTGAAGAATATAGAGCAGTTCATTTTTTAGAATGACCCTCCTTTGGGTGTGTCTGATGTTTCCTCATTGTCAGTTTCAGGTTATGCCCTTTTGGCAGGAGTACATTATAAGTGATGTTGTATTCTTCTCCGTACATTGTATCAGGAGGCACAGGATCTTAATTTGACTCATAACTGATGATGTTAACATCGATCACTTGATTAAGGTGGTGTCTGCTAAGTTTCTCTACTGTCAAGTTACTAGTTTGCTATTTATCGTTAATAAATATCTTATGGAGAGATAATTTGTGACTATGTACATCTTCATGTGTAAAAATAAAAATTTCACCCACTAGTTTAAGGATCCATATGTTATTCTGACTTTAATCAATTGTTATCATGATGGTGATTTTCTAATTTTATCGTTTCTTCTATTAATACAATATTTATTGGTTCTCCCCTGTAAGGAAGAACTTTCCTTCTTTTTCTTCTTTCTTTTTTTTTTTAGACGGGTCTTGCTCCAATGTTTTAGTGCTAGGGGTTTATTACTAGGTGGATGTCATTGCTTCTAGGCCCTCACAGTGGGCAGAGCTTAGAAATAAATGAATGTACACACACATGCATCTATCTTTATTTTTGTATTGAGCAATGTGTATATTTTAAAACTCATTAATTCCCACTGATACCCCAAATTTCAGTCATGTCCTACACAGCATATTCTCGCCTTCCTTCTCGTGTATTTGTAACTCCTTTCTCTACCAGTGGGAAAACTGGCTCCCATGTTCCTCGGTATATTATTTATTTATTCAGTCCTAGTTTCAGAATTGCTAACCCATGGCTTTGTGGGGGAAAAAATACCTTATTAACTAGAGTTCAGTATTTGTTCAGTATTTTGTTTTTTTTTAAGTTTTAGTGTGAGGACATGTTGTCTAAATACTGTCATCAAAAGTTACTTGGATCACACTATTTTTATTCTATAAAAGGGAACCCAGGTCAGAGAGGAAAGGTGACTTAGAACAAGTCATGAATTCTCTTCCAGTGTCAAATTCTCTAACTGGAGTTTGCATCCCCAGTGAAGCTCTCCATATCTCATCATGGAGCTATGCATGACTGTTGGCAGCACTCTTGGGACACTTTGCCACTTTGCTTCTCACTCTGTGCATTTTGTGCCAGGCTTGGTGTGAGAGGAAATGATTTAATAACTTAAATTATTTTAATCCTAACCTAGGATCAAGAAAATGAAGAAGGAAATCTGATTACAAATAAAATAAAATTGCACAGTTAGAGAGCCATTTCTTTCTCCCTGTGGTCAGGTTGTCTTGGGAACTTATCTGGTGGAGGCCAAAGCGGTGATAGTGGCCATTGGGATCCTACTCCTGGCTGTAGTGGGTATTCCTTTATTGTCTCAGAGGAGTAATGTTAGTTGTTAGTTCAGGATAGACAATTTTCATGGTGTTGAACTATTCCTAGTTTACCAAGAGTTTCTAACAGAGAAGGATGGTAAAGTTTATCACTGGCATTTATAGAGATGATGACTTAGGTTTTATTATATCTAGCAAGTATTTGTTTTATGGATTTACTATACACCAGGCATTGATGTAAACATCTTTTACATGTGTTAGTTTATTTAATTCTCACAATAACCCCACAACGTATGTAATGTTAGTATTCTCATATTTTGTAGTATTATTTTATGTGGCTTCACATGTGGCCACAAAAGGAGACAGAGGAAAGGCTCTGGAAAAAATGAAGTTTATTATACTCATGGGTCCCAGAGACAGGAAGTACAGGGCACACCATGCAGGACCACATGGGAATGACACCAGATGGTCAGGAGAGAGAAGACAGAGGTGAGGGAAGGCTTAAGTCACTGCCTTTTCTTGGGGTTTCCAAGGGAAAGGCAAGGCAAGGCAGGGCAGCGTAAACAGTTTAGGACTGGCCAGTCTGGATAATTTCAGTGAGCTTTGGGCTAAAGGGGTGGTCGTCCCTAGTTGCCTGGTACCCAGCCCTGGGATGACTAAGGCAGAGGAATACTGTCTCCTGGAATGTAGGGCCAGAGAGAGGAGGTGTGGCTCTGGACTGGTGAGTTTGCATGTCAAAGGCACGCTGCAATCTGGACCCTTATAACCTCTGAGAATTCACTAGCTCTAGGAAGAACAGTCTCTCCCCAGCCAGAAAAGTTTATTTAAAGGCACCAAAACATTATAATATATAGAAAATTAAGAAAAAACATTTACAGTATGTCCCATGTTATAGCAAGAGAATTGGGCACAGACCTTAGATTGCTTGATAAAAGTCACAGTGGAAGTGGAAAAGCCAGGTTTCTAACCCAGAGGCCCTGGCTTTAAAATCTGACTGTTGGCCTCTAACTATTCTCTTCTTACTGTTATGCCTTCTTTGATCTACTGATGTGATAAATCACATTAATAGCTTTCCTGGTATTGAGCCATGCTTGCATTCCAAATCATGGTTGGTTATGGTGGTATTATTATTTCAAAACACTACTTGACTTGATTTGTAACTTTACTTTGTATCTATATTCATGCAAATTTTTTTATTTTCTTGCTACTGTATCAAGAGTATTCTAGGCTTAATGAATTGAATTGGGAAACTTACTATTTTTTACAGGCTTATTGAACTATATAAAATAGAAGTGATAGTTTCTTAAAAATTCAAAGAAAAGATAGAGCCTGTAAAACCAAGTAGGCCAAGGATCTTTCTAAATTATGTTTTCAATTATTAGCCTACTTTTTGAATTTCTTGCAGGGCTAGTAGTCTGCTCAGATTTACCATTTATTTTTTGATAATTTTGAAAATTTATGTTTTCTTAGAAAACCATCTATTTTATCAAACTTTTCAAATTTATTAATACAGAATTATACATGTTATTTTCCCATGACTTAAAATGTCTTCCATATCTTTGTTTATATCTCTTTACTTATTTCTAATTCTCAATATCTGTTTTCCTTTTTTAAAAAACAATACTTCCTGGAAATTTGTTTATTTTACTGTGTTCTTTCTTGCCTTCTGATTAATTAACATCTCTTTTTAATATTTACTCTCTTGCTTTTCTTAAATTTGCTGCATTGCAAGGAACATTTTTCCCTTTTGTTGAAATCAGAAAACTCATCTTTTTTTCCTAGAAAAATTTCATGGTGTTTTATTAACAAGATTATCATCACACAGTGGCAAAGCCTTTCATGATTGTCTTTCAATTAATCCATTTACACAGTCAGTAAAGGAAATTTATTTTTTAAAAAGAGCATGCTATGAATGGTTACATAAAATGTATTTAGAGATATTTAGGCTATTATAGAAGATCAGTTTATAATTCATATCAAGCATTGTAGGTAACAGTTTCAATTTTATATCACTATCTGAACTGTCAATTTTCATGTGCGTGCACATATGGGAGCCCATCTTCATTTATCTTCCATTTGCAATTAAAAGCCTGTTTAGCCTAATTCTTGTCTATATGATCTTGTGTCCCACTGTGCTATTTCAGAATAATAACAGCTCAGGATTTAGGGCTGTGGAGGCCTAGTTTTACATGAAAATCTTTTTAATGGAGAAAAGGCAAGTAAAACAACAAGTATTTATTCAGCAACCAAGTGTTCAATGCTGGGATGGTAGGTAAGTGTGTTAAAAAAATGGAGAAAACATTCTTGCCTTTGGGAAGCACATAATTCTGTCCATTATACACCTAGGAATGTGCAAGCTGCTTTTCATGTACTTTGTGATAATTCTTATAATAATTTCTCACAAAAAAGCAAGGTAGGCATGACTGTCTCCATTTTACAGACGAGGAGCCTAGCTTGCAAGAAGTTAAATCATTGACCCATGGACACAGCTAGTAAACAGTAGGTGTGGTATTCATACTGAGGTCTCTTTGAATCTAAAACCCACACTTCTTCCTGTTCTTGGTGATTTTCAAACTTCAGGAGTCTCAAAGACTATAACCAGCACTATATCCCATCTTCTGGGTGATAACCTGGACACTTTCTACTGAACTGATCAACACTAGACTAGATTTTTCTTTCACCTGTATTATATATTAGGCTTTACCTAAGATTTCATTTGAAGACAGTCTTGTGGATGTGTTTCCTTTCACAATAAAAAATTTTTCTAACTAGTGTCCCAGTTCCCGTCAAAATAGCATGTACTGAGTTAGCTTTTCCCCTGACAGTAATGATAAAATCTGGAGGAAAAATTATCCACATTATGGATATAGATATATGTACAGTTATAGCTCAGGGAGTTGGTTTCAGGACCTCCTCCTGGATACCAAAATCTGTAGATGCTTAAGTCCCTGATGGAAAGTGGTGTAGTTTTTGCATATAACCTACGCACATCCTCCCATATACTTTAAATCATCTCAGATTACTTATAATACATAATACAATGCAAATCTATGTAGATAGTTATCCTGTGTTTTAAATTTACATTGTTTTTAATGTTGTATTGTTATTTTTTATTTTTCTGAATATTTTCAATTTGTGCTTGGTTGAATCTGTGAATGTGAAACTCATGGATGTGGAGGCTGAAATACAGACGTGAAGGCCCTGGAGAGCAGCCAAAACAGGCAGGAACTGAAGGAAGCACAATCCCTGAATGAAAGGAAATACTTGGAGTGAGTTCCATGCTTAGATACTCACCTCAGCTTTCCCCCTAAGGGCGGGCACATTCCAGTTCAATAAGCACGGGGCCTTCGCTAAGCAGAAAGCTGTAATCTGACTGGGCCAAGGAGACAATGGATGGAGTCTGAGTCTGCCAGAGCAGGAAAGGATTGAGGAACAAAATTCTGGAAAAGACTTAGCTGCAATGAGAGAAGCTCTAAAATGCCTCTTAGGTTATTGGCTGTCTCCTGAGATTTCCACGTACAGAGTGATTCCAAAGAGCCAAGCAGAAAGCAGCAGTTGGGAGGCTGAACTTCTGAGTAGAGATCCCAAAGCTTACCATTGCTGAGGAGCTAGAAATTGGAAATTAAGTTCTTTCAAATTGGGAGAGGTTTGGTTAATGCCTCAGATTCTCTGTTAAGATCTCAGAGGGACCATGCTCTGTAAGAGAAGGAAAAACTGAAACAGATGAACTCTAAGAAAGTCTTAAAACTAACTTTCAATAGAATAAGGTGATCTGTTAACTTACCAAAAAGAAAAAGAAGAAAAATCTTAACCATCTGGGAGACAGATAACACCATCCAGAGCTCCACATTTTTTTTGATTCGCAATGTCTATTACTCAAAAAAAAATTATAAGAAATGATTTTAAAATGTTATTATTTTTGAGACAGAGTCTCTCTCTTTTGCTGAGGCTGGAGTGCAGTGGCACTAGCTCAGATCACTGCAACCTCTGCTTCCTGGGTTTAAACAATTCTCATGCCTCAGCCAACTGAGTAGCTTGAACTACAGGTGCACATCACCACGCCTGGCTAAGTTTTTTGTATTTTTAGTAATAAATACCATGTTGGCCAGGCTGGTCTTGAACTCCTGGCCTCAAGTGATCTGCCTGCCTTTGGTCTCCCAAAGTGTTGGGTTTACAGGCATAAGCCACCATCCCCGGACTAAAAAAGGTTATTTAACTAGAAATTAAGAGAAATAATATCAATAAAACAGACCAGGCCGGGTGCAGTGCCTCAGGCCTGTAATCCTAGCACTTTGGGAGGCTGAGGAGGGCGGATCACCTGAGGTCAGGAGTTCGAGACCAGCCTGGCCAACATGGTGAAACCCTGTCTCTACTAAAAATACCAAAACTAGCCGGGTGTGGTGGCAGGCACCCGTTATCCCACCTACTTGGGGGGCTGAGGCAGGACAATCACTTGAACCTAGGAGGCGGGGGTGGCAGTGAGCAGAGATTGTACCACTGGGCTCCCGCCTGGGCGACAGAGTGAGACTCCGTCTCAAAAACAACAAACAAACAAACAAACAAACAACCAGACCAACAGGTGATTCAGATAATAAATTTCTCAGGAAGCAGATTTAAAATAATGATTAGTAAGTTCAAGAAAATGAAGGTAAAAATGGAGAATTTAAACAGAAACCTGGATTCCATAAAAAAGAGTCCAGTGAAAATTCTAGAATTAAAAAATACAATGCCTAAAATATGGAATTCAATAGTAGATTGGACATGGCAGGACACAATGAAATAGAACATAGGTCAGTAGAAAGTATCCAGATTGACACACATACACAGAAAATGGTGTATAAAATCGAGGAAAAAAGGATAAGATAGTAAGTGGTAGGTCTAACATTTGTTTACTAAGAGTTCCAGAAGGAGAGGAGGCAGAGAATAGGACAGAAGTAATATTTGAAGAAATAATGCTTGAGAATTTCCAAAAACTGATGAAAGACATTAAATAATAAATTCAAGAATATGAGTCTCAAATAGAAGACATAAATATAAAAATTACATTTAGGCAGAGTTAATGTCTGAAAACCAAGGACAAAGAGAGAATCTTAAAAGGAGTTAGAGAAAAAAGGCACATTACCTTCAGAGGAACAAAGATCAGAATGATGGCTTACTTTTGGAAGTCTGAAGAAAATGTAACGACATCTGAAGTCTGAAGAAAATGTAATGATATCTTTACAGAGCTGAAAGAAAATAAATGTCAACCTAGAATTATATAGCCAGCAAAAGTATCCTTAAAAATGTAGGAAAAATAAAGATGTTTTCAGATAAGCAAAAGCTGAGAGAATTTAAAGCTAGCTGACTTGTACTACAGGTAATATTAAAAACAATCTATAGAACAATGAATTCAGAGGGAAGTACAGACATGCAGGAAAGAATAAAGAATACCAGGATGGGGAAATATGTGAGTAAATATAAACAGATATTGACTATTTAAGACAAGACTGATAATAATACATGGCACTGCTTAAAATATATGCAGAAGTTAAATGTCTGACATCAAAGCAAGAAAGACAGGAGAGGGCTAAATGGAGATTAATTGTAAAGTTCTCATTTTTTTTGAAGTGGCAAGAGTACTAAGTTAAAGTATATTCTAATAAGTCAAATGTGTGTGTTGTTCATTGAATGTCTAAACTGAAAAGCTGAGAGTGGAGAAAAATATAAAATGCTTACCAAAAGAAGGTAAGAAAAAAGAAATGAAGGAAGAAAGAACAAATGGGGTACGTAAAAAACAAAGAGCAAGATAGTAGCTCTAAGCCCAACAATATAATCAACTTCATTAAATGTAAACGGATTCAATTAGATTAAACCATCAAGTGTGGTAGCAAGTAGGTACAGATGGCTAGTTAAATTTAAATAAATTAATATTAAATACAATTAAAAGTTTAGTTCCTCATTTGTACTAGCTGTGTTTCAAGTGCTCAAAAGTCGTATGTAGCTTGTGGCCACTGAATTAGACAGCATAGATATAGACCATTTCCATAATCACAGAAAATGCTATTTGATGATGCTGGAATGAAAACTCTAATTACAAGCAAAAGTTATCAGACCAGATTAAAAATCCAATTATATGCTATTTATAAGAGAAATGCCAATAGTATAAGGACACAGGTATATATACATATAAGTATCTTAATTAAAATTTTTTTCAGCTTCATTGAGGTGTAATAGACAAAAATGATGTATACTCAAGGTGTGCAATATGATGTTTTGATATACGTACACAGTATAAAATAATTATTGCAATCATGCTATTAAAATATCTAATACTTTATATAGTTACCTTTTTGTGGTGAGAATATTGAAGATCTACTCTCTTAGCAAATGTCAAGTATATAGTACATTATTATTAACTCTAGTCACTATGCTGTAAAATGGGTCTCCAGAACTTATTCATTATATAACTGCAAATTTGTACACTTTGACCAAGATTTCCCCGTTTTCCCCACCACTCAACCCCTGGTAACCACCTTTCTATTTTCTGTTTGAGTTAGACTATTTTAGGTTCCACATATAAGTGAGATCATGCAGTATTTGCCTGGACAAATACATTGGTATATTTAAAGTAATGGGATGGAAAAATATATGCCACACAAACAATATCCAAAAGGAAGTTGATCTGGCCATATTAATACCAGGTAAAGGAGACTCTAAGGCAAAAATTTTCACTAGAAATAGAGAAGAAACTTCATGATGATGAAAGGATCAATTTAACAAGAGCATTCAACAACCCTGCATATATATGTGCTAATAATATAGCTTCAAAATAAAAGTTGATAGAACTAAAAGAAGAAATACATGAATTTACAAGTATAGTTACAGATTTTAGCATCTCAGCAACTGATAGAATAAATAGACAAAAGAATTCCGTAAAGGTAGAGATTAGATTAACACAATTAACTAGCTTGATCTAATTGACATTTGTGGAACCCACACACAACTGAAGAATATACATAGCTTTCAGTATTCACCAAGATAGATCACACACCGAACGATAAAGCAAGCCTCAACATATTTAAAATGATTAAAACCAGAGTATATTTCTGAACGGAGTAGGATTAAATGAGAAATCAACAAAAGAAAGAAAATTTGAAAATCCCCAAGTACTTGGAAGTTAAGCAACATATTCTTAAGTAACTTATGGGTTAAAGAAGAAATAATAAGAGAAATTAGAAAATATTTGGATGGAAGGAAAATGAAAACATGTTGCATCAAAACCTTTTAGATACAGCTTAAACAGTGCTTAGAGGAAAATTTATAGCTTTAAATGCATATATTAAAAAAGAAGATAGATGGAAAATCAATGACCTAAGCTTTCATTTCAAGAAGCTAGAAAAAAAAGAAAACTTCAGCAAATTAAACCCAAAGAAAGTAGAAGAAAGGAAACAATAGAAGAAAGAGCATAAATCAGTGACATAAAAAGCAAACATATGGTAAAGAAAATTTGAAAAGATTAATGTTGAGTATTTGAGTACATCAATAATCTTGAGAAAACCCTAGCAAGACTTATCAAGAGGAAAAAGAGAAAACACATATTATCAATAAGAATAAGAGGGGAAGGAGCATGACTATATATCCCATAGACATTAATAAAGTAAGATATTATGAACAGCTTTACAACAATGAATTTGACAATTTGCATGAAATGAATAAAATTATCTGAATAGCACAACTTCCCAAAACTCACACAAGAAAAACTTTGAAAATCTGAAAACTACAACATTTGAGAAGGAAATTGAACCCATAACTAAAAGTCTTTCCTTAAGGAAAGCTCATTACTCAGATGACTTTACTGAGAAATTTTCAAATATATAAGGAAGAAATAATACTAATTTTACAAATGTTTCCAGATCATAGAAAAAGAAGGGATACTTTCTAATTTGTTTTATGAGGCTAGTATAACTCTCACAACAAACCCGATGGAAACATTCCCAGCCAACATCTCTTATAAACATAGACACAAAAATCCTCAGAAAAATTTTAGCTATGTGAATCCAGTTATGTATAAAACTGATACTTTATGTGATCAAGTGGGATTTATCCAGGAACATATTAGGTTGATGCAAAGGTAATTGCTGGTTTTGTCATTAGTTTGGCAAAAACTGTAATAATTACTTTTGCACCAACCTAATAAAACTGACCTAATGTTTCACAATTAATTGATGTAATTCACACAATAACAGAATAAAAGAAAGAAATCATCTAACCATCTCGATAGATACAGGAACATTATTTAAAATACAAGAACTGTTCATGAAAAGATTTCTTAAGGAGAACATACAAAGCATTACACATAGGCAAAAAGTTTGATAAAATTAAGAATTTTCTGTTCAAAAAATGCATCATTAAGAGGGTGAAAAGGCAAATCACAGATTGGGAAAAGATACTTGCATTACATATATCTGACAAAGAACTGGTATCCAGAGTGTATAAGGAACTTCTACAAATTGTTAAGAAGAGATAATTTTTTAAAAATGGGCAAAAGGTTTGAATAGGCATTTGACAAAAGAGAATATTTAAATGTCCAACGAACATGTGAAAAAGTGCTTAACATCATTAATTACCAAAGAAATGCAATGAAAATTATAAAATTACAATGGGATGCCACAACACACCCACCAGAATAGCTAAAATTAAAAAGTCTGACAATACCAAGTCTGAATATCTAAAAATAAAAAGGTTGCCAAAGACATGGAGTAACTAGACCTCCTCTACATTGCTGGTGAGAGTGTAAATTGGCACAACTGCTTTGGAAAATTACTATTTGGCAGTATCTGCTAAAGCTAACCATATGCCTACACTGTGATCCAGTAATTCTACACTTATGTATATACTCAAGAGAAATGATTTCATATGTCCACAAAAGGACATATTCAAGAATGTTCATAGAAGAACATGCATATATTCTTTGTTCATAATAGTAAAAAACTGGAAATAACCCAAATATCCATCGATAGTAGAATGGATAAATTGCAACATATTCATACACCACCATATCATATAGCCATAAAAAAGAGAACTGTTGCATGCAATAACATGGCTAAATCTTATAGACATTACATTGAGTGAAAGAAGCCAACATACAAAAGTATGTACTGGTTGATTCCATTCACTTAAAGTTCAAGAACAGGCAAAATTTATTGTGGTGTTAGAAACTAGAATATTAGTTTCCTATTCAATAGGGGTATTGACTGGGAAGGTGGCAGCAGGCCTTCTAGGGGCTGAGAGTGTCCTATGTCTTGGTCTGGGTGTGGCCACTCATGTATATACAAATGTAACAATTTGTCAGACTACACCTTTGAGATGCATTTAAGACTTGGGCACATTATCCCATGCATTTTGTATCTTCTAAAATTGCTCCAACTAGGAATCTGTCACAGCAATCCAGGCAAGGTAGATTCTCTTGGATGAGTTGTGAGCCGTGGACTAAAGCAGGTAAACAGTCATGCAGACATTTGAAATCGTTGCCGTCATAAACCTGGCCAGTGGCCCCCCACTCCTGCTCCCAATCCTGACCACAGCACTCTCCCTCCTTCTCAATTTAAACCACAATGCAGAGAAAAGAAGGGGAAGGAAAAAGAGGAAGAAACACAAAGAGGAAATAGTGGGCAGGTGACAACAGAGTGAATTACATTTGTCCATAAATTGGGGAGCAAAATTAGAGCTGCCAAGGGGAGGACTAGTGCCGACCCTGAATCACATGGCCACGCGGTTACCTTGGAGTAGTCAGCCACGATGGGGTTTGGCTCTGGGCACGTATCCATAGGGCTGGGAAGTCTTATGGGAACAGTCTGGAGAGTGAAGAATTCTTCCCTTTTCCTCCTACCAGGGGTCAGAGGCAGAGGGAAAGGGGCTGTATATGACAGCATGTGCTACCCATTCATAAGTCCAATCTTATGGACATCAGAGGCTTAAAGAGACTGTTTCTGGCAGTCCTGTAACAATGCCAAGTGTTTAAAATCTGGCTCCATCGGTCCTGAGATACCCTCTCAGGGACACTCAAAGCTATACAGAGTTTTTAAACTTTTATACACTTACTCACTGTCATAAAAAATGAAGATGTTCATTAGATAAACTACACACACACACACACACACTACACACATACTCTTAAAGTCCTGAGAAGTCTGTTAGAAAAGATCCAGTTGTGAGTTTGTGGGAATTGAATCTTATACCCTTGGAGCTGCACTTGACGGGAAAACTTCACTTAACACAAAGATCTTTCCAAAGGATATTGGGCTTGAGTTTCCTGGATGATGCAGTATAGGACACAGTAGTCTTTTTTGTGGCCAACTCTCGGTGTTTCAAAAATTTCTAAAACCTATCAATGTGTTCCCTCCCCCATCATTTTCTAACTTATTAGGTAAAATAGCCCTATCATAATTAAATTTCTCCTTCAAGACCCAGGATATTGGGGTCTCAGTCACCATGCTTATCATTCCACAGTGATAATTTGTCTTTGCCCAGGACCAGAGAAGAAAGTGCATGGAAGAGTGTTCACGGTTCCCGGCCCATACCTTAGAGTGCAGTTCTTGAAATATATCCTTTAAAAGAACATCTACCCCGTTTCTGACCCCCCAGATTTGCGCCTTTTTTCTAAGAAGTTTTTAAAAATCCAGTTTAGTGAAGATCTGCGTTAATTTCAGCTTCAGTTTACTGTAACACTTTGAGTTTCTGAGAGGAGTAAGGATAGAGAAAGAGGGAGAGACAAGGAGTACTCTGAGAGTCACGATTCCTTCCTGTCTGCCTCTGCCCAGTTGCCTAGCCCACTGTCCAATGGTGATTTAACATATGTTCAAGTCCATCTTCCAACCTGCTCACCAGAAATGGGGTACAATGTCCACAGGGAGCTCTGCCTTCCACTAATATGGATGGAAACACCAGAAGCGCTGCAGAGGAGCCCAGCAGAGAAACAGAGGCAGCTGGTCTACCCGGGGGTTGAGCAAAGAAGGGGTGGGAGAAGCAAATTCTTGGTCTGAAGACTCCTTCTCCTTCCTGATTCCTGGCTCATTCCTCCCACTCCTCTTATTATAGCAGCAGCACCAAGCCCAGCTCCTATGTGTATGGCTTCCATGTAGAAACCAAACCGGTGGCTTTTCCAGTTTGTGGAGTGATAGTCACACCAAGGTCAAAGGTCTAGCAGTGACCTTGAAGGTCATTTTAGGGGAGCCGTCCATATCCGATGATGAATTGGTTGGCAATGCCTCCTTGAGGAACTTCCCTGCTTTTTTTCCTAGTCAAAAAATAATCTAAAAACTTGCATAACTGCATTTCCGTTTCCCATTTGAAAGCATAAAGTGAAGTGCCACATTTCTACTAAAGGCCGTCCGGTCAACAAGCTGCCGGAGGGCTTCTCTGGGCTGAATCTACAACAGGAGGGGACTGCTGCTGTATTACAGCTGTGTCATAGGCAGTCCAGGGCCACTGGCTGCCTGTGTAGGCCCCGTCAGTGGGTGGAGGAGAGAGACCTTCAATATATGGCTCAATGGAAATTCCAAATAGACAGGAAACAGTCTTAAATCTGACAGATGAAATTTCTATCATTTCTTGCTAAAATAATATAAGATTTTGGATAGATCTTTTAAAGGCAATTTGACAATAAATATCGAACATGTTCCAGATAATTTTTTTGAGACGGAGTTTCACTCTTGTTGCCCAGGCTGGAGTGCAATGGCGCGATCTTGGCTCGCCACAAGCTTTCCCTCCTAGGTTCAAGCAATTATCCTGTCTCAGCCTCCTGAGTAGCTGGGATTACAGGCATGCACCACCATGCCCGGCTAATGTTTTGTATTTTTAGTAGAGACAGGGTTTCTCCATGTTGGTCAGGCTGGTCTTGAACTCCTGGCCTCAGGTGATCCGCCCCCTTTGGCCTCCCAAAGTGCTGGGATTACAGGCGTGAGCCACCTCACCCAGCCCAGACAATTTTTTAAAACTTCTTTTTAACTAGAAGCGACATGAGTAGAAAAAGAAAGTAGAATAGCTTGTGTATCCCACTATCAGCTAGTAATAATAATAATAATTGCTATCATTTATTAATATTTCCCACATACCAGATGCTTGACACACATACATTATCAAACAAACCCAATAAAGAAATTGAGACCCAGGATGTAAAGGGGGCTTGCTCAAGGTCTTTCAGGTTGGAAATAGTAGGAGGGGGATTTACACCCAGGTTTCTCTGCTCCAGGGTTCAAGTACTTCACATAATGTCACAGTGCTCTCACCATAGGTATGTGGTTATCTCCAAGACTAAATGTCAGAGATCTCTTGTTTTTTATCCACTGAGTATCTCCTTTGAAGACATCAGCTGGTTCTGATAGCAGGTGTCTTAGTTTGGGCAACTATAATAAAATACCATAGACCAGGTGGCTTATATGAAACAGAAATTTATTTGTCACGGTTCTAGAGGCTGGGAAGTCCAAGATCAAGGCACTGGCAGATTTATTAATAGCATCTGGTGAGAGCCTGCTTCTGGGTTCATAGATGACTTTTTCATTGTGTTCTCACATGGTAAAAGGAGGAAATAAGCTCTCTGTGGTCTCTTTTATTAGGGCAATAATCCTGTTTATGAGTGCCCTATCCTCATGATCTAATCACCTCCCAAAGGCCCTACCTCCAAATACCATCACATTGGAGATTGTGCTTTAATTTATGAATTTTGAAGGTATATGAACATTCAGTCTGTAGTGGCTGGTACCTATGAAGATAGATGTCTTCAGGATCCAGCCTTATGCAAATGATTATTTTGAAATTGGGAAACTCTGCCTACTTCTCTTTACACTTTTATTGCTCTGAGCATCTGTCCATTTCAAAGAACTGCATGTCGTGGGCATTTTTGGCAGGAGTTCAAATGCAACTAATAAGGGCTGCATCCTTCTCCCACCTTTGGGATCTGCTGGTATCCATGGATTTGTCTAGGAGTGTTGTTTTTTTTTTTTTTAGTGGAGTAAGAAGGAGGACTTTTGGTAGGGGGAGCAGACCATGGGATAAATGGGGGAGGAAGAGGGTTGATAGGATTTGCCACTTAGCCAATCCCTTGGATAGAGTAGGAGTTACTGTGGCTGAAGGAATGAGAGTTGGAATGGACAGATTTGGTTCTGTAAGGGACCTTGTTAGACTCTGGGCAAAGTCATAGCTGATTTGGGGCTCAGATGACAAAGGAAGGAGACAATAATACCCAGAAGGGATCTGCCACCTTTAGACCAGAAGACTTGGAGAGCACTGAGGTCATGCAGGTGGCCCCTGGGGCTCTGATGATGGGAGTGGCCACAACAGGCACCTCATGAGGCTCTAAGGACCCAGATGTGAGTAAGTGGAGCTGCTGCAGGAGGGGAAGTGGGGACAAATGCCACATGGCGAATGCCACTGCATGACTGTGAGGATCCTCTTAGGGACTCCCAGAAAAATGTGTGGGACAGTCAGCGGGGAGTGAATGTCCAGTTGAAGCTGAATAGGGAGTATGCTACTATCATTTTGGTGTAAAAAGGAGTGCCATTTATTCTGTAGTAATACACAGATTTTAGAGTGGAAAGGAGCTCAATTACATATAATATTCCCACTGATCAGATAAGACTCAAAACCCAGCTAAGCTAAATGATCCATTTTCCCATCCACCCACATTGCCATCTTCAAGACTGTGAAAATCGCCACACTGTTTTTTTGTGCCTTGCTTGATTCTGGCTTGTCTGGGCCCCCCTGGACTCTGGATGCCACACCAGTGACTTCCTAACATCCTTCCAGACCCCTTTCCTGCTGAACCCAGGTGGAGTTGGGCCTCAGCCTCTTGCAGCCCAAGAAGCCTTAGATGATGCAAAGAGATCCCAAAAAGCAGTGAAAGCAGGACTAGGAGGAACAGCCAAGCAGTGTATCCTGGCACCATGATGCCAGGACAACCTTTCAGCTTTGTTTCACTCAAGTTGATGGGAAACAGCAGGAAAATGTGCTCAGACTTCCAGAGGCCTCTACTGGATACACCCCCAATCTACTTCTCCATTTATAATTACATGTATTAACAAGTTCATGGCGGTGATGCATGAAGCAGCATATTATGTAATCGGACTGTCTTTGATGGTATAGTTAATGCTAATGTGATGATTATGTGAGAACATTTAAATATATGACACTCATTATCAAAAACTGATTTAAGGACGAGACATCAGTTTCTTCCCCCCAAGATTCTTTCATGTTCTTTGTCTCTAAATTCTTACGAATTCAGTAGGCACACGTCTAACTCATTCTTTAATGAAAGGACATGGCTGGCACTCTGTTTGCTGTGACTGCCAGTCTTCCTTAATTCTTCTCTGGAATCCCTGGGACAAAGAGTTTTTCTCCAGGATAGGCCCTGCTCCTGCCCATGGGAACTAGAATAAGAAATTGAAATGCAATCCCAGCACTTTGGGAGGCTGAGGCGGGCGGATCACAAGGACAGGAGATCAAGACCATCTTGGCTAACACGGTGAAACCCCGTCTCTACTAAAAATACAAAAAATTAGCCAGGCGTGGTGGCGGGTGCCTGTAGTCCCAGCTACTTGGGAAGCTGAGGCAGGAGAATGGCGTGAACCCAGGAGGCGGAGCTTGTAGTGAGCCAAGATCGCGCCACTGCACTACAGCCTGGGCGACAGAGCAACACTCCGTCTCAAAAAAAAAAAAAAAGAAATTGAAATGCAAGGGACAGCATGGAGAAGAGAAAGACTAGCTGGGTGGGAGGAGGTTTGCACAAAGCAGTTAACCTCTCTGGGATTTAATTTCCTCACTTATAGAGTTGGGTAAAGCTGGGCATGGTGGCTCATACCTGCAATCCCTGCACTTTGGGAGGCGGAGGTGGGAGGATCCCTTGAGCCTAGGAGTTTGAGACTGGCCTGGGCAACATAGTAAGACCTTATCTCTAGAAAAAATGAACAAAATTGGCGGGGTGTCATGATGCATGCCTGTAGTCCCAGCTACTCAGGAGGCTGAGGTGGGAGGATTGCTTGAGTCCAGGAGGTGGGATCTTCAGTTAGCCAAGATCACACTCTTGCACTCTGGTCTGGGCAGCGGAGCGAGACCCTGTCTCGGGAAAAAAAAAAAGGTAAGATAAATGAGACAATACATCAAATGTCAGCTGACAGAGGACAGAATGAATAAATTATGGGGGATACAATGAAATACTGTACAACTCTTAGATCAAGACAGGTAGATCTCTTTGTTTTGACAGGTGCAAAATATGTTGTTTGATAAAAAGATTTCACATATAGTATGATTCTATTTTTAAAAAATAATTAAAATATGCACATGAACAAAAACTGCCTGGAGGAGTATGCACTGAACCACTATTGATATTTAACTCTGAGAGATGAGGCTATAGAGGACTTTTGCTTATTAGAGCAAATATTTCTGTAATATTTTGAACATCTTACAATATGCAAATTTTCTTTTGGGCGCATATAACTAAAATATAAGTAAAAATCATAAGTATATTATAATTTAAGAATATAAGTAAATATAAGTAAATCTTATATTTACTTGTAAGTATATAAGAGAATATAAGTAAAATATAAATAAAAATTAATAAAAAAATAGAGCCGAACCTGGCTGCTCTCCATGTTCCCTTAATGCTTGAAATATTAGGTTGGTGAAAAAGTAACTGTGGCTTTTGCAATTTTATAGCAAATACTTCTGCACCAACCTGTAACACTTTTCTAAGGCCACTGTCCTTTCTGCAGCTCTGTGCCATCATGGGAATTTGGGACAAAACAGGTCTTTGAGGGTGCTGAGAAATATTATTTAGAGCACAAAATCAGGGTTGGAGCAATGGGAATGAACTGCCCATGTACCGTTTGTATGAAATGTATATGGAAAACACAACAGCTCTGCAGGTGCTTGTGGGGCAGGGGGATCTGTTGAGTAGCTCACTGATACATTGTCACTGATGATCTAAAGGAGGAGTAGCATCTTCCTTCCTCTGGCCTGAGCAGGTACCCAACCTTTCCCAGGTTCCCAGGCTTCATTTGCTGTGATGTTTCACAGTGAAAAAATGCCACCCGCCAGGCACATGGGAGGTAACTCCCTGACCCATCTTGGCTTTGTTTGTGGGTCTAGGCCTTTGGAGAAGCCATGTGAGGTTGCAGAGGTGGCTCATGCTAGAAGGTGAGCTTGAGCTCCCCCAGGACTGGGAAGGGATGGATTGGACATGGTGGCTGCAGTCCACAAGGGCTGTACACATTTGGGCTGCTGTGGAGAGACTACTAAACCCAAGGTCTGGGGTGCAGAGGTGTGAGGGAGTCTTTGAGCCATCAGTGTGGGGAGAGGGTGCTGGGGAGCACTCCTGGGTCCATTCAGGCATCTGGGGATGAAGACCAGCCCTATGGGCACATCACTTGGCAGAGGGGGCAATGATTTTCTGGAAAAACGTGTCCTGTTGGGCCTGGACTTGGAGGACTGGGGACACAAGGTGGGAGGTCAAGAGAAAGAAGTCAGGGAGGAGGCTGAGAGTGAGGTTGGGGTGAAGGGGTGCTGGGAGATGTGGTGGAGAGTAGAGATGCAGGGAAGACCCAGAAGCCAAAGGCTGAATTGGAATCAGAAGCAAATCAGGAACCAGACAGGCCAAAGAGCTGAACTGAACAGGACCAGAGTACTGACAGATGACACTGACTGTCACTATGTTCCAGGCATTGTGGTAAGCATGAAGCTTTTTGCAGACGATCTCATTTCAGTCTCTGCAAGCCTGTGAGGTAGTTGTCACTAATGCCCCCAGCTATAGACAGTGTGCAGTGCCTGGGTACCCCAAAAAGGGCTGCTGCAAGTGGAAAATGTCTTTGAAGTCTACTGTTTGGTCTTTAAAAATTGTAGGGAGTTTTGCACCCTACTGGATAATACATATGTGTTTGTTTTAATTTAAATGTCTTTAAACTTGCTGCCATTTTCCTCCTAAATCTTTGAATAAGTGTGCCATGTTTCTCCTTCTGTTCATACCTCTGGGTCACCGCTGAGCAACCTCTGGGGTACACTGGGAGGCTGATGCCCCACATTGCTGACTCATCATTTAAGGCCCTTCTCAAGTGGTTTCAATCCACATTTCCAAGTCTTTCACCCCTACTTCCCTACCATGCCCTATGATGCTGCTGTGGAGGTCTGTTTGTTGCTCTAGGACCAAGGAAGGCACAGTCCAGCTTTCCACCTTGGCTGTTGCTGTTTCCTAGCCCTTGGAATGCCATATCCCTCTAACCCATGTCTCCCAGGCTGGTTTTCCAGGCTCCTCTGGAACACACTACCTGCTTCCATCCTCATGAACCAGAAAGCACATGCCTGTGGCAGTCACCAGTCATGTGTCTTCTTTTGGTATGTGCCTGATGTTCCAGATGGTCTGTGAGGCAGGGTCCTTGTCTTGTCCTCTGCTGATCCTGAGTCCACACAGCACCTTGCATGGAGCAGTTGACCCCCTGGAGCATGTGTGGATCCAGCCACCTCCTCTTCTAGGGCAGCTCAGCCTCCCAGAGCGCCATCCTTAACATGGCCAGAAGATGGCACCAAGGCTTCTGTCAGCGCCACCTGGCCGGTTTGTGTGTTTGGCTCTCGGTTGAAGGAGAGAAGCCTTATAGGTTTTGCCCGCCGTCTATGATAGTCTCTTTCCTTGAGTCAGGCAGAGGTGTCCCTCTGTGATTTTCACCTGTTTGGGCAGGGGGTGAATCCTGGCTAATTCAAGTTTCTAGAAGAATCCCAGGATTCCCTGTCCATCTCAGAGAGACGCCAGGGAAGAGGAGAAGGCAGTGGAATGCTGGGCACTGGGAGAAATCACACCTGTGTGAGCCCTGGCCTCCTCCCGCCCCCCGGTTGAGCCTCAGCTCTGTTCACCTCCCAAGAAGGAGATGCATAAGCTATGTTTTAGCAACCGAGGTGACCCCGTCCCCCACTTCAATCCAGACATGACCCAGTTCGGGCAGGAAAATGCCTGGTGGGCAGAGTTTGGCTTTTACCTCAAAGGAGGCTGCCTGGTGAGGTTGGAAGAGAGAGGGCTTCGGAGTCGAACTGGAGGCTGAATCCTGACTCGAAAAGCAAGTGGTGGACTGAGGGGTTAGCCACTTTCTGGTGTTGAGCTTTGGGCAATCTTAATGTTCCTGTCTATAAAATGGGGTTGAGGGCATGAAATAAGAGATCATGGGAACACATCTAGCATGTGTCTTGCATGATGCTGAATACCAGCCAGTCCCCTTCCCCATTCTGCACACAGAACAGGGCAGCTGCTGTTGGTGAAGATGTATGTTTTTGGTATAGCTGAGAGACATCTACATGCAGCCCTATATTTCCACTACAGATAATGCATCAACAATGGCATCTGTGGTTAACAAATACCCGTAGAATACATGAATAAATTACAAGCAGAGATATGCAACATTTGTAATTTAATTACACACTTAAATTTAAAAATGTTTTTAATGTTAGACCTGGAAGAGCTCATAGAGATTATGTATTATAAAGAATAAAACAAACATTTTCTCATAACTAAGACTTTGTATTTGTCCAAAACTTTATATAATATGAAGTGCATTCATTTATCTTTGCTCCAGTGGGCCTTTATGTTGGTCTTGTGAACAAAGCAGGGCATGTGTTATTATCCTCATCTTACAGATGAGGAAACCGAGGCACCGAGCAGTCAAATCAGATCCCTGCCAATACATCATTATTGAGTCCAACAAGCATTTGCTAGTCCCCTCTTCTGTGCAGGGCACTGTACAAAGGAGGGGAAGGGGCTTGGAGAAAGTGAGACATGGCCCAGCTCTTGGGAGATCAAGGCAGAGCAGGCCCAAGAGGTCTCAAGCTCCTCCTGCCACATCAGGCTCCTGATCACAGTGGCTGGTCAGGAAGCTTTCACTTCCACATGGTAGAAGTACAGTTCCAATGAGCTAAGCAAAATAGGAACTTCATGGGCTTTTATGTCCTTTGAAATTGAGAAATGGAATTGGCGTCAGGCATAGCTGGATATAGGAGCTCAAGGGTGATCACTGGGATTCTTTTTTCTCATTTCCATCTCTTAACTCTACCTTTCTGTTTATGTTGTTTTCCTTTTCTATGACAGCAAGAGGCTTCACCGGGGGCCAGAGAAGATGGCCATCAGGAAGCCCGACACAGGTACAGCAGTACTTGACCTTGAAGGCAATAGACAATCTTTTCCATCCGGGTAAAACTCTTTCTCTAGTGCTTATGCCTCAGTCATATGCTCACTCCTGGACTAAAGCCTATGACCAGGGGAATGGGGCACTCTCATTAGCCAGCCAGGACGTGCGTTAACCTCTGTGGCAGGGCACCATGACTGATTGGGACTGCATGGAATGGGGGAAGGAGGTTGCCTACAGGAGGGGATAATGGGATGACAACCAATAACTGCCTACCACACATATTACCCTGTTCTGCTTATCAGGGTGGCCAGTGGCTCTTAAGAGACACCAAGGGGTCCTATCTCAGAAGAAAGGCAGTAATTGACCAGAGATGAAACATTTTCCCTGGGATGATGGGGTGCTGGCCCTGTGCCTGTGTAGGACATCCCAAGTAGGCACCTTGGCAGCATTAGGGCCTGATCCAGGGAGGGATGCCCTAGGAAATGACAAGTGGGAGGGAAGATGCTCCATGCACTGATCTGACCTCACCGCTGCAAAGTGCAGCTGTATTACCTTAGAAAAATGGAAGTCAGCTGTTTAGGAACATCAACTGATAAGGCCATTAGAGATTGTCTAAGCCAATGGTGTGAAATATATTATTTAGCGGCTGTATTAGTTAGCCATTACTGCAAAACCAAAGGAAAAAACAAAAATGAAAAGACAAAAACTCCAAATCTTGGTGACTTAAACAGAAAGCATTTACTTAGTTCATGAATGTGCAGGTTGGTTCAGCTGTTCTTTTCGGGGGCTGGATTTACTAATGTGTCTGGGATCAGTTGCCTATCTGCTTCTGTAGGAGGATTGGCTAGCTGTCAGCTGAGTTTTTCACATGTATAGGAGCTCAGCTGGGATGACTGGAGTGGATCATGATTGTTGTGATCTTTCATCTTCTTCCAGCAGGTTAGCCCAGGCTTCTTCATGTAGCAACTGGCTTTCATGAGCACCTAGAGAACAAGCCCCAATGTGCAAGCACTTTTAAAGTCTCTGTGTCATGTTTCCTAATGTCCTATTGTCCAAGTGAGTCACATGGCCAATTCAGACGAGACTGGGTATGTGTAGGGTGGTATGGATGTAGACACATGGCCAATTCAGAGTCAGTGTGAAAGGGACAAAATCTGTAGCCATTTCAGAATGTACTGTGGTAGTGAAACCATTTTTCAAATGAAAGCTGTCTTGGAACTATATTTCCTAAAACAGATATTCCCTGGATAGTGCAGGGGTGGGGTGCCCTTGGCAGCTCCTAGGCATCTGTATTAGTCAGGGTTCTCTAGAAGGACAGAACTAATAGGATAGAGGTATATAGAAAGGGGAATTTATTAAGGAGTATTGACTCACATGATCACAAGGTGAGGTCCCACAATAGGGCATCTGCAAGCTGAGAAGCAAGGAAGCCAGCCCGAGTCCCAAAGCTGAAGAACTCAGATGTTCGAGAGCAGAAAGCATTCAGCAAGGGAGAAAGATGTAGCCAGAAGACTTAACCAGTATAGTCTTTTCACATTCTTCTGCCTGCTTTTATTCTGGCCTTGCTGGCAGCTGATTAGATGGTGCCTATCCAGATTAAGGGTGGGTCTGCCTTTCCCAGTCCACTGACTCAAATGTTAATCTCCTTTGGCAACACCCTCACAGACACACCCAGGAACAATACTTTGTATCCTTCAATCCAATCAAGTTAACACTTAGTTTATTAACCATCGCAGCATCTCTAGGGTTCTGAAGAATGGGGTTTGAAATCTACAAGTCATGTGTAACCTCCTCATTGTACAGATGAGGAGTCTGAGGCTTAACAGTTGTCCAAGGTTGCACAGCTAATTAGAGGTAGAGCTGTCTCTCTTGATCACATTTCTACTCCCACAATATATGATGTGAATAGTTAGTGTATTGCAGTTGGAGAAGACTATAATGCTGAGTAATTTTGGAGATAGTGTTTCCTATAAGTTCTGTAAGTCTTGATTTGAGGAAGTGAGATTTAAACAGAGAGCCCAAGGAAGATGAGAAGCCAGCCTTATATAAAGTGCAGTGAAGATCACCTCGTGTTATTCCGATAAACATCCCATCAGGTTTTTGTTTTAGTGGAGCTACAAAGTTGGTTATAAAATTTATTTGAAAGAATAAATAAGCAAGAATAGAAAAAAACCAAAAATGAAAGCAAAAACCAACACTTAAAACTTGTGAAAAAAGAACAGCAGGGGAGAGGAATAACTACCAGATACTGAAGTATAGTATGACTTCAATAATCAAAACAGTGTAGCCTAGTGCGTGAACAGAGATACAGATATATCTGTCCTATACAGATATAGGACAGAATAGAAAATCTAGTAATAAACCAAATCATATATAGAAATTAAGAATGAAAAAAATGGCTGCATCTCAGCTCAGTGGGGGAGATGATGGATTTTTTTAAATAAGTTGGGATAATAAGTTATCCGTATGAAAAAGAGAACATTGGGTCCATTCCTTATACTCAACGCAAGTATAAACTCCAAATAAATCAGAGATTTAAATATAAGAAAGTGAAACCATGCAAGGGTTGGAAGAAAACCTGGGTGAATTATTCTATAATCTAGGATTAGGAAAAACTTTCCTAACTATAATATAAAACCCTAATGTAATAAGCAAAAGATGGATAAATGTCAATGTGGAACATTTTCTTTTGCAGTTTATATCACAAAGAATTAGTATTCCTTACTATGCAGCCATAAAAAGGAACAAGACCATGCCCTTTACAGGGATATGGATGGAGCTGGAAGCTGTTCTCCTTAGCAAATTAACACAGGAACAGAAAACCAAACACTGCATGTTCTCACTTATAAGTGGGAGCTGAATGATGAAAACACATGAACACATAGGTGGTGGGCTAGGGGAGGGGAGAAACATACACACTGGGGCCCATCAAAGGGTGGGGGAGGGTGCGAAGAGAGAGCATCAGGAAGAATAGCTAATGGATACTAGGCTTTATACCTAAGTGATGGGATGATCTGTACAGGAAACCACCATGGCACACGTTTACCTATGTAACAAACCTGCACAACCTGCACATGTACCCCTGAACTTAAAAGTTGAAGATTAAAAAGAAAATAAAAACAATCCTACTAGCAAAAAGAATAAAATAATAAAAAATATAATACATTTAAAGCAAAAAAAGAAAAGAAAAAATATCCAATGCTCAACCAAACCCTAAGAAGAAGCTTCTACACTAGCACACCCAGAGATGCTCAGAAAAAAGGAATTAGTATTCCTAATATAGAAACACCACCTAAAAGCGGAGAAGAAAAAGACCAACATAAATGGAATAGAAAAATGGGCAAGAGATGTAAACAGAGAATTAACAGGGAAAAAATTCAAACAAGCATATAAAAAGAAGCTTAACTCTGCTCATAAGAGAGCTACAAATTAAAACTCACTGAAATAGCCCTCTCCCAGTAATGGCTGATTTGTAAGCTACTACTAGATTGAAACCTCTGTAGATAACAACAACCCAAAGCAGCTATGAATGGTTCTGCAGTGTAAAGAGAAGCAGGCAGATTCTATTGTGGAGTTCATGCTTAGAGTAGGGGAGTTATATTGATGTAAGTTTTCTGTTTTTTTGCTTGTAGCCTGGAGGCATGTGCAGTGTTGTGTACACATGGAGTAGTGGGGGTGTTGGTGGAAAAACTGTAGTCTTTCTGGTCTGGAGAATAAGAGCACTGAGCAGGGTGTCTTGCCATTGGAGAGAGAGGAGGGGAATCTTGCAGGAAAGAGCTAAAAAGGGTGTCCTTAAGCTCTGTCTTTCTGCAGCTCTGACTGACCCCTGAAACATGCAAGCACAGAGGCCACTCAAAGCTTCCCAGCTGAAGACAAAAAAAATCTGAGCTGAGGCTGGGCGCAGTGGCTCACGCCTGTAATCCCAGCACTTTGGGAGGCTGAGGCAGGTGGATCATGAGGTCAGGAGATTGAGACCATCCTGGCTAACATGGTGAAACCCCATCTCTACTAAAAATACAAAAAATTAGCCGGGCTTCGTGGTGGGTGCCTGTAGTCCCAGCTACTCGGGAGGCTGAGGCAGGAGAATGGTGTGAACCCGGGAGGTGGAGCTTGCAGTGAGCCGAGATGGCGCCACTGTACTCCAGCCTGGGCGACAGAGCTAGACTCCATCTCAAAAAAAAAAAAAAAAAAAAAAAAAAAAAAAATCAGCTGAGATTGGAGCTGCGGCCCATGAAACAAAGTTAAAGTTTGTATCCAACCAAGTCAATTAACTGCTGAAACAAAAGAAATCTTACTCATTGGTCAAATGTAAAGGAATCCATACTCTCCACTGTCACAGTAATGGCTAAGATACAAAGACTTAAAAGGTCTACAGTATGATCCAAAATTACCTGATATACAATGAACCAGGAAAATGGGGGAAAATGGGGCTCATCCCCAAGAGAAAAGGTAATGAAGTGAGACCAACCTAAGATGATCCATGTGTTGCAATTAGTAGGCAAAAATGTTAATGCAGCTATTATAAATATATCAATGACATAAAAGTATATATGCTCTCAATGAATAAAATATAGGAAATCTCAGCAAGGAAATGGAAATGATTAAAAATTCTAGAACTGAAGATAATACAATATGTCCAATAAAAACTTACCTACAGATTTAACAGCAAAAACAGAAGAGTCAGTAAACTTGAAAACAGATCAATAAAAATTGTACAGGCCAAAAAAAGAAAGAAAAAGACTTTTTAAAAAAGAACAGTACTTCAGAGACTTGTTAGATAATATCTAACAGAATGACATATGTGTATTAGGAGTTCAAGAAGAAAAGAGAATAGGGCAAAATATATATTTGAAAAAATGATCCAAAATTTCCTAAACTTGATGAAAGACATAGATTTGCAGATTCAACTTGCTTAATGAATCTGAAGCTGGATAAGTACAAATGAGGCCATGTCTATGCACACATTATAGTCAAACTGTTGAAAACCAAAGAGCTAACCTAGAAAGCAGAAAGTGAGAAAAATGACACACTATGTATAGAGTAAAGGTGATTCAGTTACAGCAAGCTTCTCATCATACATGATGGAGGCAAGAATAAAATGGAGCATCTTCAAAGGAATGATTTTTTTAAAAAGCCAAACCAGAATTCTATATCCAATAAAAATGTATTTCTGGAGTAGAGGTGAAATAATGACATTTTCATATATAGGAAAACTAACTTACTTCATCACTAGCAAACTTCAACTACAATAAATGCTATCTCAGATCTTCAGAAAGGTGTAAAAAGCATTGGAAGTGATAAATAGTAAATATTAAAACCTACTATTTTCCTTCCCCCTAGGCTTTAATTTATTTATAATACATATGATTGTTGAAAGCAAAAATTATAACTGTCTATAACATGTAGATTATATATATGTGGGTATGTTTATATTTACACACACGTGTTTATATTATATATTAGCTATAGCATAAAAGACAGGGGAAGTTAACTGGACAACAAGTTTTCTATAATTTAATGTGAAGTGGAATAACGTTAACTGTAAGTAGGCTATAAAAAGTTAAGAATCTATGTTGTAATCTCTAATCATCAATAAAACAATATGAAATAATATGCCTAAAAAAGCCAATAAAAATGTAAATGGAATTCTATAAAATCTTCAAATAATCTTCCTTAACAAACACAGAAAGAAGAAACAGAGGAGCTAAAAAAGCATTTACAAAATAAATAATACAATGATAGCACAAACTTAATCATATTAATAATCACATTACATATTAATGGAACAAATGCTCCAATTAAAAGTCAAAATTTGTCAGAATGAATAAAAAAGCAAGATTCAACTATATAATGTCTACAAAGATGCACTTTAAATATGACACAGATAATTTGAGAGTAAATACATGGAAAAGATATAGCAGGCAGACAGTAAACATAAGGCCAAAGTGAATCTATTGATTGATATCAGATGAAATAGATTTCTACACAAAAGGAGAATTACCAGTGAAAAATGGCATTTCATAGTAAAAGTGAGTCAACTCATTGGAAGACATAACAATAGCAAACATGTAAATATCTAATAACAGACTTTTAAAATGCATGAAGCAAAAAGGATAGAATTAGAGAGACAAATAGACAATTCCACAATCATAGCTGAAGATTTTAACACCCCTTTAACAGCAATTGATAGAACAATAGTAAAAAATAAATCAGTAAAAGCAAAGAAAATATGAACAACACTACCATTCTTTCTGACATAATTGATATTTAGAGAACACTATATCCAACCAAATAACTTACCATATGATTCAGCAACTCCACTTCTAGGTATTTACTTAAGAGAGATGAAAACATAGGTTCTAACAAAGACTCGAATGTTTATAGTGGCATTATTTGGTGGTAAAAATATGAAAGTTGCATGTATAAAGTTATTAATTGCAGCTATATTTATAATATTAAAAAACCAGGAAGTATCCATCAGTAGGACTGGTCAAATGAACTGTGAAACATTCAAATAGTGGAGTACTATGCATCCATAAAAAGAAAATGAAAATATTTCTACATACACATATATTACACATATATTTAAAGAACAATGGAGAATAAATTGAAAGCTTAGAATAAATCAACAATACCACAGGGTTCTTTGGAGAAATAGTTGATTCCAAGTCTGTGCCAGGAAACAAAGAGAAAAACCTGAAGCTTTTTGTTATGCTAGATAGCAAGGACATGTCAAAGCTTACTGAAGTTGTGCCAAAAGAATTCAGGAGCCTTTTGTGTGATCAAAGATGAGGCAATTTAAGTTTTAATTTAAGAATAATAACTACATTGGTTCAAAATGTAACATATATGTTTAAACCTACAAGTAGCTCATAAGTTAAGAAACCACCATTCGTCACCTATGGAGGATGCTAAGGTAATTTAATTATGTTATTTTATTTAATGATGCAGCACTAAATCACCTAGCACCATCTTGGGAGGGTGCTAGGTGATTTAGTGCTGCATCATTAAATAAAAGAAGATAACCAAACTTTTTTTTTGCCTTTCTTATCCTATAGTATTCTATACTTAGGGTAACCAAGTAGTTGACAAAAATAAATCTTTTCTTTGTAGTTCCTCTTTATTCATTATTTTATTATAAATTGAAAAGAATAATAAAATTAGAATACTATCATTTTGTAACTTCTGATGACAAAATGGTTGTAGGCAAGCTCATTAGTTGCTATTAGCATAACAGAAAGAGAGAGCTAGACATTCTATATCTCCTGATAGAACACACTCCCACCTACATTTGATTAAACTATCTAATGATTAATTTACAGAATACACAGAAGACAGAAGGACATGTTAAATGACACAAAGGAGATGTAATCAGGTACAGACTGGAAAACTCTACAGGATCAATGACTTGGTTTCTTCAACAAATAATTTAAAAGAATATAAAAATGGAAAGAGTGGGAACCTGTAGATTAAAAAGAAACATAGAAGAAATATCAATCAATTGCAATCTTATTTTGATTTAGATTCAAGCAAATAAACTATTAAAAGATAGTATTTATGAGACAATTGAGGGAAATGGGAATACTGATTGGAAACTTAATAAAATTAAGAAATTATCAATACTTTAGGTATATGATACTATCATTTAGTATTTTTTATAATTTTAGAATTAGGGTATGATGATATAATTTTTAAAAAGATCTGTATCTTTTAGAATTACATACAGAAACATTTACAGGTTCATTGTTATGCTAAGATTTACTTCAAAGTAAGTCTGGGTGGAGGGGGAAGAAGAGGATAGAGATGGCCCCGGTTTATTGCTCATAAATTGAATCCAGGTTATGGGTACATAGGGTGTATGCTACTCCTTTCTCCCTTTTTTGTATGTTTGAACTTTTCCATAATAAAAAGGAGTGTGTGTGTGTTTAAATAGAGTGAGTGGGCCAGGCATGGTCGCTCACGCCTGTAATCCTAGCACTTTGGGGGGCCGAGGTGGGTGGATCACCTGAGCTCAGGAGTTCGAGACTAGCCCGGGAAACATGGTGAAACTCCATCTCTACTAAAAATACAAAAAATTAGCTGGGAGTGGTGCATGCCTGTAATCCCAGCTATTTGGGAGGCTGAGGCACGAGAATCGCTTGAGCCCAAGAGGCGGAGGTTGCAGTGAGCACCATTGCACCATTACACTCCAGCCTGGGCAACAGACTGAGACTCTCTCAAAACAAATGAACAAATGAAAAAATTGAGTGAAGTCAAGTTCCAGTAAGGAAAGACTAGGTACCAAGACTACGAAGCACAGAAAAGTTTATGCACTTGAAGCTGTGAAGGAAGTCGAGAGGAACCACAACTTGGTGAGGAGATGTCACGAGATACCAAATGGGGCTGAAGTAGGAGACAGAGGCCAGGTCATGTGGGCCTTGTGCCTGGAGAATGGAGTCTGGATTTTATTTTAAGAGCCATATGAATCCACTGGAGGGTTTTAAGGATGGTATCTACATGATCTGGTTTATATATACATATATATATTTAATCTTAATTTTTTTTTTAAACTTAAGTTCTGGGATACATGTGCAGGAACGTGTAGGTTTGTTACATAGATATGCATGTGCCCTGGTGGTTTACTGCACCCATCAACCCATCATCTAGGTTTTAAGCCCCACTTGCATTAGGTATTTGTCCTAATGCTATCCCTCCCCTTGCCCCTCACCCCACAACAGGCCCTGGTGTGTGTTGTTCCCCTCCCTGTGTCCATGTGTTTTCATTGTTCAACTCCTGCTTATGAGTGAGAACATGCAGTGTTTGGTTTTCTGTTCCTGTGTTAGTTTGCTGGGAATGATGGCTTCCAGCTTCATCCATGTCCCTGCAAAGGACGTGAACTCATTCTTTTTTATGGCTGCTTATATTTTATGTAATAATAACATTGTCTATATTCCTTGAGCACCTACTAGGCACCAGCTGCCATGCCAGGTGCTGTGAATTCATTATGCCTAGTCTTCTTATCATCCTCAACCCCAAAGGGGGTATCAGTCCCCTCATTTTACAGAGGGGGGTGCTGAGACCTAGAGAAATTAGGCCACTTGCCTGATGTTACCCAGCCACTGAGTCGGGGGTAGATAGGAATTGTACTCAGGACTGTCAGGCCCAGAGCCCAGGATTTTCCCAACAAGAATGGGATCGTTGAACAAAAAGAGTGTCTTGACTTTTCCCTATATAGGCAGCTCACTTACCTAAAATTTTGAGTCAATTAAAAAAAATTAGTCCAGGAGGAGAGGCAATGATACTAAACACCAGGCCAATTCTGTTCTTTTAGAGCTATTGTGTTGCCTGACACTCCTCCTTGAGAGAAGTCATTGCCAATTTCTGAGCCAAGTGCCTGTGCCATTCAGCTTGCTTTCATTCATATTTACCTGAGAGAAGGATTAGCCAAAATTTCTATTAAGCAATAGGGTACTTTATCAGAGGGATATGAGACTGAAGTTAAGAAATAGTATATATAAAAATACTATCACTGCAGCCACCACTCTAACCACCATCCCACCACCATCATCACCATAATCACCACCACCACACAATCACCCCTACTATGTGATAAGAGCTCTGCAGATTGAAGAATGCCTTGCATTTATTAGCTTACATGTGTTGTGTACTTTCCATCACTTGATCTTTACCAGAGACCTTCATACAGTTTGACAACACCCAGGCAGCTTGGAGAGATGGCCCGGTAGGAGAGCTGGGTGACTATGGTTTCTGTCTGCGCTGCATGTTTGTCCCATTTCCCATCTTCTGGTTTCTTTGGGAGACACTCAGTAGATCAGAAGAGGAATGATTGTGTGGGTACCCCCAATGTGAGAAGAGGAGGCCCCCTGTGTACCAGCAGGGCAGGAAAGAACAGCTAACCAGGGCAGAGAGACCACAGCTGCCTTCACACCATATGCATCTCAGTAGGGCCAGGAGCTTAAAGAATGGACACTTTTGCTCCTCCTAGGCACTGTGTATCTGGCTGACCATTAGCAAGACCTTTGATGTTTCCTCTTTGGTCCGCCATTTGATGTAGGACATGGCAATGTGGCTCCATAGAGATGCCAACACACAAATCCACTGAAAGGCTCATGATGATGGCACAGGACATTGAAGGGGCCTCTATAGCTTCTCAACATAGTTCAGGACTGGACATAACAGGCCTGGTGCAGCCAGGCTTCCAGAAGGATCCCATGCAAGGAAGGTTTTATCTGAACATTAATAGAAAATGAATGCCAGGTGCCTCATTGCTGAAAGACCCAAGATGTACCAACCACCGGCCATCCCTGCCCTCATGCCTCTGAACATTACAATGGGGAACGTCTCAGACTCCACAGAGAGCCTCTGCACTCCTTGTTTGGAAGGCCATCTTTCTTTGGGGAAAACTTGTAGAAAGATTTTTTTTTTCTCACACCATCTGCTGGTGTACGTGGATAGAGAACTGTCTTTATTTGGTGCCATATATGTATGGATGTGTAAACACAGCTGACATATGAATCAAGTCTGTGTAAGACTCTGCTGTGAATGCCCAGGGGACAGGTACATTTCCAGAAGGAAAAAAGAAAAATACATGTCTATTACTACAGTTTTATGCATCTAATATCACGGGCAAATATAGACACCTGGAGACTATCAAACCAAAATTAAAAACTCATCGAAAGGAAAGGACAGTATTTGCACAGATTGCCCATAAATCTGCAACAACAGACTCTCTTTGGGCATAACATCAAATGTTTGCTTTCTTTGTGGTGTCTCATTAGGAAGGAAATTTATTGCCCAACTCCTGAACTATGTCAATTTGTAAAAAAACATTGTGTGAATATTTCCAGGAACCACACGCTTGGTTTTATATTAGCTTTATGCCACTGAACAGGAAAAAGCTTGGTCTTCCCAATGATGAAATGACACTAATCATGAAATTAAAGGAGATAGCATGTACTCAGTTGGAAGAGACAGCAGTTTCCCATAAATGGATCATAGCCCTGGCTCCCTTTGATAAGTTAGGGTGACGTCACCCGCTCCATCCCAGGCCAGTGCACAAGCCACTTCCCCTGCCTCCCTGCCCTGGCATCTTCTTTCCCTGTCTAAAAGGGGAGGCTTCAGAGGAACCAGATTCTCATAGTGGGGTATGCTCCCCAGCTGTACTTGATTGCCTGCTGCAGTGAGAATAGTTTGCGAAGGACTAGGAAGGAAGAGAAAAACGTTAAACAAAAAATCAATGAATTGCACATGTTGCCCGTTAAAAATAATAACTAGGCAGGAGATGAAGGGCTGAGCTTACACATGTGAATTTGTCTCTGCGAGGGCCCTGGCATCCAGACGGGGTGGGAATGGCTTCTTCCTGTTCCTGTTGCCCCGCTCAGACCACGGCCTGTGGCAAGCGCTTCACACAGCCACTGAAAGGGGAAGAGGAAGGGAGCGAGGAGACTTGAGGGTTGACCTAGCCCTGATCCCCACCTTCTCCGTGGGACTCTTCAAACAGGAGGCTGCCTAGGGCATGGAGTGGAAACTCCTGTCAAAGCAAGAAGGAATATTTAAGTTGCTGCAAACATGTTTGAAAACTAGGGGAACATGGAAGGTGGGCTTCTGTAACACTGAAACCGAGTCTCTACCCACAGTTGGAAATGAGATTGGTTGAGTTTATTTTATGGCTCAATGTATGACTCGCCTTCCCAGTTTTATTGTGTTAAAGACACTGCTATGCAAGCTTCACTGCTAGATCTTGGTAAGAACAGTTGTGAATTTTTTCTCTGGAGATTTTAAAGAACAGAATGGAGATAGAAAAAGGAAATAATTAGTTCTAAAATAAAAAAATAAAGTGAGATGTAAAGCTGCAAATTCATTTACTTTTTGGTAAAAAAAATTAGAGGTGGAGAGAGAGAGAGTGAGCGAGTGAGCAAGAGAGCCCAATACTCATTGAGACTAGAATGGAGACCACTCTCCTCAAATGACCTAGAGAATGGGAGAGGAATAACTGAACACAGAACCTCATTTTCCTTCCTGGCTCTCTGATTTAGGATTTGAGTCTTTAATTAAGGTATCCTTGGATGGATGCCCTTTTCCCCCACAAAAATCATTTGCCTCTGTTAATATACCATTAATACTATTTTCATTTGTTCAACTAATATTTGAGTATCTACTTGGCTAAAGATCCAGAGAGGCATGAAAAAAGGAGTCACTCACAAATAACTAGTATTTGAATAAAGAGCTCTATGATACCATTTTGCAACTATAGTATGAAACTATACATATGTTGCTTTTTGTATGTTTATATATGTGTTTGTGAATGTTCTTTCTAATTTTTTAACAACATGTACTAGTTTTTTTTTAATGCAGCAGAGCACCAAAATGCTCAAAATATGACTGCCCAGATAACCCTGAAGACTTTTCCAAGAAATAAAAGTTACATATAAAATGATTGGAAAGTACTGAAAGATGTGCTTTTAAACACCTTAAATATACATCCTGAAACCCAAATTTAGAGTTGTGGCAAAAACTCAAAAGTTGTTTCAATTTTTTTTTTTGAGACAGTCTCATTCTGTCACCCAGGCTGGAGTACAGTGGCGCGATCTCGGCTCACTGCAATCTCTGCCTCCTGGGTTCAAGCGATTCTCCTACCTCAGCCTCCCGAGTAGGTGGGATTACAGGTGTGCACCACCACACAGCTAATTTTTGTATTTTTAGTAGAGATGGGGTTTCACCATGTTGGCCAGGCTGTCTCAAACTCCTGACCTCAGGTGATCCACTCGCCTTGGCCTCCCAAAGTGCTGGGATTACAGGCGTGAACCACCTCACCCAGCCAGTTGTTTCAATTTTTAAAACTCTAGTGTATACTCATTTCCCAGGGCTGCCATAACAAAGCACAAGCCAGGTGGCTCAAGACAGTAGAAATTTACTCTGTCACCATTCTGGAGGCCGGAAGTCAGAAATCAAGATGTTGGTAGGGCCATGCATCCCTCGGCCTCTGTGGTTGCTGGAAATCCTTGGTGCTTCTTGGCTTGCACTTGCATCACTCCAGTCTCTGCCTCCATCATTACATGGTGGTGTTATCCCCGTGTCTCTTATTGTCAGGACACTATACAAGTCATATTGGAAGAACGGTCCCCTCTTCTCCAGTATGACTTCACCTTAACTTACATGTTAATTACATCTGCAAAGACTCCATTTCCAAATAAGGTCACATCCACAGCTACCAGGGGTTAGGACTCCAATATAGTTTTTGATAAGAGACACAATTCAACTCATGACACCTGGTTAAGACTCATTTTTCTCCCAAGGTTCATTAGAATTGCTTAACATTTTATTGTTTCAGAATAGCTGGCTGAAGCAAGACAAATAACCCTGTGGTTATTTCCCCTACTTGTCCAGGTATGTGCAATAATCAAATTTTGGGGGATCTTTAAAAGCACTCTCCCCAGCCATGGCCTTCCCATCTTCTGAATGAAACCCAAGAAGAAAGAGCTTGGGAATGAAGACTGCAAACAGTGTTCTTCGCTATGTGGGGGCAGATGGCAGTGCCTCAATTGTGATCTTTCTTGCAAAGTCCTATTTGGTTCAATGCACTTGCACTTGCTGCTACTTCCTGGAGGAGGAAGCTCCTGTAGTTTTCATCAGGGAAAAAGTGTGCCATGGTACTCGTAGAACATTTTCCCATATGAATCTGGCTTGGAGAGAGCAGAGAGACTATTGGTTTGAACTATGAAATATATCTTGAAACCATCCACTTCTTTCCATTTCACTAGCCCAAACCACCATCACCTAGCTTCTTCATGCAGCAGCCAGATAGATCTCTTCACAGCCTCGATCAAATCATGTCACTTTCTGGTTTAAATGCTCTATGATTGTCCCTTCCTCCCTTGGCCTTTAGAATGAAATCCATAAGGCATGGGCTACATGCCTCTTTTCTATGGGGGCACGAACATCTTGGAATTGAGTCAGTACTCTTGGCCTGGCTTGGATGCTTGAATTATATGTCCGTTTCTAAGTCCGTCTCCATAGCCAGGGCGAACAGCGCTCTCATCAGCCAGATTCCTAGAGTAGAGAAAGGGGTACCCCACCTAGACCATGTGCACTGACATGAGGGAGTGTTGGAACTTCGAGGATAATCAGTGAGTCATTACTAGAAGACAGGATGCCTAGCAGGCTATTAAGATAGGTGTCTGGCCGGGGTGATGGCCAGCACTTTGGAAGGCCAAGGTGCGAGAATAGCTTGAGGCCAGGAGTTTGAGATCAGCCCAGGCAACATAGTGAGATCCTGGCTCTACAAAATAAAAATTACACGTGCGTATTACATATTAACAAATTTAAAAAACTTAGCTGGGCATGTTGGCATATGCCTGTAGTTCCAGCTTCCGAGGCAGGAGGGTTGCTTGAGCCCAGGAATTCGAGGGTCTAGTGAGTTATGATCATATCACTGTACCGCAGCCTGGAAAACAGAGCAAGACCCTGACTCTAAAAACCCACTAACCAAACAAAAATAGGTGTTCACTCCCACTACAAAGGGCCACGATGCATTACATCGGCGACTCGACTGTAACATTCTCTGGCAGCATTCTGGTAGGACTGGAATGAATGTAGGAGCCACATATTTATGGGGTGGTGGCCGGACATAAAAGTTGGAAATTTGAGGAAAATTTTTATTTAGGAGTAAACCACAAGGAAGACTGGGAATAAGGAGGAGAAGAAAATGCCATTCAAGACCCAGGGAAGTGATGTAATCCCAATTTCCTGGAGATTTTGCAGTCAGAGTTCCAGAAAGGTCAGTCATCTCTTGCTGTCCATCACTTGTAGGCCCACTCAGAGGGGATGCCAGGGCTGTAGTGCAGAATCCAGGTGGGTAGGAACTTCCTGGCTTTCTGTACATTTGGCTCATTATATTCAGTTTTTTCGTGGGGGTGAGAGAGGGTCAGACTATTTTTTGGGTGGGAGAAAGGACTTGGGCACTCAGGAGGGTGACTGCCAACCTGATAGGACCTGAGGTGCATCGGTCTGACTGTGCCTCAGAGGGTGCTGCAGTGGCCAGCAGGGCCTCACCGCATGAACGGACAGAGCTGCCATCCTGGTTGACTAGGATGCTTCACTGATGCAGCAGCTCATTCAAGGCCCTGTGTTTTCCTTCTGTGGCTGTGATTTTCAGCTCCAGAGTTTTTAATCATTATCAAAGTTTACACTCACAGGGTCAAAGGCTGAGTAAATATTTTGCTAGACAAATTTGTATCGTATTGAAACTGAATACGCCTTTGATAATGCTTTTGAGTAAGCAATAAGACCATGTACACAGAGAATCTTGTAAAAATTTAGCTGGGAAAGGGGGCTCCTTGCTCCACTCCAAAGGGGGCCACAGTCCCACACACTCAGAAGTCAGACTTCAGGCCCTGACACTGACGCCAGCCTGCTTCACAGGTCATCTGCCATGTCTCCTCCTGAAATGAGATAATACATGTAGCCCGTGGAAAGAACTGCCTGGTGGCCATGCTCAGCACAGGATCACGTCCAGAAAACACATTAGCTTGGCACCCACAAAGCATTAAAAAGTCATCCCAATCTTTACCAGGTCATTCCAAGCAAAATAGAGATATCTTGTCCAGTTTATAGCAAAATTCCCCAAATATCTCTCCATTCCTATGAGCCTCTCTAAGCCTCAGTTTTCTAATCTGAAAAATCTGAACAGTACTTTTGTCCACTTGGCAGGGTTTTAGGAAACATTGACTACAATAATACATGTAAAGTGTTCAGCACAGTGCCCAGCTCATATTAAGCCTCCATCTATCCAGTCCTGTGGAAAACCCCATATCCCACAAAGCTCCCTTGGGCCTGAGAATGAATCTTGCTAATATGGCAACATCCTACACTCTCATGGACACCAAACACCAGCCATTTCTCCATTGGCTTCCTTACTTAATGACATAGCCTCTTTCATCAACAAGTATGACTTACATCAGAGCCCAAAGGAAAACTGTTTTTAGAAAACAAGTTAGGCAGGGGCAGGCTCAGGGGAACCCTCTGACTGGAATACTTAGGACAATGCCTAAGATCCAAAGCCTTCAATGGAAGGAGCAGCATGGTTGAGAATGCTTCCGGGATGTCCATCCCCGGAAGTTTTCAGAACTATTACAAAAATCATATTAATAATTATGGCTCACTCAACACCCATTTCAGCCCCTTTCTCCTTGCTCTCTTCTACTAGAAATGCAGAGGAATGAAAAATTCACTTCCCTAGCTCTCAGCTAGGAATAGCCATTTGACATGGTGTCTTACTCTGTTTTCTGTTGCTATTACAATAGAATACCACAGACTGGGTAATTTATAAAGAACAGAAGTTTATTTGCTAATGGTTCTATAGTCTGAAAGTCCAAGAGCATGGCACCAGTATCAGGCAAGGGTCATCCCATGGTGGAATGGTGGAAGGTAGAAGCAAGCATGAGAGAGAGAGAGAGAGAGGAAGGAGGAGGAGGAGGAAGAGGAGGAGGAGAGAGTGAGCACATACAAGGTGGCAGAGTTTGCTTTTATAACAACTCCCTCTCACTTTAACTTGCCTACTCCCTTACTAAAGACATTAGTCCACTGATGAGGGCAGACCCCTCTTATTAAGCCCTACCTCCCAACATTGTTGCATTAGGGATTAAGTTCCCAATACATGAATTTCTGGGGGATATATTCAAACCATAGCACATGGTCTGGCCAATCAAATTGAAGTGGACTGCACTGAGGATTTCTGGGAAGTCTTTTATTTCCACCTTCCTTTCCCTCTCCTTCTTCTTCCCTTCAGAAATAGAGGCATTGTATTAGTCAGTTCTCACACTGACATAAAGAAATGCCTTAGATTGGGTAATTTATAAAGAAAAAAAGGTTTAATTGGTTCACGATTCTGCAGGCATGATAGGAAGCCTGATGCCGGCATCAGCTTGGCTTCTAGGGAGGCCTCAGGAAACTTACAATCATGGTGGAGGACAAAGTCAGAGGCAGCACTTCATATAGCCGGAGCAGGAGGAAGAGAGAGAGGAAGGAGGTGCTACACACTTTTAAAAAGCCAGATCTCATAAGAACCCACTCACTATCATGAGAACAGCACCAAGAGGAAAATCTACACACATGATCCTATCACCTCCCACCAGGGCCCACCTTCAACTTTGGGGATTACAATTTCACATCAAATTTGGGTGGCGACACAAATCCACATCATATCAGGCATGATAACTGAAGGTACAGTAGCCATTTTGGGGTCATGATGCAAAGTTCAGGAGAATCACAGAGACTTCAGTCCTCAAATTCTGGAACCTGTTGAACCAACACCAGGTTCAACAGTAGATGTCTACTAGACTTCTTGCTAAATAAGAAAAAAAAGAAAGAAATACAGTAGACCCTTGAACAACATGAGTTTGAATTGCGTGGGTCCACTTATACATGGATTTCTTTTTCAACCAAATGTGGATAAAAAATACACAGTATTCTCAGGATGTAAAATCTGCTTATAAGAAAGACTGACTTTTTGTATATGTTGATTCTGCAGGGCCAACTCTAGGAGCTACCTAGAGTTAGAGCTACCTCTTAAGAGGTTAATGCATGTATTAGGATATAGGCTAAGCTTCTGTAACAAAGGCACCCTAAAATTCAGTAGCTCAAACCAGATAGTTCATTCTCTCTTTCATGTAACAGCTCAGAGGTGAGAAGTACAGAGCATACAGGCTGCTCTGCTCCATGATGTCACCCAGAGCCCCAGGGTTCTTTTGGTTGTGGGTCTACCATTTCCAGGAGTGTTGCTCTCCATGACATGTTTGAGGGTGGGTGGTTCAAAAAGAACCATGTTTGCACTCCAGCCCCTAGGAAGGGGGAAAGAAGACTGGAGGCTGAGTAGTCTCCCTTGTAAGGGGCATGACCCAGGGGTTTCTGAAGTCACTACTGCTCACAAGCCATTGGCCAGACCTTGCCTAGCTGCAAGGGAAGCTGGAAAATGTAGTCTCTAGCTGTGTGACTCTGTGTGTGTGTGTGCATTGACAGCAGTTTTATTATTAAAAGGACGAGGAGATTGTGGGGCCATTAGCTATCTTGATTGCATTTTCTGTTTCCACTAAATGCATTCTCTAATCAAAACATTATTTATAGCAATAACATTATTAAATTTACTGGATACATTCAATGTCCCTTTATTCATTATTTCTTTTTTTGAGACAGAATCTCACTCTGTCACCCAGGCTGGAATGCAATGGTGCAATCTTGGCTCACTGCAACCTCTGCCTCCTGGGTTCAAGCAATTCTCCTGTCTCAGCCTCCTGAGTAGCTGGGATTATAGGCACACACCACCACACCTGGCTAATTTTTTTGTATTTTAGTAGAGATGGGGTTTCATCGTGTTGCCCAGGCTGGTATCAAACTCCTGAGCTCAGGCAATCCACCTGCCTCAGCCTCCTGAGGTGCTGGGATTACAAGTGTGAGCCACTGTGCCTGGCCTTATTCATTATTTCTAACAGTGGATAGTTGTAGAGAATCATCATCTCAGGATGTTTCTTGAGAGCCACATTTTTCTTGAAAAGTACAGAAAGGACTTATAGATGTTTCATGATGACCCAAGCTCACTAGGAATTTTCTGAGGTATCATGAACATGGAAATGGAGGGTAAAGTTATTTCAGAACTTGTTTACTTCCAAGGCCACATGAGTCACAGCAAGCCTGCTCTGGGTGATTCTTTCTCAAAGAAATCCTCTACTAGGATCTAATAGGATCAGCACCAGGACAGGAAGGTTGGGGTTTCTCTGAAGGTGCTCAAATTAAATTGGATAAGTTGGAGGAGCACGGATTGACCCCATGGTTATGCTGAGAAGGGTTCTAGGCATTCATGTGTCTCAGGTCCATGAGCAGTAGGCGCTTGCATTAAAAATACCTACTGTCTTCCCAGGACTCTGTTAACAACTGTGGCCACATCTTACATGCCAGTTGGAGAGTCAGGAGCTACACATGAAAACTACACATGGTATCTAATGCAGTGTTCAGCTGAGCACTGGAATGTGAGGAACAAAAGATAAGTAACAATATGGTTCATTCTCCATTTGCCTCTACTCAGATTCATTCTCCAGCCCTCACTGCTTGCTCTATGCCCTGAGGGGATGAGCTTTCCATTTGGCATCAACAAGTTACCCCTCTTGGCTGGCTTCCATTAGGGTTTGGCCAGTGGGATATTCTGGCTGGTAATCAGAGGGTGGGAAGACAGAGGGGTTGGAGTGCTTCTCCTCTACCCCTTCTGCTTTGGTGTCATGTCTCTCAAAGTGGCAGCTCTGCACACGACTACAGCTCCTCTGAGGGGCCCCTTCTCTGGGTACCAGCTCACACTGGGCTTTGCTAACACGACTTCCTCTTCTTGCCACTGGAGCTGAGGAGTGGTAACAGTGTCCCACTTTTGCTGGTCTCTGGGTTTTTCAACATCCTTGCTGGTTTCCTTAACCTGCCTATACCTCTGTATAATAGTTTCTTCATTAACGTTTCTTTAGTTGAACCACTTGAGTGTGATTCTGTTTCCTGCCTGATTTATGACTCATAAAATATGGAATTTGGATAAAGAAATGACTGTGTTAAGCTGGAGTCATCATGAAGGGCTTTCAAGCAGCAGTTGGTATAGAACAGGGTTTGGCAAACTATAGCCCATGGCCAGATCTGGTCCACCATCTATTTTGTAAATGAAGCTTCATTGGAATGCAGCCTAACCACTTTTTCATGTATTGTCTACTGCCGCTTTCATGCTATGGTGGCAAAGTTGAGTTGTTGCCAACAGAGACTGTAAAGCCCACAAAGCTTAAAAATATTTACTATCTGGCCCTTTACAAAATGTTTGCCAGTCTCTGGCATAGAAGTTGGATTGACAGAAGGGATGAAAGAGGAAGTGTAATATAATGGAAAAAGAGGGAGAAATCTGTCCAAGGCCAGATGTGGTGGCTCATGCCTGTATTCTCAGCACTTTGGGAAGCCAAGGCAGGGAGATCACTTGAGGTCAGGAGTTTGATACCACCCTGGCCAAAATGGTGAAATCCCATCTTTACTAAAAAAATACAAAAATTAGCCAGGTGTGTTGGCTCGCACCTGTAGTCCCAGTTACTCGGGAGGCTGAGGTAGGAGAATCTCTTGAACCCGGGAGGGCGAGGTTACAGTGAGCAAAATCATGCCACTGCACTCCAGCCTTGGGGACAAAGCGAGACTCTGTCTCAACAAACAAACTAACAACCCCCAGAAATCTGGGTCCAAATGTCAGTTCAGCCCTCATCAGCTGTGGGCAAGTTAACTTCTCAGAGTCTCAGTATCCTTATCTGTAAAACAGGTTTTTTTGATGATCCAGTGCAAAGAGCATGACACCCACAGGTGAATAGTAGGTGATAGTCACTTACTCTCTACTTTTTTCCCAGTAGGGTATCAATAATGATGTAAGGGAAGACACAGATGTGGGTCTCAGAGAGGCAGCTAATGTGCCGGAGGTATGGTGCATCGGGAAAGTGTGGGAGGTGAGTCTAGATCACACCTGCAAGGGAAACCAGTTTTGCTGGTCCAGTGCAAAATGAAAATGCAGGGGCCCTTAATAAAAACAAATTATTAGGAATTTCAAGACAGTGACAGTAGCATTAGACAATTCCAGGGCCCTTCTAAGTGTGGAGTCCTATGTGACTGTTCAGGTCACAGGGCCATGAAGTGCCTGGTGTCACCAGATGGGGTCTCACCATCCTCAGGGCAGATATTGGTAAAACAAAGGGAGTGTGAGCCCTGGAGTGGTGCGATTTGGGTTCTAGTCTTGACATAGCTGCTTGCCAGGTATCTGGGAGGATGAATTATGTGTTCTAGGGTTTGGTGTCCTCTCTAAATTAAGAAGGACCAAGTGAAATCATGTTAAGTCCAGTGTGTGGCACATTGTAGCCCTTACAGCTCTCTTTCCTTTGATGGATTTATTCTTTCTTGGTTAACGTGTGTACTTTACATCCTGTGTCTATCTGGAACCCCACAGAGAATATAAGAGCCTGTAGGATGTGGTCAGAATTACTGAGAATTTGAGTCTCAATGTGTGGTTACTTCCACGGGGCCACGTTGATGTTCATATCCTTTCTCCAGTGGAGAAAGATGCTAACAGAAGGGAGAAAACAGCACCTTTCCCTTTGCCAAACTCCCTGCTTCCCTATGCCTTTTGCGTTTCTGAAAACGTCAAGTTGAAAATAAAAATCCATCCTCCCTTCCCCTCAAATGGCCCTTGTCTAGTTTCCATTTGGTGTTAGCATCATGGAATGACTGCAATCTGATCCAGGTCAGAGTGGGGCCCCTTGGTCCTGCCACAGGTTGAAGCAAACACCTCCATGCTCCCCTGAAGATGGCAGGTGCTCCCAGAGCTTCTAAGAGCACCTGGTGTGGGATTTGTATAATGTGCACCTGGCAGGTTGTAATTTGGAATTTGCAGGTGAGCAAGTGACACCTGCTTGCCTAGGAAGCCACCCCTACTCTCTGGAAGGAAGTTGTGGGGGTGAGTCCTGGTCTGGGGGATCCACTGCATGGGAGGACATGGGTAATGGAGGCATTTGGCCTGTCCCTCAGTGAGCTCCGTCCTGGAGCCAGGAATGGGGAGAGATGGCACTTAGAGGGTTTTGCTTTGTGCTTTTTTAATGGTAATGGTGGCTTTCTGTCTTAGTTAAGGGACATGTTCTTCCCATTGTTTTTAAATGGGTTTTTAAATAGGAGGCTGCCAGCTTCCATGCTCCAGGTAGAGAGGCAGCACACAGCATATTCCATAGTCAGGGGTATTGGCCGCTGGATACCGGTGTGCAAACAATTTAATCGTGTGCTGAATTTTGAACCTGGCAACATGAGCACAACCTCTGTCTATTGGAACAGAGAATGCTTAAAACAAAATAAAACAAAAAACACAAGAAAAGCATTGATTAGTTAGCATGGTTAAAAACAATTAGAGGGTGCTGGGTTTTTTGTATTGTTGTTTTTTAATGGCATAGTGTGAAGAAGCCTTACAAATGAATTAGAAACTCCTTCTGAATCAATCTGGGCAGACAATACCTTCTGTGTCTCTGATTCCCATGTCCGGCACTTTGGTTTATGCTGGTGTATTTGGCCTTGGTGCTTGCTGGTGACGTTTGGAGATGGGGGCTCTGAGTACACAAAGGGAGTGAGTTAGATGACCTCGAAGTGCCCCTTTTTCTACAAAAGGAGGTATGCAAGAAGGTCATTTCTTTTGGCTCAAATGCACAAACAAATCCAAAAGGATGGATAATCATTTCTCCCTCCTCTTTCCCCAGGCACCTTCACAGGGAATATACAGTAGTCAGCATTACACTTTGAACTTCTTAGTCAACAAAAAGTCAATTGTTCTTTCCAGCCAGTCCTGGAGCCCTTCAGTGGTCTGATTAAAGTCTCCCTCTGCTATTTAAATGCCAAGGCAGAGACCCGGCATTTACCAAAAATAAATGATAGGTAAAGACTTGACATTTATTTTCAAAGAGGGAGGCCATCTTTCCATCACAGCAGCTAGTTTGTTAGAAGTTATTTTTATTAGACCAAATGATTCATGTTAGCAAATAAATATAAATCAGCTTATTAGGTCAGCAGGCTAACATGACCTCTGTTTACCATGCTGTTATTGAAAAGGTGGATTCTGATTTTTCAGAGCAGATGTGAGCTGTCTCAGGGATGGCTGATGAGAACACAGTAAGGCCATTGCTTCATAGATCTGATAGGCGAAGTTTGCCACCTCTCTCCTTCAGCTTTAGTTTGTAGAGCTTGGGGTAGGATGATACCCAAGGAAGGTAATAGAAAATGGAATAGAGCACTTTAAAGGGATAGGACTCAAATCTAGGTCAAGACTGTAACGAGCCTCCCCCAGACAGCTTGTTGACAGTTCAGCGGTAGAGTTTTGGAGACTGTTTGGTTAGGTGAGTGTAAGAACAGACCAGTGTTTTGTCTGGAGAGTTCAGATACCAAGTGGCATTCTGGTTCTGCTGTTAGTGGCTGTGCTTCTGCCAGGCCGTCTCTTTGTGGTTTTTATACAGCCAAAGCATCCAGCTTCTCACCCTTCTTGACAGCATTTGTTTTACTGATCCTTTTTCTTCTCTACTGTCCATTTAATGGAGTTGGTAGGGCATGACCAGGATTAGAGGGCCTGAGGCTAGGTGTGGCACTGTTTGGTCACTGTTTTGCCTCAAACCTCAGGGAATAACATCTGACTAGGACCAGTTACATAATTTGTGGGATCCAGTGAAAAATGAAAATGCAGGGCCCTAATTCATAAATCAAGATGGCAGCAGCAGGACCAAGTCAGGGCCCTTCTCAGTAATGGCACAGGGGATACACCCATGTAACTGGCCTTGCCTCAGAGGTACTAAACATGGGATTAGGATGAGGGAAGTCACCTTCCTCTAAATGGGAAGAGATCTGCTCCTGACTTAGTGGCCAGATGTTCCAGGAAGTGCATTTCTCCAGAAACACTGCATTTCTGCAGTGGGCAGATGTTCCAGGAAGTGCATTTCTCTAGAGAAAATTGATACAGAAGGCTGGCTCCCATGAACAGTTACAAGGGACCGCTCAGAGACAAAGAGAACAGCTGCTCAAGCACAAAGTTCCCCCCAACTGGGATGGCTCCAGTCCTTAGCCCCGTGCCTGTCTCTTTAGCCCCTCACCATCCCCACAGGCTCATGAATGCTGACATGGTACTAGCAACCGACATCATCCAGCTTTCTACCTTAAATACGAAGACAATTCTAACAGTGCTCAGGGAACCAGGGAAGGTATCCAAGGAATATATTTTGTTCCCATCCCTACTTATTTGAGATGAACTCCAGGGGAGATCTCTCAAAACAGGAAATGAACACAAGGGAATCATGAAAAGGTTCCATGCCATAAATGATGATCTATTTGGAAGCCAAATAATGGAGAACATATGTTTGAGGAAATAATGTATTCCAAATCCTAATAAAAATATGAAAAGAAAAGTATTTACATGAAATAAGAGATGATAATGATATTATTAGACCTAAATAAAAGAGATGTTGGCGTAGGTAAGAAAAAAATTTATGGAAACAGATAATGCCAATATAGAAATTAAAATAATATTATAATCATTTAGTAGCAGAGTAGACACTGTTGAATGTTTTTATAAGATGTGGGAAACAGGTTTGAGAAAAATCTTCCAGATGCAGAGGAAAAGGTCAAAGTGGGGAAATTGGTTAGAGAGATAGTAATTGATGCAGTGGTGAAATTCCATAGATATAGGTATCTAAGTGGATTTACTGAAGAAGAGAAAAATATTCAAAGATATGATAGAAGAAAACTTTCCTGAACCAAAGAAAGATCTGAATTCATGGACCGAAAGGTGCACCATGTATAGGTAAAATTAGTGAAAAATTGCCAAGACCTGGAGAAATATCTATATCTTGAATCTTAAAAGCATCCTGGTTACCAAGAATAGAAATGGATACAAGGCTGGCTCTAGACTTTTCTGCAATCTTAGATTCCATAAGATGTGGAACAACATTCATGAAGGTGGTTTGAGAGTAAAAAGGGGTACAGTGCAAGAATGTTATGGTCAGCTGTAGCAGATGCTTTTTGTGTCCTACACCACATCTGTTAGACCACTTGTCATTTTAACTGCCCACGGTAGCAGTTTCCAGATATGCTGTCAGCTTCTCACTTCAAGCCTCCAAAGCTGTAGAAGCAAGAAGTCAAAGGGAGCTAATAATGTTCCTAGGTCAATTCTTGACCAATTGGAGGGGAGAGTTGGTAGATGAATGCCCTGGGCTCCCACCTTTTGTGGAACAATTTTGAGGCACTTTCTACAGGGTCCTCAGAGGTCCCCAGTAGCAGAGAGCTCCAGTTGCCCACAGTGTTAATCAGCTCAATTATATACTCGTTATTGATTTTTCCATCTTCCATCTCTCTCTCTGTTCCCTCACTGCTGTTTCCCAGGAGCAGCTCCAACATAAACTGCCTGCACTCAAGTCCTTGTCTCAGGCTCCATTTTGGGCAGAACCTAAACTGAGATGCCTACCAAAGTGTTATTTTTGTATGAAAGCAACAGAAAGAAATTTTCGTGTATTTGAGGACCCAGAAAATAGGCATATATGTACTCTTTGTGATAAAATTACCTGAATATATACAGCAGACAGATGAGAGGTAAATAAAGCAAAGACTTCATAAATTAGGAAATGAGGGGTGAAAATTTAAAAAGGACCAATAGTAAGCACAGGAACCAATTAAAACACAGAATTAGTCAAATGACCATGGTAAATGTGATTTTAGAGCAATGTAAATATAGTAACTCTTGGAAATGAAAGACAATGAAAAACAATATCATAAACATCAAGATATATTATTTCTACATATCATAAACATATCATAAAATATCTACATATCAAAAACAATATCATAAACCTCAAGAAATATTATTTCTATTGTTCTGCTCAAGGACAAAGTTCCCCCTAACTGGGATCTTCCAAAAGTCTCCCCATCACACTCAGAATACAATATTATTTCTTGATATTGATTAGTCAAGGTACACATCATAAAATATAAATTTTAAAGTCCTAAAGATTGCACCACTAAGATAAAAAGCACTCTTATGCCTTCTACCTCTGTTCCTGAGCCATTCAGTTGCCTTCCCTACAGGTAAACATCTTAGTTTGTATCTTTGGAAACATTCAATACTTATACCAGCAATTCTATATATACTTCTCTTTTTTTACACAAATAACATACTAAAGAACTTCTTTTTTTTCATGTAAGAGTGAATTTTGTAACAGTACTATTTTGAAAATTATTCCACCCTTTCCTTTTCTATAACTTCAGAGTATTCTTTTGTATGGGTGGGCCTTAAGTCAGAGGTTCCTAACCCCCAGGCCACAGATGGGTACTGGGGCTTGGCGACCCTTGACTTAAGGACCATCCATATGAAGGTACCTGTTTGTGGCCCATAAGGAGCCAGGCCACACAGCAGGAGGTGAGCAACAGGTGATTGAGTGAAGCTTCATGTGTATTTATAGCTGCTTCCCATTGCTTATATTATCACATGAGTTCTACCTCCTGTCAGATCAGTGGCAGCATTAGATTCTCATAGGAGCATGAACCCTATTGTGAATGGTACATGCAAAAGATTGGGATCTAGGTTGCACATTCCTTATGACAATCTAACGCCTGATGATCTGTCACTGTCTCCCATCACCCCCAGATGGGACCATCTAGTTGCAGGAAAATAAGCCCAGGGCTCCCACTGATTCTACATCATGGTGAGTATGTAATAATAATATAAATAAAGCACACAATAAATGTAACATGCTTGAGTCATCCCAAAACCATCCCCCTAACCCAGTCCATGGAAAAATTGTCTCCCATGAAACCGGACCCTGGTGGCAAAAAGGTTTGGACCACTGCCTTAGGTTATTTTTTTCAGTCTCTCATTATGGGCCTTTACGGTGTTCCGATCTGTTACTATTAAAACAATGTCTCAATGAATAACCTTAGCACAGGTATGGGATTACCTGTCCCCCTTTCCCTTGTAACCCTCTCCTCTTTTGGTTTCCATGATGCTATGCTTTCTTGGTTGTCTTGGGACCTTCTTTGGTTGCCCTTTCTTAGTCTCCTCTGCCAACTTCTCTTCTTTCACTTTGTCCCCTGAATGTTGAAGTGATTGGGATTTCTCTTCTCTCCCTGCACTTTTTCCCTAAGTATGCTCATCCATTCCAGGGCCTGAGAACCATCTATATGCTGATGATTGCCCAAATTCTATCTCAACGAAACCTCACCTCTGAATTCCAGTGCCTTCACAGACCTACACACACACATGTCCTTTGGATGTTGCAATCTTAACAAGCCCCAAATAGGACTCGTAAGGTTTCCCTGCAAACCACTTCTTCCTCAAGCCTTCCCCAAATCAGGCAACAATACACTCTTGATTTCCTCAAGCCAAATCCTGGCAACAATTTTATCTCCAAACATATTTACAGTCCTACACTTTTCCTCTCTCCAGCATTACCACCACCATGTAGACCAGCATCGTTGTTCACAGGGACCATGGCATACCCAAGCTGGTCTCCCCATACCCACTCTTGCCTCCTACAATCTACCCTGTGTTCATCAGTGGAAAGGACTTTGTAGGATGTAAGTCACCCTTTTTTTCTATACCATAGCAGTTATCATGCTGTAATATAATGAGTTGGTTTTGTGTTTGACCCCCTACAAGACTGGGTCTTCTTGAGTTGCAACTTGTTACTGATTCTCTAGCACCTAGAACAGTAAGGGTACCTATTACAGTAGGAAATTCACATGGAACTGAGTTTCCAAATTACAAAGAATACATTTAGGTAAAGTTAAGACAACATTTTCCAAATCAATCACCACTAAAATGTTAAGGGTTCATTAGAGCAAATGTAGGATATCCAAACCCATCTTTCCTCTCAATGTGCTTTATTCTTTTCATCTTATTATTTGATCTTTAGATGACTTGAAAGAATTTTTTAAGAGAAGCAAAGATCTTTATAACTATCATATTCCTGAGTCTTTGGGAAGGTTCCCTGTCAGTGTGCAAGGAACTCTAACAATGAAATCATAGTCCTGATAGAATTTCAAGATTTCATGTTATTATCCTAGTTGTAAACAATAGTGATTATTATGATCTATTCTTCTGTATAGACACAGACATCTGTGTAGACTGGTTAAGCAACTGAGAATTAATTTATTGGTAATGAACATTTTCAACTTCATTAGATACTCAGAAGCCTACTACATTATCATTATCTGGATGCTAAATTTTAATTGCATGCAGCCTGGTCCCTCAATAATTAACACATTGTATATACCACCTAATTCACAAACTAATTGTCATTTCTTAGATCTTAATATTACTTGCTAATTTTGCCAAGGATAAAAAAAAATCTGACTGTCAAAACTCCAGAGTAAATGACATTATACAGGCACAATACTGACAAAACAAGTTAATTTATTGCAAAGTCACAGAGAGAAGGAGTTTTTAATTGCATATTTGTTACCTTCATAAAAGACATAAATGGCTTTTTAGTTACATATTTGCTTATTTCTTACATATTAAAAAAGTGTTAACAAGCCTGATTAAAATTAATTGCAAAGGTCCAAGATCTGAGCAGAGATCCTAGCATTAGCAAACTTCTAATTGAAGCTGAAAGAAGAAGAACGAAAGGAGACGTTGGTGGAATGGAAATCAGAACAGATGTTCGATGGTGGAGATAGGAAATGATTAAATGACCCACAAAGAAAAACAGAATCCAAAGAGAAAAAGCAAACTTGATAATAATAGGAAAATTTTTATTCTAATAATATTAACAATTGGTAACAGTGATTTGTGTTTAAGGCTCAAGATGGAACAATAACCAATATTATTAAACAACTTCCAAGGATGCACACTCTGTTGTTATGGTATGAAAAACTGTAATAATGAAAATCATAGAATCACTTGGTAATATTCCAAATCATTGTTGGTTCCATCTATATGTGGCAAGTTCCATGTAAGCTTCTACTGGCAAAACATGGCTTTTTTTTTTTTTGAGATGGAGTCTCACTCTGTTACCCAGGCCTGAGTGCAGTGACGCTATCTCGGCTCACGGCAAGCTCTGCCTCCTGGGTTTATGCCATTCTCCTGCCTCAGCCTCCCGAGTAGCTGGGACTACAGGCGTCCGCCACCACGTCTGGCTAATTTTTTTGTATTTTTAGTAGAGATGGGTTTCACCGTGTTAGCCAGGATGGTCTCGATCTCCTGACCTCGTGATCTGCCTGCCTCGGCCTCCCAAAGAAAACATGGCATCTTTAATGAGCTGGGGCTGCCATATCATTTAGAGAGAATGGCAGATGGGAAGTACTCTTACCTTTTATTTTCATGATGGTTTGATTCTAACATGAGAAAGTATACCATCCTCCCTTGTGGGACTGACATTTCCTTAGTACTGCTTACGTTAAATGTCTTTCAGTCCAGCTGTTATCTGCACAGAGGGATGATGTCCTGGGGTACTGACACAGAAGACATGTCTCCAAAAATGAGACATAGCTCTCCTAACTATAGATAATGCAACATGCCTGTAAAGCAGAGCTTTCTGAGGAAAAGGATTTTGAATAAGGAGGAACATGACCATTTATACCATATATAGAAAGGTCAGTAGAAAATGACTATATATCCCGTGAATGAGTTAAACTATTAACTTTCAATTTGTTTTCATGATGCATTTGAGCCAACATGGTTTTCCATTGTTTCAGCAACAAATTAATGACATCATCCATTCTGTTCATAAAGATTTTTTTCCACAAGATTATGCATTGATGGTAAATCCTCTTATCCAATACAGTGAAAAATAGTTATCAGTCAATTAATTGAAAAAATTGGTTAAAGCAGGGAATTCTAAAATATGACACATGAGAACTACACCCAAAAGATCTTATTTTAACTTAAAACATATATTTGTGCTTAATTTACCAATATTTTGATATGAGGCCAAGGCCTTTTCTGTGAGTGTGGGCTTGTTGATTAGATTCTATATTTTTCTTGCATTCAACAAACACTTAAGGCATTACCTATCATTTCCAGAGTTAATTTCTTTAAACTGGAGCATGAATTTGAAAGTGTTTGTGAAGTAATTTAAGTGAAAAATTATTCTAGTTTTAATTTTTGCACGCATTTTAGAGTTTTCTCTTCCGCAATTGATTGAACATTTTTTTGTCTCGCTCTTTTTTTTTTTCTTTTTTTTTTGAGACGGAGTCACACTCTGTCGCTCAGGCTGGAGTGCAGTGGCGCAACCTCGGCTCACTGCAAGCTCCGCCTCCCGGGGTTCACGCCATTCTCCTGCCTCAGCCTCCTGAGTAGCTGGGACTACAGGCGTCCGCCACCATGCCCGGCTAATTTTTTTTTGTATTTTTAGTAGAGACGGGGTTTCACTGTGTTAGCCAGGATGGTCTTGATCTCCTGACCTTGTGATCCACCCGCATCGGCCTCCCAAAGTGCTGGGATTACATGAGTCTTACTCTTATCTCGTCTTTTCAAAGGACTCTGGGTTTAGCTCATGAGCCATTGCACATGCCTGGGGCATTTGCTATATGTTATACTGATGGCTATGAGAGTTTCTACCTTCACAAACAAATTTAAAAATAAATATTAGGAGTTGATTTTTTTTAAAAAAGCTACATCTGTATAGTGACAAAACAAGTTAATTTATTGCAAAACCACAGAGGAACTTTATAGTATGTGACAGAATATTATAAAGGAATCAAAGACATTTTTGTCACATATTTAATAACCTGGAAAATAGTTCATGATATATTAAGTGAAAAAGGAGGTTACAACACAGAAAGCATAATAGTATCTCATGTTTACAAAATAAGAATCTGCATATGCACAAAAGATGGGATATTGATTACCAACAACATACTGAAATATTAACAGATATTATCTCTGTGTGGTGGAATTAAAGGCGATATCTATTTTCTTTGTGCTTGTCTATAATTTCTAAATTCTGTATAAGTGCCTGTGTTGTCATAAAGGCATATGTTTTAGTTCTAAGCTAAAAGCAGGTTAGGATTATTTCTGGTAAGTGTCTGAAGGGGACTACATCCAATTCCAATGTCCTATGCTGGTTTGTTGCACCTCCCAAAATGGGAGGTTGGAGCTGGTGACACCAGTTCAGGGAGGTGAGACCTCATATTGAACAGGATGACCCTGGGGAAGCTGAATCACTGGAGGTTGCGTACAACCCTCAATCATAAACTCTCTTATAAAATCATAAACTCATCCCCCAAATCTGTGTCAAAGAGATTTGGGTGATGGATTGACAAGACTTCCTGCTTTGCAACACTTTGTGGTTTACAAAATATTGTCAGCTTTCAAGGCACAGAACCAATTCTTGGCATTTGAGAAGTCTTGGCCTTCTGTTAGGGAAGTTTAGAAACCATTCCACTTCACTGGAAGCCCCAAAGGGAGAAATGTATTTTGTAGAATTAACTATGGCAGCATCTCTACAACACCCAAAATTTGGAATAAAATATTTGCAGAAATCCCTGTTTTTATTTGAAAATTTCATTAGACCCAATTTGCACACATGCATTCCCCTAATGTCTCTCCCTGGTGTGGGAAGGGTACCCTGAAAAGGGCATTCCCATATATTGCTAGAAGAGTGGAAACTGATAATCTCTTCCTAGAGGGCATTTTGACAATACGTATCAAAAGCTCGAGAGTGTTTGTCTGTTGGACTTGGTAATTCAACTTCTATGAAATGTTTCTTATGAAAATGCAGTTGATCCTTGAACAACATGGGTTTGAACCATGCAGGTCTATTTATATGTGGATTTTCTTTTGCCCCTGCCACTCCTGAGACAGTAAGACCAACCCCTCCCTTTCCTCCTCCTCAGCCAACTCAACATGAGGAAAACGAGGGTGATGACCTTGATAATGATCCATTTCCACTTAATACATAGTAAAAATATATTTTCTCTTCCTTATAATTTTCTTAATAACATTTTCTTTTTCTCTAGCTTACTTCATTGTAAGAATACGGTATATGTATGCATGTATTTATATATGTAACATATAAAATATGTATTTATTGATTGTTTACGTTATTGGTAAATCTTCTGGTCAACAGTAGACTATTGATAGTTAAGTTTTGGGGGAGTCAAAAGTTATACATAGATTTTCAACTGTGCAGGGGTCAGCACCCCTAACTCCTGCATTGTTCAAGGGTCGACTATACCCAGGAGAGCATAGAAAGGGTGAAGAACAGGGGTGTTCACTGCAGAGCTATTTACATCATTGGAAAATGAAAGATAATCTAAATGCCCAACAACAGAGGATTTAATTAAATAATTGATTCATCCACAAATGAACACTATTAGCCTATTAATAGTCAAGCTTAAGAAGAATATTTAATAACACAGGAAAAGCTCAGCATGTAATAGGCTATAAAATATATAGTGAGCCTAATTTTATAAGACAGAAATAGAACGTTAGTTCATAGAAAAGTGTTGGAAGTATACCTCAATGTTAACAGTCTAATCCTTGATTGGTGAGATTATGGGTAATTTCCTAAAGACTTAATTTAATTTAATTAAAAAAAAGTCTAACATAATAAAAAGTATTTAGTCAAAGCTAAGACTCCTTCCAATGCCTACCCTCCACACAACCAGATCCCTCCCCTCATGCAACCATTACAAGTTTCTTGTGTTTCCTTCTAGAGACATTCTGCACACATTAGGATGGTTTTATTTTCTTCATCATAATTTTCTATGTTTTCTAAAATAAAAAAACAACTTTTTAGAAATATATTTTACTTTACTTGTTCCAAATCTCCATAAATAATTTCCACCAGATCTTGAATCACCATTGTGTCATATAAATGAAAAGATGGAACAAAAGTTAGTCATCATTCCATTTAGTTTCCATTTATACTTCGAAATGAAAAACAGCTTCTTGCAATTTTACTTAAATAACTAATTTTGATACCGTTCTATTAGCCTTCTAATAGCATGAAGGCCCAGAAATTAAATTGTTCCACTTCCTTATCCATAATTATGTGCAATTAAAATGGTTACAGACCCTAAAGTTTTTCTCTAAGTTCCAGACCCTTCAACTGTCATTCTTTATTATCTTGAAGACCAATACATTTTAGCAACACATTGTATACAGCAAGTTAAGTGAAAGAGGAGGTATTATATTTAACTGATGTGAGTGTTCTTTAATTAATCTGAATTAGCTTTTTTGATATGGGTACTAATTGTTTTCTTTGAAAAAAATCACCATAAATGTGTGATTCTTCTATGCCTGTTGCTCTTCAATAAAATAGTTAATTGCAGAAAACAAGAATGTTACCTTTTTCAAATAAATAATCAGCTTTGCCTCAGAAGAGTCACTCAATCCAACTTTCTGACTTGTGTTAACAGGAAATTGGTAATGTTTGTGAGCAGTAGAGTCTCCTCTGACTTTTGATATTCTCTTTGCACTTATTCATAAGGCAGGAGGAATAATTACAACATGAAGTGGGGACAACAAGGGTTTCATTTGTTTATCTTTAACAACGTCTTAATAGCTATACATCAAAATATCTAAAACTCTATATAAGGGAGCAATGGTAAGAATCAAGTCCATATCTGGAATTATAGAGACAACTAAGCAAAATTGTTATTCTTTCAAGATCACTTAATTCCATTGATTATCAAAATGTAAATCGCTCATACTAAATAGATGGATTTGACTACAATTACCACACTCCATCCTCATTAAGGCACCCTTTTCAAGATCTGAGTGTTTTGAGCATTTATAAAGAAGTGTTACCCTAACAAGAGTGATAATGAGTTAAGTGCACTTGGAAGTCAAGTTACAGCTGAATAACTAAACTTGAAAGAGATCATTAAACCAATATTCTCTTTTTAAAAAATTTGATCACAGTATTTTCAGATCACTTTTTAATGAATATAAAATCTTATGTAGAATCCTGCCCACCCCCAAAAAAGAAACTTTAAAAAACAATGGTTAAAACTTGGTAATCTATTACACTGTCTATGTTTACTTGATTTTTTTTCCCCATTATGGAACAGGATAACATCTTTGAATCTAGTCAATTGTGGCATGTGTCAGGGTATTATCTGTATTTTTCATCTAAGTAAGAAGGGCTCTGAGTGGGAAAAAACAGCCATGTGGAACCCTGGTGAATTATGCGTTCTTTCCCCCCCAAAACTCGTTAGAGCTCAAAATATCTTCTTGTGCTTGACTTCATCATTTTGGACTTTAGCTTGGAGCTAGCTCTCCCATAAACCACAGAGTTACAGTTATTCCTTCACACATGGCGAACAGAGGTAAAATACTCTGTGAAAAAAAATAAACCCAACAAAATTTAAGTGATAAAAGCATGCCATAAGCTATTTCCACTAGAAATACGAAAAACGATTTTCTGAACGCTCAGCATCACATGAACTTGATTTTAGCCCCAAATCTTTGAGCATCACTGGGTTATTTAATCACCCACTGAATCTTATCTTTTAGTCTACACATATTTTTTTAAGGGCCTGCCACATTTGCAGCCCAGTGTTGGAAAAATAAGTGATAGGCATTGGGCCGGAACAACTCGTGCTCTACAAGGGGGATGCAGGTCACAGGTGTGAAGAGTTCCAGAATTGTGCTGGCCAGGTACTTGCTGGGCATTTCAGAGAAGCCAGAGAGTGGGAGAAACACCAGTGACTGGACCTGAGATGTAGGGAATGGAAAAGGCCTTTAAAGGTGGAATGGAGAAGAAAGGGCCTCTGAGGCAGGGGCTGGGCCCAGAGGAGGGATCCACAGTGAGTGCCTGGGAGCAGGCCACTGGCTTGACCTAGAGAGAAGGAGTCACTGTTTCTTAGGTATGAGAATGACATTGCTGAAGACTCTTGAAGACATGTCTGTGGAGTGTGGTGGGTTTGGCCTATCTGCTGTGACTAATGATGTCTTTATGGAATGGCTAATGATGTCTGGGGGCTCCCTGAGGCCCCTGCCCAGAGCACAGCAATGTGGCCCAAGTGGTTCAGCCCAGGCTCTTTCCTTATCACCCACTGGACTCTCTGGCCTCAGGCAAGAAGGATGATTCAGAGGTGAAAAGGACAGGGTCACAGGAGCAGGCCCCACTCAGGCTTGTACCCTTTCTGTAGCCCCGTGGCTTATCACTCCTTGGTCACCCCAAGAACCATGCTGGGCAGCCCACCTAAGAAGCAGTGGTGGGCTCTTCTATTTCTTTTCCTCAGCACCGTCAAGGGCAGGTGTACATTTTTTTCAAGTTCGATTTTCACAATGCTTTAATTGAATTATTTAATTTTTCTTCCAGGATCCTAATTTTGATAATTTTTTTTCCCCCAAGCAAGGCAATTACGTGGACTTCGAGGTTGGCTTTGCTTGGTAAAGCTCTGAAGATGAGGATAATGACAAGGTGTAGTAAGAATCGTTACTCTTTATTGATGTCTTGTTACATGCCAGACACTTTTTAAAAGTTTATATATGTTAACTTGTTTAATGCTCTTTACAACCTAATGGGGCAGTTTCCATTGTCTCCACTTTGTATATGATGAAAAATGAGGCCCAGAGGGGTTAGGCTACTAGTCTAGAGACACACAGTTGGCACAGAGAGCCAGATAGGCACGAGGCAGTCTGCTTGCAAGTTTGTGATTTACCACCACACGTATGACCTCTATGTGACCTCTATGTGCATTTGTTCACTTCTTTATTAATTCATGGATGCCCTGTTAGCTTCTGCATGTACACTGGAGCTTCAATTCCAGTGGGAAAGCCAGGAAATCGTATCTGTGATTCTAACACAGGGTGACAGGAGCATTGACCAGCCTCTGCGCTGTAAGCCCAGAAACAGGCATCCAAACAGACTGTGGCTTGGGGAGAGAAAAGGGATGTCATGGAACCCCCCCACCCCCAGTAGCTATCTTTAAGCACTTAGGTCAGAGGGAGGAGACGGGCACGAGATGCAAAATAGGGAGGTTATTTCAACTCCCCGAGGCTCAGCTTCCCTTTGTAAAGTGGAGAGCATGATTTCAAGGTTGCCATGAGAATTAAATGACATAATATGTGTTAATTGCCTGAAATGGCATCTGGCACGCAGTAGGCCTTCCACAAGTGGAAGCCCTGATTACTGGGGCAGAGAAGGATTACGCAAATAGGTGTGAGGCCTGTTTGACCCTCTTGGGGCTCAAATATTGCAGAGAGTAGCAGAAAGATTGAGGAGTGGTACCCGGACTGTGGCCAGAGAGGCCAGGGCCGTGGGGATGAGTGTGATGCTGGGGAAAGTTGCAGTCAGTGCTACTTGGACTCTGAGGCACCTGGTCCAGCAAACCCTGAGTGGTCTCATGAACATTTCTGTCTCTTTCCTCCAAGAGTGGCCTAGCAGGCAGAGTTCAGCTAGAGGGAAATAAAGCATGCCCTAGAGGTGAGCTTGTAGGCTTGGGAAGAGAATTTACTGACAAACGCTGGTGATCTGGGTGAAATCTGTGTAATACAGAAAAGATCTTACTATAATCAGGGCCCTGCTTAACCACAATAACTTTACACTGTGTTTCAGCTGTGGAGACTTTGACTAGGAAATAATGTGTTCTTCTTTCCCCTTAGTAATTGAGAATACATAACAACATCAATAATTGTAATCACTATAAAGTTGAGGAGTGAGATTGCCTGGGTTGGATCCCAGTTCTGGCACTTGAAGCCTGGCGGGTTGCTTATTTCTGTTTGCTTCAGTTTCTTCATGTGTAAAACAGAGAGAAATGGTAATGAATACATTATACGATCCATTTAAGTATACATAATTATATCCATATTAATATATTAGTCAGATTAACATATATTAATATATTTATTTATATATTATATATTTATAAATTATGTATTAAATAATATATTTAATTTATTTATGTATTAGATTATTTTTTGATATATAATCTATCTATATCTACTATCTAATCTATAAATGTATAATCTGTATATTATCCAAATAATATATAGATATAGATATCTATAATAGTATATATTTATATATTATAATAATATAATATATTATATATTTATTTACATATTAAATGATCCATCTATAATATATTATATATTTATACGTTATATATTTATTTACATATTAAATAATCCATCTATATATAGATATCTATATCTACAGATATAGATATCTATAATATATATTTATATTATATATCTATTATATATTTAATATTATATATAATATATATTTAAATATTATATATTTATTTACATATTAAGTAATCCATCTCAATAAGTGCCCACTAAATGTTAGCTCGTGGTCTATTTATTGAGCACTATGCAATGCCAAGCATTGTGCAGGTATGAGCCTGGGGCTGGCTGAAAGTTCTCCTTGCGACCTTGAGAGATAAGGAGATGGAACCTCAGAGGGGTGAAGTAACTTCGCCAAGGTCACACAGTGAGAAAGTGCCTGAACTGAAGTCTTTTTTTATCTCTATTTCACCACCTACAACATCAGGCTAGGTTTCCATATTGGGATTTGAAACAGACTCACGGGAAGAGTGTGTAAATGATTTGAACAGAGAACTCAATGGGAGCTTAAAACACAAATTTTCTTTGTATTATTCACTTCTCATTTTAAGTGGCACGAACATAGTTTATAGCCTAAAAGTTACTTGCACAGCGTCGGTAAAAACGTGTTCATTTGTCATGTATAGATTGTTTTATTTTTAGATTAATGAAGATCCAAATTAAACCATTGGAGTGCAATCATCCTGATGGTCCTTAACACATTTTGCTCATTATCACTTCATTTATATTTATGATGAAGAACAGATGGTACCAATGTCATATTTCAATGTGTATCATATTCAGCTACGAGGAAATATCTCATATTAGCTGCACTTATCAAAATATTTGTACTTAACAACAACAGAAATCTGAGCTTATGTACTATCTTGTCACCATGTCATAGCTACCATTTAGAAAAAACCATTTAAATTAGATATGCTAGGGAAAGAACGCATCCTTCATTATTATTGAACGAATTTCACTGAACTCTGAACAGTAATTATGGGTTTGTTGTAAGGAGAGAATCATTAAGCTTCAGTGGAAAACAGCAATTACAGTCTGTTGTTTTTGTAGCATGATCAGATTTTTTGATGTAAGCTGCTTTTGGAGAGCACTGAGAAGGAAACAGAACAATGGGTGATGGTGAAACAAGAGGCTGTAAGGCAGACAATGGGTGTGGCATGGACACCGAACTGATGAGTCGGCCTCCCTTGCTAAATGGTAGCTCTAAGGAGAAGCAGCCTAGGAAAAGCCTACTCTTAGAGGTGAGTTAAAGCCCTGAGGATCATTGTTCAAAGGCTTTTTTTGCACGTGTCAATGTTGCAGACAGTCTCAAAGGGGTGAGGAAATACAGGAGCCCCATGTTCCGCCAAATAACAGTCTACGTTTCTTTTCTTTCTTCCCCTCCCCTCCCCTCCCCTCCCCTCTCCTCCCCTCCCTTCCCCTCCCTTCCCCTCCCTTCCCTTCCCTTTCCTTCCTTCCTTCCCCCTTTCCCTGCTTCCTCTTTCTTTCTCTTTCTCTTTCTTTCTTTCCTTTCTTTCTTCTTTCTTTCTCTTTCTTTCTTCTTTCTTTTCTTTTCTGTCTCTCTCTTTCACTTGATCTTAGCCAAAAGGCCAAGAAGCCATCTTTTTCTCTGTCTCTTTTTCTCTTTCTCTCTCTTCCCTTCCCTTCTCCTTCCTTCCTTCCCTCCCTCCTTCCTTCCTTCCTTCCTTCCTTCCTTTCTTTCCTTCCTTCCTTCCTTCCTTCTTTCTTTCTTTCTTTTTTTCTCTTTCTCTCTCTCTCACTTGATCTTAGCCAAAAGGCCATGAAGCTATCTTTTCTCTCTCTCTCTTTTTCTCTCTCTCTTCTTCCTTCTTTCCTCCCTTCCTCTCTTTCCCTTTCTTTCTTTCTTTCCTTCCTTCCTTCCTTCCTTCTTTTTTTTGATGGGGACTCACTGTGTCACCCAGGTTGGAGTTCAGTGGTGCAGTCACAGCTCGTTGCAGCCTCAACCTCCTGGGCTCAAGCAATCCTCCCACCTCAGCCTCCCAAGTAGCTGGGACTACAGGCACATGCCACCACACCCAACTAATTTTTTTTATTTTCTGTAGAGATGGGGTCTTGCCATGTTGCCCAGGCTGGTCTCAAATTCCTGGGCTCAAGTGATCCTCTGGCCTTGGTCCCTCAAAGTGCTGGGATTACAGGTGAAGCCACCATGCCTGGCCTAAGTTTGTTTTCAAATAGGTGGTCAATCAGCATGTACTGAACATCCTATTATGTGCCAGACATCTGAAGGATACAAAGAGGCATGGGACATGCTTCCTATCCTCGAGGAATTGATAGACCCATGTGACATGATAACAAATAATTCTGATGACAAAGCAAAACAAGACAGTGTGTACAAGGTGCCAAAGTGGCCCAGAGGGAGGGGTTAGCTCTGTTATGGGAGTCAAGAAGGGCTTCATAAAGGAGCAGATATTGGACCAGCATCCTGAAGGCTGAAAAGACATTCAATGTTTACATAAGGAGGTGGGCTTGAAAAACATTCTGTTGGGCAGCAGTTTGTCAGAATGGTTAAGAGCTCAGTTTTGGTGCCAGGCAGATGGACTTTGAGTTTTAATTCTAACTGCTTACCACTTATATGAACTTGGGCCAGTCATTTATTACTTTGTGCCTCAATTTCCCCAAACTACAAAATCAGACCAATAACCATGTCTATTTCATAAGGATGTTGGGACACATTTGTTATAATGCTTGGCACGTAGTGTGTACTCAGCAAATGCCAGCTCTTAATAGCATTCCAGGCAGAGGGCAAGACCTGAGCAAAGGCCAAAAGGCATGAAACAGCGTGGCATTTTTGTATTTTTTTCAAGGCATAAACCTCTAGCAATTGCATATCATTATGTAACTAGAAAGGCCCAGAAAAGATGAAAAGCCAATGACATTACAAAATCTTTAAAGTTTTAAGATGACATTAAAGCCAATTGCATTTGATGATGTAATTTACCAGCAATCTGTTTAGGAAACACAACCAATAGAAATCGTATTTAATCTGAGTGAGGATGCTGGATCCTTTCATAAAGGGAAAGGCCTCTTGGAAACGAGCAACTGTTGCAGCCACTTGAAGGACAGGGTTTGGAGGAGCACTGGGCTAGGCATTGGCCTCAAGGAGCCACAGGCCAAGTGACCCTTCAAACACCAGGCATCACCTAATTCCTTGTTGAATGACAAGTTCTCCTCACATGAGGCTGACTGCTCTCTAAAAGGGACCAATGATGGACAAGATCCACATGAAAAGCAGCAAGAATTTTACAAAAATCTGACTTGAGAAAACTATAACGTATTTAACACAAAGATGTATGAGAAACGGTGGTGGAGGTTTGATTTGCTTTTCAGTTAGGACACATTTGCAGATACAGGCATATTCTGCTGGCACATTCTGCTTGGGACTGGATCAGAGACTCATGGTTCTGTGCTCACCAAGCGGGCTGTCCTGTTCCATGACAGTGAAGTAGCAATGCCACCCAGGGTGAGGGGAGTGGAACAGCAGGGCGCCATTGTGGGCCCTCAACCGTTCAAGGACATTTTAGTGAACGGGCTCGTCTTGCTTTCATTTGCTCTCTGACTGAAGCACCCTCTCCTTTGAACTCGGCAGGAGTGCCTAGTGGCTGAGAGTGGGGAGAAAGCAAAAGACACTTGTCACGCAGGGCTCTACTGAAGTTTTCTTCTTCCCTGCAACCTGAGCTCATGTGCCTGGACTCTCTCTGCCTTAGGGTGAGGCTTTTCCCAACAGGCTCCTGGTCCCTTGTGCAAATCGATTCTTGGCACATTTTTTCCCTAATGCCTGGGCAAGTCTGAATTCTTCAGAGTCCAGCTTAGGCTGCAAAATGGAACTCCTGCTACACAGTGGCCCTAAACACTCCCAAAATGATAGCTTGTCAAGACAAGGGAATCCGCAGAGCACAAAGGTGGTGAAATCTCAGTGACTCATGTTCTTAACACATTGCTTCATGCTCCCAGCCAACAGACTCATTTCTGTGGGCTTTGAATTTAGGTTTGGGCCTTCCTCCCCTAAGGCAATGGTATCACAGCCATTCCCAGAAGGACCAGATATAGGGTCATCAGCACAGAGCAAATACCCTATGAAGTTGCATATGAACCTTAATTCCCAAACTCAGGTACACTAAGACCCCATGAAACGAGAGTCTTTTAAGGTGATCGACCCAAGCAAAGCTGCACCATGAAAGAGATTATGATCACAGGCTTTGGTGTCAGACCAAGTGGGGTTGACACTTGTTTGGCTACTTACTAACCAGGTGACCTTGGGCGGTTTACTTATCTAATCTCTGCCTTAGTTTTCTCATCTGTAAAGGAGCAAAATCATATGTATTTGTGGGGTTTTATGAATAATCATAGGAGATGATGAGTCAAAAGTGCCTCGCCTGAGCCCAGCAGCCAGGAGCTGGGATGGTTGCTGGCACAGACGCTGTGGCTGTGACTACACTTCCAGGAGGGCTGTGACCCAAGGTCTGGATGTGCAGAGCAGATGAGGCAAAGCCAGGTGAGGGTGAGAGGAAAAGAGGAATATGGCGTTTCTGAGAGGGGGAATAGCAAAGCAAAAGCTTGGATAAATATGAGGTGTTGAGTGCGAGGGACTGGAAGAACTCCTTGTAGAAGATCCTTTTCAAGGAATTTTCAAGATCTCAGGGTTTAGATTTAGAAGCCTCCCTGTATTTTCCATCCTCTGCAGAACTCCTGGTTAAATCCAGGCCCAGGTGGAATGTTGAGATAGCCTGGTCTAGACTAGTTGATGGGCCATTCAGGCCTTATGCATTTTGTGCAGGGCAGCCATCTGTTTTTATGTCATGATAAGAGATGTCAACAGATATTGTGTTTTTTATGGCAAACTGCCAATGATGCTAAAAGGTAATCACAGGCTATAAATCCACTCAAGTCACGCCAGCAAGGGTTTTTTAAGCATCTACTATGTGCTTAGCACTGTGCCTTAGACTACAATGAATAGACTTAATTTATCTATGCTTCTTTTATTGTTATTTATTTATTTATTTTGAGACAGGGTCTCACTCCGACGCCCAGGCTGGAGTGCTGTGGCGCAATCTCGGCTCACTGCAATCTCCTCCTTCTGGGTTTAAGCAATTCTCGTGCCTCAGCCTCCCAAGTAGCTGGGATTACAGGCACCCACCACCATGCCCAGCTACTTTTTATATTTTTAGTAGAGACGGGGTTTCACCATGTTGGACAGGCTGGTCTCAAACTCCTGACCTCAAGTGATCCTCCCGCCTTGGCCTCCCAAAGTGTTGGGATTATGGGCATGAGCCACCACGCCTGGCCTGTCTGTGCTTCTTTTAGATCAAGCTTGGACTAAACAGCTTCTATATTTTTTGGTATTTTTTTTCTAGTTCTAAACTAAGAGAATGTCCTTAAGGAGCTTAGAAGTGTGCTCAGAGGATACTTTTACTATGAGAAATATTATAAACAAAATATAACCAAGTACATGTGTTTTACTAGCAATCAGTTTAATTCTGAGTTCATAATAATAGCCACTAAGCAGAGGTCTTAAAGTAAGCCTTGTAGTACGCCTCTTAGTATCTAGTATGGGGAAATCACTTCATATTTGGCACTGCAGAGAATGCAGCCTCAAATCAAACCTTAAATCACACACAACTTTGAAGTGTAAGAGTTAACTGTGGGGGAGAGAACATTCGATGTGATGCCACATTCCCTCTGAGAGTCTGAGCCTAGCGTTTGTGCGACACAAAGTTATTAAAGGCGAGGTTTTCTATTTCAGGTCTGATGGGAAGATTCTATGTTTGGTGACTGTAATCACAGATAGATTGAGATAGTTTTTTCCTATTCAGCTGCTTATGAACAAGCACAATTAGAAGTTGACAGCAAACACGCTTCACAAAAATTATCACATTTAGTGTGATTCCCATAATAAAAACAGGAGTGAGCTCAGGCGTCTTTTCAATTTACACAAAGAGCCCTGGGGTCTCTTGACAGTCACTGCCGATCCAATGTTTCTGAGTAAACTTTATTAGGAAAACAGATTGAAAACTCCTGAGGTTTAGTTAAATCTTGGTTTAAAACACACACACACACATAACAGACACATACACACAACACACACACACACGGATGAACTCACAACTTATTATTCTCTCTTTCTTTAGCCAAAGCATCCAAGTAAGAAGTACACAGACATGAAAAGAAATAAGAGGCACGGAGTGGTCCTACAGCCACCACATTCCACGTGATGTGCTAAGTATTGAAGGCACTTCCTAGACATAGAGGATATTGTGACTCTAAGCCACAGCTGCCTGCCAGCCTTATTATTATTTGCAACACCCACTTGTGTACTATTTTAAAAGGTCTTTTATATATGCTATCTGATTTAATCCTCATAAAAATCCTGAGAGAGGTTGATAGAGAAAGTATTTTCTATCTTGGTTTTTAGGGAAGAACAGGTGTTCAGAGGGGAGAACGTTAACTCACCCCAAATCACCCTGCTCTTAGGGGCTGGAGCAAGCCTTGAATCCTGGGATGGATCCCGCCTGAATTTTCATGCCCTCGTTTCTTTAGGCATCAGGGAGGCAAGAAATAAACACATAAATTACTTACTCATTTAAAAAACATTCATTAAGCACTTATGCTGTGATTGCTCCGTGCTAGGCATCGCGTATACAGTGGGGTGGTGTTTATTATTATTATTTTGTCTGCTCAGTATTTGGGAAACTATCCCTCACTCATTATTCCATAATATTCCTGTTCCTTCTACTTGATTTGGTCAAGGCTGACTCCACTCTCCTGTGGTAAGGGAGGACTTGTCCCTGACTAGCCAATTAGAATTCTCCATACATGCATAGGCCCTTGTGATTGGTTCAAGCATGAGCATGTGACTTCAAATGGTTCAATCAGAGTCAGCCCTTGAACTTTTCACCAGAGATTTGAGCGACATCATTTACTTCTTTCTCTGGAACTGTAGGGGATCACATTGTCTCCATAGGGGGAAAAAGTATGTTACATTGGAGCAAAGAAAAAGCAAGCAGAGCTGAGAGACAAAGAGTACAAGAGTCCTGACAGCTTCATCTGAACTCTGAATCCAGCACTTTGGATTTCCCAGTCACCTGAGGCAATACAGGCTCTTTTAAAAAAAATTTAATATAATTTGAATTACTCAAGAAAGGAACAAGATAGATAGGACTCTTCTATTGAATAGAGACAAAACAGACGATAAACCAGTAAATGAATATATATGTATCAAATTTCAAAGTGTGATATGTGTTATAAAGGTTAAACCCAGGGACAAAAGGTTTGACTGAGACAAAAATGCTATGGTCAAAAGAGGGCACTTTAAATGTGGTCCAGCAGGGATGGGACGTATTTATTAGAGCATGTATTAGTTTGTTTTCACGCTGCTGATAAAAACATACCCGAAACTGGGAAGGAAAAGAGGTTTAATTGGACTTACAGTTCCACATAGCTGGGGAGGCCTCAGAATCATGGTGGGAGGCGAAAGGCACTTCTTACACGGCAGCAGCAAGAGACAAATGAGAAAGAAGCAAAAGCTGAAACCCCTGATAAACCCATCAGATCTCGTGAGACTTATTCACTATCATGAGAATAGCATGGAAAACACCAGCCCCCATGATTCAATTACCTCCTCCTGGGTCCCTCCCACAACACGTGGGAATTCTGGGAGATACAATTCAAGTTGAGATTTGGGTGGGGACACAGCCAAACCGTATCAGAGCTGATGCCACTTATGTTGGATTTTGAGTAATAGGAACAGTAACAGTGACAATGATCTTGACAATAACAAGGACTGTGACAGCTAATATTTATTGACTCAGTGTATGTTACGTGCTATCTTAAATTATTTAATTTCCATAAAACTGATGAGGTAGGAATTATTATATCTGTGTTTTACTGATGAGAAAATGAGTTCAAGAACCATGAAGTCACTTTCCCAAGGGCCATAGCTGGTAAACTGCATAGTCAGGCTTGAACCAAAGACTGGCTCCAAAACCCATGCTCTTTAATTTTTAGGATGTGTTGCCAGCAAAGAGGGGAATCGTGTTTCGGATGGGAGTTATGATTCAGAAATTTTCCTTAGCAGAAACAAAAGGGAAAATCTGGGAGTTTCCTGGGGCTTACCTCAACGCTATTCTTTAATATCTTAGTTGACACAAAGCATTTATCGACTCCCGGCACAAGCTCGGCACTGGGAGACAGAGGTGCACAAGACTCAGCTCCTGCCCACAGGTTCTCAGCCTTCACCTTCTGGAGATAACACAAACAATTGAACACACGTGCAGCCCAGGGCTGAACAGAAGTTTAATTTCCCATTGCTCCATATGCAGTCTTCCCCTCCACTTTCTTCTCCTCTTCACCACCCCTTATTTGTCATTTCTTACATCTTATTTCTTTCCTGACTGGAGCTAAGTTGGAAATGGAACCTGTCGTGGTGTACAATTAGACAGTAAATCCCCTTGGCTTATGTGCTACTCGATCCTTCACCTGCGATTTTGCTTTCTGTGAGTTACTATGTGTGAAATACATACGCGCTGGATGTGAAAATCCAGCCCGATCAAATGCAGACCTTTCCCTGCTCACTGCCCCACCCCCTTCGCTCCCTTGCTTTTATTCATTGCTGTCCTCCCCTCTCCCCCCAAGTTTGACAAAAGCAGATTCTTCAAAATTATCCTTCTGGGACTGTCTATTTCATTTTGAACTTGTTGCAAAATTACTATTTTTGACAGTTGAACTTTTCAGCATGCTTGATAAAAATATTTTAATATCCTGTTACCTGAGCTGAGGGAGAGATAAAGTTTTACACCAGACACCTACAATGGCAAGGGAATACGTTTTCTGGTGACTGATTTAAAGGTACAGTAATAGCAAAATTGTTAATGAGCTAACCATGCTTGGTAGGGTGAAGGTCAACAGGGAAAGCAAACCCTGTAACTCAGCCAGCGCTCTGGGACTCACATGAACAAGGAAATGCTGCCTGTAGGACAGTGCAATAGTTTCACCCCAAGTACATTCCCAAGAGGCTAGAACAACAACAACAAAAAATCAGTTGCCATTGAGGATGTCTCCTGACTTACCCCAAGGGATGGAAGGCAGGTGGGAAGATGTGAGAGCAGCCAGGGTGACAAGAAAAGAAGGCTCATGAGCGCTGGTGTGTGGGACGAGATGGAATGAGAATTTTTGTCATTGAGGAAGTGTGGTGGGGGTCATCTGGGTGGAAGAATAGATATCAAAATATTGGAATAACCTCAAGTCCATATGCTCAGCAAACCAGAAAGAGATGGGGTGGCAGGCCTGGGAAGGGAGTAATGGTGGCAGAGCTGAGTCCCTCAGGAACCAGAACTGACCCAAGTGGCCTCAGAAGCATTTAGAGCAGCTGTGGCTGATAGAATTTTCTGGAATGATGGACATTTTCTCTTTTACACCAATTTGGTAGCCGCTAGCTATAGTGGTTACTGAGCACTTGGAATGTAGATAGTATGTCTGAAGAACTCAGTTTTTAGCTTTATTTAATTTTAATTAATTTACCTTTAAATGTAGTAACTTTACATGGCCAGTGGTTACTGTACTGGCAGCACAGCTCTGAATCCTGGGAACCTGAGAAGCAGTGCTTGATGCTGGCTGAAGCCTCCACCACAGATGGAGCCTGGCTTCTTACAGGTGTCTTTCTTTCTGTCTGTCAACTGCTGTCTTCACCCTCTACTCTGTTATTCTCTTTTTCCACCTTAAGTTCCTGCTCCCTCCTACATTCTGTACCTTCCTGATTCTGACTTATGTGGACTAACAGTATTATTGCTGCATGACAATATTGCCAGAAACTTAGTAGCTAAAAATAACACACATTTGTTATCTCACAATTTCCGTGAGTCAGGAGTCTTGTGGGCCAGGCTTAACCATGCCATGTGCTGTAGGGTCTCACAAAGCTGCAGTCAAAGCGTCATCTGTGACTGGTCTCATCTGATGTTTGGCTGGGGAAGAGTCTCCTTCCCAGCTTGTTTGCTTGTTAGAAGGAACTGGTTCCTTGCAGGCTGCTGGACAGAGAACCTCAGTTCTTGCTGGCTGTCGGCCGCCCTCAGCTACTTGTCCCATGGGCCTTCCCAACAGGGCTGCTTGCTTCTTTAAAGTCAGCAAGAACGTCTCCTCCCAAGATGGGCAGTGCAGTCTTACACAACCTAATCACAACTCTGTAATCACATACCTGTAACCCCACAGATTCCAACACCTTTGATCAGAAGCAAGTCACCAATCCTCCCTATGCTTAAGGGGAAGGGACTACACAGAGGCATGGACACCAGGAGGCAGGGTGTGTGTGGGGGGGTTCTTGAAGTTGGTCCTCCAAACCAACATTTCCAGCCTATAGGAAATGTCACACCACCATTGACACTGAGGGTACCAACCTTCAGTTATTTTTGTGTTCAAATTCCAGAAAGAAAAATAACTGACCCTGGCCGGGCACGGTGGCTCACACCTGTAATCCCAGCACTTTGGGAGGCCGAGGTGGGCAGATCACAAGGTCAGGAGATTGAGACCATCCTGGCTAACACCGTGAAACCCCGTCCCTACTAAAAAATACAAAAAAATTAGCCGGGCGTGGTGGCAGGCACCTGTAGTCCCAGCTACTTGGGAGGCTGAGGCAGGAGGATGGCATGAACCCGGGAGGTGGAGCTTGCAGTTAGCCGAGATCATGCCACTGCACTCCAGCCTGGGCAACAGAGAGAGACTCTGTCTCAAAAAATAAAATAAAATAAAATAGAAAAAGAAAAATAACTGACCCAGCTACTCCTTTGCACCTGACTACTTCATACATCCCGACCTTGGGTCATGTGGGCCACCTCTCTGGGTTGATCAGCCTCAGCCAGGGATGGGGCCACATGGTGCAGCATGGCTGGGTCAGGCAGTGACTGGCTCCCTTGCACACAGAGGCAAATGGGGACAGGCCCAGCAATGTTGGTCTGTGGTAAGGTCCTGCCCTGCACACATAGAAGGCATAAGAAATTCTACTCCCAACTCTTGGAAGAGGCAAAGAAATTTTCTTTATTCTCCTTCCTTTGCTCATAGTCTTTATCAGAGGCTCCCAGAGAAGAGGAGAGCTAGAAGGAAGGAGCCCTTTGAAACAGGATCCAGTTACATTTTAGACAAATTGAAGGAAATGTTACTTCATAGAGTACACAGTAACCTTACTGAATGCTTCATTCCAAAAGCAAAGAAAGCTAGGAATATAAATGGATTAAAAAATATAAATGACATAGTCATAATTTGTGTCTATGAAAATGATTCAAATGATCAGCAGTATGGGAACAGTTAAACAAATTATGGTAAATTAACATCATTGAATGTTATACAGCTTTTAAGAATGATTATTTGAAAACCAAAACAATGGAAAGGTAATTTTGATCCAAAGCTGTAAGAAAAAAATTCCTCAAAATACGAACACTTAAATATGAAAAGATTACAACTTTGTAAAATTATATAGGCATGGAATGGAACATGGAAAATGTTTGATTAGGAGAATATGAGTAATTTTTTCTTTGAAAGTTCTTTATTATTATTATAAAGCTTATTATGCAAAGAACATAAAAAGTAAAAACAAATGACTGAAAATAACAGCTAAGATTATTTGAGTGGCTTGCTGCATAGCTGACCCTATGATAAATGCTTTCTATGCTTTCACCAGGGTGATCCTGGCTATTATCTTTAATTTGCAGATGAGGAAACCAAGGCTCTAAGAGTTCAAATAACTTGCTCAACCAGATAGAGGGCTGTGAACCCAGGATGTCTGGCTCTTACTCTAGGGTTCTTTCAGTCAATTTTAGGCACTATAGGCAAAGTAGATGGGGCCTGCAAGCTCCACAATGACATGAGGAAAATCGGAAACCTAAAAAACAAACAGAAAACCCCACAATGCATTCAGTTTAAAGTCAACCTTGATAAATGTAGGATGAGATGCCCATAGAATGTGACATTACATTAACTGTATTATCAAGTTTAGGATTAGCAACAATTAAAGTTTCTCATTTAGCAAGAATTCCTGATTGCCTATGGTGATTTTTGCAAAGTCATGGCCAAGTATAAGCCAAATGGGTTCATTTTAGACAAATAATCTCACCAGCAACCCTAGAAAAATCATCCCAAATATTTTTGTAGCACAAATAGTCTACAAAGTAGGTGCAATTAAAATATTTGATGTGATGTGGGGTCTAAAGACTATAGAAGTCTTCAGATAGCCCTACCCAGAACTCATCAATTTCTGCTGATATCTATTCTACCTCTTTCCTGCAAAGAGAAGATGTTGTACCTCAGTAGGGCAGAGGCCTTTGGGGCAGTGGCAAGAAAGCAAGAAAGAGAGCAGGGGTGAGAGGAGAGGCAGACAGGGGAAGAGGGGGCTGTGGGGAAGTGGGGGGCTCAGTTGTAGGACAATGGACTCCATGGATCATGAATTTGACCATGTATGGTCTAATATCTGAGTTCCTAATCTTATATTCCTGTGAGGATGTATGCTCTGTGTGTGTGTATATGTGTGTACACACACAGGTACACCCACCCATGCATGTACGACATATAGGTGTGTTGTGCAGTGGCTGCGTTTGTGGTAGAAACACTCAGGTTGGTACGACGCCCTTACCTTTCTGTAACATTACAACTTTATGGGTCCATGTTTTTCAACAGGTTGCAAACCCAAACTGTAGCCATCTCTAGAACCAATCCTATGCTTAGGGCCAACTGAATTGTGGAATGTTTTAAAATAATGAGGTAGCAATTGTTAAATAGTGAACTCAGGCAGCTTTCCTAAGGTGAATATTTACTAAATTACTGGAGTTGGTTTATTCTTTTCAGGTTTTCATACCCATTTAAAATCAAGTTTTAACCTAGGCTGTGCTCTGTACGGAAGTCACTCTCCAGGAATTTTAGGGGTCCATCCCACCAGCACCCTCAGTTTTGGGGGCATTGATCAGGTCAATTATGATGTTTCCTGAAGCAACTGAACCAGAATGTTTTGAATGTTTAGTTGCTTGAAATTTCATTATCGGTTTTTCTGTCCTCCCTCCATCCTGCCCCCAGATCTCTTCTCTATCAAAAGATCCTTCTCAATTTACAGGTAGATTTTAAATATAGTCTTTCATTAAGTTACTCAAGACAAATTTATGAGAGGAGGCCTTTGTACACCAACTATGAGACAATTATGAGATAGGAGGCTAAGATAACATCTTGGGACTAGAACCTCTTACATTTCTAGCCTTGCAAACTCATTTTTGATGACACCCTTTAAATAACATTTATGGCCTTTTTTCCTCCATCCTGACCAAGCACTGGGATCTCATTGTGATCACCATGGGCCGTATGTTACTTGATCGGTGTAATGTAGAATAATTACCGGCCCAATGCACTTCATTACACCACTGTAATCGGTGGTGGGTCAGTGTTTCAGCTACAGCTGCTGTGAAAATTGAGCTGACATGGATACTGTGATAGGAATGATAGTATGGGGGCCCCCATGCAAATGACAGAAATTAGCATCCGGTCAATGGGTTCTGAAATGCAATATTCAACTCAACCCAGGACACCTGCTTTGGGTCTCTCATTTTCTCTCAGACGCAATGTGATGATCATGACATAAATGAATCTTTCCACTTGTGTTGTACCTCATAAAAGGTCACTGAAATGCCAAAGAATGTTAAATACCACGGAAATGTTTGGAGAATAACATTCCTTAGCATATCATCTAATTGTTTCTAATGGTCAGTTTCAGCCATGCAGCTGACACCCTGCATCAGTCTAGATCCAGTCTGTAGATAGCTTTTATAACATTTACACATTATAAAGCAATGATAAATGGTCCAGAGTTGTAAAAAGGCTATGAGACAATCTTATAATTTATCATTCAAAATAAGACACTTTTGATAGTAAAAGGGAACAATGTTAATAATTATACTGGGTCAAGGGACATAGACCCAGACTGTTCCTGGCTAAATGGAAGAGATGGGACCTAAGGTGTAAGGCACAGCTATGATCTTTGTTCTCTATCCTTTTTCTTGCAGCCAATGCTAGCATCATCTGAAGATGACAAAGGTCATGAGCTGTGCCCTTCCCCCACACATCAGGTGAAATGCATTCCACTGGCCCTCTTAGTCCAGAAGAAGATGTTAACACAGGTCTGGAGCTTCTGAGAGGAATCTAGGACAAATATAGAGGTTAGGAGTTGTCCCTGCATATCCTATATATGTATGTATTTATGGGAAAGCCTCACCTTGAAAAATACCATTATGGAAACCATGGGCAGAAGAGGGGGAGTACGGAAGCAGGACAAGGAAGAGTCTACAGGGAGCAGGAGGAGAACTAGGAGAATACAGTGTTCTCTGGAGTGAGAGAAGGACTGATAGACATCTGCCAATGGAAGGTGTGGCAGCCAGTCTCCCAGACAGCTCCCACTGGTCCTGCCCATTAGTATCCATACCCTGTGTGGTCACATCAACAGGGCTGAGCTGGTGTATTAGTCTGTTTTCATGCTGCTCATAAAGACATATCTGAGACCAGGCAATTTACAAAAGAAAGAGGTTTAACAGACTTACAGTTCCACGTGGCTGGGGAGGCCTCACAATCATGAAAGGCACATCTCACATGGTGGCAAACAAGAGAAGAGAGCTTGTGCAGGGAAACTCCCCCTAATAAAACTGTCAAATCTCATGAGATTTATTCACTATCATGAGAAGAGCATGGGAAAGACCTGTCCCCATGATTCAATTACCTCCCACTGGGTCCCTACCACAACACATGGGAATTCAAGATGAGATTTGGGTGGGGACACAGCCAAATCATATCATTCCAATCCTGGCCCCTCCAAAATCTCATGTCCTCACATTTCAAAACCAATCATGTCTTCCCAGCAGTCCTCCAAAGTCTTAACTCATTTCAGCATTAACTTAAAAGTCCACAGTCCAAAGTCTCATCTTAGGTAAGGCAAGTCCCTTCCACCCATAAGCCTGTAAAATCAAAAGTAAGTTACTTCCTTGATATAATGGGGGTACAGGTATTGGGTAAATACAGCCATTCCAAATGGATAAATTGGCAAAAACAAAGGGGCTACGGGCCCCATGCAAGTCCAAAATCCAGTGGAGCAGTCAAATCTTACAGCTCCAAAATGATCTTTGACTCCATGTCTCACATCCAGGTCACACTGATGCAAGAGGTGGGTTCCTATGGTCTTGGGTAACTCTGCCCCTGTCACTTTGCAGGGCATAGCCTTCCTCTTGGCTGCTTTCACAGGCTGGCACTGGGTGTCTGCAGCTTTTCCAGGTGCACAGTGCAAGCTGTCAGTGGATCTACCATTCTGGGGTGGAGGATGGTGGTCCTCTTCTCACAGCTCCACTAGGCAGTGTCCCAGTAGGGACTCTGTGTGGGGTCTCTGACCCCACATTTTCCTTCTGAGCTGCCCTAGCAGAGGTTTTTCATGAGGGCCCTGCCCCTGCAGCAAACTTCTGCCTGGGCATCCAGGTGTTTCCATATACCCTCTGAAATCTAAGTGGAGGTTCCCAAACTTCAATTCTTGACTTTTGTGCACTCACAGGCTCAACATCACATGGAAGTGCCAAGGCTTGGGAGTTGCACCCTCTGAAGCCATGGCCTGAGCTCTATTTTAGCCCCTTTCAGCCATGGCTGGAGCAGCTGGGTTGCAGGGCACCAAGTCCCTAGGTTGCACACAGCATGGGGACCCTGGGCCCAGTCTACGTGTGAAACCATGTTTTCCTCCTAGGCCTCCAAGCCTGTGATGGGAGGGGCTGCTGTGAAGACCTCTGACATGCCCTGGGGACATTTTCCCCACTGTCTTGGAGATTAACGTTACTCCTTGTTACATATGCAAATTTCTGCAACCAGCTTGAATTTCTCCTCAGAAAACAGGATTTTCATTTCTATTGCATTGTCAGGCTGCAAAATTTCCAAACTTTTATGATCTACTTCCCTTGTAAAACTGGATTCCTTTAATAGCACCCAAGTCACCTCTTGATGCTGCTTAGAAATTTCTTTCACCAGATACCCTAAATCATTGCTCTCAAGTTCAAAGTTTCACAAATCTCTAGGGCAGGGGCAAAATGCTGCCAGTCTCTTTGCTAAAACATAACAAGAGTCACCTTTGCTCCAGTTCCCAACAAGTTCCTTATTTCCATCTGAGACCACCTCAGCCTGGACTTTATTGTCCATATTGCTATCAGCATTTTGGGCAAAGCCATTCAACAAATGTCTAGGGAGTTCCAAACTTTCCCACATTTTCCTATCTTCTTCTGAGCCCTCCAAACTGTTCTAAACCTCTCCCTGTTCCCAGTTCCAAAGTCACTTCCACATTTTCGGGTATCTTTTCTGCAGCACCCCACTTCTGGTACCAATTTACTGTACTCATCATTTTCACAGTGCTGCTAAAGACATACCTGAGACTGGAAAATTTACAGACGAAAGAGGTTTAATGGACTTACAGTTCCACATGGCTGGGGAGGCCTCAAAATCATGGCAGAAGGTGAAAGGCATGTCTTAGATGGCAGCAAACAAGAGAAGAGAGTTTGTAGAGGGAATCTCCCCCTTATAAAACTGTGAGGTATTGTGAGTCTTATTCACTATCACGAGAATAGCATGGGAAAGACCTGCCCCCATGATTCAGTTACCTCCCACTAGGCCCCTCCCAAGACACATGGGAATTCAAGATGAGATTTGGGTTGGGACACAGCCAAACTGTATCAGCCGAGTAATCAATAGGACATTGAGGAAATGATAGAGTGTGCCTTTTGAAGCTAGGTTATGAATGACATTGTGGCTTCCACTGTGCTCTCCCTTTGCTGACTCATGCTGGGGGAAGATGGCAGCCATGACAGGAAGACACTCAAGCAGCCCAATGGAGAGGGCCATGCAGTGAGGACCTGAGGCCTCCTGCCAAAAACTATGGGAGTGAGCCATCTTGGAAATAACACGGTTAACAAAGAATATGTTCCTTTTAGGCTTCCCACAAGAAATGTCCACTAGCTTTTCAAGGGAAGAGATACTATCAGATGTGACAAAAAATATGATTTAAGGCACTATATGAAAAACCCTGCCTTATTACTTTATGGCTACACTTTTTGTTTTCCAGGGAAATAATCTGAGTCTCTTATGATTTTTATTATAGGTAAAATTTATTATAGGTAAAATTTTATGACATAGGGTAACCCACATAAAATGGATCCATAATGCTTTTTCTAAGTGGGCCAACTTACAGTACAGGCCACTTGGAATTGCTGGATTATGTCCAAATGGCAGAATCATTTTTCTGAAAGATAACTACATTGTCATCTGAATGCCTCTGATTGAAAAAAAAAAAAAAAAAAAAGAAAGGAGATGTGGCCACATAGCCCTGCTGGAGTTTACTGACATTTACTTCCTTGTGAAACTCAGACTGCATGTGGCATTTGCAGGGTGAGCTGAGTTTTCTCTATTAGTTTCATGCAGACCCAGACCCTCCTTTGCCCTGTACTTCCCCAACTAAATCACATCCCTTGATACACTCTAAGTCATGAATTAGTAAAGAACCAACCAACTGCCCTATCTGGAGAAGCATGTTTAATCTTTCATGGCCAGCTCCAGGAAGGATGCCCTTTGAATGACTGTCTTTCTTTTTTTCCCCCATGCCCCTCAAGAGCTGACCAAGACAAATGCTGTCTTGATTTTGTCAGGTAATTTTTTAAAAAAATACTTGAGCTTACAAAGTGAGGAAAGAAGAAAGTCAACATCTAAGGTTGCCATGAACAGCTGTAGAGACTGTGCACTTCACAAGGCATGCAGCAAAGAAGGGGAGAGCAGCTGAAATTCAGACCACTTGCCCAAATGTGGGCTGTGGCCTGGTGGAGGACAGGTGATATGGGAGGGGGTCAGGAAAGTGCTGGGTGGAGAAGAGCAAGATCCCTGGCAAGGCCCCACCCTCAAGCCTGAAGACCTGCTGCCCTAAATGAGGACAGGCATTTCTGTTTTTGCGCCCAAAAAGTTGCCTTTTGGCCTGCCACGCCCCCATGTTGCCTCCATATAAACCCAAGATCTTAGTGGGCACACAAGCAGCTGAATGTTGAGACTAACAGACCAGCGGACCAGCAGGCCAGTGACAGCGGAACAACGTGGCAGAGAAAGAAAGAAGAGGAGAGATGTCTGGATACTGAGGGGAGTTCGGCTGGTGGTGGTCGGAGAAGAGCCCAGCCACTGGGTGGCCCGACTCCAAGGAAAGACCACCTTCCAACTCCATCCCCACTTCAGGCTTCCCGTTCATCTTGCTGAGAGTCACTTCCACCACTCAATAAAACCTTGCACTCATCCTTTGAGCCTGCATTTGGTCTGATTCTTTTGGGGCACTGGGCAAGAGCTCAGGATACAGAAGGCTGTCACACTGGTCCCCTCTGCCCTTGCGATAAGGCAGAGGGTCCCTTGAGCTGATTAACACACAAGCCATCTGCACACGGCAAATCTGAAAGAGCTTGGTAACATATGCCCACTTGAGCTTTGAGAGTTGCAGACATCCACCCCTAGATGCTGCCGTCGGGTGGGAGTCCAAAAGTGCTTGCACTGGCCTCTGCATGTGCCTGTCTGCATGCTCCCCTTAGGGGTTTGAGCTGCAGGCTGACCAAGCAGGTGAGCCACACCCGTATTGCACGTCCTGCATGGGGAATCAAGGAAGTCTCCCATTTCACAGGGACCATTTTCTGATTCACACAAAGGGCCCTGTCTCGGCCAACACTGTTCCTGCCAACATTGTTTCTTTCCTTTGTCTTGTCTTTTTCTTCCCTTCTCTTTTCACTTTAACAAAAAAACTACGTAAAATCTCCTGTAATTTGTTTTCCTCCTCGAGGAAAGGTTAATTCTTGTATCCGTAACTCATTTGCAGGAAATTAGACACAGGAGCAGTTGGACACTCAAGATAATTTGAAAAGCCCCTTTGAAGCTCTTTTCCTTCAGGTTCAGTTAAATAGGCTCTTTCCCCATCCTGAATTCCCAATGGGGCTCAGTGTCCTGAGGAGGGGTTGAATGGGGGTGTCTAGGGGAAACGAGACTGGGCTGGGGTATGGAACTGACTGGACTGTTCCCCAAAATTCCCTGGTCTTCCCCTCCTCAAATACTTCCTTCCCAGGTTTTCATCAAGCTTTTCAATGTTTGTATCAGCCCAAGATGATGGGCCTTTCTTTGTATCCATACATAATCCCTACCTTTGGTTTATCTGTCACAACAGAGTCAGAGGACTGAAATCCACAGATAATTCAGAAACACCTGATGAAGGCAAGTTTCAATCTTCTCTTCCTTCTAAATCTTTTAGCCAAGTTTCAATCTTTTCTTCCTTCTAAATCTTATAGCCAGCGAGAGCATGAATGATTGAAATGACAGATTCAAGTTTTGTCCTGGACCGTTCTCATCTCCTGGAATGGTGAGCTCCAAGGACTTATTCATAAAGGTTGTTGGATTTGTTGTGTAGAATGATCTGGAGTCAATTCCTGGCTCTGCCACTCTAGGCTGGGTGACCTTGGGCCAATTATTTCATCTCAAAAAGACACAGCTTCCTCTTTTGCAGGATGGGTTTATGGCAAAGAGAGATCATGGAGTCAAATAATAGGTAAATTGTGTGTGTGTGTGTGTGTGTGTGTGAATGAGTGTGAATGTGAGTGTGTGTGGTGTGTGTGACAGTGCATGCGTGTATGTGACTGTTAGTGTGTGACTGTGTGTGAGTGTGTGTGTGAATGTGTGCATGTGTGTGTGGTGTGTGCGTGTGTGTGGTGTGTGTGAGTGCATGTGTGTATGGGAGTGTGTTAGTGTGCGTGTATGAGAACGAGTGTGTGTGAGAGTGCGTGAGTGTGGTGTGTGAATATGTGTGTATGGTGTGAGTGTGTGTGCTTGTGGTGTGTGTGTGTTGTGTATGTGTGCATGTGAGAGTACAAGTGTGTGTGTGTGTGTGGTGTGTATGAGTTGTGTGTGTGAGAGTGTGTGTGTGACTGTGTGTGTGTGTCCCTTATTTGTTCTGTTTACCTAAGGAACCCTGATTCCTGCAGTGATTAAATACCCACTAAATCCAGATCCTTCACCCTCAGAATAGGATTTCCCACCTCAAAGAAAGAGGATTTTTAACATAGGACTTAAAGCCAACCAAGGGGCTTGCTGAGAAGAACCAATACACCATGCCATGGGCTTTGCAGAATACCCTCCTCTCGACCCTGTGATTACACACTGTGTGCCTTGGTCCTCTCACCTGTGAAGTATGCAAGGTGACAAGATGATCTCTAGGTACCCCTTAGCTCATACATGCAATGAGCCTAAGTCAACTTTTTATTTGTTTTAATTATCATCATTATTCAAAATCACAAAATTATCACTGATTACATTGCTAATAAAAATAGGTACTGTTTAATTGCTTATTATGTGCTAAGCACTGTGGTATGTTCTTAGCAACCGTTGTCTGATTTGATCCTCACAACATCCAAATGAGGTAGGACTATTACCCTCATTTTGCTAAGGGGATTGGAAACATTAAGTGGCTACACTGTGATCAGCTGCTGGAGATGGATAGTGCTGGGATGGTCACATGGTTCTGCCTCACTCATAAGTCTGATCCTAACCCTCTGCAGTACTTCACAGGACAGAATAGTAAACCCCAAGCCCCATGCCACATTTCCTCATTGCATTTATTTAGTCAGCTTCTCCACCGTTTTCCTGTTATGAGCGGTGCTACACTGGGCGTGGGAATCGCCTTCATGAAGTTCTTATTGTCTTGTGCAACACGATGTAGTAGCAATGGTGGATTACTTTAGTCTCTAAGCTAGTATCTAAAGTTGTGCTACCCTCAAAACATACTTTGCAGATTAACCTTACTAGTTTTTCATCTCTTTTCTAAACTGACTAGTGGGGAAATTACTCTTAAAAGTGTCCAAGGAACTAAAGCTAGATGACGTATGTCCTATGACTCAGCAATCCACACCTGTGTGTATGACACCAGAAATAAGCGCTTATGTCCACTGAAAGACATACACAAGGATGTTCACAGAGGCTTTCTTAAGAGCCCAAATCTTGAAATGACCCAAATGTCATTGACAATAAGAACTTGTGTAGAGTTATACAATAGAATACTAGATAGCAGTGAAAATGAACAAATTATAGCAACATGCAGCAACAAGGAAGTGTCTCATAGGTTTAGTATCAAGCAAAAGAAGACAGATGCTAAGAGTACATACCACGTGACTCTACTTATGTGTAGGTCAAAAACAGGTCAAGCTAATGTATGATAATAAAAGCCAAAATGGCGGTTATTGACTGGGAAGAGCTATCAGAGATTTCCAGGTGCTGTGAATGTTCTGTATCTCTACCTGGGTGGTGGTTACACAAGTATATGTATATTGTAAAAATCTATCACTTAAGATTTGTGTACTTTATGTAGGACAGAGTTCAATAAAACAGAAAAAACCAGCATTGGAGGACATGTAGTTGTTGGGAACTGATGTTGGCCCTTGCTAGTTGACTCAAGATCTCTGCTGTTGCCCCCTTCCAGAAACTCCTCCAAGATTGTTCTCAAGTCACTCCTGACCCAGTGGGTGACCTTGATCCACCAGAAATGCATGGAATTCGTCGCACTGCTAGAGATTCCGTGTCTGGGATGAGCCTCATGTCATATTTTGTTGTAAGCAGATTTCCAGCGGGTTTGTAGCTTTGCCTCAGTCCTGGCCCACTGCTGGGGATGCTGATGCCATGCCTTTCTCCTGCCAGCATCTTCATCCCCAGGTGCTTGAATTCCATTTTCACAACTCCAGTCATGGGGTATAGGATGGACTGATCTTCCAGAACTGTGTTAGTGTGACCTGCCTATGAGAATCCCCATTATTGGAGCCACTCTCTTGGGTGGACCACACCCCTTCCCCCATTGATTACTGACAGGACCCTCTGGGGCCATGTATTGGACTTCTGGATCCCAGAGTAGCGCCCCTACAGGTGGGTCAGTTCACCTACTGACGGGGTCCACCTACCCCACTGAGTCACGTTGGCCAGCCCCAATCATGAAGCACATTACCCCTCCTACCAACCCAGATGGGGACAATGAACCCCCTATCAGCTGCTGCATTTCTGATATGCCCCTATCAGACAGAATATTAAAGAAAACACAGATCTGTCTGGAAACACCACCAAACCTCAGTGTACAATGAAACATATATTAACACTTTCTTTTGTGCTCTTTCTTGTGGCATTTTCTTGGAGAGGAAATGCTGTTTTGCAACTACCCATTAACCATTAATGTCTTGAGGCACAGTGGGAAAAGGAGAAAGGAGAAAAGATAAAGGGATAATGCCTGTGATACTTGCCACCCAAAAGGTTCACCAAGATGTGAATTATTTCAAACATGTTCGATCTGTTTCTATAATTTTGTTATTCATGAGACAGGGAATGAGAGAGCAAAGTAAACACGGCCACTTACGCGATGGATGGAGCACACAAAGAGAAACTCAGCCACAAAATGCAGCAAAAGAGCAGAGCATCATAAGCAGAGAAATTACATCTGGATTATTCTACTTAAATAGAAGAAACATAAATCACACTGAGGGGCTCGGAGCAATGTGCATTGGAGTGATAATGAACAGACAGCCCAGACTGCCCTCTCCCTTCCTCATGAACCAAATCCTTTGCTTCCTGTGTGATTCGGCAGAAGTCCCAGGAGCCAGTCATGGTCCCAATTCTCCCTCCCAGTCCTGCTCAGTCCTGTCCAGTTCAGCCCAGTCCACTGTGGTCTTGTCCCTCTCTGCGCTAAGTCATCACTGACAATATTCTCTCCTTGCTGTTATGCCTTCCTATTTATTTCATTGGTTATGTTTGAATATGCCTTTGTTTTATCTTCTCTCTCAGACGAAAGCTTCTCCAAGGCCCTTCTGTCCTGCTGGTCTTTGTACCTTTTTCCATGTCTTCGGCAAAATCCTTTAAATACAGCAGGTCCATGACACGTCTATACACTCAGATATACCCATGTGTTTGCTGGTTGATTAATTTCAAATGCACATTAAATTATCTCTGCAATTTGGACTGTGATCAGAAATTTTGCATGCACAGCACTTTTGGGGGGCAGATGGTAAATTACCATGGAACCACCAAATAGAGGATCCTATTTGGACAAACAAATCCATTTATAGCAGCTGTTTCTCTTAAAATACCTCCAACTGATTGATAAAAAATGTGACAAGTTCAAGCATTTTAAATAGCAAATTGTTTAGTCTAGATTTCTCCAATTAAGTATTTTCAGAGAATCACTGAGATTTGAGAACTGATGCCTATGTTATTATACCCAGTAAGAACACCACAAAATCAGTGACCTGTATATTCTCTCATTGATTCTTTTCTAATGTCTCAATTTCCTTCGAATAAGAAATAGCAGAAAGGTTGAACTATATGTACATCGTATTCTACCTAAGTTCTAAAATCGTTGTAAATCAGAAATATCTCATTTTTTCCCAGCCTTACAAATGTTGAAGTTGCATTCATCCACTTTTCAACTTGGATAGTCAGTGTGACCTGGGAGGAAATGGTCCCTCATGTTTGCTAAGTTCCAAATATGAGTCACACACTGTGTACCTCTCCCATGTATGAGGCAGTTTCTGTGTCTGCGTTTCCACATCCATGAGGATATTGAACCAATATCAAAATGTGGTCGTGATAATTAATTTGGTTAGTGTATGTAATATATAGCCTTAGTTGAATGACTGACACATCATAAGCACTACGTAAGTATTTGTTGAAAAAATAAAGATAAAATAAATCTAATTCTCACAACAGTACTTTGTGGTGGGGACTTGCAAAAAGTCCATCTACCAAAAATAGCTAAAAACCAACTGATTCATTTGTTTTTATCCTTAGGTTTACAAACAAAGGCTATTACCAGGCAATCTTCTCTTACCCTTGGTGGCAGTTATTTTATACAGCCTAGCAGTCTCAACATTATTTGTTTTGAATAAATAAATATAATTATACCCATGCTTGAGGCCACAAGATGCATTTCCTCGATACCAAGAGTGAAAAGATACATGGCCATATTTTCTTGTAACATGACTAAGTCATTTTCACACTTGGCAAAGGAGAAGCCTAGCAGAATGGGAAAATGTCTTAATATATTAATTGTGTATGACTGAGTTTCATACAGTTTAAAATTTTCTGAAAGGCGTTAATAACAAGAACCTGTAATGACTCAAGGGAAACAATGACACACTTGCATTTTATTCTACATTTTATTTATTTATTTATTTATTTATTTTTTTACTTTAAGTTCTGGGATACATTTGCAGAATGTGCAGGTTTGTTACATGGTTATATATGTGCCATGGTGGTTTGCTGCACCTATCAACCCATCATCTAGGTTTTAAGCCCTGCATGCATTAGGTATTTGTCCTAATGTTCTCCCTCCCCTTGCCCCCACCCCCAAAAGGCCCCAGTGTGTGTTGTTTCCCTCCCTGTGTCCATGTGTTCTCATTGTTCAACTCCCACTTATGAGTGAGAACATATGGTGTTTGGTTTTCTGTTCCTGTGTTAGCTTAATGAGAATGATGGCTTCCAGCTTCATCTATGCCCCTGCAAAGGACATGATCTCATTCTTTTTTATGGCTGCATAGTATTCCATGGTTTATATATGCCACATTTTCTTTATCCAGTCCATCACTGATGGGCATTTGGGTTGGTTCCCAGCCTTTGCTATTGTAAATAGTGCTGCAATAAACATATGTGTGCATGTGTTTTTATAGTAGAATGATTTATAATCCTTTGGGGATATACCCAGTAGTGGGACAGCTGGGTCAGAAGGTGTTTCTGGTTCTAGATCCTTGAAGAATCGCCACACCATCTTCCACAATGGCTGAACTAATTTACACTCCCACCAACAGTGTACAGTAACACTTCAGTATCTGATTGTCACTAGAAATGACCATTTGCTGTGTGTAGTCTTTCAAACAACTAAATCTTGGTCCTTTAATCACGAAAGTTTTAAACATTTTAAGCTTTTCTAAAAAACGATGGGGATATAAAACCCTTCACTATCTTATTAAGCATAGTCTGATTAACACCATACTCGAGAATATAAAAAATGCTGAACATGTTAACTTTTTTTGTATGTAAAGCAAAGGCCAACATTTGCTTCACTAAAGAGTATTACAGTAACGTGTTCAGAGATTTTTAAGACATTAAAGGATTCTGTGCCTCCCATCCTGAATGGCCCCACTGTTGATGGCATTAAATACTATGTCAGGGTTTTGTATTTTTATTAGTTCATGGAGCACTGTAGGACTATTGGGCTTCACTTTAGCAACTATTGAAAACAATTAGAACTAGTTTCTGAGGCTAAGGATAAAAAGGTAGATCAAGCAGGCACCATATGAGTATATACCTATAACCATCTACTCAGCAACATGAGTAATTGTTATTGGTGCTTAAAGGAAGGGGAAGCAGGAAGAGAGAAGAAAGGAAAAGGAGGAGAGGCACAGGGCATCCAGGAACTTTTTTCTTTTGCACTTGAGATTGGTATAAAATGGAGGTTGAGAGTGTGCAAGAGCTGGGAGGGCGCATCAGTCCATTTTCACACTGCTGATAAAGACATACCCAAGACTGGGTAATTTATAAAGAAAAAGAGGTTCCATGTGGGTGGGGAGCCCTCAAAATCATGGCGGAAGGGAAAAGGCACATCTTACGTGGTGGCCGGCAAGAGAGACTGAGAATCAAGTGAAAGGGGTTTCCCCTTACAAAACCATCAGATCTTGTGAGACTTATTCGCTACCACGAGAACAGTATGGGCGTAACTGCCCCCATGATTCAATTATATCGCCCCCAGGTCCCTCCCACAACACAGGGGAATTATGGGAGCTACAATTCAAAATGAGATTTGGGTGGGGACACAGCCAAACCATATCAGAGGGCCTGATGGATCCAATGTAGGGTTTCTGGAGAGATTGGAGCCGGAGGGGACACCACAGCATAGTCTCAGTTCTTGGGACTATTCTGGCTGCTGGGGGTGCTCACATGGAGAACCCTCTCAGATGACACCACACATATTAGGAACATGAAGTTACCTTGCACCTTCATCATGAGGGGAGCCCAAGCTATTTGAAACATTTCAGATGTTTTCACAAAAAGAATATTCTTTTCCAGAAAAGTCAAATTCTGCCAATATTTATAATACAATTGCTCTTAAAAACTATGTATTGGTCAGGCTGAATTTTGAAAGATAAGAACAGCAATGCCTTTGGATTAGAAAAGACACAAAAATAATGGATAAAGGACAAAGGGCCCTAAATATTATAAGACAAATTCTGAGCAACTAACGTTGCTGTGCCCAGTTCACGTTTAGTGAGCAGCACCAACCTGATCAGTAAGGCCTGATCGTTGCTCTGAGATGCTTGGCCATGTGTCTTTTTTGTCTCATATAATTGTCCCTGGCTTTTCCCAGGCCTTGGAACTGAGTTTGTCAATTTAGGAGCCCACAGGCATTGCTGGTGCCTGGGAAGGTGTCTTGCATTGAGTAACATCTTCAGACAGCTCTTGGAAAGAAGTGTATGTATACGGAGTTGATTCTAACCTACACTTTTGTTGGCATTGTGATTGTTATTATTGTGGTTTATCATTGTGTCTGATCTAATAACCTCCCAGCACCCTCCCTGAGAGCTTATCTCAGCAGGAGGCAACTGTGGGTGAGAATCAGCCTGAAGTCTTCTCCTCATCCCTTCAAGAAGGAGGCAGGATATTTTCATAAGACAACATGTCGCCACATCTACTCCAGGCATATTAGAGCTCCAGTGGCCATATTAGGGCTTCGTGGTAAAGAAACTGCCAGGTATTGACATTCAATGAACTCTTCTAATAATGCCAACAGCTGACATGTGCTGAGGATTTGTTGGTAGCAGGCACTACTCTGAGCAGCATGTGCATTCTTTCATTGAGTTTTCCAGCAACTCTGCGGTACTTGTGTTGCCTGAAACAAGGATCTAGACCAAGCAAGCAGCTGGCTTGGGGTCCTAGAGTGAGTTAGTGGTAAGGCCCTGGGCTGCTCTCTTACCAGAGTTATAGTGCATCATTACCATGTTAATCAGGAAGTGAGTTGTGTCTCAAAATTCAACTAGTCCAAGGTAGCACTGAGAACCGAGCTGAAGGCTAAAATTACCTGAGATGAGGGGAGGGATGGTACACAGAGCAAATTGAACCTCTTAAGGACAGGCATGTTGTATGAAAACTATGTGCTAAGTTAAAGGAGCCAGTCGCAAAAGACCACATATTGTCTGATTCCATTTATATGAAATGTTCAGACCCCGCAAATCCAGAGAAACAGGAAGTTGATTAATGGTTGCCACAGCTGGGGGAGGGCGTTGGGGGAAAATGGGAGTGACTGCTGGGGGGTAAGGTTTCTTTCTGGGGTTATAAAAATGTTCTAGAATTGATTCTTGTGATAGTTGTTCAACTCTGTGAATATTCTAAAAGCCATTGAAGTATACACTTAAATTGGGCAAGTCGTATGGTATGTGAGTTACATCTTAATACTGTTAAGATATATTAATAATAACAAACCCTGAAGTTTTGAGTCTGGGCCCAGATAATTCAGGGCAAGAAAGAGGCAGCTTGAGAGATCTCAGGCACATGTGGGATTCATAAAATTCCCTTATTAGAGGAAGAAATGGCTGATTAATTAAATTTATATAAATAATTCATGTTGAGCATAAAAAATTTAAAGCACCCATGATCTTGATGCTTCGAAATAACCATTGTTAATATTTTAGGGCTTATCCTTGAGAATTTTTGTCTATGCATATGTAAGTTACATATATAGAGAAACTGGATTCTACTGTGTCTGCCGTAATTTGCTCTTCTCACTAAGCAGTGCTCTATCACAGGGGCTCTCAAAGTGTGATGCATGGACCATCAGCATCACCATCACCTGGGTATCTCTTAGAAATGCACATTCTAGAGCCCCATCTTAGGCTTACTAAATCAGAAATTTAGTTGGGGTGGGGCCAGCGATCTTGTTTTAAGACGCTCTCCATGTTATCACTGATGTACACTAAAGTTTGAGAACCAAGACTCTCCTATATCTGTGTTTGCATTTGAATACATGTAGGCCTTTGCCATAATTTTTGACTAATATTCCAGTTTTTTACTAATATAAATAATGCTGCAAAGATCATCCTTATACTATCCATGTGCATTTGCTTAATTATTTCCTCAGATATATCCCTTAAGTGTATTTACTGGGTTCAAGTCTCAGGCTTTAGACACTTCCAAATTTCCCTCCAAAAGACCATCTTAACTTACATTCCTACCTGCAATATATGAGAATGCCTATGTGTTGCTTCACATTTTTGGCAATTCTGGCCATAATTTTTAAAAATATGTAATAATAAAAGAAGTAAGTAGGAGGAACCATCATGTTTAGCTTTTTTTTCTTCGATTACTCGTGATCTTGAACATTTGTATGTGGTTATTTACTATGTTTCTTCATTTATGAGTATTTTGTCCATGTCTTTTATCACAATTTTTATTGGATTTTCCATATGTATATTTCTTGTAGAATTTAATATATCTTTAAGTTGTAAGGACACCAACCCTTTGAATATCATGTATATTGAAAATATGTTTTCCAGACTATTTGCCTTTTAACTTTGTGGTTTCTTTTTTCATTTAGGAGTTTAAATTTTAAATTTTATAAATTTTGCTTCGGTGCCATTCTTAAAAAGCAATTCCCATAAAATATTACATAAATACTTATATATTTTTTGTTAGCACTTTTATATTAATTTTTTTAATGCACATGAAATTTATGTTGGCATAATTTGTCTGAGTTTTTCTTTCCTAGATTCTTTATTGAATAGTTTTAGCTTTCCTGCTTGATTTGAAATCTCAGGTGGGGATGGTAGCTACATCAAAATTTCTTATATGTTTGGGTCTGCTTCTGAATTTCCTAGTCTATTTAATTAATGTCTTTTTTGGATTCAGTTTTAATTATCAGAGTTTTAATATATTTTAAGAGTTGGGAAGGCAAATGCCCTCTTGTTAGTCTTCCTTTTTCTTCTATTTTCTCTGATTATTCTCACACATACAGTCTTCAAATAAACTCTAGTCAAGTTTGAAAAAAATATATTGGTATCTTAACTGAGATTACATTCAATTCACAGCATGATTTGTCAGTATTAACATCTTTAAATACCAGATCTTCTCATCATAGAACATGATATATATATATTTTTACAATTATTCAAATATCCCTTTGTATTCCTGAGTAGTTTTGTGGTTCTTATGTAGGTTTTGGTCATTTATTGAGAAGTTCATGTCTAGGCATTAACTTTTTGTGGCTCTTACGAAGCATGTATTTTCCAAATGGTTATAGACGTGTTATTAATTTTTGTGTGTCGATTTTATAACAATCTACCTCATTGAAGCTTCTTACTAATTTCTAATATTTCCTCATAATTTTTGCAAGCAGACAGCTAGATCATCTAAAAATGCTGATGAGGCCGGGTGCAGTGGCTCACATCTGTATTCCCAGCACCATGGGGGGCCAGGCTGGATCAGGAGGATCGCCTGAGACTAGGAGTTCGAGGCTGAAATGAGCCATGATTATACCATTGCACTCCAGCTTGGGTGACAGAGAAAGACCCTGTCTCAAAAAAAAACAAATGATGATGATTTTTCTCTGAATTTTCCAACATTTATTCCTGTTACTATTGTATAAGCTGGTACTTCTAGAACAATGTTAAACAGTCATAATAAGTAGACATCCTCATTTCATCCCTGGATTTTAATGGAAGTGTTTTCCATGTTTTATGCATGATGCAGCTATTGGTTTAAAAAAGTATGTGGGTATGTATATGTGTGTATGTATACATACACATATACACACATCCACACATCCATCATGCCTGTTAGTAGCTTACATTCTTCATTTACCAAGAGCTTTTTTTGAACATGAATGTTTATCAAATGTCCTTTCAGAACCTATCAAGATGACAATGTGTGTTTTCATTGCCCTACTTAGTAATTATTTTCAATTCAACATTGTTGGTCATGTATTATATTACTAGTAATTTTACTAAAAAAAATGGAGACACAAAGATAAGCTAGGAAAGCTAAGTTATTTCATTTCCCAGCTCTTAGCAGATTAGAAAACACCAAAGAGAAAGAAGGATGCTGGACAGAGGCAGGTGCTGTCATTCAGTTTTGGCCAGCAAGCACCAAAGAAACCACACAGAACATGGGTCTCCAAAGTTCACACTTTCGCCGCTCACTGAGGTCATTTGGAGGAGCTCCTAAAAACCAAAAAATCAGGACCTATGCCCAAGTGAATTAGAACAGTGCGAGTGTGTGTTGGGGAAATGGGGATAAATCAGGCATCCAGGTCGACAAACATGGTAGCTAAAAGGATGCTGCAATTTAACTGAATGACGTCCTCAACTTTGCTTTAGTAGAGTCCGCCAGCTAGTTATTTGGCAAAACTGGGGTGGCTAAAGTCTGCTCAGTAATATTGCCATTATTGTTATTATCATTATTAGGTCAGTCTGTATAAAACTGCCATTTTTGATAGATAAAATATGGTCAAATATCAATAATTTCATATAATACAAAGTAATATTATTATTAATGATTACAATTTTTTATCTATCACATACCAGCAACTGTATTGGTATTTCCTACAAGTGATCTAATTTAATTTCCAATAACAACTCCATGAAGTACAGAAAAACTTCAGATGAGAAAAGAAACCCAGAGAAGTTAAGGAAGTTGTTTAAAATCACAGAGCTAGTAAGTGGTAGAGCCAGGAGGCAGATTCAGATGAGTCTGACTCTAAATCTTACGATATTTCTTTGACAGCAGGACAGGCTTCAGTCTGCTTCATTCACTGTTTTTTCTTTTGGCCGTTGACCCAAGCAGGGAAGTAAAGTCTGTTTACTTCTCAGTTCCATAGAGCAGGGACTCTCAAAGTATGGCCGCAGACCATTAGCATCACCTGGGAACTTGTTATAAATGTAAAATCTCAGGCCCCACCCAAGACCTACAGGATCAGAAAATCCAGGGCTGGGGATGGCAGCTGGGATGATCCTGGTGCACGTTAACATTTGAGAAGCGCTGCCGGAGGTGTCAGTAATAATAGCTAAATTGTACTGAGCACTCACTGTGCACCGGATCAGAACCATCCAACTGCCATATGAGTTGGGGGTTTGTAATTATCTTAATTCCTATTTCCACAGAAGCAATATTGGAGCTTGGCAGAGAGTAAATGGATTGCCTGAGGCTCTGCCGAGAGCAGGTGGCCAAGTCTGGGTTTGAGCCCGGCTCTGATGACTGAGTCAATGGCTTTAACCACCACACTCTGGCACTCATCTCATCGTTGTTGAGAAGTACCAATGTCTCCTTCTCTGCAAATAGCGGATGGATGGAGAAGAGATGGTACTGACGTAGAACAGGGCATCCTTAGGATGGGGAAGAAAGAGAGCCATTGTTTTGGCATAAAAGTTCCCTTTTAGAGGACTGGGGCATTCCAGATAAGATGTCCTTGTTTTCTTTCCCACAGGCCAGATGCCTTTATTCAGGCACTTTGCAACGACTGCACTTCATCTGCAAATGCCCTGTGTGAGTCGGGGGCTTTGTATGTTGAGGGTCTTACTGGGGATTATCGTAAGGCAAGAATAATGGTGATATTGTTTGCAGAGGCAAGGTGGAAAATCAGACCCGGGTGGAGGATTTATTTTTCTACCATAGAGCTGATCGGGGCTTGGGGGGCTCTTCAAAAGTTCACTGACTGTGGTGCTAAGTCTTTCTGTGTGGAAACACTCCTGGATGACATGGGCAGATTCCTGGCCAATACTGTGCACACCTCTCTATCACCAGGCATCCAATTCCCAGCGAATTTTGCAATATAGTGACAGTAATGGAAAGCAAAATGATCTCTAAATAATGGTTTAAGATGGCTACTTGATAAAGGGCCCTGCAATAATTATGATCAATGGAGCATGGATTCAATATATATTGCCCATTTAGATGCACCAGATTAGCTTAACAGCTTTCTTTAATGTTCTGAGTATTTTGCGTGTGTGTGTGTGTGTGTTTGTGTGTGTGGGTGTGTGTGTGTGTAAAAGAGGGAGGAAGGAGAGGGAGCAGAGGCGAGGAGGGAGGGAGAGAGAGGGCAGTTTGCAAGCTGCTATGAGCATTACTCCCCTTCATATTGATCAATGTGGTTGAGGTGACACCGTGTTGAGGAGGAAAGGAAATTGAGCTTCAGAAGTTGTATGATCCATTACCAAGAGAAAGCACTCAAGTGTCATGTGTCACAGACAGGGCCTTTGTGGAGGGAGGTGGAGGCAGGGGAAGGGGCTGGGGAGAGACACCTGATATGAGTTTAGTCATTTTGCAGAGGGCACTTTCTGGATGATGATTTGGTGTAGGCACGGAAATTAGGCATGCAGGCAGCCAGCCAAAAGAATCTCTCCACATCCTGGGACACGAGTGCCATAAACTTAGTGAGCTCGACAGCTGGGCCGACCGTGGAAATGTGTTTTACCAGGAGGGGTAATGGTTTACTTGACACTGATCCTAATCCTCCCCTCTCCAACCCCCCAAGGAGGGAAATTTTCCGTGACAGCCTGTCTAGAAATCTGGGTCCATTCCCTACATTTTATGTTTCTGGGCTGGTCCCAGGTAATGTACAGGGTCTGTGATCAGTGTGTAATGATGAGGGCAGCATGCCATATGGGCAGAAATTCCTTGGGATAATGAGGATCAAATGATTGCAGTCTTAGTCCTGACTTGCTTTGATTTGTCAGTTAAAATAACAACCCCTTCTCTGCCCTTTCATGAAAGGGCATCAGTAGGAAGTGTCACTGTTTCACATGATGAGAAGCCAGACCCTAAACCTGCTAATCTCCCCCGATGCCCCTGCTGATTGTGAGTTGCTAATTGACTCAATGATTTTCAGGTCTGGAAAGGCAGCTGGAGTTTAGATGATAATAACATGACTAATGCTCACTGAGCATGTACCGTGTGCTGGAGGCTTCTTTGTGGTGTTCTCAAACTGTGACGTGCACATCAATCTCCGGGGAGCTGATTAAAATGCAGATTCTGATTCAGTAGGTCTGGGGTGGGGCCTGAGGGTCCATGGTTCTTGTAGGGTTCCAGGTGGTGCCAATGCTATGGGTCAGCAGCCCACACTTGGAGTAGCAGGGGTCCAACGACAAATCTCATTTGATTTTCACATGTACTCCATGAGGGGGTACCATTATGAATCTCATTTTATAGGGGAAGAAATGAATGGAAGCTTAAAGAGGTCAAGTGTCTGCAGAATGCTTCACAGCTCCTTAATAACAGAATTGAGATGCAAAACTGGGCATTTCATCCTTCCGTCCCTGTTTTCCCCCTCAGCAGTAACCATGGAGATATGCATAGTACAACGCATTGCAGAATCATGAGCTGGAAGCAGCCTGGATTCCTGAGTGACTGTGTGGAGGAGAGATGTACCACAGAGTCATTCAACCCAGATGGCATGAGTAAGAAATGGATTTAGCTGTGTAAAGCCACTGAGACGTCAGGACTCGTGTGTGGCCACAGCTGGCTGCGTTATCCTGACAAGCACAGACTCTTGGCCGCTGTGCTCAGGCTGATGTGTGCACTTCATAATGCCCACTGACCCCTGGTCATCAGGCATCCAGCTTCATCTGGAGCATCACATTGTGAATGAGCTGTCCCAATGGGGCCCTCCAGGAATCCTGAGAGAAGGGAAGGTGATTTGTGTGACTTTTGAGCTTTCAAAGTAGAAAAGCTCTGTCTGAGGACCTTACCCGGAGCTCATCAACACCTCAGACCCATTTTCAAGTGCTCCAGACCTGATTAAACCCAAAGGGCCATTTGCCAAGTGCTTCCTCTCCCCCCTTAATTATTTAGATTGTGTAGCATTTGAGTAAAATCTAATCCAGATGTTTCTGATTCATTTAAGTTTAAATCACCAGAAAATGCTCTTAAGTTGCTATTTGATGTTGAAGAGGTTCTTCAAGCATTTTCCTCCCTTCTTAATAGGAGAGGTCACATTTGGGTAGGGGCAAACGAATCCCACGTACTTAGAGGTTTTATCTGATTTGATTTGAAAACCCATTTTGGTGAAATCTGAGTCAGAACTCAATTTTACTTTGACCTCCTTTTCAAATCCCTATCATGGCTGTCTCAAAGGGAGAGCTGGAGTAATTTGCATGCAGTTGATATCAGGGATTCTTGTTTGAAAAAATAATACCCCCAGACCTGGCGTTTCTGGCTCTGTGGTCTGACTGGAGCTGGCAAGTGGCCACTCCCATCTTGAACTACAGGAGAAACAATTCAGGCCAGGTGAGCATGCTGATTTCACTTTATTTTGTGACCTCAGTATTTGCTCAGCTGAAGCCAATCAATCTGGCACCAAGTGTCTGAGAACTGATAAATGAGGCTGGGCTTGGTGGCTCACGCCTGTAATCCCAGCACTTTGGGAGGCTAAGGTGGGAGGATCACTGGAAGTCAGGAGTTGGAGACTAGCCTGGGCAACAAAGCGAGCCCTCTCCCCGACCCCTGCTCTCCCTACCACCCTATCTCTATCAAAAAAAAAAAAAAAAAAGAACTGATAAAAGAGTTCTTAATGCAAGGTTATCAATAGTCTAAAGGCAGTGATTTTCAAAGTGCAGTCCCCAGACCAGAAGCGTCAACATCACATAGGAACTTATGTAGTCACTAAAAAAAAAAAAAAAATCACAGAAGAAACGCATCTTCAAGAGCCCTATCCCAGACCTACTGTATTAGAAATTCCGGAGGCGGGGCCCAGCAGCTAGTGTTGCAATAAACCCTCCAGGTGATTCAGATGTGCCCTGAAATTTGAGAATCATTGGCCTAGGCCCTTGGGTAATGCTTGTTATCTTACTCAGCCATACTTGTTACTTGCTTTGAAGGAATTAATGAGATAACATTGTCACATGATTCAAGACACTCAGACCCAGGCTATATTTACACAGGGCTGTAAGAGTGACCTTTTTGATTGAGTTGCAAGACCAAAGAAATCAAACAACCCCTTGAGTTAACTTTTCCCCTCTTGGAATTGACTTTTTTTTTTTTTCCTCTTTCAGTGTCCGCATTGAATGATTGTTTAGAGGCAGTGTGATACAGCCAAGAGGCCTGTTTTAAGCAGGAGTAGCCTCGAAGTAAACATTCTTCTGATAGCCACTGTCACTTTCTGGAGCTTGGAAAATATAATTTCCTTAGTAGTGTTTTCTGCACCACTGGGTTTGGCAGGTTCTATAAGAGAGCCTCTTCTCCTTGAGTTCATTTATCCAGCCTTACATTCCTCCAATGGTGATGGAGCTGCTGCTACATTCTGGTGCTATCTTAGAAGGGCTTGCGAAATCAAACCAGAGGCCAAGCTCGTAACCCCTGTGCTTAGCCAAAAAGTTCCTAGACCAGAGGATGTCAAGGACAGGTGAACGAGTGGTCAATAACACAAAGTTCTATAGGAGCGATTCCCAGGGTGGCCTGGGGTAGGTGGAGGGATAGCTGTGCAGGGCTTCCCAGAGAAGGTGCCGCCTGGGTCTCGGTCTCAGAGGACGAGGAAGGATTTCCTGGGTAGGAAGAGGTGGCGCATAAAGAGGCATGGGTCCAGGAGGGAGGACTGCAAGTGTTTCAGGATGTCTTGCTTTCGGGGAGCATGAGGGAGAGAAAACCTGGAGACGTTGTTAGGACCAAGTCACAAAGGGTCTTGCATGAAACTAAGTTCCCTTTGGTCCTTGGCATCCTGTTCAAGCATATCCTCCTCAAGGAGCATCCACGTTGTCTGTGTCACCTGTCACTCATCCCTCTCTCTCTATCTCCTGGCAGTCTTGGAAAGGCAGTAAGGTACAGTAGAAAGGAACAGAGTCCAGAATCAGAAGACCTAGGATTGAGTCCCAACTCAAAGTAGTGAAGATAAGTGCCCTACACACACCATACCCTGTGGTGTTGGTGGTGGCAATGATGTCATCACCCTACTTAGTCATCCACCAGGTGGAGATCAAAACCCGTTGCTTTACATCCGACGTGCTTGCACCCTCCTTTCGACTTTCTCCTCTTGTTGTTATCACTCTCTGGGATGAGACAGCTCGGCTGCTTCTCTGTGCTGTCATGATCATTCCCATCTCACCCTCTGCTCAGGTCATTTCTCCTGCCCATCTCAGAACATGCCACCTCCATAAACCTTCTCCGCACACCCCAGTCCACAGAAGACCATCCCTCTAATGTTCAGAACATCTTGTCTGTCCTTTCATCGTGTGGGACCTCAGGGATCTAGTTTTTATCTGGGTGCTATTGGGGTTTATGTTTTCTCTCCCCAGCTTGAGGGAAGATCCTTTGCATAGACTCCAGTGAAGTCTAGGCACCAAATGAACACATGGTAACCCAGGAGGTTGGTGCCCCACTGTGTCTTTGGAAAGATTGATACTAATAGCTCACTGTTATTTTTCACAGGGAAAATAAACCATATGTCACATACTAACCATAAACCATTAGGACTTTTTGGGAGGTGGGGTATAGGAAAGATGAGTTCTTTGAAAGTGTAGGTGTATATTTCTAGAATGCAAATCTGATCACGTGACTCCCCTGCTGCAAACCTTCAGTAGCCCCATGAAGTAGCCTCTTGGCATGAAGTTCAAATTCCTCATTATGACCCCAACCCTGAGCAGCATGGGCTTGTCCACCCTATGATTCTCTCTTCTACCCCTCTGCCTTGTGGTCCAGGCTCCTGCCATGATAAAGGGTTCCTGGGGTCCTGAATGGGCATTTTCTGTCACCACTGCACCTTTGAGCAACCACCAGACTCTGTCCCCTCCTCAGTTACTTGGCTAACTTCACTCCTGAATGCCAGGAGCTTATGCATCACCTCCTGCGGAAAAGGGCTTCCCTGATCCTCTTGATCTAAGTGCTCTCCTGTGTGTCTTATAGGGCCATGGATTGCCCCTCTCATCGCACCCATTGCATCTATATTGTGCCTGTGCTTATTCTCCCTAGATGATGTCCTCCGTGAAGGCAGGGACCCCTTCTAGTTCATGATGGGTGGGTGGGAGGCTCTTGATTTTTGGTTCCATGAACAAGTGAATGAATGCTTTGCTGAAAAGATAAAACCAACAGCTTATAGGTTAGAATAACATTCACTATGCAACACTAGTAAGTAAAGTCCCTGCTTGAGATCCTCAGTCGCTTTTGGGGACTAGAGCAGGGAGTGCATTTGTACTTGTAATAAAAGCACCTTTGACTGAGAGTTCCAGCAAATCCTCTTAAATGACTCCATTTCTATGCTTTTATTGACATATATTCTTGCTACTGAAAACCTGTCATGACAATTTCATATTTCAAAGTGCTGAAAGAATGTGCCTAGGTTGAAACTTTCTTTCGTTTGCCAGGATGTCAAGTTTTATTCCTGGGTGCATTTTTTTTTTCCTAGCTGGCTTTTCTGTCCTCGATAATGGAGGGTTGTAATGGAAATGCTGCAGATTCATCGGCTGCAATGTGGTGAGCATCACTGTTATAATACAGCCAGCGATAGGTACCTGCAGTCCACAGAATGACTCTTCACTGAACAGAAGAGGCAATTTTGAGAGGTGATAAGGCATGCCATGCTTAGGGACTGCATAGTCCCCCCTGCAGAATAGTTAAGGAATTATAATAAAGAGACAGGTTCACAATCATTCTTTCAAAGTGGTTCTAAACAGTCATGATAATGTGGTATCTGAACTTTTAATGACACCAAAAGAGAAGGCTCTCTGTTTTCGTTGCAAATGTTTGCAAAAGCACCTCGGAACAAAAATCCCAAAGAATTTGCTTCGAAGTAACCTGCCAGCCACCCATTTGCTGAATATCCTAATTAGACACATTTACAACAACACTGTCAGGGTAAGAAATGGGATGAGGACTTTTGAGATGATAGAATGGGTGATATACAAATATTTTGGGTGAGACATAATCAGTTAATTGGTTTATTAAATTATAAAACCATTGTTTGCCCGAAAGAGCAATAAAACTAACGAAATGAATAGTCACCCCTTTGAAGACTTCTTACATTAATTATGTTTTTGCATCACTTGCAGCAGTGGTGTTAGACAAAGGGCTTTTTATCTTTACATGCCATAGCTACAATGTATTGTGGCACAAATGATGGCACCGACTTTATGTCTACATAATTACAGAAATCTTATCCCTTTTGTGTTTGCACATCATTTTCGGTTTTTTGGAATAGTTAAACTCCATTTTACTTTTTAATAACATTTTAGAAATCATTGTGATTCAGGTAAACAGAATTTGATTGCTTTGATGGATTGAAAATGGTTAGCTCAGCCCGAGTTTATTTGATTTGTTTCTTCAGGGATTACAAAGAATAGGATTTTATCTCCAGACTGACAAAAGAGACAAACTCTGCATTTTTGCCTATGCAGTGCCAGAGCTGCTAAGCCACAACTCCCCCACAGGGAAATATATTAGGCAGGGGCTGGATTTTTATTCACGACCTGCATTTTCATTCCATCATACATTAGGTGGGAGGGGAGGAGGCATACTTCACCCTTATTTTGCTTACGAGATTTCTTTTTTGTAGTAAGAGAAAATCTGGGTGATTGCATGGCACTAAGTACAACAGATCCCAGGAAAACAATCTGATAAAACAATGCCTGTACTTCTTACTAATAGTTACTTTAGGCAAAGGCCCATCTGCTAATTGAACGAGTTTCAAGAGGCAACGTGCTGATTACTTACCGGGGCTCACCTAGAGACAGGTCACTGTGGGTTTCCTGAAAGCTCTGATCCAAGACCCAAGCAGATTGTGTGGTGTTCCTGATACTGCTCTTTATTTTATCTGGTGTGACCTGTGATCTGACATGTGTGTGGCAGGAGGAGACCAGCAACATATGATGTATAATGCGGAGAAAAGCTACAGTGCATGGCAGATACCCTTGCTCAACACAGCCTTCTTGGATCAGGCAGGATGGCATCCCCTTAATTTTTGGCTCTTTTGGAAAACATCTTTACATCCTGACTTCCTGGGGGTTGGGAGCTGTGGTTAGCCAACTTTGAGTTGTTGGGTTTCAGAGACTTGTACTGATCCTGTCGTGGGCTGGTAACAAAGTACTTGGAGAAAAAGCAGTAGAATTTGGAAAGAAAATCTGGATCCAAATTTCTAACCAATCTCATCACCTGTTTGACCTTGGACAAAGTTTTGAAATCCACTTATCTCAGTTTTCTCCTGGAATCACTGGAGGGATTAAATTAGTCCACATAAGCCCCTGATCCAGTGACTGGTATGGAGTGGAGGTCCGATGTGCGTTTGTTGATGCTGCTGTTTATTGAGGGTGTGGTCATTACCTTGAGTATCTACCATGTGGTTGAGAAGGCTGTACTCAGATGAGGAACAAGTGTTTGAAGCACAGTGGCACCTTTTTGTACTAGAGGTCCCTAATGAGGGATAGCATCTTAATACAACGAGAGGTCCCTAATGAGGGATAGCATCTTAATACAACCTATATAGGGTTACAGGAAATCTTGTTATATCACGATGGGGTCTTTTGATTGTGACTGACACAGACCAATTTCATATAGATCCCCTGCTAGAAACAATTGCAAATGTTTAGCAAATACCCTCATGCAAATAACCACCAGGCCAAATCTCATTACAACAAATCCAGTTTATAAAAAGCAAAAAGCAACAACCTAAACTATCCCTAATGGCACTAAAACGTCCTCCAGTCTTATTTGCTGCTTAATTGATTTAAAAAAGGAACTGATGAAATAAAAATAATAGTTTGTGCAATCCTTTGAAATCTTATACAATGCCATTAGACCTATTCCTGGAAACAAGCAGAGTCAACTCATAATCAGGGTTAGGAGATGCTAATCAAAGAAGGTTCTCAGGGGGAGGTGATATTTTTCTTCCTTCCTTCCTTCCTTCTTTCCTTCCTTCCTTCTTTCCTTCCTTCCTTCCTTCTTTCCTTCCTCCCTCCCTCCCTCGTTTCCTCTTTCTTTCGCTTTCTCTCTCTCTCTTTCTTTCCTTTCCTTTTTTTCTTCTTTCTTTCTTTTGAGGCAGGGAGGAAAATTGAGGCTGGGAAAATTGTCTATGTACAAAGGCAGAAATAATGCAAGTCATGGTGGAACCAGAGGACAGCAATCTGAGAGGGGAAAGAGAAAAGTTGACAGGGTTAAAGGATCTCTGCCTGAGGGTTAGTTCCTAGCTGAGAAATACGAATGATATTTGAGGAAGAGCAGTTCTTACTCCAGTAAGGATTTACCAAACACTAAAGAAACTAGCCCTCAATGATTTTCCATGGCCTCTAGAGCTTAAAATAGATCCCAGGCCCCCTGAATATCCTAGCTAAAATGGTTTCTTTTGGCATCATTCACAAGGAGTTAAAACCATCTTGCAGATATTGGCACATAGAACCCAATTCTCTTTCTCTCGCTGTTTACTCCTGATATGGTTTGACTCTGTGTCCCCACCCAAATCTCACCTTAATTTGTAATTCTCACGCATTGAGGGAGGGACCTGTAATCCCCAGTATGGAGGGAGGGAGGTGATTGGATCATGGGGTGGTTTCCCCCATGCTGTTCTCGTGATAGTGAGTGAGTGCTCACGAGATCTGATGGTTTTGTTTGTTTGCTTGTGTGTGTGTGGTTTTTTTTTTTTTTTTTTTTTTTTTTTTGTGAGACAGAGTCTTACTCTGTTGCCCAGGCTGGAGTGCAGTGCACCATCTCAGCTCACTGCAACTTCCGCCTCCCAGGTTCAAGCGATTCTCCTGCCTCAGCCTCCCTAGTAGCTGGAATTACAGGCACCCGCCATCACGCCCGGCTAATTTTTTATTTTTAGTAGAGATAGTATTTTGCCATGTTGATCAGACTGGTCTCGAACTCCTGAACTCAGGCAATCCACCTGTCTCGGCCTCCTAAAGTGCTAGGATTACAGGCGTGAGCCACCACGCCCAGCTAATCTGATAGTTTTATGGGGGCTCTTCCCCTTTGCTTTCTCTTCTCTCTCCTGCCACCTTGTAAAGAAGGTGCCTGCTTCCCCTTCTGCCATGACTGTAAGTTTCCTGAAGCTTCCCCAGCCATGCAGAACTGTGAGTCAATTAGATCTCTTTCCTTTATAAGTTACCCAGTCTCTGGGAAGTTCTTTATAGCAGTGTGAGAATGGACTAATACAACCCCACAACAGGTCTGCCGTGTGGTTGTAACCATGCATTTAGATGAGTCCAACTTGGCTTCCTGCCTGGGAAGCGATCTCTCTCTTCCCATCTCCTTTTTCTTTTTTTTCAGTGAGAAACAGACCCATAGTGCAGGCAGGACTGTTCAGAGGATGGGATAGTTGGGGGGTTAGGGGCATGTGTGAGGGGGGGCGTGTAACTGGACCCCATCTGGGCAGTGGGGTTGACAGCAGAGCTTCCCAGTATCTGTGTCTCCCAGGCATTAACGTGACAATCATAAGTTCTAGGAAGCTGAGTTGTCTTCTATGCTTCAAGAGAGTCTACGAACAATGACAGAAGCAGATTGGAACCCTAGGCAGGCAGATTTGTGAGGTCAAAGCCAGCAGGGGTCTGTACTGAAGACAATAGGTGTGAGACTTGAAGACACACCCCCCAAGAACCCCAAATGGGGAGTGGGAACAGCAGGCAACCTCCTCAGCTGTGGACAGCCACCTTGCCCAAGGTCACATCCTCCCTTAGAGGAACCCACATCCCGTAATTGAGCGAGGCTGGAGGATGAAGCCCTGGCCATTTTGCCTCAACAGGGGACAATTCTGACAGGCCACATTCATCTAGAGCTCTGTGCCGTATTGGCAGACTTCTCCCTCTGCCCAATGCAAAATTCCTCCTTCCTTCCACATGTGTGGATCCCCTATAAACATCTTGCAGCCCAAACTCCATCACAACAGCAGCTTCCAGAAAACTCCACCTATACTGGCAGGAGAGGACTCTGAACATGATGCCCAGAGTGGGATCAAGAAAGGTTTGCAGGAAACAGGTGCCAGTTTGGCAGCAGCAGAATTAAGAAATCTACAGGCATCTGCTGGGCAGTAAAGCTGGCAGGATTCTAGATGGAGCCTGGAAGTCAGGGAAAGGTGTGGGCCATCAGGAGAGGGGTGACGAACCTTTGTGGAAGTCCCCGGGTTATCCCAGTGTGCTCCCTGGTAGGGCACTATGTTCGGGCTGCTATAGCAAAGTACCATAGGCTGGGTGGTTTATAAACAGTCATTTATTTCTCACAGCTCTGGACTTGGGGAGTTCAAGGTCAAGGTGCCAGCAGACTTTGTATCTGGTGTCTGGTGAGGGTCTGGCTCACAGCCTGCACCTTTTTGCTGTGTGCTCACGTGGTAGAAGGAGTGAAGGATCTCTCAGGCCTCTTTGATAAGGACACTAATCCCATTCATGAGAGCCCCACCCTGATGACCTAATCCCCTCCCAAAGGCCTCACCTCCTAATGCCATCGCATTGAGAGTGAGGATTTCAGCATGTGAATTGTGGGGGACATGAACACTAAGGCTGTGATATGCAGGATGTCATGTTAGGGACTGGGCAACTTGGTACTAACAGATGGGAGAGCAGACAGATAAATTCACCTGGCTAGAAAGAGGGACCATCAAAGAACTCAAAGTAGACCCTGAAGTTGTCCTGAAAATTCCCTTCCTTCTTAAGCCAAAGCATCTTATGGCAGGTAGAAGATGTTTGCATGTAGAAGATGCTTTCTTAGTAACTGCAGCATAAATGCATGAACAAATAAGTGTTGAAGAGTCCCTGCAGCCCGACCCAGACAGCAGTGGAGGTTGGCACAGCCCAGGCCCTGGGGGAATGTGGATACTGGCTGCTGTGAGCATTGTCCAGGGCTGTTGAAGAATTAAATTTGTTCTGGTTCACCCAGTCTTGTCTATGGTTCTGAATACCTTTCAGCATTCAGGCCACAAAGTGATGGCTGACAGGCACAATTCCAGCCCATTTGCATATATGTAAAGTTATTTGACTTGGTACTGATTTCTTTGCTTGTCAGGCATTTCCCTCTTACATTTGGCATGCCATGTCAAATTCTACATTCTTTTCATAAATCTGCTCTTACAACCTACTCCACCAACTGTCCCGCAAATGAATTTCAGGAACAATGGCCAACAGCGCATTAGAGAGTCTTTGTAGAGGGATAGCTGTCTCGAGCACCTTTCATCCACAGGGACATCTTGTGTCTCTATCTTGCTGGAAGGGAAGATGTATTTTTAGGTTTTAAGGAAGAAAAATAACTATATCAAGGACAAAGTTATGAAATTTATAGGTCTTAGCACCCATTAATCATTACCCAAGCTAAGGATTAATTCCTCATGAAAGCTAAACTCAGCAATTTTATTTGAATGTTTCCAATTTGAATTTCCCTTAACCATAATTTAAAGGGGATAGTGAACATTTTGGAGACCTGGAGAAAGTATCTCACAGAAAATCTGATTAGGTTCAGTTTATGTCCTATGAAACCTTCTGGTGAAGACAGGTGAAAGGGTTCTTTAATTTGCCATTTCTTACATAAATACATTTGTGAGTTCCGGAGGGAAAATTCTTTAGAGTGTAAAGTACAGTTCGTTATGCTATTTCCGTGTGGCTTTCACATCCTATGAGGCTTTTGAGCTTTCTTTTCTTTTTTTTTTTTAATCTGGCTTTCATCCTTCAGGTCTCAATCCTGTAGGCACATGCCAAGCCAGCCTACTTCATTAGATAAATCTGACTTCTTGGTCTTCCTCTTGGCTGGGTTAGGGGTTGGGCATCAGACAATGTAGGGTCTTTAGTGAAAAATGGGACACCTCACAAACTCAGTGCAGGTACGTTATTGATGACCAGAACCAAGGGTGTCAAGTTGAGTGAGAGATCTGATGAGTTACCATGTCCTACCAGTCTCTACTGCCAGTGAGACGGGGCCAACCATAACTGCTCTGGGAGAATGATGACTTGGGGCTGGTGAGACTTTGGTTTATAATCCAATGAATGGTGAAACTGTTTACACACCTCTGGTTATTTCACCATTTGAACACTCTGACTGCCAATCTTGCTATCCTAAGAATATATCATCGGACATTCTTTCTTGATAACTGTCTTCCTAGTCAGAAAACATTATTTCTCCTGAATCATAAATTAGTATGAATGTCCAGTGAGGATAATTATAATAACAATAATGGAAACAATAGCAACCATTTATCTGTGCCAGGCACTGTGCAAAGATACTTTATGGCCATACAAATAGCTCTGCCATTTAAATTTCCCAATAATTTTGGGACAGAGACCTCACTGTCCTCACTGACAAATGAGCAAACTAGGGCCCAGAGAAATGGTGCTATTGCTGGATAGCTACAAAGTGTAAGAGCCCCTAGGTCTGTGTGACCCCCAAAGCCCATGCTTGTAACCACCATGCTGAGCTCTGCCAGAAGTATGACTGGTGCTCTGGGGCACCTGAGGCTGATTGTACCACAATGGCCCATCAATCCCATTATTGCCAGCATGTCTCCTGGTGCACATATGCAAAAAATTCTCTAGACCTGGAAGAGCTTGGCTGTACAGAATGTGTGTTATCAGCTTCATAGACATTACCTAGATGTTCATTATGTATTACATATTGATTTAACACACACTAGTTATTATTAAAGTTCAATTAATTAGGTATTCATTATTAATTAGTTGTTTGTTAAATATTAAATAGTGATTGTACCAATTCAAAAATTTTCCACTTTCTCCACATCCTTGTTTTCATTTGGATCTGTTATTGCCAGATTTTTTTAATGAATGATATGTTGGGAGCTGAATACTCTCTCATCAAGATTTTGATCTGCATTTCCTTCATTCCTCATAAATCATGCAATATACTGGCCGTTTGGGCTCTCTCTTCTACAAATTGCCTGCTTGTGCTTTTTTCTCTTGTATTCTATTGGGTTATTTGCCTTTAAAAAATAGATTTCTAGGAAATCTTTATATAGCCTGGATACTAAGATTTCATGGGACATTTGTGCTGCAAATATCTTCTTTTCTGTTGACACTGTTTAAGGTGACTTTTACAAAAGTTGTATAGAGGATAATTGTATACATCCATTATTGCTTTTTTCTAGGCATTTTTGTATCCTATTTATAGATAGTCTCCTTTTTTGTTGTAAACTTCTAAGTCTGGGTTTTCAAACCGAGACCTATATCACATTTGAGATATATTATTATTTTTCTGTACTTTGACGTATGATCTAAATTTATTTGTGCACAGAAGAATAATCAGTTTCCCCAGTACCACTTATCATGAGTGAGTGCCTTCTGCTCTGATTTAAAATATCCATTTCTCCTATATCAAGTTTCCATGCATATGTGGGTTTGTTTCTCAGCTTTGTCTATTCTTGTGCCAATACTGATTTAATTAACTTATCTTTATAATAAGCAAGTCATGTTTCTTAATTCTCGTTCAAATGAATTTTGTTATTCTTAGTCATATAGATTTTAGCCTCAGCATGTCAATAATCTACTAAAAAGTGAATTTGTTGTCTGATGAATTAAATTCGCTGATCTTTCAGTGTTTAGGGATTTGAACACATAGTATAGTGGGTTTCACTCACCAGGTGAATTCATTCATTAATACAATTCATCAGCAGCTCACCCAAGCTGGCTTAAAGCTGACCATTGACCACATTTTTAACCCTCATTGCGTGTTTAATTAAATACATGCCAGGATTTTAGTCAATTTGATTAGTAAACTGAATCTGAGGTCTATGGGTCAGAAGATAGTTGGGCATTGTAATTGTAGATAAGAATCACATGAAATCATATGAAGAAGAAAGTCATCTTCTGCTTAGAATACAGCCGTCCCGATGCATTTTACAAAAGAAGCCACCAGAGGGCAGAATGAGCACGACAGTCCCACTGGCTTTCCTGGGCAGAGGAAGACAGAAGCCCTCATGAGTTCGGACCACCGCACGTTCAGTGCATTGAGCTGGGACAAACGTTTTTTGGGAGAGATGTTTTTCAGCTGCTTCTCAGGATGACGTTTGCTGCTGGTCTTGTCTCAGTTGAAGTATTTTCCCCCAGCACACCGAAAAAGGAGCTCACTTCCTAATTGTTGCAATCAAACCTCTGACTTTTGTCACAAGTAAATGCTGTTTAATGAAATTTAAAAAGGAAAAATAAACAAGCAAACAACACTCCAACCACGTAGCAGGATCTCAAACACTTCAGTGCAAAGCCAGGTGACTCACCAAATGATATAAGGTCATATTTCCAACTGGGCTATTTTCTAGCTGGCAACACTATTTCGTTTCTACTGATAAAAGATCCTATTTATTGTAGGGCAAGTTGATGGGTGGGTATTTCACGGCCACGGAAGTTATTTGGTGACAACCCGTCCACTTTTGCTTATATTGCCAACGCAAACAGCATGATCTTCTGGAGTACTGACTTGTTCACAAATAGAAAGGAAAACACATTCTGTAAATCTCTTTGCCAAGGGAAACAAGCCAAGGTATAATGTAGTTGTTCCTTTCAGGCTAGGTAGAAGAAAGGAGGAGCTGAACCTTCTGTGGGCGCATGCCTTCCATTCAGCATGTTTTGCGGAATGCCTGTTAGGCATTCTCCCTAGTTCGAGATGCCTTGGAGGCCACTGTCCTGTCTTGATTTAACTGAACCTCATTGAAAGAGATCCCTTCACACTGGGGAAGTTGTTCAGAACAGCTAAAAGATAAGATCCTTCACATAAAAAAAAAGAGTTGAATGTGGATTTTGAGTTTGACTACATCCACAGTACCTGTGATTATCACTTCTGTTATTTAGTTCAAAACTTATTAGAGGCTTTCTTTGGTTCCCCATGAAATTCTTCCATCTTTATTTTCATGGCAAACAGTAGCTCAGATGTCCCCTCCTCTGGGATGCCTCCCTAGATGTCACCAAGCAACATCAGCTACTCTTTCTCTCAGTGGCTCTTACTCTTGTCACTGGCATCACCAATGAGTGTTTGAATGTTCATGCCAAGGCTATTGAGAACAGACACCATGGGTCCCAGACATCAGCGCAGAGTTGGGCACGTGGCATAACTCACCAATGTTTGCAGAATTAAAGTGAGGGTCTATCCTCTCTTCCCAGGCCCTGAACAGAATCTTTGGAAAGCACCACCAAGCTTTCACTTAACCATCTCGGTGTAACCCAATGGGCTGCTTTGATGTGAGGAGCTTCAGCCACATGGCTCTGCTCTGCTGACATTTGGGTGTGTGTTCTCCAGAGCTCTGTAATATCTGAAAACTGATTTACACTAGCTTAAATCCAAGGCTTTGACACTTCAAAAAGTTGAATTTTTCTTATTCAACCTAATAAATGGCTTTCCTGTGCCTAGGAGTTTATGGTTTATGTCCTGGGAGGGAAAAAAAGGGTAATAAAAAGAACATGGCCTTCTGGGTCACTCAATAGGTACTTAAATATTTGCTGTCAATTTGAGTCAATGATTCACAGAGTTGAACACATTAAATATACTACAAATAATGCATGCATTGAGTGCTTTGCTAAGTGATTGACAGCTATGCTAAGTGCTTGCTTTGAAGTTTTATCTTCTTTAATCTTTAAAACTCTTTGAGATAGATAATCTAGTTAGTCCCATTTTACAGATAGGAAAACTGAAGTTCAGAGAGTTTAAGTAAGTCTCCTGATGCCACACAGCTTGTAAGTGTCTGAGCCATGATTTGAACCCTGCCATTTTGACTCCAGCAGGGTCCCTGCACATGGAATGCATTAGATAAATAATAGATGTGCTCCCCTTCCTGTTCCTGCTGCAATGGCCTCCTAAAGCCTTTGTAAAAAATAATACTGTTATGGAATACGCAGGCTTAAAAAATGTGATATATATTTCTATTTAGCTCCTGCCCCTCTGATCTTTCTCTAGTAATGTCTGGGAGTTACTGTATTCGATGAAAACAGAACTCCATGTCTCCAAGGGTACAGGCCTCCTGAAATGGAGAAGAGACCCCCAGCAAAGTGGTCTTTCCAGGAGACATCAAGTTCGGTCGTCACAATGACTCTCCTCTCATCTCCTCCTCACAGCATTGGACTTGCCTTTAAGATCTCCAGTTAAGAACAGCTTCAGCTGGGGGGTGGCACTGGGGGGTGGGATGGAAGCCAGAATTTGCCCTCCTAAATCTGGCCCGAGCGATAGAAGGCATCTTTGGCCTGAAGAAGTGTAATACAAAGAAAATCCTAATTGCTACAGCTAAGTAATTAGAAGATCCAACCTATAAATCATAGTGCGGCCACCCCTTTAATTATGTGCACAGTTCGGTCGGTGACTAATGCATCTTCTTTCCTAGATGAGCGTATTTAATATCCTGTGATGGCAACAAGTTTCAAGCTGATTTATCGTTATTTTGTTTGGTCAGATGATTTTTCTGCATTTTAATGTGTTTTGTGGTTACATATTTGCTATGAACAAACAATGCTTTTCCCAGGTAGTACGCTCTAAAATGCTGGCTGCATGATTTGTTTACTATTCTTTTAGGCCTCTCAGAAATCAAACAACATTATGTACTTATTTTTAAGTAGCTGCACTAAAATCTTAAACAGTCTCCTTAGAGCCCTTCTTTCTCTGGCGGTATGTACACATGCAATAAAATATTTGAAAAATTATCAATTTCCTTGAGTCTCATTCTGACACCTGAATAGGAAGTTTTGATATGAAACTCTAATAACCATATGACCAGCAGCATCCACTAACTGTGAGATGGTATCTGACTTCAAAGGTGCTAAGGACAACACGTTCTAGAATGCACATGGTATTACATTAGACACTCCACTGAAATTTTAAAAAGTAGTAATAATAATAAACAGAACATTTTAAACATGCACTGTAAAGGCTTATGCTCAGATCCAGTGAAGTGGTGGAAAGACTCCAGGCCTTGGAATCAGACAGAATTGGGTTCAAATCCCAACTCTGTCTCTTATTAGCTGTGTGGTGCAAGGTGAGTTTAACTTCACTGGAACTAAATTCCAGTAAAAAAGGAATCAGTTTACCTTCTTTGCACAGTTTCTCTGAGGATGAGAGACTTTGCCTGATGAGGACCCCAGCCTGGTACCTGGGATACAGTGGGTGCTCAGTGAGTGCTAGCTCCTATTGTAATTGTAACCCGAATACATTTGGGCCTTCCTGCTCACAGAATCCAAAAGAAACACGAATCAGATTTCGAAAGCCCTGGTGGTAATGTGTACATCCCTGAAGCACTCTTTCTTGAAAGGCTTCAAGAGGGGAAATCACACACACACACACACGCAGGCAAACTTCTAAAATAGCCTCTATTCTTCTTTCTCTCCAAAGTGCCCCATATTGTTTTTCTCCCTTTCTATTTTCAAAACTCCAGCCCCACACCAGTTCCCCAAGGCTCCTCTGATCCCTTTGGCTCCCTTCTCCCCACCCCCCTCAGGGGCTTTCTGTTTTCCAGCCAAAACTCAGCCCTCCCTGGCACAGGGAGAGTCTCCTGCTCTCAGCCCTGCGACTCCATCCCTGGCCTCATCTCAGCAAAAGCAAGACCAGGGGCTGAGCAGGAGAAAGCCTTCCTCTTTAGAAGGAGACAGGAGAGAGGCCAGAAAGTCTCATGCCCTGATATGTGTTGTCCAGGTAACACTCTCAGGTTATGTTCAACAGACATTATTTTAAAAAGCAAGCTACGCAATTAGAGTGTATGTTCTTTTTTGGGTTGTTGAAGAGAAGTGAATGATTGGAAAGTAAAAGAAAATAGTAGAGCAGGGAAGGTGAGAATGACAATAGAAGGGTTAGGGGGCTGCAAAGGGGAGGAGAGAGGAGAGGGATACGTTATGGGGAGGCCCCTGAGAGTCACCAGCCGCCTTGGAGCCGATGGCTGTGTCTTCTGCTTCCATAACAAATCGCTGACTTGTCCAGAACATTTCTCACTTTCTCAGCACTTTTATGTGGATTGATTTATTTTCACAACAAATTTATTTATGTGTGTTGATTTATTCTCACACCCACCCCAGGAGGTAGGAACTTTAGTATCCCCATCCTACAGATGAGTCCACTGAGGCAGAGCAGATCTAAGAGACTTGTCTGAGGTCCCAAAGCCAGAAACCAAAGTCAGGCAGCTTGGCCCCAGGGCCCACATTCTTACCTGCAATGTTATCCAACACCCTGGGTCACAAAGAAAGAAACACAAGGACGACTTCAACACCGCAGATTAGCCTGCACCACATGAAGCCTTTTAGAAGAAAAGAAAGGAGGCCTGTGGCTGTGTAACTTGTTCCCCAGAGACCAAAACTGTTCTGGAACGTGATTGGTCCTTGGTAAACATCTGGGGACAGACAAACAAGTGTGTCCAGTGGGACGGGAATGAATTTTAGCACGAGAGGAGAAAGGTAGGGATCTCTCTGCCACCATGCAATGGAGAATTTTCACCATGCAATGGAGAATTTTCAACATGAAACCCTACTATTGGCCTATTTAAAATTCTACTATGAAAATGACAGAGTTTTCAATATGAAACCCTACTATACTGGATAGGCCATAGTAGGGTTTTGTGTTGAAAAGTAACCAACCAGCCAGAAAGATACAAAGCTAGCAAACGTTTCATGGTGGTTTGGGGTGAGTGGAAGTTGCTTTTTTTGTTTTTCCTTTTAAAAATATGTCCTGAAAGCGTAAGGGATATTTCTTTAGAATAAACCCCCTTATGAATTACATGAATATCCCAACATCAAAGGATGTGAGGAGAAGCATCAGGCATGGCACCTGGCATACGAACAACATCTCCCAGCAGGACATTGCAGAGAAAACAGCAGAGGATGTCCAGATACTTTAGTTTTGATTTTGTTTTAAAGGAGCTTATAAAGGATAAGGAGGACTTTTCTAAATTTCTGGTGTAGGGGCTCGGTTTAAACAAATGCCATTGAAATCCAGTAATAGAAACCCTAAATCAGCTGTAGCCTCAGGGGACCTCTTTGCCCCTGTGGACTTCAGAATTGTCACTGTGCTTCTTGATGGAATTAGAAATAAAAGCAGAGGAGTCATTGCAGAAGTCCATTTTAAAAAAGATTTTTGTGTGTGGTTTTTCCTACCCAGTGCTAGGTTTGGGATTAGCATCCAAAAATGACGGTTATTTCTTTCTAGCCAGCTCTAATTCTGAATCTGTCAAGGGATACTCGTCCCATTTAGTGCTGAGAATTTCACAGGCGGTAAACAGCATCTGGGCATCACTTACCTCCTTTGATGTTGAACACAATTTACAATGAAAGCTTTGGGAGACATTTAAAACCATGCAAGGTCCTAAATCATTAAAGGAATGTGGTGCTAGACTTTAAAAATGATAATTGAATGCATTCAACAATAAAGCTGCCAAATCTTAGTGGCCTGTTTGCTAGAGGCTCTTTTGGAGAAACTGAGCTAGATTTAACAACAACAACAAAAAGCACATGGTAGAACTTCTCAAATAAGAAATTGTTATTACTTGAATTAAACACAGATAGAGGCAGGTAAAAATAAAAAGAAAAATAGATGCGCTAATAACATCCAAAATACCAAACAATCAGAATGTAATCGTACTGGACACCTTTTGGAGTGTGACCCAATTATCCTTCTACTTCTCTGAGTCCCTGTAACTGTCTGGCCCATAAATCTATCACCTCTTTTCCATAGGCCAAATGCAGCTTGGTTTGCTTGGGACATTCCTAATTTATGTCTTTTATCCTGATGTAAATAAAAAAAATTTTATTTTAGAAAACTTTGAAAATGTATAAAAATATACACAATAGAATAATAAGACTCCGTGCATCTTCATTTCTTCTCCTGTACTATTTTTGTTTGTTGGTTTTTTTTGTTTGTTTTGTTTTTTTTTGAGACAGGGTCTCACTCTGTCACCCAGTCTGGAGTGCAGCGGCACGATCATAGCTCACTACAGCCTCGATCGCCTGGGCTCAAGTGATCGTCCTGCCTTGGCCTCTCAAAGTGCTGAGATGTGCCACTACGCTTGGGCTTCCTGTGCTATTTTTAAACAAATCCCAGGCATCATTATTATAAAAGATAAGACCATAAGAGAAAGCATAACCATAATACTATCATCACACTGAAGATTATGGAAAATAATTTTGTAATATAATGAAATATCAAGCGCTAAAAATATAACTTTTCTCATAAATCTTATAAATGTGATCTTTTTAAAGTTTTTTTTTGTTTGAATTAGGATTCAAACAAGCACATGCATTGATATGTCTATGAAGTCTTTTTTCATCTTTAGGTTTCTTGTATCTTTTTTCTTTCAATTTATTATTTTTGCATCATAATTCATGAATTTAAGTGTATTTTATGTGTTTTAATTTATTACATCTATTATCCTTATTGGTACTCAAATTGTTCCATGTTTGGCCAGTGGGCATATCTTCATGTTGGCTCTTGAGTTCTTTGACAAGATCCCAATAGTCTTTGATAGCTTCCTTGCTTCTGATAGAACAGGATGGTCCGGGCTTATCTTGTGCGTTTCCTGCTGCAGTCCTGGAATCAACTATTGCTCCAACAAGTCCTGTTTTCCTTTAGCAAGGCAGTATTTAGAGACCACGATCTGGGCACTTGAGATGTTCATTCATTGGTCATGGTTTCTACGCCTTTTCAATGGATATAGCTAAGACAATTTTAAAGATAAAACATAACATGAGTTTATGCTGATACTTCCACCTCAAGTTCAGGATTACAAGATTTTTACTTTAAAATTTTGATCTTATATTTGTATCTTCATGTTCTCATGCCAAGAATCTTGAATCACCAGTCCTTATGTCACTGCCTGTCCTGACATTTCGATCACACGAAGCTTATTATTGAAGAGATTCCTCAGGAAGAGCACATGAGAAAAAAATATTTTGAGTTTTTAATGTTCTTAACAGTTTACACTCACTATTTATACTTTAATATAAATTTGGCTGGATACAAAATATAAAATCACATTTTCTTCGCTTGGTTATATTACATATATCACGTCATTTTCCTTTGATATAAAGCATTGTTATTCAAAAGTCTGATGATAATCATATTTTCTTTCCAAGTGACTTGTCTTTTTTGTCTGAATGCCTGAAAGATTTTCTTCTTAAAGTCTGGCAGATTTTCAAAACTACATTTCAGTGTTGGTTTTTCTGAGCTTTCTTCCCTCCCTCCTTTCCTTTTTTCCTCCCTCCCTCCCTCCCTCCCTCCCTTCCTTCTTTCCTTCCTTCCTTCCTTCCTTCCTTCCTTCCTTCCTTCCTTCCTTCCTTTTTTCCTTCCTTCCTTCTCAAGTCCATGCTATGTCCTTTCAATGTGCAGTTTCAAGTGACTTTTTATTTCAGGAAACTTTTCTTCAATTCTTGATTTCAGTATTTGATCTACTCCACTGCTTGGGTTTTCTTCTTCGAGGTGGGGGGACTCCTATTATACCTATGTTGCTTTTCTTTTTCTGTCCCATCTCCTATATCCATCATTTTCTTTTGAGTCCTTTTCATCTCTTTATTTATTTCTAATTTAAAAAACTTTTGCCTTTTTGCCTTTACATTTCATAAGGCATTATATGTTGTATTTATTCACTGTTGTATTTTCTACCATTTATTCTTCATTTATTGAGTAATTTATTACTTTATTTCTAATTTTTTCCCGAGTTCTGTAACTTCATTTCTAGATTTAAAAAATCTGACCTATGATGTTTAAAATATTTTCCATAATTTTATATCATTTTCTTTATTTCTTTTAGCTTATTTTGAAATAGTAGCTGCATTTCTTATCAATTTTGAGGGCATGTTTTCTGACATGCTACTTATTCTCTTCTTTATTCTCTTATTTAAAATAAAAACTTTGGGATTCAACCACAATTGTATTTTCTTGGTCATTATTATGTAAAATTAATTTCTTTCACTTTAAGGAGGGGGTGGGGGAGTTAGAGTACATCCTCAATATCCTCATTTCAAAGCTCTAGAGCTCTCTCTTCTGATTATTTTGCATGGAGTGATTTAAAAACTATGGCCTCATACTTCAGAGAACTGCCCCTGATGTTGCCTGCCCACAGTTTTTATCTGGATCTTATTTTTTTCTTTGCTGTCCCTGTCCGATTCTGGATCAACTCCCAATGTTTCTTCTAGGTGAGGAGCTTTGTCCTAAAAGGAGACATTGCTTTGTTTGTTTGAGAGTTTATAGGACCCAGACTACAGCAGCCCTCTGGACAGCTTCCACAAATCTTTGCACTCACCTGAGAACTGGAGTATGCAAATATCCCTCTCACTTTCAGTTGCTATTTTCAAGTGGACCTGCCACATTTTCAGTATGTGTCAATGGCGGAATCTGTGGATTCTCCTGTTCTCAGGTCCTTTGATGCCCCATAGCTTCCTTTTGCTTCCACCTACATGGATGCCATGCAGATCTTGTAGCTCTCCTGAAGATTTAGTTGTTTTGGAATTTATGGGGATTCCTGTCACTTAGGTTTTCTTTTCTTTTGTTTTTTTTTTGGTAGATATTGCTCATGGGTTTTGATTTTGCTATCCTTGTTGCTCTAACCATGATTATGGGAAGGTTGGGAAATTAAAAAACGACACTGCTACTACTGCATATTCTCAGTGTTTCCTCCCAGTGTAATTCTTAATAGCACCGCCTTTACTTTCAGAAGTGAAGTTTGGATAGTAAATTTCATGGTTACCCTACACATCTTCAATCAGGAATCCAAACAACTCTTGAAAACCAAAAGATTTTCTAACTCATTTGGGGCAAATTCCAACCTGATCTGAATTTATTTGACCGCAAAACCCGTGCTAGCCTGATCTGAAGATGTTTATAATTTTTATTTGTCTCATTTATTATGAATAGTCATACATTTCCTGAAGAAATGTTCACGTCTTTAATTTTAGAATGTGACCTCAGACCCAGTGGTGATGTTATATAATATACAGTATATGAACCACATTGACGTTATACAATATGAAAAGCTGTGAAAAACAAAACACATTTGTACCCAAACATTTCAGATAAGGAATTGCAGACCTGTAAGATACCTCACCCCCATTGCCATTGAAAATTATATCAGGACGGACATCAATCCCAAGCCAGGTGATTAGATTTTCTCTCGCTGGAATTAGGAACAGGAGCTCTGGACTACTGCGGGTGCTGGTTTATAGACAAGTGCTTGAACTGAAGAGACCACCGTATCACCTGGGGAGACAGTGTCTAATTCATGTGTGCAGAGAGACAGAAAATGTTAACTGAAGACACAAAGAGGTGCACAAAACAGATCTAAAAAGGTCAACTGTGAAAAGAAACCATAGGACTGGAGGCAGAGAGTAAATATTGCCTATGCTAGCTTTTTCATTCGTGATTTCAATCACTCATGAGTGAATTTCTCATTGCTTCCCCCACCTCCACCAGATGCTTTCCTCTAAGGCAGATGTGAACATCTAAAAATAGTCTAAAAGGGCAGCTGCAGAGGTGACAGAGGGGCTGACCAGGATAGTCTCATAGAAATTTCAAGGAGCCCTTAGTTTAAAAGAACTTGTAATTCATTCATTCTGCCAATAAATATTTATGGAACCCCTTCATATGCTAGGCACTGTTCTAGACTCCCAGATGGTGGCAGGGAGAAGAACAGGACAAAATTCTGGCCTTCACAGAGCTGACATTGCCCCTGGCAGGAGACAGAAGATAAATAAACAAATCAGTCTGATGGACACGAAAAATGAAGAACAATAAATCAGGAATGGGGAGAGGGGATAGATTATGTGTGGGGTGAGGTTTGAGCTTTTAAACAAGATGGTCAGAAAAGGGGAAAGTATTCGAGGACCAGGTGAGACAGGTAGCGGGCCGGCCAGGTGATGGTCAGGTAAGACTCAGGGAACGGTTCTCCTAGGCCACTGCAGGGACTTGGGCTTTTACTGTGAGTGTGGTGGGAGGTGGATGGAGAGTTCTGAGCCCAGGACGGCTGTGATCACTCTGGCTGCTGGGTAGCGAACAGACTGAAGGAGGTGGGGCAGGAGACAGGAAACCCGCTGCTGCAGGAATTCCAGAAAAAGGTGGTGGTTGCTGGGTCCTGGGAGGTGGAGTGGAGGTGGGGTTCTGTGCTCAGGACCACAGGCGCTCCTCTTGCTCCCCTGTAGTCAGATTTGCCAGGGTCTTCTTGGGAGTTCTAACAGTGTGTGATTTTTATGATAATTACCTGCTGCAGGTTTATAGGCGTCCTGTCCCATGTTTGATGTAGCAATTTATGAAACAATGACACCATTTCATACCTTTCATCTTAAGATTTGAAGAGGATGACACATTTTCTGCTCTACAGAGGCCAATTAATTAACTTGATTCCAGCCTCTCCACAGAGAAGGGTGCTACCATTCCCATTTCAGAGCTGGTAAACTGAGGCCCTGTGCTGCTCTGTGAAGTCCCTATTACCCCCCATTCTTTCCCCTGCACCTCATGAGCGGAATTTTGATTTCAGAATATCCTCATCCAAACGTTTTTGAACTTCTGGAACTTACATATAGCTAGCAATGGGAATGATTTAATCTGGAATCTTCATGGTGGGGAACGGAGTAGGAATTCTAAATAGGAAGTTGAGCTCCCCTCCCAGCCATATTCAGGAATGAAGATTCTAGAAACCCCATTCAGTGGAACTACTTCTCATGCACATTTAACATGGGCAAGTTTCAGCTGTACGTTGGAAGAGAAAAGGCAGAAGAGGGGCGGCCAGCAGGGGCGTGTTCCCAGGGGAGGTGAGTTGTGCACGTGTTTGCCTGGCTTGGCGATTCTGTGTCCCATCCACTTGAGAACATCGGCAGTGACACCGTGTCCTTAGTGAGTCCCAGTCCCAATTTCGAGCTTCTTGCTTCTCCTAGTATGAGACTTGTATTAAAAGATAAGCATCTTGGGTCCCTAAGTCTAAGTCAGCTATTTCATCATCTGGTGTCCAGTCAAAGAAACAGTGATTTATTCCTATGCTGGAGGAAAAACTGCCTATGCTAAATGGTCTGGTAAGTCCGTGTTTCCCAGGAGAGGCTTGGTACAATCTTGCACTCCATGGGCAACGTGAGGCATTCTCAAAATAATGTGGGTTTGCACTGTGTGCCCCTCTCATTCCTAATTCTCTGTTGTGGGGTCTTCAGCTGAGGGCCAGAAGCCTTCCAAAGTGGATCTAAGAAGAAGTGGGTGCTCCAGAAGAGAGTGGCCCTTCGTGTGTCATTAGAACTGATGCCCACTTGTTTGCCAAGAAGCAGTCAGGTTTACCTTGGCATTCTTCTTCCAAAGTCCTGGTCACGAGTAACTATGTGGGCTGATGCACGTCTAGGGACTTAGGACAGCAGGGTAGGCAAGGATTCTTCTTTGGATTCAGGACAGATTTAATCATCTTTCCTTCTTGAGAGTGAGAAGCTGCCTCCTCCAGCCTGTATCTGTTCCCTTGCTTTCTTCGTGGAGGAGAGAAAAAAGGCAGTACCGGTCTCATATACATGTGTGTCTTTTCTGATTGGTCTTGGTTTCAGCAACAGGCCAGCTGGCTGTTTAGGAAAAAAAATAAAGAGCTCAATGCACATTGCCTGTGTGGGTCTGAATTCTACCCGTCTGCCAAGGACTTTGAAGGCACAGCATCTGCATCCACGGCTGTCATGGGCATTCAGGCTCTTGGATAACAAGATAAAGGGCAAAAGCTGAATTTTCTTGTGCCAAGAGGAGGAAGAATATCAGAGCCAAGAAGATCAAACCACTGCTGCCGAGAGTGGCTAAATGGTACCCATTAACCTCTGTCAGTGCTAGAGTCCTGGAAGGGGAATTTTGCCAGAAATCAGGCCTGAATGTAAAACAAGGTTTGGCTGGCTCAGGATAACCATAGGACAGGGGAGGGGTATGGGAATTTACAGTGAAAGAAGCTAAGCTGTTCCATCCCCGTCTGCAAGGATGAACCCCAGGGTTAGAATCAAGCATATTGTGAACTGATGGGATGCAGTTCCGTCCCTCATCCCGTGGAGGAAGTGGACAAAGGGAGTTCCTGCTTGTTGTGGTCACGCTCCTGGCAGGCAGCCACTTCGGATGGGGCTATGCCTGTCCTGGCGGGCCGGGAGTTGGCCACGTCGGGTGTCTGTCTTCTGCGAACTGTTTCCATGCTTCCTGCTCCTGGCATCTGGGGGACTTGCAGTTTTCTACCCCGGCTCAGATTTGTTGGCTCTGTTCTTCACTCTGGCGAGAAAAGAATACTCACCACATGTTAAACGACGGATATATTGAAACTAGGATATCCAGTTCTTTGCTAGAGAGAAGACTGGAGGAACAGATCACCTGAGGATACCATTTGAAAGGCCGTAAGCAAGCAAATACCCCAAAACCACTCTGCAAGAGATTCCTCCTCCTTATTCTTTGATGGGCTGTCAAGCCTGGCTTAGCTTCTTAGCAAAAACCACCTTTGCCCCCGGCTAGTGAAACTGGACTAATAAATTTGGGTGTTCACCAAAGCCACCCAAATAAGCCAAAATACTGCACTGAGCTCCATGCAGCAGTTATTAACAAAAGCCACTTATTCCAAAGCAAAGAGCCCTAAAACTAGGCCGAGAGCAGTGCACTTCCACTGTCTGAACAACCCCCCTTTTCTTAAAGTTGTTATTTCTGATAAGTTCTGGATCTTGTATTATTTGCGTTTTCTTTTTCTAGTCATCTAGTTTTTTAAAAAGCTGATAACTTCTTGCAGGAGTCAATTATGTTTTTATCGAATGTAGCAGATCTGCAGAATCCTAGGCTTGGATGAAGTCTTCCTGTTCGATGCCACCCTGCCTCTCTGACAGGGAAGGAAAGTGGCAGCTCATTATTAGAAGGTATTTTATTTTATTTTTTAGAGATGGGGTCTGGCTTTGTTGCCCACACTGGAGTGCAGTGGCATGATCATAGCTCCCTGCCACCTTAAATTCCTGGGCTCAAGCACTTCCCAGATTCCTCCCACGTCAACCTCCCAAGGAGCTAGGACTAAAGGTGCATGCTACCATGCCCAGCTGATTTTGTCATTTGATGTAGAGACAGTGTCTTGCCTTCTTGCTCAGACTGGGAATTCCTGGGCTCAAGCAATCTTCTAGCCTATGCCTCCCAAAGTGCTAGGACTACAGGTGTGAGCCACTGTGCTTGGCTTTAGAAGATTTTTAGTAAAAGAAATTCAATCAGCAATTTTTGAGCATATGTATTGTAGAATAGTGCTTTTAAAATCGTAGGTGAGCAGTTCCATGAGCAGTTCAGGACCAGCATAAAAAGAAATCAGTGAACTAGAATCAAGCAGAGTGCACAGATCAGCTCAACTCACATACAATGAAGGTCAGATTTGCTTCTCGAAATTTTGTTCCAGTCGCTTGTATACAAATGTGACCGGATCACAATGGAAAGCACGCTGCTTATAGCAGTTCATAATCAAGACAGCTCAAAAGTCATCGTGCATAAGCGACTTGGGTTCTAGTCTCAATTCTGACACTGCTTCTGTGACCTTGGGCAAGACTCTTACGGGTCTCTGTCTCTCATCTGTAAAATGAAGCAATTGTCTATGACGTTTCCTCAGTTCTAAAATCCAATGACTAAATACAATTCCCAAATAAATCAATTTCAACATTCAATAATTATCAGTCACAAAAAAAGAAATTGCTCAACATTGTCAATGTCTGTCTTTCAGGCTTTGGAAAGACATGCTTCCCCAGGAGCCCTGAAGTGTGCAGACCATGCACATGAACGAAGCCCAAGATGGGGGAAGCCACTTCATTAAACCAACTTGGCTCAGGGACAGTCTCTTTGGACTTCCAACAGAAGTTTAGTACCAGATTTCTCTGGTTACACTACAATTATATTTTGGTTATATTTGAAAATACACACAAATCCTCTTTGGGATGATGGGAGAGGGTGGATGGAGAAGGGCAAATAATTGCTCAGGAAATGCTGAACTTGGTTAATTTGGAAACCACTCCCAGCTAATGTTGAGCCTTGGGACACTCACAGTTCCTGCTTTGTATTATGACGAATAGAATGTCAAAAAAAAGCATTGATCTAATAAGAGCAACTAAGGAGACCAAGAGTAAGCCAGGCCTCTCGGTGGAGAGTGATTGAAAGCTTCTCATTTCTAGGCCAAGGTTCTTTCAAAGCAATCTTTAAAACTACTGATTCCTTCATTTATAAATTCGTAAGGGCCTAAGAGCATAATTTGGAAGGCACCTCACACTATTACTTATATCTCATAATGCTTGTTGGGTATCATCTTCCAAATTAATATATCCCTGAATTCACATACAGAAAAACCAGGGCATCTCAGGCACAGCTGGGAGAAGTCAGCTGTGTTCTGGGATTTAAAACATATATCTTTAGGAATGGGTTCTGTTATATAGCTGCTGTGTGGATTCCAGGAATGAAAGTGGGTTCAGATTCTTAAATCTTAGGTCTAAATCTAAACTTGAGGTTTGCAACAATAAAGCAGGGTAGGTTTGTTAGGATTATCTTTGTTCATTATCCTTTAATCTTACCAGTGAATTTTGTAGTCACCAAAATGTCAGAATGGGAAGGAAGCCTGCCAACGACCTCATTCAACACCCTTATTTTCAGAAGAAGATGAGGCACCCATTTCTAGCCACTTTTTTTTTTTTTTTTTTGAGATGGAGTCTTGCTCCATTGCCCAGGCTGGAGTGCAATGGCACCATCTCGGCTCACTGAAACCTCTGCCTCCTGGGTTCAAGCGATTCTCCTACCTCAGCCTCCTGAGTAGCTGGGATGACAGGTGTGCACCACCACCCCTGGCTATTTTTTTTGTATTTTTAGTAGAGACTGGGTTTCACCATGTTGATCAGGCTGGTCTCAAACTCCTGACCTAGTGATCCGCCTGCCTCAGCCTCTGAAAGTGCTGGGATTACAGGCGTAGGCCACTGCGCCCAGCCTCTAGCCGCCTTTACTATGTGTGCATGCATCAAATGCCTTTAAAGAAATATTATTTTGCTCTTGAAGATTGAATTATCAGTAATTAGTTGGCTAATTGTAAATGGAGTTTTGCTTTGTGTTGACTTTTGCAATCTTGAATTTCAGTATTGGCAAAACACAGTGCCTACCAATGCCATAGAAAAATCGGACACCTTCTATCCATGACCCAGTCCCCTCAAAACTTAAAACCAGAGATGCTTTAACATATACAAGAAACATTTGGGGTGGGGGGTGGGGCAGGTGGGAGCTTTATTAGCTTTGATTTTGACCCTGTTCTCATAAGTTATGCAAAATGTGTCATTTATATGAACAGCCCAGAAGAGCAGTTGCCAGCTGTAATATAAAAAATGATACCACAGAAACTGAGACCTGGTTGTGGCAGATACTCTGTCAAAGGAATGATTTATAATCTGGAAATACAAGCAGCAAGAGAGGCCCACCAGCTAGGGCTGTATCATCTAAAGCAATCAAATCCCGCAAATATAAAGCAATTTTGTATTACCATTTCCAAGTGCTCCCCACAATAAGGACTCTTGTATGCCCAAGTTTAATATTCAGAGCAGAAACCACAAACTCTAACAGCCGCTCCTGGTCAAGATAGTTAATAACAGTTCCCAGGCAAAGGCAGGCTGTAATAGCATCACTCCAAGCAGCTGGGGATTTGCTTGTATGTCAGCCTCTCTCTGAAAACTAGAAAACGATGGTGGGTCAGACATCCATTCGCTTTATATATTGATATAATTTCATCAGAATTTATGATGTGGGAATTATTGCACAGGCAAGAAATGTAATCTATCCTTCATCTCACACAATGCAGAAAAGATATTATGTTTTTGAGAAAAATATACTGACTTGTTGAATCAGATTATGCACGTGCAACCCTAATGGATTTCAATATTCCCTTGGACAAGTCATTGCTATTTGCATTGTATGTATTAAATTGGCTTGTATATAAGACGTTTTTACAAATAATAAAGAATTCTAATGCCATTTCTTCTTTCATTTTCTCAAGTTCTGGCATGTGCGTTTATTCTGGTAAATTTTAAACATCTGTGCGTGTGTAATAGCTTATTCTAATTTCTCTAGCCCATATTTAGACTCTTAATATCTAAATATTGCAGTAACATATATAATTCTCTTTCATCTCTGTGAAGAGTTTGTGAAGCTTCAATTGTCAGGTCGAATAAATGCTGATAGCCTTCAAAGACCATTTTACAGATGATCATGACAGTGAGTCCATTAGCCCTTCTATTGTTTGGGCCTTGAAGCCATATTGATTACCTTGAATTCTATAGTCTCCTTCCAATAGGAATCTGAATATAAAATATGTTTTTAAATTAAGTGCTTTCAAGGTGGCACTTGTTTCATCTAGAACTAAACATTCCTCAAATCCAAAATTCTTTTTATGTGTTTCAAGGAAGAAATGACATCTTACAAATTCAGAGCAGTGCCCCAAACCCACTTGCATCCAGAAGCATCTTTTCATAATCCTTTTTTTTTTTTTTTAATTTGAGACGGGGTCTCTTTCTGTCACCCAAGCTAAAGTTCAGTGGCATGATCTTGGCTCACTGTAACCTCTGCCCCCATGGTTCAAGTGATTCTCCCACCTCAGCCTCCTGAGTAGCTGAGACCACAGGCACACACCACCACACCTGGCTATTTTTTTTGAATTCTCAGTAGAGATGGGGTCTTGCCATGTTGCCCAGGCTGGTCTTGAACACCTGAACTCAAGCCATCTACCCACCACAGCCTCCCAAAGAGTTTGTAATACTTTTTGATTTATGACCATGGTTAATCCAGGCAGTCAAAAGTCACGTTATAATCATTCTAAAATGGTTCTGTTGAATTGCAAATACATTGTAGAGTTGAAATCCACATAATCTGGAACTTAATTTTTTGATAATATGTACCTAAAAGAAGGTGTATTTAATCCAAGTAGGAAAAACTGATGTTTAATTGGCTGGTGTCTCCAAATAATAGTAGTCATTCTTCGTTTTGTATCTATTGCCACACACCATTCCAGGGGCCTAATGTACGTTATCTCTGGTCCTCATCTCCCTCTACTTTGAGGTCACCATTTTGACCCTCATTTTGCAAATGGGGGGATGAGCATTGAGAAAGATTAAGTGCCTTGCTCAAAGACACATGAGTAGTGAGGGGTAGAGCCTGCATTTGATCCAACATAGATCCCAGAGCCTGTGTTCTTTTTAGTGTCTCTTGCAGCTGCCCCTTTCTGAAAGCTGGCCAGTCCTTTCAACTGTTTTTCGAATACCCAAAAGCCATGCCCAACTCTTTCTTCCTAATTATCTCCCACTGTAGAAGCTTGAAAGTCTTTTATGTGACATAACCAAATGTCTGTGGAGATGGGTAGGGTTCAGGAAGCCATTTGTTTCCTTAAGGAAAGAAGACTAGGATCAGGAGCAGCTGAACGGCCCTAATTCTTTGCCTTCTTTTTGCCTTGAACAAGAATGCAGTAGCTGGTGCTGCAGCAGCCAGGTTGCAACCATGAGGTAGAAACTGAGAGCATTTCAGGCATGTGGACGTGACATCACTGAGCAAAGAAGCCAGTGCCTGCAGCCTCCCACCTCCATATGTCTTATTGTGCAGGAAAAACAAACTCCTGTCTAAGATGTTTTAAGTAGGAATTTTGTAGGCAAATGTCCACTAAGGTACACCCACCACCACAGAAAATTTTCCACTATGTGGAAAATTCATTCAGTCCCTTGTTTCTCATAGGCGAGACCAGGGGAGGGTTTTCTTACCCCTAGGCTTCTGGAGGGTAGGATCTAGTGAGGAAGTCTGTGTGACTGGCAGCTAGGCAGAAGCCACATGTGGGATGTTTGAAAGTTCAGGTGACCCTAGGCACAGCTGCGAAAGTCTCAGGAGGAGAGAACACCCAACAATATTTACTTTTCCTTGAGAATCACGTCAACATCTCACTCCCTACATCTGTTCTTGTCTTTTGAGAGGGTCCTTGATCACTAAATAATAATGTGTTTGGATAAAGTTGCCGAGCTGTAAAGCCTCATGGGATTTAACTTTTCTTAATCTCATTCCACTAGTCTTGTCCATCCTGATTTCCGTCCTGGTTGCTCCATGAAGACAGGGTTGCTGGGTTTAGCAAATAAAACGTCAAGACACATTTGAATTTCAGATAAACAACAAATACTTTTTTTTTAGTTCAAGTATGTCCCATGGAGTGTAAGTATATCCCATGGCACATTTAAGACATATTTTATCTGGCAACTGTCCTTGAGGACTCTGTCCTCAGCACAAAGGATTTGTACCAGGTCATGCCTCAAGGCCCTTTGTCATTCCTGTACTCAACAACTCCACGTCATCTGTTTGCTTTATTTTACTTACCCATCTTTACCAACTGTTACTGAATTTTATCTTTTTTTTCTATTAAAGCAGTTTTTATAAGTAAAGTTCCTCTTCCAAGGAAACCAATAATTATTTTCTTTATTAAACAGAACAAGCTGGTAGAAAAATGCTTTGCATATTGAAACTTCTGCATCCTAGAATGTGGCCTTAATGACTATATTTTACCAACAACTGTTTGTGTATAAAAATAAAAAACATAAGTATCAAACTGCTGAAAATGTAACACGGTGTCAAAATTATTAGTACACAATGAATTTCCCTGAATATAAAAGCAAAAAAAAAAAAAAAGAGAGAGAAAAGTTGGAAAACTTGGCAAGGAGCATGAATGACAATTTACTAAGCAATAAAAAGGGAGGTGTACAAGTGATCAACAAACAGGAGAACAAAAGTGCAAATAATAATACAGCAAGAAAGAATTAAAGAAACAAAAAATTAAACAGCAATATGCCATTTTTTAACCTTTTTTTTCCTTCAACTTTTAGTTTAAGTTCAGGGGTACTTGTGCAGGATGTGCAGGTTACATAGGTGTATGTGTGCCATAGTGTTTTGCTGCACAGATCATCCCATCACCTAGTTATTAAGCCCAGCATCCATTAGCTGTTCTTTCTGATGCTCTCCTTCCCCAAACCCCTCTTTACTGATTAAAAAAAAAAAATCCTACTTCTGCTCAGCCCCTCCACTTCTGATGCCTGATGGGTGATTTCCATCTCCCAACCTTTGGCCCTTTGCTGTGGGTGGATCTACCAGGAACTCCTTCTTTCCATACATGTGAGTCCTATGAAGCCCTCCTCCAGCAGGCATGGCCATTGAGGACAGTTCCCGCCCACACGAAGGTGGGAAGCCAATCTCTCCTATATTAATGGACATGGCAGCTTTATTCTCACTTTGATGATGAAACGTTATTGTTCATACATTTATTTATTGGACACATAGCAATTGAGCATATGCTACATGCCAGGCAGTATGGGGAAGAAATGACTAAGTCATGGTGCCTGATTTTGAAGATCCCACGATGACTTGCAGAGATGAACTAAAAACAAATGATGATGATGCAGTGCTACCAATGCTAACAGACAATGCCTCAGAGGACCAGAGAAGAAAGGGCTCTCTGCATTCACCAGGGACGTAAATGCTGCTCCTCTAGCATGGCTGCTCTTCTCCTGTCCCCTACCCAAATCCAGTCTTTTCCACTGGCTGGATTTGTATACAATTTCCTGCTGACCCGTCACCTGCCTTATTGATTCATGGCGCCACTCTGGCACCTACTCTGGGAATTCCCAGAGGGCAGCACAGAGCCCTTTACGCCTGCCTGTCTCAGCACAATGAAGGTCCTCAAAAATATTTGAAGAGTGAGACATTAATGTGCTTTTTAAAGCAGGGCTTTCTTAAAAATGGAGGAAGTGAGAGGATTACGTGGCTTTTTAAGGGCTATGGCACAAGTACGTTTCTGAGCAACAATTAGAGGTCACAGCTTTGAAATTTATGGTCACTTGGTAGAGTCAGGCAAGAATTGAATACACATAATTTCCAACTCCATCTAAAGCAGAATATCTCTGGGCCATTTCCTGCTAGTTACCTCGAAACAGACCTAATGTGTTGCTTTTAAGCATTCCTAAGCTACACAGTATTTATTTAAGTACTTCCAACGTGGAAAGCCTTCTTCTCTCCTGCAATGTGTCATCACATCTCTTTAGGGGTCCCTGTTGGGATCCTTTCCACTGGCCAGGGTCTCTGCACACTGTATGTATTTAGAGAAGCACTTCTTCCTGTTTGACTATTCTGTAGGTCTGTTTTTACTTAACAGCACACAAGAATGGAAATGCAGCTGTTAGATTCATCTGGCCTTGGTGCAATATGTCTACTTTACGAGTAAGATGACTGAAATTTACATTTTTGTTACTCTTCAATGCAGGCAGGCATTTAACTCCTATTTGCAAGATCTTTCCAGAACATATCTCAAGAGACCCAACTACTCCAATAATGATGCTGGTCATATTGGGGCAATGTGAAAAGAAGAATTAACTCTATTACTGTAGTTTACTTTTAACAGTCATGTAGGGATAAGGGGCTAACGGTGGGCTCACAGTAGACCAGGCAGGGCTGCGAAGTGTGGCTGACTCCCCTCCTGCAGCTCAAGGCCCTAATCAGATTGTCCAGTTGAGTTGTGTGGCTTAGATGACGGGTGCTTGCACACAGAAAGCTGATGAAAAGGCAGCTCTTATAGATTTTCTTTGGGGAATTGTGCTTTACTTACTTCAAGAATGCTCAAAAACAATACTGATTGTCATTACTGCCCGAGAAAATTGATAGCTGTTAGCATTTTAAATTTGTCCCATGTCAAACGGGTTAAATGACAGAATGATTCGTTGATCTAGTTCATGCTGCAGAACACCAGATTTGGATGAAGTCAGTTAGAATATATCTCATGGTCAGCCTTTTCATGTTTGTTTGTTTCCCATTGTTATTGTAATCTAAGCTTGTATTGCTACAGACACTGTTTATTGCAAACCTCCTAACTGTTCTGTTGCCTCCTTATCCATCCTCCAAACAAGTCCTTTAAAAGTATCTCCTTTAGAGAGAGACATTTAGAATGACAATCACACAAGAACAGTAGCAAACCCCTCCTTTAAAATTCCATTTAAAAAATCGTCAATGTTACCTGAAACACAGGCCACTTTCAGAAATTTCAGCAAAGATTGGAAGGTGAAATTTAAGAATGCATGAATAATCAGAAATAAAAGTAGCTTTGAAAAAAAGGTTTGAGCCTGGGCACAGTGGGTTACACCTGTAACTACAGCACTTTGGGAGGCTGAGGTTGGAGGACTGCTTGAAGTTAAGAGTTTGAGATCAGCCTGGACAACATAGTGACACTCCACCTTTACAAATTACAAAAAAAATTAGCAAGGCACAGTGGCTTGCAACTGGCATCTATAGTCCCAGCTACTCAGAAGGCTGAGGTGGGAGTAAGGTTGTTCGAGCCTGAAGTTTAAGGCTGCAGTGTCATTGCACTCCAGCCAGGGACAGAGCAAGAACCTGTGTCAAAAAAAAAAAAAAAAAAAAAAGAGAGAAAACTTAAGAAGAAAAAAAAAGAACTTGTAAGACTGTACCTGAAATGCATGTTTATAAAAAAATCAAAATATTTCTGAGAATGACTGGAATCTATATTCAAAGATATAACCAAAGATGCATGGTTATTAAACATCTTCATCTTATTTATCCTCATATGGGAAGAAAGAGAGAAAGGGAGGGAGAGAGGGAGGAAAGGAGAAAGGCAGAGAGAGACAGAAAAGGCAGAAAACTGAATCAAAAAAAGAAAACAGCATTAGCTTATCATTGGAAGTAATAAAAATTAGAATTAAAATATGAAAATTAGATCAGTAGAGAAGATAAAATGAAGTCATATAAGCTGAATATATAGCAAAAAGTATATAGAACTGGAGGGTAGAGAATGGATCCTAGGTGGGTGATTCCTGAAGAGAGGAATATGTGTGCACGTGAGACTATAAATTGAGAAAGCTATAGGGTTGATGTGCTATAGACAGGGACTAACACTGAAATATAGCTTCATGAAACGAAAAGGGATATTCCTTGTTTACAAGTAACAAATTGAGTTTACTTAGAAAGGAGAATAAACTGGAGAGGGTTTTTATCCTTTCCCATTTCAATGATCAAAGTTAGACATGGTGGAATCGCATTTCAAGGAGAAAGAATGTGGCTAAAGAATGTGTTTCATTTATAAAGACAACTGAGTCAGAAGTTCATATATTCATTTAACTTAGAGCGCTCAGGAAATATGGAGGGTTTTGAGTGTGATGTTAGGGCCAGGGGTGGAGGTGGGGTTGGGTAGCAACATGGAGGCTGGAAGGATGGGAAGGGACCATCCAGGGAAAGGGGGTAGAGTAGGAGAGTGCAGAGGGATGGTGAGAGGGAAGGCTGCGTGGGCACATGGTGGACAAACCACGTTAAGGACTCTTGACTCTATCCTGAGTACACTGGAGAGCTACCAAAGTGTTTCAACTAAGAGGATGAGAAACAGTTTTACATTTAAGAAATCCTCTGGATATAGGGAGAATAAATCAAATATGAGTAAAGCTTGGTGGAAGAGGGATGAGTAGGGACCTTGTTGCCGTTGTTCAGACAAGAGATGATGGTAACTTGGACTGGGGTGGTGGCAATAGAGTTAGAAAGAAGCAGATGTACTTGAGAGATATTTAAGACACAGGTGGAAGGAAAGGAATGGAAGAATGTGAAGTTGAAGTTGATACTGATGTTTCTGCTGGAACAACTGGACTAGGGAATTCAGAAGAAGCAGCAGTTTGGGGGAAATTTGGGGCACATGCCAGAGAAATATCCTGTAGGCAGATGGTAAAATCAATGGGTTTGGGCTGCAGATATAGATTTGAGTGACTTCAGTATGAAGAGGATGATGATGTCATAGAAGTAGATGCAGTTGACTAGGGTCAGTATATAAACTGAAAGCATTCTCAGAATAGCTGTCTTAGAACATGTAAAATTCACAAACCCTTTTCCTTAAAGGATGCTGGTGGATGCAACAAGCATGGGTTAATAGATGGTGAAAAGTAAATAAGCAACACATATTAAGAAAAGGGTTGTTACTGATAAGTTTAACTAGTTGAAGCTACCACGGAACTAAAAAAAAAAACTCTTTAAGTCAAGAAAACTGAAGAAGCAAAATAGAGATATTTCAGGATTTTAGGTTAAATAAATGAAAAAGTGAATGAATGAAGGAAAAGGAGGGAATTTCAAAATGCCAACAGTCTTTGTCTGCCATAAAAATCAGTCCAAAAATATTAACAATAAATATAGTCAAATATAGCATTAAGAATGATTATCAAGTGTTTTCAGTAATAACTGTACCTATCCACAGAGATGTGACTTAACCTATAGGCCAAAAAGGGAAAATGAAATCTCCAATCAGAGTAACCCTAATGTATATCAGATAAACACAAACTAGAGGTGGGGGCTTGTTTTGTTGTGGTAGGTGTTATTGATAGTTCCATTTTACAAATAGGAAACTGGAGCTCAGTGAGGCTGAGAGATTGAATTACATTGTTGATTTTAAATCTGATGACCTTTTTACTTGTGTATTTCATGAAAAATACATGACATGATAACTGTATTAGTCCGTTTTCATACTGCTGATAAAGACATACCCCAGAGTGGGCAATTTACAAAAGAAAGAGGTTTAACTGGACTCACAGTTCTGTGTGGTTGGGGAGGCCTCATAATCATGGTCTAAGGCAAGGAGGAGCAAGTCACATATTATGTGGATGGCGGCAGGCAATGAGAGAGCTTGTGCAGGCAAATTCCCATTTTTAAAGCCATCGGATCTTGTGAGACTTATTCACTGTCATGAGAACAGCACGGGAAAGACACCCCCATGATTCAGTGATCTCCCACTGGGTCCCTCCCACAATACTTTGGAATTATGAGAGCTAGAAGATGAGATTTAGGTGGGGACACAGAACCAAACCATATCAATAACAAAAGACAAACCACGTAGTAGTAATTATTCCACTGCAATAATGACCATCCTAAGCACTTAGAGTACTGCCTGGCACATAAGGGGTCTTCAAATAAGTAGGTTTCAAATGACTGGATTAATTAATTAGCTAATTAATTAAAAAATAAACATAAATGCTCAAACTTGCTTGCATTAAGAGGCAAACTATCAAAATCAATTATGTAATTCAAGAGAAGAGACACCTTAAAAGGAGCATATATATACACAAATATAGTAAAACAAAAGCACAGGAAAAGAGGTATTGCAATGGAACAAAAAGAAAGCAGGACCCAGATTATTAATAACAGTAACATGGACTTTCATGTAACAAAGTATGAAGCAAGACAAGGATAAGCCAAAGACAAAAGACAATTAACAAAGGCATAAAATACTTAAAAACAAAACGTAAAATTAATATCAAATAAGTAGACAAAAAGACATCGAGGAGGTTAAAAAGGTAAATAATGGAGGAATTAATAAATATGTGTTAGATTGTTGTTTTATAACCATGGAACAGTCCTTGTTTGTGTATCCTCAGAATATTTAGAAACTGAATACAAAATACTTCCACAAAGAAAAATCTCAATAAGTTTTAAATCACCAAACTGCAATTTGTTAAAACTTCACTAAATATCTCAGGATTTATATATACATTAAATATACCCACAACTGGTTTAAGAGCAGACAAGAAAATAATGGTAATTTAAAAACCCATATAGACATAAACATGTATACATTCTAATAACTGAATTTAGACTTTTAAATTAGATGTCCTAATTTTAAGAAAGACAAAGTGGCATAATATCTAATTTTAAGATTGTAGACAAGAGAGAAAAGAATAAACTGAAGCAAATAAGTAGAAGAAAATAATAAGGGTACAAGCAAGAACAAGTAAATTATGAATATAAACTGGAAGAGTTGATAAATTAGAGCATTCAATCTTTTAAAAGATAAATATATTAGAAGAACCTCCAGAAAATGCAATTGGGAAGAAAAGTTGAGAAACAAAATTCTCAATGAGAAAAATATCATAATAAAAATAAATGTAATATTAAAATAGCGATATTGTGCCTCAGTATGGTCAATTTTGAAACCTGATAAAATAAATGAAATTCTGATCATTTAAAACTTGAAAATGAGCGCAAGAAGTCTTGCATAGATCGATACACAAAGAAAGAATTGAAAAACTCTTAATAATATTACTGCTTTCCTATGAATATCAAAAGGCAAAGAGAACCAATAGATTAATATAAGGAACAGAAAATTCCTATTATATAAAACTATTTTGAACATAGAAAAATATGGTAAATTACCTAATTTAGTCTCTATGAAAATATAGCTTAATCTAATCATGATTTAGTTCTCATCCAAAAAAAAAATGAAGATAACAGAAAAAACGGGTGGAAAGACTTATGAATATATATGTGAAATTTTCAAATAAAATGTAGCAAGAATAATTCAGTAATACTTTAAACAAATAATTGTTCAATAAATTTACTCCTGGAATGCAAGGAAAGTTCAAACTAAGAACTGAGTATAATTACTAAAAAAACTTGATGAAATAATTCACAGTTGTAGGTCAAATTTTTAAAAATAAATAATTCATCTTAAATATAACAAAAGAAAAATTTGACAAAAGTTTTTCATTTCTAACTTAAAAAATTTAATTGCAATAGGATATTTTTTAATTTGTTAAAGAGAACCAATTTAAGATACAAATAACAACATTGACAGACATTGTGCAGGAGTGAGTTTAAAATTATAAGCTCTAAAAAGTACCCAGGGTCAGATAGTGTATGGTATTGGTTAAATACTCTTAACAATCAGCTCTGCTGGGAAAAATGCTGTATTTGTCCCCTCAAAATGTCATGTTGAAATTTGATTCCCAATATTAAAGCTGGGGCTGGGTGGGAGGTGTTTCGGTCATGGGGGCAGACCCTCATGAGTGGCTTGGTGCCATTCCCTTGGTGATGAATGAGTTTTCACTCTATTGGTTCACACCAGAGCTAGTTGTCTAAAAGAGCCTGGCACTTCCTCTCCACCCCTCTTTCTTGCTCCCTCTCTCCCCATGTGACACCGCCTGCTCTCCCTTTGCCTTCCACCATGATTGTGAGCTTCTTGAGGCCCTCACCAGAAGCAGATGCCAGCACCATGCCTCTTGTACAGCTTGCAGAACTGTGAGCTCAAAATAAACCTCCTTTATTTATAAATTACCCAGCCTCAGCTATTCCTTTGTAGCAATGCAACATGGACTAAGACAAGGAAGAACTGACATAAAGATTGATAAGCTTTGAAAGTATACATATTTGAATAGAAGGCCATCTTGACTTGCCTCAGGTCAAAGAATTATATTTGGTCAGTGTCAAGATTCTGTGGCCCAGACAGTTACCTACCAAAGAGTTATTTTCATCCTCCTCTCTCAAATTGAAAAAAAATCTAATTTTTAGCGGGGTACATTGCTGCTGGCTTAAAAAAATAATTAGATCCTTCAGGCTCCATGACAGCAGCTAGATTTGATCATATATCAAAGTTACAGGCAATGGGCTGTGAAGCTTCTGGGAAGTCTCATTAAAATGGGGGAGGTGTACCTTTCTTTCCTCATTCTTCATCCTGCTGCTTGGAACGAGAATGAGAAGATGCAATGAGAAGATGATGGCTGGTACTCCAACAGCCATTTTGGAGTATGCAGATGAAGGCTTTCGTAGGTTGAAGCAGAAAGCTGTTCCATCAGAGACTCAACTTGAAGAAGCCTGGGCCTCAGCGACTGTGAATCTGTGAGACTCACTTGTTTTAGCCATGGCTTCATGAGTTTCTATTACTTGCACTTGAATCTTACTGTAAGTGATAAAATTCCCAAGGAATAATTTTGAATTGGCTCTAATATAGAGATAAATAAGCGATGTAGGTCCCAAAGGCCACAACCACGATAATTTTAGCTCAGTTAATTTTTAAAGGATTAGTAATTTAACATTCACATTGACTATTAAAAACTAATCTCCTATATATTTTTCAAAAAATCTATTTGCACAATCAGATAATTAAGGTAATTTGCCATAGGAGACTTTTGGCTATAAATAAGTTAAAGGTGAGGAATGCCTAAAATAATGGTTGAGGTTTAGGTTTTATAATAGTTAATCTACAGTCTTTTTTCTAGAAATAACTAAATATATATTATAAATATATGTTTCTCCATGTAGTGTTTAGCTAAATAGATGTGTATTTATTGCCATAAATATATAAATACATGTTATAATGTACAAATATAAATTTATTTTATACTACTGCTAGAACATACACATTATAATTTCTATAATTTTCTAGCAATATATATAGTTTTAGCTAAATACAAATGAAACATGAAATAAGTTACATTCTTTTTTATCAATGAAAATTAATTAGAGGTTATGCAAGAGTCTTGTTGACAATAACATTCAGAAGTATTAATGTAAAAACCTAAGAAACAGCATAATAAAAGATGTCAGTGACTTAGACAAAGACATCTTTATTGCAAAATATAAAAGGTTAGAATAAATGGTCTAGAAAAGGTTAGAATAAAGGAAGCATAAAATGCTACTAATTTTTCCTAAGATTACATATAGGCTAAAGTAATCTCACTTGAAATTTCAGAAGTTTATTTTGGATAAAACAAAAGTCATTTATGACTTCATTTGAAAAAGTAAATGGTGTGACTCTCAACAAAGTTGTTGAAAAGAAAAAAGCCAGTCCTATCAAATATAAAGCCATACTATAAAACAACAGCAGTAAAAAGTACAAGACTAGAGTATTAACAAATAAAATAGGTCAGTGGAACAGGATAGAAGCTCATAAATTAAACAAAAAATTTAATATGCAATATAGTATTAAAAGCAATAGCGAAATGAAGAATTATTTTATAAATGTTGAGAGTGAGGAAAATTCCTTTATTTGTTGTTTTCTATGTACCAAAACCAATCTCCATATGGAAAAAAATTTAAGCTGAAAAAGATCAACTCAATGAAAATCAGCCAAAAATAAAATAGAATATCAGGTAGACGGAAGGATGAGAACTTTCCAAAGATTGAAGCAACTGAAGGAATTGCAAAGTAATAAATTGCAAACAAATTTTAAAATGCCTCTGCAGTAAAAATATAAAAAGTAAGAATAAATTCAAGTTAGATAATATATTTATATAAAAAAAGACAAACTGTAGTACTTTTTGTAGTGCTATTTATGTAGTGCTGTATATTTATAGGGTATAAAGATCTTAATCGACCTTGTAAGAATAATATTAAGACTCCAATGAATAAATGGACCAAAGATTTGCCTAGACAATTTAAGTTTGAAGAGATACATTTGTTTTAAAAATATTTAAATTAGCTAGTAACAAAAATGCAAATGAAAAGTACCACTTATTTTATTTATTTATATATTCTAACTTTTAGGTTCTGGGTTACATGTGAAGTCTTGTTACAGAGGTAAACATATGCCTTGGGGTTTTGCTGTACAGAGTATCTCATCACCCAAGTATTAAGCCTGGTGCCCAATAGTTATCTTTTCTGCTCCTCTCCCTCCTCCCACCCTCCACTCTCAAGTAGACCCTACTGTCTGTTGCTTCCTCTTTGTGTTCATAAGTTCTTATCATTTAGCTCCCACTTACAAAAGAGAACATGCAGTATCTGGTTTTCTGTTCCTGTGTTAATTTGTTAAGGATAATAGACCCCAGCTCCTGGGGTTCCTGCAAAAGACATGATCTCATCCATTTTTATGGCTGCATAGTATTCCACGGTGTGTGTGTACCACATTTTCTTTATCCAATCTGTCATTGATGGGCATTGAGGTTGATTCCATGTCCTTGCTATTGTGAATAGTGCTGTAATGAACATTCACATGCATGTGTCAAAAGTAGCATTCATTTTTATTAAGTAAAAGTTTTATTAGCATTTATTTTTATTAGGTAATAGTTGATGATCATGAGATTTTTAGTAAAATTGGCAAATAGTAATTATTGGAAGTAGTAGAAGCTAGTATAACCCTCTTGCAAAACAATTTGGCATTACAATTCAGGACCTATGAAATGTTCCTACTCTCAGACACAGTCTAATCACTATTGGGAATTAATTCAAAAGAAATAATTAGAAAGTAAATATGATATGTAGAGGAACATGTTTACTGAAACATTATTTGTAATAGCAAAAAAATTTTTAACTAGAAAAAAGGAACTAAACAACAACCATTACAAATTATGATTATAAATATTATGTGAAAAGAGAAGTTTTACATGATAACATTAAGTAAAAAAAAGCATATCACAAAATTGTGTAATAGTTGTAGTACAACTATATAAAATGTGAATAACAGCCTGAAAGAAAGTATGAAGAAAGTATAAGAGTGGTATCATGCTGAAATTACAAGTAATATTGAAATGTTATGTAATTTTTCTAGGAAAACCATTTCAATCAGTGTGTGTGTGTGTGTGTGTGTGTGTGTGTGTGCATATAGTGTGGTGGCTGGTAATTATGTGACCTTGAACAGGTTACAGGAGATCTTTAAGCTTCACTTTGCACATTTTTAAAAAGAAGATAATAATAGGATCCACTTCATAGAGTTGTTACAAGGGCATAATGAGGGTGATGCATGTAAAACACAAAGTACTAATGCCAGAAATCTGGCACCGAGTAACAGTTCATCAGGGTTAGGGACACAGCAATGGTTTTAGGTATGAGGCTGACGATCTGATTGTTGTTCCTGTGTTTTTGTATATCTCCATTGATTCTTCACTATTCACAGAAAATTGTTCAAATTTCTAATCTCGACATTTAAAGATTGCCATTGTTTTGCCCATCCTATCTCTCTACTTTTCATTTTCAACCCCCTAAGATCAGTTTTCTGTTCTCGTCAGGCCAATCTGAGATTTTTGTGTACAGTTTTGTAAACATTCAGCCGCTGAACAAATACGGAGAAACAGTCATACTCGGGCAGTTCTTCGCGTGCTGCAGGTACATTTATATTCTAGGGGAGGGAGACAGACAATAGGCATGCCAACAAACAGAACAAGAAAATGCTGAACAGTCCCGAGCCAGGCTGCTATTTCAGCGTTCTGCACTGTTACGGTGTGTTGGTTGTTAATGGCAGGTTGCAGCCACTCTGACTGGTTAGTATCTGTGCCATACCTGTTGTCAAATATTTTAAATATTACACAGGAAAATCAGTGTCGTGCCCACTCTTTTGCTTGGTTATTATTATCTTAAAAAAATCACAAAAGTTCTCTTCATCAACCCAAACTCTTACCAGCCACCAAAGCTCAACCCAAACTCATCCCTCGTCAGCAAAATGCTTTCTCCCAGCGTTCCATTCCACTCACCACTTCTTTCTCTAAACAGTATTATCTGTTCTACTCATTTTTCTTTAGCTGGAGAGGAAGATCCCCAGGGCAGAAAACATGTTGTTGTTGATTGGTTAGGTTTTTTTTTCTCTTAATAATTTATCAAAATTTCTGTTACAATGCTGAACATATGTACCCTATAAATATGCATTTGAATCAATGAAACATGTTAACTAAGAAAAGATCATCAGAAAAGATTCATCATAATTCTGATTTACTTCAAGAGGAGGTACCAACATTGATCCATCAATAACTCCTAAAGGAGATTTTCTGAGATTATTTTCCCTAGGCCTTAGTAAGGGACCAGTTCTGAGAGCAAACTGGGGCCTTGGTTAAAGGCTTGGTCAGGAACAGTGTCACATGTACAGTTATACCACACTAGGGTATTTTCTTACAAGGCCATTTAAAACTAACTAATATGTGAGAAATAGCTAAAATCTTGGAGCTGTCTTGCCTAATTGAAGTGACTTTTTTTTCTAAGATGGTACTGTGTTGCCAATACCCAGACATCTAACTCAGAGGAGGAAACAGAAGACGTAAAGATGATAGCTTAGTGCTCAGCTTGGATCGAGAGTGTAACTTAGAGAAAAGGCTGTATCCTCACCTTGAAAGTGCTCTGTTATAAAGAAATCAGTCAGCTTTATGCTGGCAATGCCCCAGCTCTGTATTAACTTCCAGATTAATGTCAGATCATACCCCAGGAATTATTCATGAAGCCCCTCCGTACAATGTAATTGCAGATTTTGGCATCCAGAGTGAAGTCTCATTGTTTTATAGATTAGCTTCTCTTCCTGTACTGCGGAAGAGACAATGATCTGACACACCTTAGTCTAGGGGGAAAAGGAGTTCATGTTATTTCACATGAAAAAGCGTTTGTCAAGTGAGAGATCCTCGGTCTCGCTTTCACTCTGCCTTGAGAATGGGAACCTGTGGCGACACTGAGAGGAGATGGCTCTGGACCCATGAATGGTGACTTTCATTGCAGATCTTTCCCAAGTGAATGGAATGGCTCTTTATCTGTGCTTAAGAATTAGTTTTACCAAACCAAAGCTCTACTAATCTCTGCTACAATATCACCAAATGTAATTTATGCATGTGGATGAAGAAACCTACTGGTTTCCAGGGAAGGGTACCAACCAGCAAACTATCTAACTACAAGGAATCATTAGAGACTAGTCAATGTAATCAAAATATTAATACATTGCAAAAAAGATTCAATATTTTTCTGCAAATGTCAAGTTACCTTGGGGATCAGCACCCCTTAATTATGAGATCTTAGACTCTAAGATCCCCCAGACTGTGATTTGTAAATGTGAAGAATGGCAGCTTGTTTCTTAAGTGGAGTTTGCTTATTTTACCACGTTTATAACAAAGATAATAATCTTGAGCCAATCTTTGTGGGTTCACTTGGTACATAGGTAGTTTGCTTTCTATAGGATAAGTATGTGTGTGTGTGCTCATGAATGTGCATCTACAGATATGTTGTATGTGTGTTTACATATATATACACATATGTGAATATGCATGTATGTATAACTTTTGTATACAAATAAATATGTTTATCTGGATCATTTAATCTGACGATTTAAATATTTGAGCAATAATATTCTCATATGTCTCATCTCTACTTGACTGTATGTTTATAACTTTGACTTGAGCATGATTAGTTACTGAGAAAAAAGATTAAGGGAGTGAGAAAAAGCAAGAAGAGTTTTAGTACAGCAATTTTGAAAAACTTTATGGAGGTTCCTGAAAAAGAAACTAAAAACAATTGACATATGATCCAGTAATCCCGGTTCTGGGTATTTTCCCAAAAGATTTGAAGTCAGCTTGTCAAAGAAGTGTCTGCACTCCCATGGTCTCTGCAGCACTAGTCACAATAGCTAAATTATAGAATCAACCCAAGTGTCCACAGCAGATGAAGGAATAAAGAGCATGTGGTATGTATACACAATGGAATACTATTCAGCCTTTAAAAAGAAGGGAATTCTGACATTTGCAACAGCAATTGGAGAGCCTTATGCTAACTGGAATAAGCCAGGCACCGGAAGACAGATACTTCATGTTCTCATTTATAGGTAAAATTGAAAACAATTAAATTCATAGAAGCAGAGAGTAGAATGGTGGTTACAGAGGCTGGGGAGTGAGAGGAAAGGGGAGATAATGGTTGAAGGCTAGAAAATCTCAGACAGGAGGAATATAGTTTTCTTTTTCAGTTCTATCGCACAGTGTGGTGAATATAGTTAATAATAGAGTATGGTACATTTTAAAATTGCTAAAAGAGTATATTTCAAATGTTCTCACCACAAAAAGTGTTAAGTATTTGAGGTGATGGGTATGTGAACTAGCTTGATTTAATTCCACATTGTATTCATAAATCATAACATCATTTTGTACCCCATAAATCTATACAATTATAAGTTATCAATTTGAAATAAAAAGGAGTAGAAGGTAGGTTACTAAAAATAGTTTCACACGCAGTGATGAAGAATAAGCCATCATCATGGGCTTGTTCTGTGACCTGTGTATTAACCTCAGGTTGTTTTCCTCCATGGAAATTCATTAAAGAAAGATGCAATCCAGTATACAGTAGATTCTAATAATAATTTAACTTGAAGTTTTGTAGGGTTATGATTTATCGTGGCCTGATGAACTAGATGCAATTATTTCCCTCATATTACTTCAGCTATTTGGGAAATTGAATAAGAGAGGAGATTCATTATATACAGTATACACTGTGTATATCTGTATCTTATACCTACAGATGCTCCACTTTTTAGCAGAGAAAAAATATCTTCTGGCAGATCTACAATATCCCCAGTTGCTCTTCAGTAACCCTTAAGAGTGTTTGAGTTAGTACCTACCAACACACTTTAATTCTGAGAACCCTTCAAGAATATTCTGCACCGCTGTGGCATGGAGTTTTAGCGAGCACTGTATGAAATAGAAAATGCATTTTCTATTTCATACAGATGAAACTTTGAGCATAAGGATGTAATGTTTTGCTCTGTGTATTACTGAATTGGCACTGCAACTCCTATGTTATTTTTTGTGGGCAAATATATCCTTTCTATTTGTGGATTTTCCTAAACACAAAGTCTCCGGACCCTGGATAATGAGGACTTTATATCTCTTCTATCATTCTTTTAGATTATGACATTTTCCAGCACAGAGATCTCTCCATACAAAGCAATCTTTTGTAAAATTAGAAAGTGGGAACTCCAGGTGAGGTTTTGCATTCCATATGGTCATTTTAGACCATTCTTCACCTTTAATTGCTTGTTTACTGTCTGTTTTCCCCATCAGTCTGCAAGCTTCACATTGTAGAGACCATGTCTGTCTTATTTATATCTGCATCTTCTCTACTCAGCCTCTGATCTGTAGGCACAGGGTGGGGGCACATTAAATATTTGTTGAGTAGGTGAATGAGTAGTCTCCATGTTAATGTGTGTCTACTACATAAAAACTATTTCAACTATTAGCCTTCTTTTATGAAGTCCTACAAATAAGATATCAATAATTCCTGCAAAGCTAGCCCCTTTTCTCAAGAATCAGAATTCATAATACTATTGGTCTTATATGGGTTAACTATAACAAGCTTGGGAGACACATAGTATTATAATATATATATAGTATATGTATAACATATATATAGGGCTAATCATAACAATCCATATAATATATATATTAACCATATATGTGTGTGTTATATATACAACACACATATATTAATTATATTAATCTATATTAACTATAATATTAATTATTATAATATATATTATAGTTAATAATTAATATTATAGTTATATAACTATAATTATATTATAGTTAATATATATTAATATAATTAATATATATGTGTGTTGTATATATAACACACACATATGTAGTTAACATATAGTTAACCTATTCATATATAGTTTTATATATGTTAATATATAAATACAGTTGTATATGTTAACTATATATAAATACACTTATATTTGTTAACTATATATACAGTTTTATATATGTTAGCCCATATATACAATTATATATGTTAACTATATATAAATACAGTTTTATATATATATAGATATAACTCTGAATGTGTGTGTACATATATATGTTAACTATAACAACCACAGGAGACAAATAGTATTATAACTTCATATTACAGAAGAGGAAACTCAAGCTTGGAGAGGTTATTTAGCTTGTGCAAGGTCTCAGAGTTAGTAACAGTCAGAGAAGTATTTATACCCAGGCAGTCTGTTTTCACGGTCTTAACCCTCATCATATTCTGCTTCTTCGTGTTGTGAGAATATTAGAATAATTATTCTGATTTGGTATTATTTTATTTCCTTGTTGCCAGGTCATTAGTGCCAGGGCAGGGGCACATATAGCATTTGATTGTCAGAGAGAGATGTTAGAATCCTTCATGGTTTTCACTGACAAATTCTCTGTTTTTTTCCAAACACATAGGCAGAATAAACTGGTATGCCTGTATATCTGGAGAGAAGAAAGTGTATTTCTAAAAATCTCTGAAAAAAAATTATTTTATAAAATTCCAAAATGATTTCCCGTGACTTAGTGACAAATCCATCCGTCTTAAGGGGAAATCTTTTGGCTGTTTGTAGGCCACTTCGTAAGCAGACGTCGGTCCATCCAGCAGAGGGCGGACGAGGTAGCAAAAACCTCCAGGTTTCTAGCTGTGCAGCCCGGGCTCTTAGGCAACTCTGGAGACTTCAAAGCCACGGACTGAGGATGCCGTGCAAAATGGTTGCCGCCAGGCTGTTAGCACAGGAAGAAAGAGTACTGTTTCTACTGGAAGAAAAATAAACAATGAGAAGCCCTTGATAGAAAGAATTGGCGTGTCTCTACTTGGGACAGTGTGTGCGTGAGAAAATGTGGTGCTTGTGTGTTACATTTAGAATCAAAACAGAGTTGACTCCAAGGACGCTTTGGCGGAGACCTGGATTCCATTTTCATTAAGGAAAATGAGGTTGGAGTGCAGCAGGGTGAAAGGATGCTGATGCGAAATCACACAATTTAGAGGACGGCTAATCTCTTCAGCAATAAAATGGATGAAAAAGAATGTTTTTTTTTAAATTTTATCACTATTTTCACAATAAGTGGTGGTGAGATCAGGGGATTCAGACCAATTCTCCCAAGGAGACCAAACATGGCGCCCTCCGCTGCCATTCTTAGATCTGTGACGTCTCCCTCTCCAGGCATTTTTGCCTCATGACGCTGTTGTGAGCACTCCGGAGGGCCAGGATTACTGAAGTCAGCCTCTGCTACCTTCACAGAAAACAGTCTTCAAAACCATTAATTCTGTGCTGGGGTTATACAGTGTTATCGTTAGAGAATTCTTTTGAACTCAAAGTTATTTTGAAAACATGTGGTGTGTGTCCTATAGTGTGAGACAAAACTAGAAACTCAAAATATTCTGGTGAGCTCTCAGGGATGACCTGTGAAAGCCATGATAACTCCATGCAGATAGGGACTTGCCTACTCGTCTCAACACAGCGTCACATGCCCTTTCTTCTAGAGCGTTCCTTTGAATATATTGTGGATAACACTGATTACCAGGCCTTCAGAACAGGGTAATGGGTGCAATAGAACATTTTGCTTTCCCCTCACCATATTTAATTTTTGCAGTTGTACAACACGGAATGAGAAAAAGGCTGTTGTTTTCTCATTTTGACAATAATGTAGCTATAAAAACAATAATAAATAAATAAAATATGCTATCGGCTAGAAATCAGTGGGCTTAATTTCAGGGCAATACCAGTTTCTGTGGCTGGGTTATCAGCACTGCATGTTTATAATGGAATTACTAGCAGCTTCCTCAGCAGCGGTGGGCAAAGGGCTTGCACTTAGAAAACACACAGAATTGGAATCTCACAGTCAAGTGTCTCTGTAGCCGCTGATATCATGATTTGTGCTTTCTTCACTGAGGCAGGTGAACTCTTCATCTGAAAGTTATCACGTTTAGCCCTCGCCAGAATGGACGCAGCCAGGAGCTGATCTGTCCTTCAAAGGGCAAGATTCCTTTCTGTGCAGAAAAATAGAGGCAGCGGCCGGAAACTTCAATCAGCGCTTTCAGATTCCAAAACTATGACACTGTCACACTGGTGTCATTAAAGCTAACTAACCATATTAAACGAATATTAAAATATGGGCTCCTTTGCATAACATAATGAGCAAAACCGCTTTTAAGTTTCTCCCTGTGCTTTGAGGTGAGGTGGCATTTACATTCCCAAACTTTGAAGTCAGAACAAAATGTACAGGTAGAGGGTACTAGATCAAATAATAATCAACTTCAAAAAGCATTTTGGCTGTTGGATGTCCCAGGGCTAATTTCCTCTAGACATTTTAAATGTAAATGTCTAAACTCATTTAAAAATTGTAAATTGGTCTAGGTTCAATCAAAAAGCATCCTGACGCAGAACAGGGAGACTAGGCTAATTGTCATTTGTTTGTCAAATGAATTCCATTTGGAAAGCAATGAAACCTCCAAGCTAATTCTTTTAAGGTGAGCTGGTAGTTGTATTATCAGTTAAATGCAGTAAAATGCATAATCATACGATGATAATGAAAACTGAACCTGTGTTAGCGCCGGAGCTCTGCCTGCCACGGGGCATAGAGTGATGAAACTTAAGTACTGTAATGTTGCCTTGGCCACAATGGTACCAAGTCTGGTCTTTAGCCTTACAGACACTTTCTTTGCATTTTAAAAAACTTTATCAAAGCACCGTGGCAATATAGAAAATGTCAAAGTGAAATGTACTGTAGGCAAATTGAGATTTCATTAAGTTTAAATTTATTGCTTTTGACTGATGTATTACCATGCTTGTTAAGAACCAGTAATTTGGAATATCTGTCTGCCTGGTAAAATAGCTTTGTCTCCTTGCATATTACTTTGTATAGACTTTGAAAGACCACAATAATTCAGAGTGAGGGTGGGCTGTTTTTTCAGTAATGTTTGGAAAATTGTAAGGCATTCTGGCCTTGTGCTCTGACAAACTTCCACATACTTCATCAAGGTATTGGAGGTTAATTGTAGAACTCTTATTTATGGGACTTCTGTGAATCTTGCCAAACTGTATGATGAGTGTAAAAGTGGAGAATTGGAAATGTCTCTTCTGCTGATCTGTTTCTTCTTCATACTCATGAAATGGGCATAGATGTGTGATGAAAGATGAATAATGATGAAGGATGTGCCATGTTCAGTCAACAGAGAAACGGAGCTATAGCGGTTTGGGGAAGGCAGATGATATAGTTCAACCGAGATATTTTACAAATAAGGAAAGAGAGACCCAGAGGTTACATAGCCCTGGCAGAAGTGGACGAGAACCCAGGATGCCCTGTAGTCGTTCACGTCTCAGCCTTGATGTCACCTGCTCAGAAAGGTCTTCCTTCGCAGTTCTGGCCTTGGGTCCTTTTCTACCAGTGTTGTGGGTCTCTAACACAGCAGATGGCAACATTTTTATGTAAAGGGACGCACAGTAGGCCAAGAGGCAAAATTGACGATATCATGTAAGTACTTAAATGACAACAGACAAAACAAATTAGCACAATTTAAAAAAAAAAAGGACATTTGGGTTGGTTCCAAGTCTTTGCTATTGTGAATAATGCGGCAATCCATGGAATACTATGCAGCCATAAAAAATGATGAGTTCATGTCCTTTGTAGGGACATGGATGAAATTGGAAATCATCATTCTCAGTAAACTATCGCAAGAACAAAAAACCAAACACCGCATATTCTCACTCATAGGTGGGAACTGAACAATGAAAACACATGGACACAGGAAGGGGAACATCAGACTTCAGGGACTGTTGTGGGGTGGGGGGAGGGGGGAGGGATAGCATTGGGAGATATACCTAATGCTAGATGACAAGTTGGTGGGTGCAGCGCACCAGCATGGCACATGTATACATATGTAACTTACCTGCACGTTGCGCACATGTAACATAGAGCCTAAAGTATAATAATAATAATAGTAATAATAATAAAAAATAAAAAATAAAATTAAAAAAAAAAAAGGAAACTCAAAATAGGACAATTAAGCATACTTTTTTTGTAATGTAGGTCTATGAATGAGAAGACACATTCCACTTGTTGGGGTTCGAATATAAAAGCCATTCTTAGCTTATGGGCCATATAAAAACAGGCAGTGGGCTGGCTTTGTCTGTAGGCCATAGTTTGCAGACCCCTGTTTTGTCACATTACACTGCTTAATTTTCTCCAGTGGACACAATCACCTTCTGATTGTTTACTGGTTTGTCAGCCTTCTCACAGTAGAAAAGGCACGTCCTGAGAACAGAGGCTTTGTCTGTTCAGTTTGCCTCTGTGTCTTCAGCTCCTGGAATAATAATAGATGCCACAGTCCCATGCCTGATGCATTAGATGGTAGTTATTCAATTAATATAGAATGAATCTAGATCCTACCACCAAACTGAATAGATAAGATATGTGACCTACCAAAGGAATAGGAGATACTCCTTGTTCGTTTAGCACTTCTTACTTACCTTTTTAATTTAATTTAACTAATTTATTTTATTATATTTTAAGTTCTAGGGTACTTGTGCACAACGTGCAGGTTTGTTACGTATGTATACATGTGCCATGTTGGTGTGCTGCACCCATTAACTCGTCATTTACATTAGGTATTTCTCCTAATGCTATCCCTCTCTCCTCCCTCCACCCTACTACAGGCCCCGGTGTGTGATGTTCCCCTCCCTGTGTCCAAGTGTCCTCATTGTTCAGTTCCCACCTATGAGTGAGAACATATGGTGTTTGGTTTTCTGTCCTTGTGATAGTTTGCTCAGAATGATGGTTTCCAGCTTCATCCATGTCCCTACAAAGGACATGAACGCATCCTTTTTTTTATGGCTGCATAATATTCCATGGTGTATATGTGCCACATTTTCTTAATCCAGTCTATCATTGACATTTGGGTTCGTTCCAAGTCTTTGCTATTGTGAATAGTAGCACTTCTTACTTACCTTACAGCAATGGTAGCATAGAAATAAATAACTCAAACTTCAGGTTATTTATGACTTATGTCAATATTTTAGTTCCTGGATTCCTTTCTGATCTTATTATTACAAGGAAATAATAATTAACCAGAACATGGCATATTTTAACATCCTTACTATTCTGTCTTATTTGGCTGTTTATAAATACCCTCTTGGTCACGATCATAAATGAGTTGAATTCTGTCCAGCTGCTCTGCCACTTCTCAACCTCCAAGTCTGAGTTTTCTGCAGGGGAAAGCAGCACCATGTGGCCATGTACGTTGGTTCAGGTTGACATCCTTTGTGAAGCGTTTCCTGAGGACCCCAACCTTCACAGAGTCCCATTCTCTAAATACCTTGTACTCTGCATCATGCAGAGCGTGCACTGTTCTGTTCCAGAGCAGTACGTTCCTCTCCTTCTTTCATGGGTATTGGTGTTATCTGCCCACATGGATAGGGAATAAGCCTGAGGGTAGCAGCCCCTTTCCTGCTTTGATATGCTATACAGTACCTGAAACATAAAATATGCCATATTCTTTTTTGTATTATACTTAGAGAAATAAGATGAAAATCATTTTCAAAAGCCCATATTGAGAATTTCATTTTAAAACACACATACCCAGACACAGGAAGGAAGAATTTTCAAGGTAGTCATAGCCAGCTCAACTTCTTATGCCACTAAATTACAATGAAAATTCATAATCAGAATAGAGACCTTAAGTCACTTTCAGTGTGTCACTCATAAATAATTTTTTCATAATTATCAACGTAAGAAGAATTTTATGAAGATGTTTCACATCTAGGTTTTTGGTAAGGCATTTTTGTTGACTTTCAGTTAATCAAGATTCAAGGAACCAGTAAGGTCAGGCTTGCCTAGACTGTACTTTGTAAAATGCAAATCCTTCAGGAATCTGTTGTCAAAAATATACATACATCCTGGGTGACAGGCTCTGAAATCCATACCATAAGTGTGCTTTTATCTGACATAAGCTGTCTGTTCCATAAGACTGTTGGAATGAAGAAATCTCTCTGCTTTGCTGGCCTAATCAAAATAATTAGTAGGAGGAGAGAAATGGGCAGATTTCCAGAATTGTCATTGGTCATTTCCACATGATTAACATCAGAGGGACTGGCAGGGAGAAAATGTCCCCTCAGTCTTCTAATCGAGGACTGGTCTTTAGGGTGGTGGTTCATAACTGGGGGAAGTGAGGTCAATTTTGCCCCTCATGGGATATTTGGCAACGGCTGGAGACATTTTTTATTATCTTAACTTGGGAAGGGGAGTGTTACTGATATCTTCAGGGTAAAACCCAGGGCTGTGGCTAAACTTCCTTTGATGCACAGGACAGCCCCTGCAAGAAAGAATGGTCTGGCCCCAAATGCCAGTAGGGCCCCTGTGGAGAAACTCTTCTTTTAAGGCAAACCTTCTTCATTTGGGAACCTCTGGTGTGCAGATGGGGAGTGAGCTGGGGCTTCTTGCCTTGACATTTGGATTGTACATAATGGGACCAAATAATGCCAACTATGGAGGGATCCACGGAATTTGAAGTGTAGAGTGGAGAGGTGCATTGGAAGGTATCAGACAATGAAACATACTGAGTTGATGAATTTGGAGGAAGAGGTCCCCAAAACACCATTTCCCACCCAATCAGCAGAGCCACATGTTGTTTGAACACTCACATGTCCCAGTTAAACTGTATCTTTTGTAGTCCTCCAGTGCCCTACGAAATCTCACTGTATTATCAATTTGCTAAGCCCTAACTAGCTACATCACTTATTTACTAGAATTTTTCTGTGCTCTAGATTGTTCATGGTGAGGAAAGCACCACACACACACACACACACAAATCTAATTTATAATGGGAATTATATATATTTTAAAAATAAATTATATTTTAGAATTACAACTTATTCAATATACTTTCCACTACTTTCTATGACTATAATGACAATTTGGTCTACAGTGATGACTCTGAGGCAATGAGTGACCCTAATTCAGCAATGAAAGACTACCTGGATATACATATTATATCACGAGGCAGGGGAGTTAAAAAGAATTTCAGCCAAGATTGAAGCAAGAAGAAGTTTCTTAAAACTTCTGCTAATCAGAAAATTAAGTCAATTTCCATATTCTAACTAATTGATATTTAATGGAATGTTGTAATATTATGTATTGAGGAGTTGCATCTTTACAGAACACTCCACGGCTTTCTCTAAGTAATCTGTAACTCTCTGAGTTATTCATCTCTGAGTTATCCATAGTTATCTGAGTTATTATAGTTCTCTACAGTTATTAGAATGTTACTGGATTGAATCTTTTGAAACAAATAGATAATATTATGCTCCAACTATGCTAGGTGCATTACATACTTTATAATCTTCACAACAATCCACTGGAGTTTAAATTATTAGTCCTATTTCATAAAGATTGAGGTTTAGAGCTAGTAAATGGCTTGCCCAAGGTCATATAGCTGGAAAGGACATAGTAACTATGAATCCAAGTCTATCTAGCTTAACTACTGCATGGACAGATTGAAATGCTTAAATGCTCTTTGTGGTTATAGGGTGACAGTTTTATGACTCCTTATCAAGGTGGTACAAAAGAAAAATAAAAATCTGTTAGGTTTTTTTTTTTTTAAATCAGTCTGGCCAACCTGTAATTCTGAGAGGAGAAAAGGGAATTTTATGGACAGACTTATTTGAGTTTGCATTGACCTAATCAAGTTAATGGGAAATAAGCAATCAAATGAATAAACAAACTTTCATTTGACTCTAGAGCAACAGTTCTCAGAATATGGTTCCCAAACCTAACAACATCAGCATCACCTGGGAAACTTGCTAGAAATGTAAATTCTCAGACCAAATCTACTAAATCAGAATCCCTGAGGTGGAGCTGAGACCCTGTTTCAACAAAGGCTCCATTATTCTGTTGTTGGAGGATCTCTGCTCTAGATGTAACTTATGTTACTTATGGTGTCCATTTGAGCTCATAACCTCCACACTACTACATCTCCAGCACCTTAATTGAATTTTTTCACATTCTGTGCTCTACTTTTATTAGCAAGAAACAGTTGACAATAAGAAGCTAAAGTCTCAGGCTTGTTTAAAATGCCAGTTCCCCCAGGTGTATCCTAATAAATTCAACATGTGCTCAGCTCAATCTCATACATTTTCTACAGCTATAGGATTATAGGATGTTAACCGATGGCCTCAGCATTGACTCGGCAGCGGTGCAAATTCCTGACTTTAGGTGAAGTGTATTCAATATAGTTTTAGAATTTGATGTAGTTTAGCTTGATAAGGTTATTTAAAAATTGGTAATCTGTATTTGATATGGACGATAACTCTTAATAGTATGAAATAGTTGAATGTTCTTAAACCATTCTGAGTAAATGGGAGATTGCTGTCTACTTCTTTTCACTCTGGAGCTTGCCAGACTTTTAATAGAAAGCCAAGTGCCTTCTTCAGATGGTCATTATAAAATAGAAAAACTTACTGATTCTTAGAGAATTCCTGCTTCACACACACAACTTCTGAAAAGAGATTGTAGGATCATAAGTGGCTCATAGCAAAATTATCAGAGTGCCTATTTTTGAGGGAGAGGCCTTGTTTTGATCCTTCTCTTCCGTCCTAAGATGTCTCCTGTGAACTAGTCCAGGCTGGGAGGCTAGTGAAAGAACACTAATGTTCTACTCAGCAGGCTCCTGTCACTCCCCCTGCCCTTGCATGCATTTCCCAAAGATTGTACTTATTAACTTAATTCTGTTGGACTTGTAAGATGAAACATGCAAATTCACATATGTCAATATACTTGTTTATGAAAATGTGTGTTTCCAGGCAAGAACCAGTTGAGACTGTGGAGAAAAGAAGTGGTAGCCCCATTCTAAGTTATCCACCTGCCATCCTACACTCTGGATCTTATTGGGATTATCTTAATTCAGGCTTAGATTCTGGTTTAAAAATATCTTTAAAAAATAAATGTAATTCCAAATTAGAACATGTAAAACTGTGCAACACACAAACAGAGTCGCTGTTCATGTTGCCATAGGAGGGAGGCAGGACAAATGCGGCACCTTGAATAAGTTTTACCTTTTTTCACCTTACCTCTTAAAGTGTTACTGAATAATGAATAGTTTGAGGACCATGTTTATTTCAGCTCTGGAAGTAGGGTCTGCCACTCAGGAGAAACAAGATAGATGTTTCAAACCAATTGCAGTGATAAGTGGCCCTGTGCAAATAAATTTGCATGAGGGATGCTCTACAAACCCTCTCCGTAGGCATCGTGACACCTTGCAAGGGAAAACATGTGCTGGAGAAAAGTTGGAAGCAGTATGACACATAGAAGAGAAAAAAACCCTGACCAACTTCCCCCACCCCTTATAAGCAACAGAAGCAGAGGCCCCATTTGGCTCAGGGTCTCCAAGTCCTGTTCAACATAAAAGTCAGACAGCTGTGAAAGTCCAGCCTATAGGACAGTGTCCCGGGGATCCATAAGAAATAACACCCATCGGACAAAGATATTGGAGTCATCTGCATAGTTGCCTCAGCAGTGCGAAATCACTCCTTGTGGAGGCAGACATTTGGAAACAGATAAAGCCCATGAAGAATGCCTCTTTTTGACTTCAGAGATGAATGTAGATGTGAACACATTACTGCTGTTTTAGGGAGGCTCTTCTCTGTTACAGATAACCGGGATTGGGAATATTGGATTACCTAATAATGGCTCGCTTTAGTTCTGCCATCAGCACTTATCAGGTACATTAGTTTAAAACCTGCAATTTTGAACTCAGCATTATTGAGCTTTCCAAAGATTAAGTTACTGAACTTTTGTTGGTGAGTGTCTCTGCGAAATTTCCTGAAAAGGATAGTCCTCTTTCTTTGTGTGAAAGTGAAGCCAAATCACATACTTTATTGATATTTATAGACATACAAATGATAGAGCTAATGTACTTTAATGCCTGCTACTTGATGGAAAGGCTGTGGGCTGTGCTTTTGGGCTTTTGTTTTTCTTAAGATAATGTGGAGTACTGTAGTCTCTTTGTGAGCCTAATCAGAGCAGGTAGCTTTTTTTCTTTCTTTTTGTTTTCCCCAAAGCCTTATTTCAGAAAAAGGCTTATGCCAAAAGTCTATTTCAAGAAAAGCTCTGTGTGTGCCCCTGATATGGGCACGGTCTTTACAGTGTTCTAGCACCAAAAATACCTCCCTGTGTCTCCTTACTGGCTTAGGTGGAAACCGTAGGAACATGGAAGCTTTAACAAAGGCAAGTCGATTTTAACACTCTGTACTAAAAAATACCTACACTGAGGAAGAGAGTCTTAATCTCCAAGCTATGAAGATTTAATGTTTTCAGAGTAATTTTACAGACATTCTGCCTGTCAAGGCCCAGTAGGGTTAGAGTTCTCGAGTCCCCACAGGCTTAAGCATCCAGGCATGAACCAACTTTGTAATTTTTGAGCAAGAGGAATAAATGTTGATTTGTGGTGGCTGAGCAGAATTAAGAAATAATTTACCTGCCCTCTCTTTAGGGAGTTTGCATATAACTTCTGCTCATTAGAGGTGGCTTATAAGAAAATTTAAGGAAAAGACAGAGCAACTGCCCCCACCCCGACACACACACATGTACACAGACACACACACATAGACACACACACACACACACACACCCCGACCCCCGCAGTTCAGCCTTCAGGTCCTTCACTGTCTGGAAGCAAGAGAAACAGGGGCCCCATTTGGCTCAGTGTCTCTTAAGTCCTGTTCAACATAAAAGTCAGACAGAATATCCACCAAAATTGGTAATAAAGTCTTAAATTTCTCCGAGAAAGGAATGAATATGTAGGAAAAATCATAAATGGCCTGCATGTATTGATAAGATGCTGGAGAAAGAGGTGGGGTTTGTTAAAACAAAAACAGAAATAAAAATCTGGTGTCCACCAAAGTCTGTTTCTATTCTGGTGGTTCTGAAAATTCTGAAAGCTTAGATTTCTGGGAGTCATTGGTAAAATAGATTTTTGGTCACTAGTGTTCCTATGATGGTCATAGTTAAAATATATTTTTAACCTGAGCAACCTCTAGGGCTTTGGTTATATTTTGATTTAAAAAACTAGATTGACTGAAAAGTTTGTGAGAAATATAAACATCAGGCAAAGATAAGTAATATGCTTTATACCTAAATTTGTGTATTGCAAAAATAGCAGAGCTCAAGCTATTTCATGTCATTATTCTAATCCATAAGCATTTAGCAACCTGTGTCAATGGTATTTGCCTCTCAGGTCACACAAAGAAATCTATCTTAATAAAGTCAGAAAACTATAACCCGTCTCTGCATCATTTCTAATATCCTGGTAGGGGGTTCAGTTTCCATCTAATCAGAAGATATTTTTAGTGGTAAGTTGCTTTAAACGGTGAATCTGAAAGTAATACTCTTAGTATCCCACTGGCATTAGATAGAAAGTTCTGAATTCTCTTTCTCTACTGTGTTGATTCTGAATCTTAAATTTGGATATAAAAGGAATCTTTCTAGGGAACTCTCTTTTCCTGACCTGAATTAGAATTTAGTATGGGCTGAGATCTCCTCCCTGGTAGACACTCCCAACTTGTATTTCTCACTGGTATATATCCAAGTGTCTATTACACAGATTCACTCCCAGGTGTGGGAATGTATGCAAATACAATCTCCGATCTTACAAATGGTCTGGCCAAACTCTCCAAAGGGCCCGTGGCTTCAAATGGGGCGTTAAGTAAATGGTTCATTTTATTTTTTATTCAAGCTCAGGAGACTTAGGCTTTTTCTCTAGCCATTTAAACCACCTATGAATTAAGATAATGAAAGGAATCGAGTATTTCTCTTTAAACAAGATACACTGTTGTCAACTGCAGAATAAAGTCAGGAGTTAGATTTTGCCTGGATGCTGAATTCTCCTGGAGCACAAAGGGCGTGTAGAGGACAAACGGGTGTGGGGACATTAATGGAACATAGAGTTCCACAGTTCCTTCTCAGAGACATGACTCCACAGAGGCGAAGAAAGGAAAAGCCAAGAGCGAGAGGTCACCCCGATAAGTACAAAGAAGTCGCTTCCAGCACTTTCTCCCATTGTGCCTGTTACACTTATTGGTGTGAATAATGTTGTTTTGTTTTCAGAAAGACAGTCATGAGCAAAAAAAAAAAAAGAACGGTGAGTGATAAGCCAAGCTCAGGAAATTTGAGAATGACACATTTGTGATAATATATGTTAATTTAGTTGGAGAGATGTGAATATTTTCTTAAAGAACAAAGAGAAAGACAGACTATAGCTTAGAGTCACTCATTTAGACTTTTATACAGGCATTACCCATGTTCAAAATGCGCAAATCTCCTGGAAACAGTTTTTTTTCCCCCCAAATACATTTTGTTGTGGTGGCTTATTTATTTAAAATTACCATATTTTTCTTGCTTTGGAGATAAAAACTCTAGTGGAGCCAGACTTCAAATAGATGATGTTCTGAGCACATCAAAACAAAGAAAGTGTTTCTGAAACCAAATGAAAGCGTTTTTTGAATGACTCCCTCCTCCATTCACATCTCCTTTCAGCTTAGCGGCTCTGGCTCAGATAAAGTCCCGAACACCTCACAGTCTATTCAAAAGTATCAGATTCAACTGAAGGTGAAGAAAATGGGCTATCTGCAGTATTCATGAGTTGGAAACTTCCCAAGTTTGACCATTGTCTGAATGACTTTACAACTGCTTGGGGTATGCATTACATAACAGATACTCACAGGCACCCAGTGCTCCTATCAAGCCAAGCCTTGTAAGCGAGTCCAAAGGACACCCACCCCCACCCACCCTACTCCTCCCCAGCCCCATTCTTTCCTAATTCAGGTCCCAAGAAAAATACTGCCCAGTCTTTGAAGTATGCTATCCTACTCCTTGGTTTACCAGACTGAGCTAAAGGCCTTGATAACACTTCTTCAAGTTCATGAACTAAAATGTTTTGTTTTCATAGCATTTGGGGTAGTTTTTTCTCTAATTGGATCAAAGCACAGTTTAGTACACCAAAACTTTCTGAAATCAAGAGACAGATTCCTTTACTGGGACAAGGTGAGAAATAATCAAGAAAGTATTCAACAGTCTGAGTGATCCTAGTTCTGTTCCGCCCAACAAGAGTGGAATTTTCAAGGCCCTACTATAGGATAAGAAGTTGCAAGATGAAAGTGCTATTTATTTTTAATATTTTCTCCTCAAAATAACTGTCATCTGCCTAATACCCAGCCTGAAACCGAGGTCAAACATAAGTACTTAGAACCTTATACCTCCAAAGCATGGGGTGGTAGAAAGGTCTCCTGAATTTGAGTCTCCGCTCTGTGTCTAAACTGTGACTTTGGGCAAGCAAGTAGATTTTTCTGGCTTATTTTTGCATCTAACTAATGAGGGTACTGAATCTCATCTCTAAAGCCACACCATTTTATCTGCTGTTCTCCTTTTATACAAAATAGCATCCTAGATAGATGTTAAACCAAGTGTGAGGGCTAAAACCGACTCTGAACCTGGTGAAGAAAATGAGAGCAAAGGCCTCAAGAATAGCAAGAAGATTACTAGGCACCTATGGAGGGTTGAATTATGCCCCTCCAAAAGATAGGTCCACATCCTGACCCCAGGAACCTATGAATGTGAACTTATTTGGAAAAAGGATATTTGCAGATATAGTTAAGGTAAAGATATTAAGATGAGATCATCTTGGATTACATTGGTGGACCCTAAATCTCACGACAAATGTTCTTACAGGAGACAGAAAAAGAGAAGACACAGACACAGAAGGAAAGCAAAGTAAAGACAGAGGCAGAGATTGGAGTGATGCAGTCACAAGCCAAGGAAGGCCTGGAGGCAATCAGAGCCAGAAGACTGAAGGAAGAATTCTCCCCTATGTACTTCAGAGGGGGCACAGCCCTGCTGGCCCCTTGATTTCAGACTTCTAGACTCCAGAACTGTGAGAGTATAACTTTCTATCAGTTTAAGCCATCTGGTTTGTGGCATTTTGCTGCTGCAGCCCTAGGAAGCTGATCCAGTGCTGATGTGACAGCTGTCCTTCAAGCACACACTCACTGGAGGTTGCATGGGGCTATGAGAAGCACTGAGAGCCATTCCTGTTCTTCTCCGATGCCAGGTTGGACTCGGGAAAGACCAAGCATGAAACCTTCTGGAAAGCTGCAGTGCTGTGGGGAATGTATGAGTTGCTACTTCAGGAAAAAGCAGCTCTCCTCTCCTGCCTTGACTGTGTAACTCCCCCACCCCCAAACCCTCTTAATATCATGGAAAGTCCGTGCACTTGACCTCAAGTCCATGCTTCTTGAAGGAGTGACTGGTCCACTTGTAAGTTTTCTGAAAGGTTTCAGGAAGTAAAATTTGCTGGGCAGGAGTTTATTAGTAGTTGGCTGATCTTAGTAGAAGGCAGAGAAAAGGGATGAAGAAAGAGGTGCCTGCTCTGTCATCCTTACCTGAATCATCTTGACCACCAGCAGAGAGCAGCTTGGGCCAGTGGGAAAGAAAGAATGAAGATGTCATGGGGGTGGCCCAAAGGCCCAACTGGAGAGAAGAATTCCAACTGATGACCCAACCTCCAGAGAGGCTGTCTCAGTCACTTCCATGCAATTCTGTGTGTCTCTGAGCCGCCAGTGTCTTGTTGGAGAAGGGAGACAGTGAGATAAGCTCATTGGAGATGAAGGAGCTGCTTCCCCGGTATAGTTCTCACCCTCACATCTGGGGCTCCGACACACCATGTCCCCCAGTGAGAGGCTCAGGAGGGAGGTGAGATGGCTCAAGACAGCTTACAAGGAACTTCACAACCTGTCAGGTTCCTCCTGATCCCTGTCCAGGCTCATCTTTGATACGCACTTTGAACTGCACACCTCAGCTTTGCTGACTGGCCCCCTGCTTCTTGTCCCCACTTCTTCGTGGGAACTTCAGAGTTCAGCTTAGCTGTCACTGCTTCAGGGGAGCCATTTGTGATCTAGATTGGGTCATGCACCTTTTTGAGGAGCTAAGCCACCTTGACGTTACTCTATCAGTGCACCTGTTTCACTGAATTGCCAATAATTTTTCCCTACCTGCTTTTATCTCCTATGTAAGCTCCTTGGGAAGGGGCAGTATGTCTGTTTTTTTCTTTTTTTTTTGCGCTTTATATACCTGTAATCATATGTATTACGTTAATATGGCCTCGTACGATTTCAGGCATTACATAAACATGATAATAAAAAGTGAATGTCCGCCCCACCCTACTACACCCTAATTCAGTGTCTAAAAGGTAGTCTTTAATAACTATTTGGCAAGTCTCCTTCCAGACCTGTAGTTTTCCATTCACAAACATGTGTACATATACTCTATCCATCCTTCCATCCATTCATCCATCTATCATTTATATTAATCTATCTATCTATCTATCTATCTATCTATCTATCTATCATCTATCATCTCTCTCTCTCTTTCTTTCCCTTTACTGTGTGTTTTCTACAAATTGCTTTTTTCCTTTAACATCAGGACTTGGAGATCTTTTCATGTTGATACATGGTGATCTACATAATTTCATAGTAACTCACTCACTGAGAGATGGACGATCAGGTTGTTTTCACATTACGAGTCATGCAGCAAGGCTCACCCTCTTTCATACACAGACTGCACAAATGTAAGTATTTCTTTCAGACAGATATAATTGCTGAGTTAAATTTTTAACCACTCAGACAATTTCCACAGGGAACCTGCCTGCCTCCTTCCATCCTTTGCCTCTGAACTTGGAGCTGTCCCCAAATGGCTTCTCTCTCAGGGGCGTTTCCCCCTCTTTTTTTTTGAGCTGTACTTTCTGCTGGACTCTTAGTATACTTTTCCATAGATTTGATCCCTTCTATTGTTCAGAAATTTCCTAAAGCCCTGGTCAGTCTCTCGTAGTTTCCAGCACTGTTATGGGGATGCGCACGTACACACACACACACACACACACACACATACACACACACACACTCTCTCTCTCTCTCTCACTCACTCACTCAATCACACAGACACTCACACACTCACGTCTGTGTTCTGATGATTTGTGAAATGTGGATGTAGGAGCCAGCAGACCTGTGGGCTCTGCCTGCTTTCTTGAGCCAGGTTGTCACAACCTCTGTATGTCTAGTACCCAGCATCATTGTGTGACAACTATTAGGCAAGGAGAAAGTATTTGTTGAGAGAATAAATGAATTTTTGTTTTAGGCAGGTACCAACATTTGGTCAAGGACCAATGATCCCTTAAAGGGACTGATTTAGTGCTGATTCTTGTGTTAGTGGATTATCCTTCAATTAACCACTCACAACTACAAGATATTGTGTTGCTGACTACCTATGTGGGGGTAAAAACGAAGTTGCTTTAAAGGAACATATTTGCATTCTTAATTTCCATATAAATTCAGGCTAAAGGATGATTCCTTGTTGTTCATGAGGGCCTTGAAACCTCCTACCAGACAGCAACAAGTAAATTTAATGGAACTCAATTTGATGACTTGCATCCCATAAAAGGACGTGTTGGTACACATGTCAGGCACTTGGCTTTTAAAATTTCCCTTTAGAGACATGCTACCACTTAGATTTAAAGAGATACAAGACTGTTAATGGGACAGCATCAAAAGATGCTTAAAAACAACTACATGCCCAGAATACTTTGCTGAAATTTGCCAAGTTCCACTTGAGATTCACAGAACCTCTCCAGCAACCTGGATTCTAATGATTGAGCCCAAAGAGGCCCTCGTCTCCAGCCCTGCGCTTGCTCCCGTGCCCCCACCACCAGGTGCTGCAGATGTGAGGCCTGCTGGGCCTTCCTCGGCAGCCATCTGTCAGCGAGGCCTTCGCTCCTCCAGGCAACAGGCGTGTTGATAAGAATATACACTTTCTGCAATTGACAGACTTTACTATTCAAAACACTGTTAAAAAAATGGCTATAGGAATTTAATTAGCAACTTCCATTAAGAGATTAGATGAGAAGAACAAAGAGAAACCAAGCGAAAGGCTTCTTAATAAAATCGGAGAAGCTGCAGAATTATTCATAGCATAACAAAGGAAATGGTGAATCTGCTCTATGAATTGTTAGAGGTGACAGATGTATTCTGATGTTTTCTCACGGCCTGGTTGGTCTATGACTAATGAGGCACTGTGTGAAGGGCAGAACTTCAAAGAGCACCTCTCACTGGCTGCAGCGGGTAGCAGGTGTGGCAATGGGCAGTGCTGCAGTGCAGATGAACCTGTATGCTTTCAGATGCAGCCATGTGTTCCCTGGAGTTTGTGGCTAGTCGACTTAGCTCCAACATTCAGGGATTGATCCAAAATGGGCCAACTGGCTTGTCACAATGCCATGATCTCCGGTGCCTCCATCAGTCGGTCAGCTGACTCAGAGGTGTGTGCTGGGTCCAGAGGGGCTAGAGGACATAAATGGACCAGAACAAGTCTATCCATTCTATGAAGGAAACTGACTTGGATGAGGTAATTCAGCAGTATCTCTATTATGTGTATATGGGGAAGGGCAGATACTCAGTTCTTATGTAAGTTCAGGGGAATTGCAGAACCCCCCCATTATATTGGCTAACAGAACAAAAGGTTGGTTCAAGATCCTATGATTGAAGACCCACGCATGAATATTTGTGATTTCTTAGTGCCAATGTTCTTCCTAAAGAATGTACAGTACGGGAACCAGGTGAAAAAATAGGCCACTTAGAATAACATTCTGGAAATCTGGCTTCCACCCAAAATGCTACCAAGCATTCCTCACCAATAGCCACTTCTATCAGAATGAACTGTTTCCTCATACCCCTGAGACAAAAGAATGGTTTCTGCATTACAAAGCATCTCTTGCTTTTGATTTGATTGAAAGTGTTGATAAACAGATTTAGATAAGAATCCCCAATGCCATATCAGATAGTATCAATGAAAACAACCAGCTTGTTATTCTCATTTGTTAATTGACATAAACTCAGATGTTGTAAGATTATCTTTACATTTTCCAGAGGAAGTCCTGATATCCACAGGAAATCTGAAAATACAAAGATTTATATAAACTTGGGTTTGCAGCAAAACTGACCTGTACTATAAATCTGTCAAATACATGGGTGTACATGGATTTTACTAGACAGATATGTCTAGTAAAGTTAAAATACAATTTTTATGAGATTAACTATGCTTAGCTCCAGAGTCAAAATTAGGTAAAAGATGCATTAATTAATAACTGAGTCATAGCCTACATACTGGGAATACAAGATATCTCTATAATGGGTTCTAGTTACTAAAAGGTTAATTAATTTTTTTTTATTTCCAAGAAAAAATAAGGTGAATTCAAGATAATGAGATAGATGGGTGGATTTAAGTGGGGGAAAGAAAGCTAGAAAACTGCTCATGGCTTGGCAAAAGAGCCAGAGGAAATTATCATCGTTGTCTTTTGTTCTTGTGAACTCAAAGCTGTTTCTTGTAGTTGTTAGTGTAAAATGAACTAAATTAGAGAATGTGTGATTTCAATGGTGGCTGAATGCAGCCTGGCCTACTTTGTGTGGCTCATGCTGCTGCTCATAAGCCTCTGTGGGCTGATGCAATGATGGCCTTGACCCCTTCTGGGGCTGGCACGTGCTGGTGGGCTCTCTAATGCCACCGCTCCCTCCTGCTTGCTCCCTGGGTCCCCTTTCTTCATCTGCTCTGGAAAAAGGCCACTTTACGATGCAAGACTTATCATTACACAGTCTTTATCATTAAGGAAGATCTGTATTTCCACAGAAAGAAAGGGCTAGAGGGGGGCAATGGCAATAAACATTATTTTTTGACATTGTTGGTGAAAAGGAGTCCCACTAGTACCCCCCTTCAGTTTCCTTTTCCGTGCCATGCCACTGCGATAGACATCTGAAACACACCTTCCTCAGAATCTGCTTCCTTGAGACTCAGCTTCAGAACTGAGCCAACTGCCCTCCTTCCTTCACAGACCTGGGAAGCCAAAGGGGCTTTCCTGCTTTTCACTTCTCGTGTTGTGAAATGTCCCTGCTGCTCTTGAGATGTCTCTGGCTATCAGCCAGGTTTAGCTCCTGGAACCTCTTGCTACAATACCATGAAGTTTTCCCAGGCTTCAGCTCCTGACAAGAACTCATTTGTTCCTCAATATCTCTTAAATATTTACCACATGTCAGGCTCTCTGTTCTAGGCACTGGAAATACCACAGGGAAAAGAGAGAGAAAGAAGTCTTCCCTCATTGAACTTACATGGCACTAGAGAGATCTAGGCAACAAGCAAGTGAAGGATGATGGTAAGCACCATGCAGTTTCCTCAGCTGAGAGAGGAAATATTGGGAATTCCTTTCAGGCATGGAGTTAAGACTTAAACTCATTGTCAGTTTATGATGGAGTGTGTGCACAAAAATTAAACACCTCCTTAGATTTTTTTTTTTTTTTAAACAAACATGGAACAGAAAATCTTGGAATGAGGAAGCGTTCTTGGCTCTTGATCTTGAGAAGTCAGAGGTGGCCAAAGCTATTTGGGGATGGAGAGGGCTAACTGATCTTTAGGGAACAGCCAGCCAGCTTGTCCCCAAGATTATCCTTCGAGGAGTAACGCTGTCCCTCCATCCTGCAGTATCTCTTTTAAACTTATGTTTAAATAGCTATACTTAAATGATAAGGCGCTAGCCTTTCACCTCCAGGATCCTAACTGGATTCAAACTCTAGTCTTCTGGGAAATGAGTTTGGTCGTCTAAGCTGAGCCTCGTAGACAAAAGTCCTTATCTCCAAACTCCAAGCATATTTCAGCCCATCGTGGCAGGACTGAAAGTCTGCTCTCGGGGAAAGAAAGGGAATGAGCTGGGGTTGAAAGTAAATTACTGAAGTAGTTAAATCAATCCTGAATTCAAATCCCAACTATTTAAATGATAGTACCTTTCTGTCCAGACTACAAAACTGCTTTTCAATGCTATGCTTTTTAGCTGCATTCCAAAAAGGGGAAAAAGTCATTTAGAGCAGTTAAGCCTCCAAAAATGAGGTCAAAGCTGCAAAGAAGCACAAGCGTGAGCACCTTAATAAATTTAAATTTTCTTTGAATCGTTTCCTTATCTATCTACAAAGAATACCGGACGTCTTTGCCCCATATGTGCTGCAAGCAACGCCTGTGACTTTTATCTCTAATATACTTGAAGATGTCTAAACATGTCAGGGAAATATCATGTGCAAAGACTGTGTGTTCTAAAGCAAATTTGGTCGGTTTAGAATAACATAACCAATGTTGTCCCCAAACACTCTAAAAATAAACATAGAATAGAACCAAAAAGGGACTACAGAAGAGCCGGGCTCCGGTTTACTCTGCTTGACTCAGAAAGGAATAATTACAGGCAAGGAGCTTTGACGACTTAGCCTATTGATAAGAAATACGCCATTGAGGGATACTTGGACTGTTTTGAATAGTTTGCTTTCCAGGTATTCAGACTCAGGCATTTATTTACCCTGCTTTGGGCTGGCTTCCACCCCTCCACCTTCCATTTATCAAGTTAGCATTTTGCTCACAATAAAATGGATGACAGTTTCATTACAGAATGGCATCACTTGTCAAACTTTGAATTACTGATCATAAAAATATCTGTTATGCTTTGAAGGATTGTTGGAGGACTTCCATTTATATATATATATATATTTTATCAGTAGGACTGTTTAGTGCAACATGCACAAGGGAAGAACAGAGATGGGGGGGTGGGGGCGAAATCAAACCCGGCTGAGGAGCCCAGGGTTTGCTGTCTCCTACCCATACAAACAAGCCTCTATCACAGCTCTAGACAGCAGAAATAAAAGGGAGCTTTTTGGCTCACAGCTATAAAAAAAATTATCATAGTGATGAAGTTCCTCAGCCATCAACAGAGCTGTGATAACGCTGTTTGATGATGATTTTCCCATGAATGTTAAACAGCCGCCACTGCGGAGGCAAAGGAGCTTATCTGCACCTAATACTGATCTCTAATTCCTGCCCTTCTTGAACCATCCATTTTCTAACAGCATTAACTGGCAAATTTACATCCCATCTTAATGCTGCTAAAGAGGACAGGAGATGAAGAGTAAATGACAGCAGTGTAATGAGGGTGGCTTTTTTCTCCTTTCTCTTTAATGGCTGAAGATTTACACAATTGTCTGTAAGCTTATATAGAGAGCTTACCTGAACCTTTTCCCAGCATGGATTCAACTTCAGGAGCTTTTGTTAACTAAACACACATAAATATTTTTAAGGAGGTTTAATAGTGTGACTTCAAAAGGAAGCCAAAGGATGGAAAAAGAAAAAAATAATAAATGTCATCAATAATATAAATGTCTTAAAGGGCTAATGATTTCTGAACAAACAAGGTTGTAAAAATAATGTTCTATTAGGTTACTACATCACCAAAAAGCTTTCAAAATACTAAAAAATGATTAATTAAGACAAAGATTTAAAGAAAGCTACGTTCCTCATGCTGCCAAGACCCGGGATTTCTCTGATCATGTAACATCCATCAAAAAACTACCTGTTCACTAACAGGGTGTGAAGAGATAGAAGGCAATTTCAATGGTAAATCTGAATATAGGGAACTACAATAGCTAGATGTGGGAAAATCCTATTTGTGCCTCCAGATGATAAAAGGAAACCAAATAAAAATCACCATGGATGAGCCATTTAACATTACAGGCTAGAAACCTTGAAGTTGTCTTTGACTCTTCCCTCTACTTCGTCCCCTTTATCCAATCCATTACCAATCTTGCTTTTCCTGCCTTTGAAATGTTTTTAACATTTACTCCTTCTTTTCTCCCACTACCCTAACCCATGTCTCTAGCACCTGCCAATGGAAATATTGTAGATTTCCCATTTGCCCTGCTTCTAGCCTCTGTGGGTCTTTCCATAGTATTATTAAAATAACACTTTGGTATTTTTACCATGTAATTTGACTAAAAAATCTATTAACATCCCCTGCCCCCACCGCTTTCTGCAATGGTTCTCAGAGTATGGTCCACAATAATGCTTAGGCATACCTTTAGTGAAAGATGTGCAAGACCTGTACATTGAAAACTACAAAACATTGCAAAGCACTAAATAAATGGAGAGATGTGCCATAGTCAAACATTACCAGAGACATTGGCAAACTTTTTCTATAAAGGGCCACATAGTAAATGTTTTTGGCTTTTTGGGCCACATAGTCTCTGTGGAATATTCTTCTTTGTTTTGTTTTTACCACGCTTTCAAAATGTAAAAGTTATTCTTAGCTCACAGGCGTATAGAAATAGGCTAGATTTGGCCTGCAGACTGTAGTTTGTTGATCCCTGGATTAGAAGATTCAATATTGCTAAGATGGCAGTAAGATGGCGATCCTCCCAAATTTATCCATGGATTCAGTGCAGTACCAACCAAAATCCTAACAAGCATTTTTGAAGACATAAGAAAGTTAATTTGAAAATGTATACATCAAAGCAAAGGACTTGGAGTAGCTGAGACAATTTAGAAAAAGAGCAGAATTAGAGGACTCATAGCACCCCATCTGGTGACTCACCATAAAGCTATATATCAAGACAATGATGCACTAGTGTAAAAATAGATCAAGGAACAGAATAGAGAGTCTAGAAACAGATGCACAATTATAAGGTCATTTGATCTGATCAAAGATGCCATGGTAATTTAATGGGGAAAAGATAGCTTTTGCAACAAATGGTGCTGGAAAAGTGGAATATCTGTATTTATATAAAAAAGAACCTTAACCATTACCTCACACCATATACAAAAATTAACTCAAATAAAAATGTTTTCAAAAAGGAATAAACTGATAAAATTAGTTTCATCAAGATTAAAAACTTCTGTTCTTTAAATGATATAATTAAGATAACAAAAAGAGAGTCATAGACAGGGGGAAAATTTTGCAAGACATAAATCCAACAGATGGCCTGTACCCAGAATATCTAAAAAACTCTTACAAGTTAATAATAAGACAAACAACTCAATTTAAAAATGGGCAATTGAACAGAAATTTTCACAAAAGAAGATAGCCAATAAGCACATGAAAACATGGTCAACATCACTTGTCATAAAAGAAATGCAGATTAAAGCTACAATGAAAAACCACTGCACACCCACTAGAAAAGGGAATATACTGGCAATACTAAGTGTTGGGAAGGGTATGGAACAAATGGAACTCTCATGCACTGCAGACTGGAATGCTAAATGGTGAAGGTACTTTTGAAAACTGCTATGTCAGCACCTTATAAAATTAAACATGTTTACGATATGTTCCAGCAATTCTACTCACAAGTATTTACCTAGGAGAAATGAAAATACACATCCACAAAAAAAAAATGTGTAGGTAAATGTTGATAGCAGCATTATTGTTCATAACCAAGAACTGGAAGCAGCCCAACTATCTAACAGTTGGTCAATATAATAAAGAAATTGTGGTATATCCATACAATAGAATACTACTTAGGTATAAAAAAGAATAAATATTAATATATGCAACATGGACAAACTTCAAAATAATCATGGGAAATGAAAGAAGACAAACATAAAAGATTACAAATGATCCCATTTACATGAAATTCTAGAAAAGATAAAACTATAGTGACAGAAAGCAGATCACTGGTAGCCTGGAACTAGTGGTGAGGGGAGGAAAGTGAGTGCCAAGTGGCATGAAGGTATTTTTGAGGATTAGGAAATGGTTTCATACTTTGAGACCAGCACTAAGTTTCATCATACTATACATTTAAAACTGGTAAATTTTTTCATGTATAAATAATATTTTAACAAAAAAGAAAAAAGACACTAGAAATTTTCAAGTTTTGGTGTAGTATGCATAAGAAGATGATCCACAATTACCTGAAAAGCCTATTAAAATACTTCTTTTTTCCAACTATATGTCTGTGTTAGAGTAGACTTTCTTCATATGCTTCAACCATGCTAAACATACTAAATGCAGAAGATTTGAGAATCCAGCTGCCTTCTATTAAGCTAGACATGAAAGAAATCTGCAAATATATAGAAATAATAGTCTCAGAATTTTTATTTGTTTTGGAAAATATAATTATTCTTCAGGAAAGTGTTATTTTTATCATGTAATGGGTTTATCACTGTCATTTAATATTTTACTATTAAAAATGTTGATGTTTAAAATTTGTTTTGGTTTTAACTTCTATATAGTAAACACTGATAGGTAAAACCTATGTAAACAGAAGCTCTTTGGGATTCTCAATAATTGCTGGGAGCATGAAGGGTCCTGAAGCCAAAAACTTTAAGAGCTGCTGGCTTGTAAGACTGAACCCAAACTAGGGCTCAAAGTTCTGCATAACTGGGATATTATTATCTAAACTTCATCACCCAGGCCGAAGTGCAGTGGCGCCATCACAGCTCACTGCAGCCTCAACCTCCTGGGCTCCAGTGATCCTCCCAAGTCGCTGAGACTACAGGCACACTGCATCACACAGGGCTAATTTTTTGTATTTTTTGTAGCGATGGGGTTTTGCCATGTTGTCTAGACTGGTCTCGAACTCCTGTGCTCAAGGGATCCATCTGCCTTGGCCTCCCAAAGTGCTGGGATTACAGGCATGAGCCACTGCGCTCAGCTCAACTTTTTTTTTTTTTTTTTTTATTCTGCAATTTCCTCATCTGTGGGGATCAGAAAAGGATCAACTTCAGTGAGTTCTTGTGAGGACTGCATGAGTTTGTGCAAAGCACTTAGGATAGTACTTGGCAGATGGTGAGCTCTCGATCCATGCGAGGCTCTATTGTAGTTGTCCTTGCGACGGCTGCCTTCTCTGCTTCCCTCTCATCTCTAGAAATGCTACTTCTCCATGTTGCCCAGGCCTACTTCTCCTACCCTGAAACTTGTGTAATAAATGAGTGCCACTCAGTTTTGCTCTTTTTTCCAATTGCTTTATATCTAAAACTGCTTTAAACCAAACTTTTTCTTAGGCACATTTTACTTAACACAGAACTGGACAAGCAATGAATGCTTAATAAGTACTTGTTAGTTTACAACCCTGCAGTATGGGAACAATGATAACGTCTTTATCATCTTCTTCATGGAAATGTTGTGATAATACATGTGATCACATTTACTTTTCTTTAATGATGGAAAGATCCGTAAGTAAATCAGGTCCTCTTCTTTGCATCCCAGTGTGTCCTAGGGCCATGATAAGGCATCTTTTCAGACACCAATTATTGTTAAATGAATGCCCCTATTTAGATTTTCCCTTCGTGTTCTGAATTCCTTTGGTGTATTGAATTTTTCATACCTAACAATGCTGTTCTGTCAAATAAGCTTTTAGGGAAATAGCAAAACTTTGGCTTCATAGAATACAGGAAGATGACATTTTCTGTTGACCTTGTTAAATATGTTTTCGCTTAAAATCTGTATTGTCAAATTTCTGCCCATGAGAGTCTCAGGAATGAAAGGATTAATCCATAAAATTCCAAAATGAACAAGACCTCACTGGCATTTTGAAAGCATTTTTGCACATTGTTATGACTACTTTATTGGGTATAGAATTTTTTCAGATATGGTGAACTCTAAATTTTAGCCAAAATTCTAACTTTTCTCAATCATGAGCCTAAGAAATCTTGAGGAGAATGATTTCAGATGTGCCTACACCAGAGGCACGAAGTGATGTTACCACACTGAGCTGATCACAATGACCTGATGCACAACAGATGGAGACTATTCATTCATTTAAGAAACATTTATTGATCATCGACTATGTACTTGGAACTGGGGACATAAAGTGGGGTTTGATTCTAGTAGCAGGAGACCACACAAATGAAAACTATTTAGTTTTCACTCTCTGAAATGAGGTAATTCCAGATAGTGATAATTGTAATGACTGCAATAAAATAGGATGATAGGATGGAGAATGACTGGGCCTGGGATGTTATTTGGATAGATGAGCAGAAATTGTAGCTAGTTATTTCATAGCTATTCAAAATGTATGTCTAATGAAAAATTCTAATATGGATTATCTCTGTGAAGAGTGATTTCATTATCTCCTTTGTACTTTTCTGTATTTTCCTAATTTTTTACTTGAACATGTACTACTTTCATAATCAAAGAAATTACATATACAAAACTTTATACTGATAGCAAGCAAATTCAAATTGTGTTCATCTTATGAAGAAAGCTACCACAGAGATCTAAAATTCTAAAGAGAGAGAAACTATTATCTGTGATTTTCTGTATTCGTGATTCAGTTGCCTATTAAACAAGTTGTAATAAATTTGTAAATAAATTTGTAATAAATAATTTTGTAAAGCACTTAGAAGAGTGCTTAGCCCCTAGTTAGTGCTATGTATGTGCTACATTAATAAATAGGCAAATACGTTGAAATGATGTCCAATTCAGTTTAACAAATAACTTTGGGGAAAACTACTACAAACAAATCTAGTTTTTAAGCATTGTGGAGTAAAAAATAATGAGCATGGCATGGTCTGAGATTCAAATTTAACTGGGTGTCCTGTACTTTTTAATCCTTTCTCTTTCTCTCCACCCTCCATGTCTTGCCCCCATTTTGTGAAATCTACCAGCCCAACCCTCAAGAAGTTTAGAAATAGCTCTTAACCGATATAGATCAATGGAACAGAACAGAGTCCTCAGAAATAATGCCACATGTCTACAACTATCTGATCTTTGACAAACCTGAGAAAAGCAATGGGGAAAGGATTCCCTATTTAATAAATGGTGCTGGGAAAACTGGCTAGCCATATGTAGAAAGCTGAAACTGGATGCCTTCCTTACACCTTATACAAAAATTAATTCAAGATGGATTAAAGACTTAAACGTCAGACCTAAAACCATAAAAACCCTAGAAGAAAACCTAGGCATAACCATTCAGGACATAGGCATGGGCAAGGACTTCATGTCTAAAACACCAAAAGCAATGGCAACAAAAGCCAAAATTGACAAATGGGATCTCATTAAACTAAAGAGCTTCTGCACAGCAAAAGAAACTACCATCAGAGTGAACAGGCAACCTACAAAATGGGAGAAAATTTTCACAACCTACTCATCTGACAAAGGGCTAATATCCAGAATCTACAATGAACTCAAACAAATTTACAAGAAAAAAACAAACAACCCCATAAAAAAGTGGGCGAAGGACATGAACAGACACTTCTCAAAAGAAGACATTTATGCAGCCAAAAAACACATGAAAAAATGCTCACCATCACTGGCCATCAGAGAAATGCAAATCAAAACCACAGTGAGATACCATCTCACACCAGTTAGAATGGCAATCATTAAAAAGTCAGGAAACAACAGGTGCTGGAGAGGATGTGGAGAAATAGGAACACTTTTACACTGCTGGTGGGACTGTAAACTAGTTCAACCATTGTGGAAGTCAGTATGGCGATTCCTCAGGGATCTAGAGCTAGAAATACCATTTGACTCAGCCATCCCATTACTGGGTATATACCCAAAGGATTATAAATCACACTGCTATAAAGACACACGCACACGTATGTTTATTGTGGCACTATTCACAATAGCAAAGACTTGGAACCAACCCAAATGTCCAACAATGATAAACTGGATTAAGAAAATGTGGCACATATACACCATGGAATACTATGCAGCCATAAAAAAGGATGAGTTCATGTCTTTTGTAGGGACATGGATGAAATTGGAAATCATCATTCTCAGTAAACTATTGCAAGGACAAAAAACCAAACACCGCATATTCTCACTCATAGGTGGGAATTGAACAATGAGAACACATGGACACAGGAAGGGGAACATCACACTCTGGGGACTGTTGTGGGGTGGGGGGAGGGGGGAGGGATAGCATTAGGAGATATACCTAATGCTAAATGACGAGTTAATGGATGCAGCACACCAGCATGGCACATGTATACATATGTAACTAACCTGCACATTGTGCACATGTACCCTAAAACTTAAAGTGTAATAATAATAAAATAAAATAAACAAAAAAAAATCATTCCCTCCATTGATAGTAAAATATTTATTACTGACAAAAAAAAAAAAGAATGTTCCCAATTTACAGTCAAGGCAGGTGAGGCCTTTAAAAGTTAAATTTCTGCCCATGTTTTTTCTCATCTGCTGCTTCCCCCAACACTCCTCAATGTTTCTTTACAACTGTATGTTTTCATAAAAGCAAATAAAAAACATAAAATTAAAAAAAAAAAAAAGAAGTAGCTCTTAACCAGAGCTAACTTTAAAAAACTCAAAAAAGGAACATTAGTATCCTAGATAGTTGTGTGTGTGTATTTCCACTAGGAATTTAAAATTTCCCAACTTCCAATGAATTATTTGCATAGTTCAAATGAATGGTCCTTAAAAGAAATGAGCAGTCTCCGTATTGTGGAGTAGGCACCTTCTGGAGCTGGTGGATCTTTCCTGGGTTACTGCCTCCTCTCGCCTTGCTGTTTTCTTCCACATCTGATAGGCAGTGCCTGCAAAAAGCTTTGGGTTCCTGTCCAAGGTCTCTCATGGAAGCGGTTGGAGGAACCCCAGCAGAGAGGCTGAGGCAGGTTGTTTGCAATGTTGCACCTTTTGGGGTGGCTGGAGTGAGCCCATCTTGGTGCTGGTCAGGCTGATGCAGGCTGTGTGTGATGGCAGGGTCAGAGCTTAAGCAAAGCACTACCCAGCTAGATGTCCAGGAGTGGATGGAGCCAGAGGCCGAGACACCCACCGTTCTTGGAGGGCACCTGTCAGAATCCTGGTAGACCTGGAATGGATGAGAATGATGAGGAGGTTTTGGGTAACAGCCACGAACCCTGGCCTCCCTTAATGCCTGTCAACTGGATGGCCAATGAACAAGGTGGAATGACTTCCAGTTACAGGGCTCAGTAAACAATGTCTACAAACAAGCATTGCTCTTTGGTCTGCTGCATCAGTGATGGTGCTGACTTCCCGATGCTTTTTCTTCAGAATAAACGCTTGAAAACTGGTGAGTATGCATTCAGGATTTTGCTTTATAATACCGTGCTTTAAGATGTCACAAAGTAGCATCTGCAGTTTGTCCACAACTGTTGTTTCCCATCACCCCATAGCAAAGACAACATCCTTTGAAGTTTTTTTTTTTTTTTTAAATTGCTTTCTTCCTGTCAGCACCAGTTCTAAGCATCAGAGAACCCAGACCTTTCCACCTGAACCTCTGTGGGCTTAGCCCTGCCTAGGTCGGCTGGTGCATTAGGAAACCCTCCCCAGGATTCAGTGAGGCTTGAAACCCAACCTCTAATGTCTAGGCACTGGAGTGGACAAAGCCCTGGGCATCACATGAGTCCTAAACTCCTTCCTCTACCCCAGCGCAAGACAAGCCTGCCCCTCAGCCTCTGCTACCTGGTATACTCCCGGCACCCAAGAGAGCCCAAATTCCATTTCTCTCTCCTAGAATCTGCCAGCTTCCTTCCCTAATAGTTAGCCCTGGTTTCCAGATGCCTTTACCTAGTCCTGAGAATAGATTTGTCTACCAATGATCTAAATGTCTCTGGATATTGACAACTACATCCACCCAGAATTCTCAACACTGCATTTTAGCCTCCTACCTGGACTGCTTATTGTAATTGTATCCTCTACATTTTTTCTTTTCTTTTCTTTTCTTTTCTTTTTTTGAGACAGAGTTTCGCTCTTGTTGCCCAGGCTGGGGTGCAATGGCACCATCTTGGCTCAATGCAACCTCTGCCTCCCGGGTTCAAGCAATTCTCCTGCCTCAGCCTCCCGAGTAGCTGGGATTACAGGCATGCGCCACCATGCCTGGCTAATTTTTGTATTTTTGGTAGAGACAGAGTTTCTCCATGTTGGTCAGGCTGGTCTCGAATTCCTGGCCTCAAGTTTTCCACCTGCCTCGGCCTCCCAAAGTGCTCTATATCTTATATTTGGGATAATTAACTTGAACCTCTGCCTAGTCCTACCCTCTTTGTGATTGCTTCCGTCAGCTCCTCCACCCAACCTTGCACTCATCATGGGGTGCGTTCATTGCCTGGCTTCTGCAGGAGCTGGTTCCGGCTCACCAGCAGCCCACATCGTGGCTCCTAGCATGTCCCTTGGTCAAGACTTTCATCACATTGGAGAGTTCCTGCGCAAGCTTAGCTGCAGGCAACACCTCTGTTAATAAAATGACTACATCTCAGAGTCCATTTGCCAATAGCAACAATATGCTTAGAGCACTCTAGAGTTTGTTGTGTGCTAGCTAATTTCATGTGCATCCAATCCTATGAAATAGGTAGGTCCAGTATTACTTCAGCTTACGAATGAGAAAGCTAAGGCTGTGAGTCATTTGCTCTTTGAAATACAGTCCCAGATTACTTGGCTGAGGTCATGTAGGTGAGTGGCTGAGTGACGAATTGGATCTGGGTACTCCTCTCACTCACTCATGCTGCCAACGCCGGTTATGTAGGGTTACACGAGAAAGTCAAGTCTGACGCCCAGCGGTTTGTGAACTTGATTGAGAAACTGGGTGTTATATTTATCCATTCAATAAATATTTATTGAGTGCCCACGATGTGCCAAGCACTCTTCCTAAGCACTGCTTAGGACCCATCGGTCAACCAAAGGGATGAAAACCCCAGTTCTCGCAGCCCTTGCATTTAGTGGTCTACTTTTCAGGAATGCTAGGCTGCTAGTCCTGAGTTCAGACATGACGCTGCCCCTCGTTTATCCTCTGCAAATGAAGATCACTGTGCTGGTGACTCCAGGCCTTGTCCAGCTTTGGATCTGTGATCCTGTGGTCTGCCCCTTGCGGACTCCTTTCAGCCAGGAGCTGCCAGTCTCCCTGTGGGTCCCTGATTTGTTTACAACTTCTTGCCAAATCTGGACAATACTGTTGAAAATTATCTCAGGGAAGAAGCAAGAAATAAGATAACACTATTCCTCCTTAGTGCAGCTGTTGAAAAATGTTGGTGATGCAATAGACAGGGCACCTTTTAATGTCAATATTTCCAGTGAGGCTGAATGAAAGCAACTCTACTATGTGGCTTGATTTGCAGCTGGTTTTACAAAACAACAACAACAACAACAAAAAAGCCATTTAACTGGTAAAAATCATTTTAGAAGAAAAACACAATACCTAAATCTGGGCTAAAAATATAGCATTTTTGTGGTGCATATAAAACTTTGGCAAGAAAATAATATATAGCTGATTTGATTCACAAAATAAGCCTAAGAGATCTGTTATATGTTATAATTATCTTAGAATATTTTGTACAATGGGAGCATGAAAACCCGACTCTCTGTGCTGTCAGAAATGTTTTCTTTCATTTCTTTTTTTTTCTCTTTTTCTAATCTTCCTTAAAATATTGGTGTGAATTAAACTCACCGAGGAGGAAACCAGTGAACATCTTCTGCAATGCAGTTATGAAAATAAGAGCGGAGTTGTTATTGCTCCCATCTGGGACGCCAGATGTTTGCAGACTGGTGTAGGAGTTGCAGCACATTTCTGACCCCAAACTCAAGACCTGGTTAAATGTGTTTAAAATACCCCCTTCCTGCTCCAAACATGACCATGCAATCGAGTAAGAACAGAAACAAAAATATGAATACCTGGAGTCTGCTAAGAAGGCATGGGAAATAATCACTGGCAAAGACTGAATTAGAATCTGGTTTTATCTATTGTTTATAATACAAAAGGAGGGCAGAAAGTTCTGCCATGCAGGCTTTTGTTATTTTAATAAAACCACACCCTGTTTTACTACTGCTGAAAGCAGGAAGTCCAATAGAGGAAGCTTCCTTAGAGCTTTTGTCTTGAAATGTCAGAGATAATATAAATTTTCTTTCATTCATGTATCTAGAGGGTCAAGAGTGGACACATATAACAAAACTGAAAATACCCCATAATCAGTTGTAATATATCTCTGTCATTTGTTTAAGGCCAAGTGGTCCACCCATTTATCATCTTAACACGAGAGCCTGAAGGAAATGCTCTCATCTGGGATCAGTCTGTTACCCATCATTTGTTTATTCATAATCTTAGGAGAGTAGGGCTCCCTTTGCAGGCTCTAGTGAGGGAGGATAGGGAAATGAGAGGTCTAGCGGAGTACCGAACTTCTGCAAACAACCTCTGGACTTCTAGAAGTTTCTTTTAAGTATGAAACATTTGAGAAATGCTCCTCATAATATATGTGCAATTTGATAGGTTTATAATATGATTAGTTCTTCCAAGTTCAGAAAAAACATATAATAATTATCTTGACCCACAATGGCATGAAATAGTTTTCATGACAGTTTGATGACAAGGATATGAGGAAAGAGTTTCTATGCCATAAAGATCATGCATCTCCTTAACTCTGTTGACAGTAAAATATGGATTTCAGCTTAGCCTGCAGCTCAGGAATACACTTCGTTGAAACAGTAGTTTTATGTCTTTCTTTTCTAATACCAAACAGGATTACAGGTATGATTTACTGAACAAAAACTTCAAGGATTTAAAAAAGTAGTAATTGAACTTTAAGAAAACAAATAAATTAGAAGATAAGACTCTGTATCATATTAGGATTAATACATTTCTTAATGTTTACATTTATAACCAGGTGCTAGTGTACCTCCCTTCTAAATTTAGTCATATAGCCTACATAGATATTTTTGATGTTAATAATCTTTACATATGCTAAATAAAATGATTAATTTTATAAGGCAGGTAATTTACTTGTACTGTACAGAATAATTCCTTAATGTATCTGCTTCGAAAGTTTGGATTTCTATGTGTAATCTTTTCTTAGAATGACCTGAGTATGTCACAAAGCTTCTGGTTTCCATCCCTTGTGATTTAGAGTCAATAATTAAACATAGATACAGGGAAAGGATACAAATATCCTTGTTTCCTTGCCTAACAGCCTAGAAATATCTGCAGATTGCTCTAGATCCCATTTAATGCAAAGATTTTGTAATAAAGTTTTATTAAAAGCTAAAGTTTAAAAGACTAAGTAATTCTTCTAAGCCACAATAAAGTTTTCTATCTTACATAAATAGAATGTTTATTAAATCTTTACATAATGTATACACAATATAGCAAGGCAGTTGTCTACCTCCGTTTCCTCATGTGTGAAATGAAGAATTTTATTTTTATTTTATTTTTTTGCTTCGCGGTTTTCTTTTTATTATTATTATTATTATACTTTAGGTTTTACGGTAATTCGTACCTAATAACTCTCACATTTCACAGTTGTAAATAGTTCCCAGCAAGTAGAGAGAAAAATGGTTGAAAGAAAATTTGTATGTACGCGTTTTACAATGGGCTCTGGGCCTCAGAATTGAAATCTTCTCTCCGTCATACATATTTTCTGCATATGGACGTGCTGCCAATGTACAGAATGCCAGTGGACATTTACTTGTTTATAATCGAGGGGGTGGGGAAGTATTTCTATAGGCTCTCACAGGCTCTGCCCAACAGACTATTATTTTCATCTCAAATTTTAAGACGGAGAGGCCTAATGCTCACTTCCCTTGTGGATAGAGCCGGGGAATGAGAGCATGACATCCAAGAGCTTAACTACCAAATCTGAAACTCATTCGGGGGCTGTCCTCAACTGATGTCTTAGTGAGAGCTCCTAAGTGCAGCCAGGGAAGGATGGAAGCTTAGGTCACACTGCAAGGAGAGAAGTAACTTGCCAAAGAGTCAGCGCCAAAAGCAAGAAAAGGCCCTTTGGATTTCTTGCTTGGGTATGGGGTCTGGTTCTTTCTCTGGGGTCTGCAGAACAAGCGTTCCCTCTGGCTTTTTCCTAGAGGAAACCACTGACTCTTGGTATTCAGGAATGCAGAGGAGTCATTTGACCTTTTGGACATATTTGCATTTGGACGTTGCAAAGGCTAACAGGCCTTCAAGGGCTAAGGACCAGCAGAGGGTGGGCACCAGCTGAATCCTAACTCTGATGCTTATTAGCAGCGAGGGCTCGCACAAGTTTACCTCACTTTTGAGCCTCAACGTTCTCATCTGTAAAATGGGGACGCAGTTTACCTCCTCATGAGTTTTAGGGAGGAAAGGGGCTATTACAAATGAACCAATTGCCCCCTTCAGGGCTCTGTTCCCTAATGGGGTGAGTCCTTGCCCTTCCCAAACCCACCCAATTATTGGCTGATTTTCTTTCATTCTCCAGTTCAGCTTGTTCTTTTTCTTCTCCAAAAATTGAACTAGTTTTACTAATCTTAAAAACAATTTCCTTGGCTATACTGCCTCTTCACACTATAATTCCCACTTGCAACCTTTCCTTCAGCACTAAACTTATCAGGACAGAAATAATCTATCTCTTATGCATCTATCAAGTGCCACTTCAGTACTCTATAACCTGGTTTCCTCCTCCATCGTGCTACCAAAACCAGCAGTCAGGCTAACTTGACATCCGCAGGTCATTGTGAGATAAATAGCGACATAGAAATATTTATACATACACAACACATACACATACATGTGTGTTAGCGTACACACATATTTCATTTTTCCAGCAACTGAGAGGTTCTAGAAGCAATGACATCTCAGTAGCAATGAGCTTACCAAGTGCCTAGATCTTGGTTTCCAATACCATTCTCTAACAAAAGGAACCAGGTCTCCTTAGACAAATTTTAGAACTGGGGCAAGAAATAGACAAAGTGACTCTGGAGCATCTTGTAGTGCCCAAAAGTAAGTGTCTTAGTGAGTTCAGGCCATTATAACAAAAATACCATAAGCTGTGTGGATTAAACAATAGATAATTTTTTTCACAGTTCTAGAGTCTGGGAAGTCCAAGATCACGATGTTGGCATGGTAGGGTTCTGGCAAAGGCCTTCTTCATGGCTTGTAGAGATGTCTCCTCATTATGTCCTCACATGGGAGAAAGGGGGAAGCAAGCTCTCTCTTGTCTCTTCTTATTAGGGCACTAATTCCATCATGAGAGCTCCATCTTTGTGACCCAATTGCTTCCTAAAAGTCCTATCTCCAAATACCATCACATTGGAGATTAGGGTTTCAGCATGTGAGTTTGTGGGGGACACAGACATTCAGTCCATGCCAGTAAGGAAGTAATTAAGAAAAAAAAACCTCACAATAAGAGTGATACGTCAAAGAGACACAGGAATAAACTGAAAAAGACTTCTGCAAAGCTGAAATAATTTAAGCAACAAAACAAATAAATTAGTTGAATTATAACCCACAGTATAAATAAATATCTATACTGATGTAAATGACTATGTAAATGAATAACTGGGGGAGAAATCTCACATGCAATAGAATTCCAAATAATTTCTGTAGATACTCTCCCCTCAAGATGGTGGAGCATAATTTCTCATTCCTTAAGTATGGGTTGTGCATAGTGACTTCCTGCCAATGAGCACAGTATGAAAATGGGAAAAAAGATGAACTTTACAGGGGTGAAACCTGACAACCACGACCTCAGCCAGGTGACCCAAGTTAACATGTACAGTAATAAGTTCTGTTGATAGCATGTGCCCTTAATATGATGAGAACAGCACTTTACCTCTGTGGGTTTTTCTTTCCAAAGTCCATATTCCCAGTCTAATCATGTGGTAAAATATCAAATAAATCCCAGTTGAGGAACATGGCACAAAATGCCTGACCAGTATTTCTCAAAACTGTCAAGGTCATTGAAAACTAGAAGAATCAGAGAAACAGCCAAGAGGACCCTGAGGAGATAAGATGACTAATTGTAATAAGGTGTCCTGGATGAGATCCTGGAAGAGAAAAAGCACATTAAGGTAAAAACTAAGGAAACAGAAACAAACTATGGACTTCAGCTAATAATAACATATCTGTGATGGTTCTTTAGCTGTAACAAATGTACCATACAAATGTAAGATGTTAAAAATAGGAAAAGCTGGGCACAAGAAGCCAAAGAAGAGCCAAGAGGAGTGCATGTTGTGAGATCTCATTTACACAAAGCTCAAAAAATAACAAAGGTAACTGATGATTTTAAAAGTCAGGATAATGATTCCATTTGGGGAGAAGGAAGAAGGTAGTGATTGGGAGGGACCCAAGGTGGTTTCTAGGGAGCTGGTGATGTTAATGTTTTTAGCTGGTTGTGGTGACATGGGCACGTTCACTTAGTGATAATTCATCTTAATGTCCTTTCCAAATGGGTAAATTCATCTTCAAATAGATGAGAAGTTAATTTAAAAGATACTTTTGAATTCAATGACTATTAGCTTTAGTAAAACTGCTCTAAACAATTTTTCTATTTAATGTGTATTTTAAAAGTAAATTGTTCATCAGAAACAAGACAAGGGTGTTTACTTTTACCACTGCTAGTCAACGTTGTACTGGAAATTCTTTCTAGCTAGAATAATTAGAGAGGAAAATGAAATAAAAAGCATCCAAATTGGAAAGGAAGAAGTAAAACTATCTCTATTCACAGAGAACATGATCCTATATAAGGAAAATCCCAAAGAATTCACATGAAAACTAAAGCTAACAAACAAACTCAACAAAGTTGCAGAGCACAGGATAAACACAGAAAACTCACCTATGTTACTATACACCAGCAATAAACAATCTGAAAAGGAAATGAAGAAAGCAATTCCATTTATGATAGCATCTAAAAGATTAAAATACTTAGGAATAAATTTAACCAAGGAGATGAATGACTTGTACAATAAAAACTATGAAATATGACTGAAAGAAAGTCAAAAGATCTAAATAAACGAAAGCACACCCAATGTTCATGGGTTTGAAGACAATACTATTAAGATGGCAATGCTTTCTAAAGTGATCTACAGATTCAATGTAATCTCTATCAAATTCCCTAGAACCTCTTTTTTGTTTTTGCAGACTCTCAAATTCATATAGAATTACAAAGAGCAACAAATAACCAAAACAACCTTGAAAAAGAACAGAGTTGGAGGAATCACACCTCCTAATTTCAAAATGTACTACAAAGGTACATGAATCAAAACAGTTTGGTAATGTCATAGGATAAATTAATGGGATAGAATTAAGATTCCAGAAATAAACACAAACATCTGTGGCCCACTGGCTTTTGATAAGGATTTCAACTTCGTTCAATGGGAAAAGAACAGTTTCTTCAACAAATGGTCTTGGGACAGCTGGATTTCTACATGTAAAAGAATGAATTTGGATGCCTACCTCACACCATACACAAAAGTTAATTCAAAATGGATCAGTGACCTAAATATTAAAACCAAAGCCAAAAAAGTCTTAGAAGAAAACATAGGGGTAAATCTTCTTAACCTTAAATTTCAGAATGTATTCTTAGATATGACCTAAAAACACAAACAAAACAAGAAAAATAACATGTTGTACTTAAATTTAAAACTTTTATTCATAAAAGTACAGCATCAAGAAAGAGAAACAACAATCTACAGAATGGGAAGTATTTGTCAAACATATAGGTGACAAAGATTTAATATCTGGAATATAGGAATAACTGCTAAAATGCAGCAGCATCACAAACAACACAATTTAAAAAATGGGCATTTTCCCAAAAAGGATATACAAATGACCAATAAGCACATGAAAAGATGTTCAACATTATTAGTCATTAGGGAAATGCAAATCAAAACCACAAGATATCAATACACCTCAACTAGAATTGCTAAACAAAACAAAAACAGAAAATGACAAAGGTTCAGGATGTAGAGAAATTGGAACCCTTCCTTGTGCATTGCTTGAGGAAATGTAAAATGGTGAAGTGTAGCTGCTGTGGAAAATAACTTGGTGGTTCCTCAGAAGCTAAACAAAGAGTTACCGTATGTATTCATCTTCTTGGACTGCCATGCAAAATACCACAGACTGGGTAGCTTAAACAAGATAAATTTATTTCTCACAGTTCTGGAGCCTGGGAAATCCAAGATCAAGGTGCTAGTTGATTCAATTCCCAGTAAGACCTCTCTATTTGGCTTGCAGATGGCCACCTTCCCTCTGTGTCCTCACATGGTGGAGAGAGAGCTCTGGTGTGTCTTCCTCTTCTTATAAGGGCACTAATCCCACTATTAGGGCCCCACCCTCACAAGCTTATTAAACCTAATTACCTCCTAAAGGCCTCATCTCCAAATACCATCACATTGGGTGTTAGGGCTTCAACATATGGATTTTGGGGAGGCGCAATTCGGTCCCTAGCACCATATGACCCAATAGTTCTACTTGTAGGTATATACACAAGAGAATTGAAAACAATGATTCTGGTGGGCCCAGTGGCTCATGCCTATAATCCCAGCACTTTAGGAGGCTGAAGCAGACATAGCGCTTGAGTTCAGGAGTGAAACCCAGTCTCTAAAAAAAAATTTAAAAATTAGCTGGGCATAGTGGAACACACCTATAGTCCCAGCCACTCGGGAGGCTGAGGTGAGAGGATTCCTTGAGCCCGGGAGGTCACAGCTGAGTGGAGATCATGCCACTGCAATCCAGCCTGGGTGACAGAGTGAGACTCTGCCAAAAAAAAAAAAAAAAAAAAAAAAGATTCAGTAGGTGCTTGTATACCAGTATTCATTGCAGCATTATTCACAATAGTCAAAAGATGGAAACAACTCAAGTGTCCATCAAGAAATGAATAAGCAAAAGGTGGTATATACATACAACAGAGTATTATTCAGCCATCAAAATGAATAAAGTTCTGACACAAGGTTCAACGTGGATGAATCTTGAAACCATTGTGCCAAGTGAAATAAGCTAGACACAAAAGGACAAATGTTGTACTCAAATGAATGTTCAACAACTCAAATGAAATGTTCTACTCAAATGAAATATCTAGAATTAGGTAAATTCATCTAGAAAGAATGTGGATTAGAGGTTACTAGGGGTGGACGGTGGGGATGGGAAATGGGGAGTTATTGCTTAATGGATACAGAGTTTCTGTTTGGGGTGATAAAAAGTTCTGGAAAAAGATGATGGTGATGGTTGCACAACACTGTGTATGTAATTAATACTACTGAATGTACACTTAAAAATTGTTCAAATGGCAAATTTTATGTTATATATATTTTACCAAAATAAAAAATTTGTAACAAGTTTGTATGTAAGAATTGCCTAAAGAGAGGGAAAAATAGTAAATTATCCATTATAAATTTTTATTCAACTAAATTTGGGGCCAACCATTGCCAAATTGCATGATAGATCATATTCTCTTTCTCTTTCACACACACACACACACACACGATGGTTGCACAACATTGTGAATGTAAATAAAGTCCCTGAATTATATGCTTTAAATAATTAAAACAGCAAATTTTTTTATGTCATCTATATTTTGCAGCAACAAAACAGAGGAATAAAAAACGTAAAGATTAGGGAGATGAGAGAACTTGCAAATAAGTAACTGGTGGAAATGGGATTCAAACCCAGGTCCTTCTGATTTTATGGTCTATATTTCTTAGACACATAAAACCTAAGTTAAATGGTACAGAACTATCTTTCATCTAGAATGTTGAAGCCAAGAAGTAATAGAACAAAAGTGACCTTTACCTAAGATCATCCTAGTGGGATGGATAGGTGTGGAGACAGAGTGGACCCCAAAGATCAGCTAATACAATAATGCAAGGAAGAGAAAACTAGAGTCTAGACTGAGGATGTAGTTGTGTGCACGGAGAGGAAGGGGGTGAATACAAATATAGTATAAAGGAAGTAATAACAGTGCAAAGTGATAGCTGGAAAAAGACAGTGAAGGACAGAAAAAGTCTACCCTGGGAAGACAAGAGCGCTGTGCTGCTGCTGGCAGTAACGAGGTATTTGAAGAAGACTTCTCATTATCCTAACATACCCACGAATGTGTTCTCATCTCCCAACCAGATGAATATGAGTGTCACCAATAAAACTGAGCTTATCATAATTGGCTCTTGGGCAGTAGATGTCTGAGAACACAAACCCCTCTACAGACTGTCTCCCTTCTATGGAGACAATGATTAAGTTAATGCATAATCAATGGGGACAGAGGAAGGGGAAAAGACAAAGGTAAGATACAAAGGATATATTTTTCTGTATTTTATCAAAATTAAATCAATGACAATGGATATTCTTACCTAATTTTATTGTCTTATCTCTCCAAGCACAAAGTGTAAAATGCTACCTGCCTTTTGCCAAGGAACCCAGGTTTTGTTGGTCTCTTTACATATAGACTATAACCTAAATATATCTAAAGACACAGGCACCTATCAGGACATGTGATTACTAATAGAGAAGGAAGAAATGTAAGGTCAGGATAGGGTAGGGATACAGGGGGGAGGATTAAATTCCCACCTGCCTACATTCTCTGGTTTCGGATGCTATTTCTGCACATCTATTGCTGGAAGAGAAGTCATAGTCTTCTTCCATAATGGCTGCAGCTGAAGTTAAGCTGACAAATTATCTTCCACAGCCCATGGAGAATCGGCAGAGCTATCTAGAGACACAAAGACTCTGACGCTTACGCTATACTCCTCAGTTCTCACATTTTCCCCCAAGAGACTGAAACGATAGAGTTTTAGAGAAGTTGCCAGATTTATATATTCTAACGAGCCAAAAAAAAAAAAAAAAAACAAAAAAAACCCAAAAAACCAAAGCAGGTCTATTAATTCAATGAGAATGTTACATCCTTATGTGTTTAATTGCCATCCCTTAGGAAGCTCAGGACTTTTTCACTACAGGAAAGGAGTATATTGAAGCTGAAAGAAGATATTGCTGAAAATATAGCACAGAAGAGGTTTCTGATGCATACATCATGTAGGTATACAGTAAAACAACAGACATGCAAATATAAAGGTTTCTTGGGCTACCACAAAGCATTAGAATAATGAAATCAGTCTAAATGTTAATAACACTTAGGAAAGTAGCTAGAACTGTAATGATTATATTTAATCTCACAGACTCAAAACATCTTGAGAGCAGTGACTACATTAAGTGAACATCATGTTCACTGTTGCATCTCCAGTGTCTAGCACAGGTACATGGTAGGTGCTCAATTGAATTTGCTGAATGAGTGAATAGTAATACCACTAAAGTTGACTTTAGCGATGTTATAGAATCATTCTAACTGCATTAGGGCAAAAGATACTTCACATTGGAGTAATATAGGAGGATTTTAATGTATTATTGAAAAAAATGTAGCTTCAGTGCAAAGTTGCTATAGCTGTGAATTTGAATCTAAAATAATTACACCTGTAAGCATTTTAAAGTTGCATGGTAAGTTTGAGGCTGATGTGAACTGGCTACTCATTTAATTTGAAGGGAGTGGAAAGAAATTAGAAATTACAATCTTAACTACTTCTCAAGGTTGCATCTTTCTTTCCATCTCATTCCACCTCACTTTTTTTAAAATTGGTTTTGTCCTGTCGTTGTGCTTACCCAGACAGACTTGTAGGAGGGTTCCAATATTTCTGGTTTTCTTTGCATAGATGTGGCCAAATCTCTCCAATTTTTGGTTTGCCTGACATGAGTCAGAAATATTTCAAAACAATCTTCACATACTCCATTAAGGAGTATATTTTATCCTGGGTCACGCGTCCCAGACCCTCAGTCACAGATGGTGCAAGTGACATGATCTTTCACGGCCACACATGGTAAATGGTTATGCATGTAGGAATCCCTAGGGACCACGTTAAAATACAGATTCTTGCTCAGGAGGCCCCAGGGTGGGGCCAAAATTCTGCATTCCTAACCTGCCCCGTGGTGAGGCTGGTATTGCTGGTCTACAGGCCACACACATTCAGTAGCAGACTAGGTTTTACACATCTCATTTCTTTCAGCTGTACAAGGTGTATGAAATGCTATAATACTCAATCTCCTAGAATGAACCAATTTTGAGTCAATGACACTGCTCCTTCCCCACCTCCAGAATTTTCTTCCAAGTCTCAGCTCCAGCCGTGAGCCCAAAGACCATCCCCCACCTTGCTCGGGGCTACTCTGCAGCTCTGTGGCAGGTGGTTATCTTCCATTACCCTCCGGGATGTGAAGGTTATCTTCCATTTCCCTCCTGTCTAACCCTAGTGAATTAGCAATTGTTCCCCTGTCCTGGACTGTCTTGCACTGACTATGCCAAAATCTCCCACAACTCGGATCCTACGGACCTCTACATTTCCAGTCTGTGGAAGCTTGACCCTTGATATTGATCCATTTCATGTTTCTGCATCATTTCATAAGCTCCCTGTTAAGCTCCGTCATTCACTTGAGGTGACAATTTTGGACCTGGAATCAATCATGCTACTAGTTGTGTGAACTGGCTGCACTGCCCCTGTCCTAGTCAGAGCCATGAGAAAGTCTCCCCTGAATGTTGAACTTCCTACTTCACATGCCCATACCACTTTTGCCCTCCTCCAACCTGCAGCTGGCATGGTATTTTTGAAATATGAATCTAATGACCTCTGTCTTTCTCTCCACCCAAGAAGGCAGACTATTTCCTCATTCTGTCCCTGTGCTGTTGAGTGAGTTTTCTTGATCCACCCTTTAAATGTCTCAGCTTCGGGAAGGGGGTTCAGCTGCAACTTCTTACCTACAGCCCAGAGCCTCATCATCTCCTAGCTAAGCCTTGAGGTTACTGAGATCAATAACTCCTACAAGGCAGCCAGGGTGTAGCTCACTGCTTTACTCAGTTCTTTCATCAATTCTAGCAACTAAGGGTTTCCCATTTTTTAGGATTTTACTATGTAGCAAAGAGGATATTTGTCATTCTGTATTCAGCATTTCCAGGAGTTTGGGCAGGGCTGTTTGCTGGCTGCCTACTCCTCTGCCTCTCTGGAACCCCCTTGCTCTCTGTCCTCATCCTGCAGGCCCTTTTGCATCTCCTCCAGGGTTCAGTTCCTCATTTGATTGTTTAATTCTGGTCTTTCTCCCTACTCAAGCTTCAGATCACAAGCAAAGGTCAATTATATAAGAAATATTCTTTAATTGCTTTCTAAGTCTAGCTTCTCTCTTACCTGTTTCCATAGTTCCCCGCTTTTCTGGCATAGCACCTGTCACAACTGTACCTAGTAATGTCTGCCTCCTCCTCCAAAACCTAAGGCAGGGGCCACAGCAGTCTTGTTCCACACTGGACGTAGTCCCCATAGCACAATATGGGAAATAATGAAAGCAAATGTCCAATGAGCTCTTTCTGTATGCCTTACCATGACTCCATCAGTATCCCCATTTTTCAAATAAGGAAACGGAGGGATAAAGAGATTAAGCAAGTTGCGCAAGGCCCAAAGCCAGCACTCAACAGATCTGAAATACAGTCTGGCTCCAGAACCTACTGCCTTAACCTCTATTTTGGTAATACATGGTTGTTGCTCAGTAAATTTGTGTGGAATGACTCTTCCTGAGAGTCCATGGGCTCCTGCACTCTCGGCCGGAGCCAGCCCAAAGATGCCTCATTTCTTCCTTTTGCACCACAGGTATTTCCCCAGGGATCCTCTACATATGCATTTCCTCGGTGAGGAGCCCCAGGGGCTGAAGCTCATTTGCATGGCAGAGGTGGCTGGCAAGCCCTGAGCTTGGTTACTGGTAGCTGGTCATTTGTCACTGGTCTGCCTCCTATCCCAGGTTTTCTATGAGAACTTACTCAAGTGATATACAGAAGGGACCTTTCAGAATGCTACAGCTACTGAATAAGGCAGATTCTGGTCAGTCCGTCTAGGGTAGGGCCTGAAATTCTGGGTTGTAACCCCATCCCAAGTAATGCTAATGGTGCTGGTCTGCAAATTTTGAGTGGTCAGGAGCCAGAGCAACATATTCCTCTGAGCCTTCATTTCCTAGTTTATATTTGGAGCTAATCCCACCTACCTTGCAATATTAAAATAAGAATAAAAGAATGTGTATAAAGTACCTGGTCTTGTAATTGGAACATGTTAGGTGCTCAGTTAATTGTCTGGTTGCTTTTCCCATTTTATTTTTTTAAACATAAGTCAATATCCAATCTGGAAAGATTTTATCATCTGACATTATAATATTTCCACTGGGAAATTAAAACACATGCATACACACAGAGAGCTCTTAAATGATGTTTGTAAAAAAGGAATCCAATCAATGCATTTAAAATATCCATTTAACATTACGTATTATGTTAAAAAGTAGTCATCTCACCCCTTTGAAACTTAAATTCACTCTCTGACCACCTAAACTCCGGATGTTCTTAGCCTGACTGTTAAAAGCTGATGACGAATCACGCTAAGAAGAAATTCTCATTGCTTCTGGGTTCTCACCATTACTGCAAATCCATAAATTGCCCAGAACTACAGCTTTGAAGGCCGTTCGCTCCTAAGATTTCTATTATGAATTTGTACTTAATCTTTGATCCTGACATATCTTTAAGGCTTCCTATTTAATTATTTACCAGATCCACCATTAAAAGCCCCTGTGAACCAGCCCTCTCCATGGCTGCTGTCCACTGCTCTCTCCTCTTTATGTGTGTTTGTGGCTCCTGTCTTCCTGGGAACCCTGCTGCCCCCGCCTGTCGCTGTTCCAGGGGACTCTATAATGGACTGATTGAGGAACTTCTCTTGGTCTGGAACTCAGTTACTGACATTTTGACTGACACCAAGCATGAAAATCACATTACCCTGGTTGTATAAAACCTTCACTGGCTACCTGTAAAGTACAGGATTATGTGTAAAGTCCTAGTTATTAACTTACAAGTCCTTAAATTGACTTGGGTTTGAATACCTCAGAGACATTCTGGAACCATACATCCCCAGTCGTTTTCTTTGGTCTCACTCAATTGGATTAGTTCTTTTTTGGCTGAAGACATTGAGCTACAGGGCATTTTTAATGTTTGCTTTCTACTTATGGAATTTATTAACCATGGAGGTCAGGCTGTCTTACTCTCTGTCAAGCTTTCAGTTCAAATTTAAGAGGTACCTTTTCCAGATTGTTGATTTGGTTAAATAAGCCATAAATCGATCCACCGTTGTTTAGATTTTGGAGCACTGTTCTTCTTTGGTATTTTTATGAATCTTCTCTAAGAGTTTGTTTGACATGTCACAATTAACTTTTATATTATTTTACTTAATAACTTTTCCCCTCCACATACTAGCTTGAAACACTGTCAAAGTGAATTTACTAATTAAATGCTTTGCATGACATATTACCTTTTCCCATTTGCTTCAGAAGGATGTCACAAGGACAACGAGATGTTATATGTGAAAGTACTTGGATTGCGAAATATCAGGTTTTAAGTTCAATTATGTACATATATTCACTTTATTTTGGTTATTCATCAATCACTCCACTGTTAGGGTGCTCAGATATTAATTGCTGAATGGTGAATGAATGCCAGACCCAAAGGGAACACAGGTATAAGTCATGGATTTCTTGAGCAAACTTTAATCTACCCTCTTTTAATAAGGCATAAATATGTCTAAAGTTAGCTAACAATAAAATCTTTAAAAAGCAGGCTGAGACAACATAGAAAAATATGGCACTGGATACTGCACAATTAATGGCTGAATATACTCTAAATTACAGCTTTGCAATTTCCAAGGAGAGTGGATTTCCTTCAGGCTGGGGAAGCATGGGGGAAAAACTGGTTGCGAGAGGCTGGATTTGCGTGGAGCCACAGGGATGTGTAGCAAGGGGATAGGCAACGAAGAGATGGAGTATTACGAGACGACGAAATAATAGCAGGAAACAACAAATCACCATGGTTTTATTTAAGAAGTTGGAGGAGGGGCATATACATTAAACCCACTTGGCTGGAAGTTGATTCAGAGAAAAAGATAGTAAGTAGGGCTTTGTTATACATTTCAGTTACCAAATTAATACGTTTCTCTCTCTCTTCTTTTTAGGAGGAGGAGATACTTCTTTCATTTTTCTGAAAGTTGCAAGACACTTGGTTGGGGTCAGAGAGATGGGGTAGGAAGGATGGGGACATGAGGAAATTTCTTTGGGGAAGTAGAAATAGACTCAGTTGCTGGTTGTGTTTACTTTTCTGTTTTGGCTTGTGTGTTTGAGGAAAGGTTGGTGGGACCAGGGAGACAAGGCATGAGATCCAATGCTGGAATTCAATTGCTTATTTGAGCATCACTGCTGCAAGCATCTAAACACATCAAACCTGCCTTAAAGCTCTCCCGTATCAGTCATTGAATCCGGTTTGGGAAGAAACGTATTCTCAACATAGTGTAAGAAAGCCTGGTCAGTTCAATCCAATCCAACTCAATTCAATTCAACAATAATTACCATGGCCTTCTGTGTTGTGTCATCATCGTTGCTGCTGTCTGGAGGTAAAGGGAGGTGGCAGAGCTTAGAATCTACTTACAAAGATAAACCTCACACCCAGGAAACATTTACTTATGCAGCTTAACATTAAGCTCATACCCAGGAGACGGAGGCTGAGAAGTACCAAGATTAGTACTAAGTATTGTCCATTGGCGCTCCCAGAATTCAGAGCAGGGACTGAGGAGGAAAAGAAAGGATTTGGGGGCTGGGTGTGGTGGCTCACTCCTGTAATCCCAGCACTTGGGAGGCTGAGGCGGATCATGAGATCAGGAGTTCGAGACCAGCCTGGCCAATACGGTGAAACCCCGTCTCTGCGAAAAATACAAAAATTAGCTGGGTGTGATGGCGTGCACCTGTAGTCCCAGCTACTCAGGAGGCTGAGGCAGAAGAATCCCTTGAACCGGGAGGCAGAGGTTGCAGTGAGCCAAGATCGTGCCACTGCACTCCAGCCTGCACGCGACAGAGCATCTGAAAAAAAACAAAACAAAACAAAAACCCAAAAAACGGATTTGGGGAGAGAAAGTCCTGAATTGGCTCAGTGGAGTGGGAGTGTCAACACTCAAAGTGTGGTCCTTGGGCCAGCAATGCCAGCATCCCTTGGAAACTTGATAAAAAATGCAGACCCCCAGGCCCCATCTCAGACCGACTAAATTAGAATCTGCATTTTGGCCGGGCATGATGGCTCACATCTGTAATCCCAGAAACTTGGGAGGCTGAGGCAGGAGAGTCACTTGAGCCCAGGACTTCAAGACCAGCCTGGGCAATATAGTGACATACTCTCTCTACAAAATTACAAAAAAATTAGCCAGGCACAGTGGTGTATGCCTATAGTCTCACAACTTGGGAGGCTGAGGTGGAAGGACTGCTTGAGCCCAAGAGTTTGAGGCTGCAGAGAGCCGTGATCATGCCACTGCACTCCAGCCTAGGTGACAGAGAAAGACCCTGTCTCAAAAAAAAGAAAAGAAAAGAAAAGAAAGAAAAGAAAGAAAGAGAGAGAGAAAGAGAGAGAAGGAAGGAAGGAAAGAAGGAAGGAAGAAAGGAAGGAAGGAAGGAAAAGAAATAAAGAAAGAAAGAAGGAAAAAGAAAGAAAGAAAAAAACAGTCTGCATTTTAACAAGACTCTTAAGTGGCTCATGTGCATCTCAGTCTAGGAAGCACTATGTCAGAAGACCCAAGCCCACCTGTGCAAGACAGAAAGCATCAAACAGAAACCCTGAGGAAAAGAAACTCAGGCCCTTGGGGTGCCCCAATTGTAGCTGTGTACTCCCCAAGCCTCTCCCTCTGCCAGACCTCCTGTACTTTAATGGACCTTGCGTAGAGCATCCAAGGACAGGGGTGGCTGTGAAAGCAAGGAAAGTGCCACTTAATGGCCAACTATGTTGAAATATATTCTGGAGTTTTGACGGAAATGTAGAAATATTTAGAAGGTGGGCACAGGCTTGGGAGTAGGCAAGGATTGAAAATGCCCTCTCTAGCAGGTCTGGGTTTACACATAAGTGTCTGCAGGTATGGATTTGATCCATTGCTTTCAAAAGTAAAAAAAAAAAAACAAAAAACAAAAAACCCACTCACCTCCCTGTTTCTGTCGTATCTGTCACATGAGTTCATGCTTGCCTGGTTTGAATTAAAGTAGATCATTATGTGGCAGGGAGAGAATAGACATTTTAATGGAATTGGCAAAACCCAAGCCACAATGTCCAGCAGAATAGGCTAGCAGTTAGCATAGCAGTTAACAGCTATGCCATGGCTTTCTTCATGTGAAAAGTGTTCCTCATGCCTAGAATCAACAGTGCAATTAAACAGCTATACGGAATATCTTACAATTCCTTCCTTCCTTCCCTCCTTCCCTCTTTCCTTCCTTCCTTCCATCTTTCTATATGCTTTAAAAAATATAACGTGGTTTCCATGCAAATCAAAACCAGCTAAAACATTGCCAAGGCCAAGATGTAATTGAAGATGGCATTTAAGCCTTTGTGTCTCCTTTGTCTCCTGAGATATCACCATAAAATAAAAGACTTCATCAGGTAATGTTTTCTTCATTATTCAACATCACAATTCCAAAGTGAAAAAAGATAATTAGACATTCGGTGCTGTCGACACATAGTTTATGAGGAGCTTCTAGTTAATTAGTTATGATAAAAGATTTTTATATAGTCATAATTACTTTAGATTTCAGAGGAAAAGAAGCAAACATACATGTATTTTATTTTATCTGTTGACAAGTTTATCAAAGTGATGCTGATGTTTTGATGACCCTTCTGCAACTTCTTCAGACATCCCAGGATAGAATGCAAAGTGTCAGGAGGGGATTTTAACAGCACAACTCGTGTTAACTCTGATAGGAGCTACACGTCTAAAATCTTTACACATCGTCTGGCTGGATTCTATAAGAAAATATCACCTCTCGGTATCCTGAATTTCCTTTGACATCGATGGAAGACTTACTTATGATCTAAAGAATGGTTACCGTAATTTCGTTTAACATCTGAGATGAGCCAGCTTCATGGGAATACTTTTCCCTTGCTAATTTCTGGGGTCAGCCACTGAAGCAAAAATCATGGCAAAAATAATACTGGGAAATGTAGCATTCTATAATTTATTTGTTTAAAACAAGTTTATCAGCACCATGAGACAGAGTGAGAAAAAAATAGAAATTTAAAAAAGTTTAATTTATAAAAACTCTCTTTCTTTGTTTTACCAGGTGCTTCTATCAAATCTCAATCTAACTAAGAAATGAAGATAACTACAAAGTAAGATTGATATCCTTGGTTTTGCCCTTTGTGTCAGTGGCAGTTTCAATAATGTCTTGAGGGAACAGCCAGATGACATCTGTCCTGTCCTACACCCACCTGGGTGCCCCAGAGTGCAGGTTCTTCAGTTTCTAGTGATGCCAATCCCCGAGAGACAGAATTAATCAGGTAGCAACATGCTCTTGATTGTTGATCTCCTAAGATGTCACATGGCTGAGGTATGCCTGGGATACAATCAAGGTGTATGCAACTATGGGGCTAGAATGCAAATTTCCTCAATCCCAGTTGAGTGCTTTATTTATTAGAACAGAAGATTGAAATCTGAGTTAGAGGCTAAGAAGGCAAATGGGCTGATTTTCTACGGCACCATGCAAAATGCTAGTGTCACCTTATCCACTGAAAGTTGCCAGCTGGTCAACTCCAAGAGTTGATGGGAGGCTGGTGCTTCTCTCTACTTCTGCCATATTATCTGATGGCACAACATGTCTAGACAGATACATGGGAAATCATAATAGCTGCCATTTCTTCAGTATTCAGTGATGCTTGCACCATATTGTATACAATATGGATTTCTTTCACTTAGTCAAGGCCTTGCCACCTCTTAGATGAGTGACTTGGGGCAAAACACTTAATATTTCCAAGCCTTGGTTCCCTCATCTGTACAATGAGACTAAAAGTAGTATTAAGACAGATAACAAATGCATGATCAGTACAATGCCAGACACACAATAAATGTTCTGTAAATATCAGCTATTTTTATTTTTACTCTGAGAATAACTCTAAGAGTTAAATACTTGCCAGACATGGTGGCTCACCCTTGTAATCCCAGCACTTTGGGAGGCTGAGGCAGGTGGATCACTTGAGGCCAGGAGTTTGAGACCAGTCTAGCCAGCATGGTGAAGCCCTGTCTATACTAAAAATACAAAAATTAGCCGGGTGTGGTGGTGCGTGCCTGCAATCCCAGCTACTTGGGAGGCTGAAGTGGGAAGATCACCTGAACCTGGGAGGTGGAGGTTGCAGTGAGCCAAGATCGTGCCTCTGCACTCCAGCCTGAGCAATAGAGTGAGATTATCTTAAAAAAACAAACAAAAAAAGACTTAAATATAATTATTATCCCCATTTGCCAGATGATGAAACTCAAATTTAAGGAGATTAAATCACATGGTGAATGTGTGGTAGAATTGGAATCCAAACCCATGTCCCAAACCCAAGTTATTGGCCTCATCATAAATAACTGTAATAAGCCTCAATCACATCTTTCCCTTAACTCTTCCTCTTGCCACTCCATTCTGGTTGACGTACTGGATTGAAAGCTCTGGTTTCCTTCAGGTCTTTGGACTGGCTTTGTGTGGATCTGGAGGAACTGCGAGTCTAGTCTGTGTATCCCTGCATTGTTTGCTTCAACTTGCCTGGCTTTAAATGCTTCCTAATTTGTTTTCTTCTACTTAAAGTTAGGTGAGGGGAGGAGGAGCACCTAACTGGGACTTCCCAGACATGCTTTTTCTCCTCGCCCACCTGACTGGTCTTTTGTGATGAATGGCAAGGCTTTCACTGCTATGTTTTATTTTTGTTTTTCTCTATAATCCTCCCTGCATGGTTTCTGTTTCCAACATTATTCTCCAGGATGGTAACATATTTTTCTTGGAAAAGTCAGTTAGAGACCTCCTCATTTTCCCAGCCAGAGAAAAATCAGTCTGAGTATTCAGCACCTCCAATATCCCATCTACTTTTTAAAGTCAACCAAAAAAGATGATAAATTCTTAGTCTAGGTTTCAAGTTTGCCAAATGCAATTCTACAGTATGCTGAAATATTACATAGGAATCATATTAGTAAACTACAGTTTTCATAGCCGAAGTGAAGAAAGTGACTAAGTAAATTATATTTGATTGGGGGCATGGAGGGCCTGACTAAGTAAGATCAAATAGCTACTGGGTTGTCATTAATGTGATTCTTATTCTGCATGCTTATTTCCACCCTAAATCTAAATACATGAGTTATGTCCCAGACATGAAATTATGACACAGAGTTATGCCTGAGAAAAGAGGAGCCATCTTTAGCCTTATTTCTTTGAGATAATGAAGACAATATTTACTATTTCTATGTTTTTTTGTTTTTTTGAGACCAGGTCTCATTCTGTCACCCAGGCTAGAGTGCAGTGGTGTGATTGCAGCTCACCATGGTCTTGACCTCCGGGGCTCAGGGGATCCTCCAGCCACAGCCTCTCGAGTAACTGGGACTGCTGGTGTACACGGGTTAATTTTTAAAGTATTTGTAGAGATGGGGAATCCCCATGTTGCTCAGGTCAGTCTCAAACTCCTGGGCTCAAGTGAGTTGAGCTCAGGCTCCCACCCTGGCCTTTCAAGGTGCTAAAATTATAAACGTGGACCACCTCACCTTGCCTATTTCTAGGTATGTTTAATGTGAATACTTTTAGCTGCAATTGTAATCACTACTAGTCATCTTGTAATCTAGGAAACAAACATAGATTTAGAATGACAAAATAATGCCTGGAAATAACCTCTCACAATTTGTCTCTTCTAAAGGAAATTAAAAAAGCTTTCATATATTTAAGGTGAATGGTTTCTAAAATTTGTGATACTGCAGGTCCAGTTAATATCTTAAGCTGATTTATATAGAATACCATAATATTCAAAGTTCCTGGATAAATAGTTCTCAAGTGTGTTAATTAATTCTCAATTAATTATGTTAATTTATACTAATTTCTAATGTAATTACAAAATTGGAGATTAACCTGGAAATTTGGAGGAGCAGTGTTTCTATTAACTAAACAGGAATACATTATACAGGCAAGAGCGAGGCAGGTTCTTTTTATTTTGTTTGGCTAGTTTGATGCCTACGAAGTACAATATAATCTGAAAACATCTAACTTCAGTATCTAATCCACCTGCAAAATTGTGGAATCAGCTCCAACATTCCCTTCACTCCCACCTGTATTCTTTGTCTTCAACATTCCTGAAATTTTCGAAAGCTGTTACTAACAATGAGAAGATCATCTCTAGCCCTAAGAGGAAAAATAAGACTAGGTCCTTCTAAAGCATTTTGTCAGTGTCTGGCTAGGCTGTTGAAAAGCCACAAAATTGCTAGACCTGTTGACTACTGAAGGAGACTAAGAAAGTATGAGTAATCTTTGTTTGCTGAACCCAAACTAAAGACTCTAAAGGACGTGCTTATTGTGACTGTGGCTTAAATTACAAGGACCACTAACCTGCAAAGGTTCAAATAGATGAAAGAGAAAACTGGGGTGGCTGTTGGAGATGATAAGCAATGCCATTGTTAATGATTGTACTAAGCAGAGGTGTCTGCCCTGATTTTATGATGTATTGCTGCATTTTGCACACTAAATGGCATTTATAGAGCTTGAGGGGCTAAATTTCTCTATGACTTACTGATGATATTTACCATTTAGTCAATCAGTTAATAACATGTGTGTGTGTGCGTGTGTGTGTATGTGTGTGTGTGTGGACTGTCCATCCCAGGCCCTGTGTTAAATCTTGATTATATAGAGATGAAAAAGTAAAATCCCAGCACTCAAAAAGCTCTCACCCAAACAGAGGTGATGGATGTCTCATAGTTTTATCAACAGAAAATTACTGCTTAGAGAACACAAGTTATCAGCAATGGGGAAAAAAATAATAAATAAATAAATAAATAAATAAATAAATAAATAAAAAACTACGAGGAAGAATTGGAGGAATCAAAAGAATGGAGCACGTTGAGAATATGACTCATGGAGCAACAATTTCCAACTCAGTTCACATTACTGACCCATCCTTGACTCATGGACGGATGAGTCTATGGGTTCACATAGGGTAGAATAACTCATCTCATTCCGAAGCTGTAAGGAAGGGGTCACTTTTGCTTCCTTCGCCTCGAGGCTGCAGGAAAAATATTTCACCATGAGCTAATAGAGAAGAAGCCACTGGAAATATGATGTAATCCTTATTTCCCCTCTAAAAGGCTTGTTGACTTTTATCTGGTTCTAACTCTACTTTTAACTCCTAATGAAAACAAATGTTCTTCTGAGGTAGGGCACCTATGGACCTGGGATGCTGGGAAGAATAACAAACAAATGTTTCTGAAGTACTTTAAACATCCAAAATGAAATTTGCCACATTAAAGCCAAGTGTTATTAATGACAGGAATTGCCAACGTGCTAAGAACAAAGCAAAGTGCCAAGCACTTCTCATTCATCTTATCCTTTTCAATTTATTGTGCTTTTCTTTAATGGTAAAACTGATCTTGTTATAAATTATTTGTCATAAACTACTTGGTTAAAATCTTATGACTGTTCATTTGCATAAACCATGAGGTAGATTTCTGCTGTAATTCATAGTGAGCTATAATTCATTTACTATTAACATCCAAATAAGAGCTATAAACCAAAAGAAGAAAATGAGTCATGGTTGCATTCCAAGATATATTAAAGAATGAAATGTTATTTTCAGTACATTGGGATTAACTATTATTTGCAAACTCCACCACTTGTGGCTCTCTGTCTCAAGACAGAAAGTGCAAAAACACATGATTAATCCCAACATGTTGCTTATTAATCTTAATCTAGATTAGTGTCTCCCAACCCTAGTTTGTTTCAACTGCAGGACATTTCCAGCTACCTGAAGAGATTTTATGGAATTCTTTCAAATTCCTAAAACAAAATTAATTTTAATTTACAGTAATGTTAAGAATAAATATATGCCATATGGCAGATTAAGGGAGAAAAAATACTGGAAAATCATACTAACAACTTAGAAAAAGGTTCCAAATCATTAGCCAACTTGAGGATTTAGATAACACTTCTTAAGCCACAAACTCTCAGTAAACAGGAATGTAGTTCTAGAAACGAAGAAAACTATTACTGAGTTTTAAGTCCTCATGTTACATGTTGAGGTCTCTTGACAGAACACTTTTTTTAATACCACACAGATTTCTAATTTCAAAAACATCTATAAATTTCCTTGTTCTTTCACAGTTTAGGTAAAGATAATGTTTTTCCCTCTACTACTGTTTCATGGTTGATCATATACTTCGGCACGTGGTGTCTTCATTGATCAATGATGCTGGGGACATGTCTGGCCGTGGAGAAAGAGAACTGAAGAAGTTATCTTAGTGAATGAACTTCCCTAAACTAAATCTCAAGTAGAATAAGGTTCTACGACACCACTGAGAGTTTACTATTAGCACTTGAGGAGAAATGGGTCATGGAAACAGCTGCTACTTTGCTCTTGCCTCCCCAGCCCCAGTGCCACCTATAGACACTACACGATGTGTGGCCTAGGAGTCACTCCGTCCCGCTCCCAAGTAGAGGGAGGGATGGTCAGGAGCCAGTGGTGGAAGCGATAAAAGCAAATGAGTGGTTCACCATAAACGGAATTGAAAGTAAGCCATGTGGGTAGTGAGCGCCTGGGAAAACTGGGTGAGTGGGCAGGTAGACCAGGTAGATGGAGACTGGAGCACTCATGATGGAGCAGTTTGAAATGACACCTATGAGGGAGGCATCTGAGACCCAAAAGGAGATCCAGAGAGAGGCTCTCTCACTCTTTTAAAAAGACCAACGCTTATACCCAAATTAAACACAAAGATATTGTGCTCGTTATGTCATTCAGGGGACTGAAGAGTATTTTCTTAAACCAAAATTTCTTCTCCATTTGTGATAATATGAACCTAACTCATATTCTGGTTTTAATACTTGTTCTGGTTTAATACTTGTTCAGAACAATTAAACTTGTTCTGGTTTAATACTTGTTCAGAAGAATGCTATTGGAAATAATCATTTACTGTTTTGAGCATATATCTAAGTTTTAGTATACTTAACAATGATGTGAATTTACTGAAAGCATCATTATAAAAATAGCTAAGGAAGCTATTAATAATTTGGGAATTCTGAAATTTTAGATCTACCTACCGAAGAATTACACCAAACTTGTATTTAACTCACTGACCCTAATCTTAGTAAAATGCAAATCAGGATATATATGATGTTTCATGCTCTTGGGCTATTTTCTGAATCTCTTCCTGCAGGTGGCAGACACAGAAAAATATAAACGGATTTTGAAGGGGTTTCTGGTCCCTGTATGATGGCCAAGAATTTTACAACTAATTATTTTTAGTTGGTTCAGGAATAGTTGTTCATCCAACGACTTTTGTAAAACTCTTCAGTAGACTAGGATCTTGGCCTCCAAGAAGTCACAGTTCAGTGTAATAAATAAATATGCCAGCAAATAAGGTTAATACAATACGGTAGAGGGCTGCAAACAAGGTATGTACACAAAACCCTAGGCGCTCATGGAAGGGAGTGATAGGCTCTTTCTAGGGGAGATGGGGAAACATTCTCACAAAAGACAGTCTTTAGATTCCTAAACGAAGAACAGGAGTGACCAAGTATAAGAGAGGGGCAAGGAAGGCCAACGGAAGAGCAAATGAAAAGGCACAAAGGTATGAAATGCATTCTCCGGGGAAGAGGGAGGGGAAACACATGCCTGGGGCACTAAGTGTATGGCCGAGAAGCAGAAACAAGGGCAGGGGTACAACATGAAAGGGTAGATGTAAAGCGGAAAAATTCTGGAAAAAAAAAAGCTCTTAAAATGCAAAAGTATCCAGGAAAACAATATTGGACTTGGCAACCATTCTAGCCTTGTACTTATTCCCAATTCTGAAGCTTCTAGTAAGTAGTTTATTCAAGGGATACTAACCTAATAATAGAAATCAGCAAGAAAATATATCTTTCTCTCTAGAAATATGCTTTACAGTTTATTTGCTGTATCACACTCATTTTATACTGAACTCACGGCTTAGTTTTAATATTGGAAAATACTCACTAAAAAAAAACTAGGAAGGATTTGTGCCCTGATTGTTAAGAAGTGCCAGATTCCTACAATTCTATTGGAAAATTAAAAGACTTCAAGTGTACAAATTTAATAAAACCACCATCCACATTCACAACTGAACACTTTCCAATGAGACCACATTTTCACCTCCTGTGTTTCCCCTAGCCATAATCCTCCCAACTCTACTAAGAAGCTGCTGGGAAGTATGCCTATCATGAAAATTGCTCAATTTTCAAAATGATCTCTGAATCATAATGGAAATCTTGGTAGTTAAGTGCCTCCAATAACATAAAAACGCCTCCCAGCCGTTAAACAGGTGGTAGAAAGAAGTCAGAAATGACTCTTAAAATGGTCTTTTTTTATCCATTTAAATTTCAGTATATCAGGCAGTATTAAGAAATGTTTTTAATTATAGAGGGTGATTACATAGGTTTTCTGTATGATAATATTGTAAGAGAGATAGCTAAATGCCTGGGTTAAAATCCTGGATCCATCACTTATGAGCTCTGTGATCTTGGGCAAGTTCTTTGGCAACTGACGCCTCTCTGTGTGTCAGTTTCTACAAAATGCATGCACCAATAGCACCTACTAAATAGGGTTATTATAAGTAGGTGGAGTATCTTCTCTTCGCTCCTTTAGTTCCACTTCCAACCTTTCTCCAACCTGCTTCTGTACCCTGGGAGGCTGACCTGTACAAGAGGCATCAATGAGCTCTCTGCTCTCCGGCTTTCTGTTGGGTTTGGCTAATGAGAGTATGGGCAGGAGAGCCAGGGGCAGGAGGACAGTGAGGTCAGGGTGATTATTCCCCTTGTTCCCTGCCTGTCAGGTTGCCATGGGTTGTCTGCCACCCAGTGCTCCTGCCAAGCAGCCTCTAGGAAGAGGCTCTCTCTAGGTACCTCCAACCACTCCTTCTCCCAGGCCCTTCAGGCAGGCCTGGGGGTGGTATAGGCTCCCTGCTGCTGTGAGCCAGGGTGTTGCCCAATCCCCTATTGCATTTTCTAAATCCCACTCACACCTTTGTAAATATTCCTTGTATTCAATTCGCTTCAATTTATCCAATTTGAGCGTGCCATCTGTTTCCTGCCAGGATCCGGACTAATAGAATGAGTTTCTCTTTGTAAAGCACTTAGAATAATAGCTGGCACATGGTAAGCACTATATAAGTATTTGCTAAACAAACAAAATAAATGAGATTTTGAAACTTTTTTATAGTTGACATTGAACATATCTTTCTGTATTCTGTCACACAAAGCAAAAATCTTCAGAAGCTTTTTCCCAAATACAACTCTCTTCTCTTCAATAGGCTTTTGGTATATGGAATAACCATCATTCTATTTTTAATCATGTTTGTAGTGCTTCGGTTGAAAAAATTCTGTTAAGTAAAGTATTATTAAAGTTTTTTATTCGATAGGAGCTGATGGGGAATTTATGTAACTATATTCATTATAATCGTTATGTATAGTTATTTTCCCATTTTAATACTTTGTTGTCCTTTATATACCTTTTAGCACATGTACAGTATTGTCTCCTTTGATGTTTTAAAACAATTTGGATTGTAGACATGTATGTTTTTCACTCAAACCATCAAATGGAACAGCATTTCACATTTTGAATGTATCTGGTAAAAACTATAGGCTTGTTGCTTTTCTGGGTGAAAGACAAGAGATTTATCATGCTGGTTCCGCTTTTTCCATCCTTCATTTCTTGAATCTAAAGTTCTGAATGTCCTCCTCACCCCCATTTGATCCCAGGATATTTTTCTGTTTTGTGTACTACTATTTTTTAAGTCAGTTAAACCAGACAGCAGCAGCGGCCTTCTAGTTTGAGCTCTTGTTTACTTACTTCCGTTTTGACAAGGGGTTACCTCAGATTCATCTTAGCAGCAACATCTCCATTATTTTAAAATTCTAATTCATTTCCTAGTATTTTGGTATGTGGCCTCAAGTAAGCTGTGAAAACGACAATCTGAGACTTTATGGATTTGTGAGTCTCCTTTCTGTTGCATTTATGTGTGAATGGCAGCTTCCCTAAGTGGGGTATCCCAAGGTCTCACACTCTTTTCCTGAGCGTTCCAGAGATGTTAGTCCAGCATCTTGTAATGATTGCTATAGCAGAATATGATAAATGTGGTCTGGTTTTTACCATTTTGACGTTAAGTAAGGTTGGTGGCTAGAAGACCATCATACAAAAATTGTTTTTTTTTAACTCTGGAAACAAACACTTGGAAAATATAAACTTATTTTTAAAAGGTACTATTTATAAAGCAACTAAAAATTAAGATATCTAGGAATAAATTTACCAAAGATTATTAAATCTTATTGAAATACATTTAAAATGACCTAAATAAATGGACAAATTGCACAATCATGAAGAGAAACAGGGGGACTCAGTACTATAAAGATGCTGATTTTCCTTCCTAAAATCTATGTATTCACTGTAACTGGGACAATCATTTATCCATATGGAAAAAAACCAGATTCATATTTCACACTGAACATAATAAAGTCAATGTAGATTCAAGATCTAAATATGAGAGGAAAATGTTAAGACTTTTAGAGGAAAATAAAGTAGAACATCTTTATTACCTTATGGTAGGAAAGGATTGCTTAAGTCAGATGAAAAAATCACGAACCACACAGAAAAATGATCAATATGACACATTAAAATTAAAGACTTTTGTTGATCAAAAAATGCGATTTAAAAGTAAAAAACAAAAACAAAAACAAAAAACCAGAGACTAGGAGAAGGTATTCCCAAAACATCTAACTGACAAGGATGAATAAAGAACTCAGTCAGAAAAAAGACAATCCAACAGAAAAATGGACAAAAGACAAGAACAGACATGTCACAGAAAAAATATGGATGACTAACAAACAGAAAGGTGATCAATCTCATTAGAATCAAGGGGCTGGGCACCGTGGCTCACGCCTGTAATCCCAGCACTTTGGGAGGCGGAGGTGGGCGGATCATGAAGTCAGGAGATCGAGACCATCCTGGCTAACACAGTGAAATCCCGTCTCTACTAAAAATACAAAAAATTAGCTGGGCGTGGTGGCGGGCACCTGTAGTCCCAGCTACTTGGGAGGCTGAGGCAGGAGAATGGCGTGAACCTGGGAGGTGGAGCTTGCAGTGAGCCGAGATCACGCCACTGCACTCCAGCCTGGGCCATAGAGCGAGACTCCCTCTCAAAAAAAAAAAAAAAAAAAAAAAAATTGGAATCAAGGAAGTCTAAAATAAAACACTGTAAATACCATTCTGTGTCAACTGGATTGGCCAAAAAATAAAAGTTCTGAGAATATGAAGTGCTGGTAAGAATGTAAAACAGTAGACACCCATATAATGATGGGTGGGAGTATAAGTTGATACAATCACTTTGGACAGCCATTAATATTACAGAATCAAGATGCATGCACCCTCCCGTGACCTGGTAATTCCACTTCTAGAGTAGCGAGCTCTCAAACTTGGCAGTGCATCAGAATCTCCAGGGGGCTTATAAAATACAGATTGTTGCCCCTACTCTCAGAGTTCCTGATTCAGCAGGTCTGTGGTAGAGTCCAGTTAAAGTATTTGCATTGCCAAGAAGATCACAAGTGATAATCAGGCTGCTGGTACAGGACCATGCTTTGACACTATTTTAGAGAAACCCTTAAACATGCATTTCTGAATTCATGTATGAGACAGTTTGTAGCAGCATTTTTGGTAATACCAAAAAATTTAAAAACCCTAATATTTGTGGAAGGGAGAATTAAAAAAATAAATTGCAATATGTTCATAAAATATTGTTCATAAAATAAATGAACAGCAGCTGTGTGCACCAGCCTAGATGAATATCAGAAAATATAATGTTGAACTCAAAAAGTTTTAGAAGAAAACATAGAGTATTATTTCGAGTTCAAAAGCATCAAAACTTAAACTACATATTGTTTAACAATAAATGCACTTACATTAAAAAGTTAAGATACTGATAAAACTCAATATAGTGGGCCGGGTGCGGTGGCTCACGCCTGTAATTCCAGCACCTTGGGAGGCCGAGGCGGGCAGGTCACGAGGTCAGGAGATTGAGACCATCCTGGCTAACACGGTGAAACCCCATCTCTACTAAAAATACAAAAATTTAGCCAGGCGTGGTGGTGGGTGCTTGTAGTCCCAGCTACTCTGGAGGCTGAGGCAGGAGAATGGCGTGAACCCGGGAGGCGAAGCTTCCAGTGAGCTGAGATCGTGCCGTTGCACTCCAGCCTGGGCGACAGAGCAAGACTCTGTCTTAAAAAAAAAAAAAAAAAGTCAGTATAGTGATTACAATGTGGGGGTGTGTAGAGAAAAGTAAAATCAGAGAAGGGTAAACGGCCGAGTGTCCAACAGTATTTGGTAATGTTCCCTCCCTTCCTCCCTGCCTCCCGTCCTTCCTTCCTTCCTTCCTTCTTCCTCTTTACCACGTACCTCGCTTCCCTCCTTTCTCTTCCTTTCTCTTTCTCTCTCTCTCTTTCTCTCCCTTCCTTCCTTCCTTCCTTCCTTCCTCCCTCCCTCCCTCCTTTCCTTCCTTCCTTCCTTCCTTCCTTCCTCCCTTCCTTCCTTCCTTCCTTCCCTCCCTCCCTCCCTCCCTCTCTCTCTTTCTTTCTTTCTTTCTCTGTCTCTCTTTCTCTCCTTCTCTCCTTCTTTCTTTTCTCTTTCCGTGGTCTCACTGTGTTGCCCAGGCTGGAGTTCAGCAGCTATTCTCAGCCTTGATCATAGCCAGCCTCAAACTCCTGGCTCAAGCCATCTTCCCGCCTCAGCCTCCCAAGTAGCTGGGATTACAGGTGTGTGCCACCACACCCAGCTTGCTTTATTTCTTAAACCAGGTGGAGCATACACAAGTGTTTGACATATTATTTTTAGATGGTTCACAATATATGAAATATTTAGAAATAAACTTAAAATGATTCAAATATAAAATTTAAAAAGGAATCTAAAGTTTTTCTCTTTAAAATTGAAAACTCTCGCCAGGCGTGGTGGCTCATGCCTGTAATCCCAACACTTTGGGAGGCCGAGGCAGGCAGATCACGAGGTCAGGGTATCGAGACCATCCTGGCTAACACGGTGAAATCCCGTCTCTACTAAAAATACAAAAAATTAGCCAGGCTGTGGTGGTGGGCGCCTGTAGTCCCAGCTACTTGGGAGGCTGAGGCAGGAGAATGACGTGAACCCAGGAGGCGGAGCTTGCAGTGAGCCGAGATCATGCCACTGCACTCCAGCCTGGGTGACAGAGCGAGACTCTATCTCAAAAAAAAAAAAAAAAAAAAAAGTTGAAAACTCTCATGTCTCAGTTATAAGTGACTAAGAATATTTCTTGGTTTATGATATTACCTTTTTTTCAGTTCTGAAAAGTGTTACTCTGGTGTGATTTGATCTTTTTGTACTTTTGCTATTTGTTCGATCTCCAGAACATTTTTCACACAGTTTGGATATCCCTGTTATTATCTTCTATATTAATTATCTTTTTTTGAATTTTTTATTTCTACCACATATATATCTGAAATCTAAAATTACATTTTAAAATAGACTCACTTCTGCTAATATATATTTATCATGTATATTACATCTTCCTCAATATTTTTTCTATTCCATTCTCTCTTTTCTTTCTGAAACTTAATTATATGTATGCTAGATCTTTCAGTATTGTCCCACAAGTCCCTGAAGCTCTGCTCATTTTTCCCAGTATTTTTTCCTCTATATTCTTTAGATAGAATTAGTTATATTGATCTGTCTTCAAATTCTCTCAGTTTTTCTTCAGTCATTTCCATTTACTGTCAGGCCCGTATGGCAACATTTATTTCAAATATTGTATTACAGTTTTTGGTCTTAGAATTTTTATTCGATCATTTTAATAATTTCTAGTTCTCTGAGATTTTGTATTTGTTAATTCTTTACAAACCTATTTTCCTTTACATTCATGAGCATAGTTAAAATAGCTGATTTAAAATTTTGGTCTGCTAATTATTTATCTGAGTGTCAGTCTGCATTGATTGTTTTTGGCTTACATTTTCTTTTTTTCTTCATATGCCTAGTATTTTAGATATTATCCAGAAAACTGTGAATGATATGTTGCAGAGCCTCTGGGTTCTGTTATATTCCTCTGAAGAGTGACGATTTGTTTTAAGCAGGCAGCTAATTTAACGACTTCAAACTCTAAACTGTCTCCAGTGTGCAGCAACAGAAATCTCTGTTTGGTTCTTCTAGCCTTAGCTGGGCTATTTGCACACATGGTTCATGAGTCAGCCAATGACTTGTGCAGAGTTTATACATAGAACATGTTACTTCCTCCTCTTTGGCTCTCATTTTTCCAAGATTCCCCCCTCCTCACTTTCTGGTTGCTATAATCACCATAAACCCTGTCTCCTGGCTCTTCATGCCAGTAAGACTACAGATTTTCTATTCATGTTTTAGTAACCTTTATTTGGCATGGATTGGGACCGGCTTTCCAGCAAAGAGCTGTAATAATGAGAACTTTCCCACTGTCATCTCCTTCTTCCATGTGCAGATTCCCCTCCATTGTCTGCCTGCTTGGCTTCTCTTCAGTGCCTCTGGATAGCTGCTTTTTGTATTTTGTCCAAAATCCATAGTTGTTATGTGCAGGAGGATTACAGAAGCCATAGCTTATTTCATTTCTAGTTTGAGTTTATTTGTTTCCCACGGTTTTTTTTTTCTTCTCCATTATTTATTACTTTTTCCTCTCTGTGTCCCAGGGCAGCTCTTCTGGTGCCCAGAGTCTCACAGCCTCTCCTGAAAACAGCCCCAACAGACTTCATCATTCTAATCACAGAGGCTCAAATCAAATCCAAGGGGCCAGACAGGGGATGAGGATATGCTATCAATGTCCTTGTCTTAGTTTTATTTGAAAGCATCTTAGTTTATAGATCGGCAGCCTTTTATTCAATTCAGCAAATATTTGCAGAGTGTGTATAAGGTACGAGGCTCTGTTTTAGGCCTTTTGGATACATTGATAAACAAAACAGTCAGGGATCTTTGCCCTTGGGGAGTTAAAATTCTAAAGAAGGACACATACAATAAACAATAGACATAATAAATATTATAGTATGTGGTATACAAGGCAGTAATGTCCCAACTTCATCCTCATCCCCAAAGCAGTTTTGATTGTTTGAAATCAGTCATTCCCAACATCTTTATCTCTCTTCACTCTGTTGAGTTGTTAGAGTTGTTTTCCCAGAACTGAGAAATAGGCCGTGAATCCTGAAGGAAAAGCTCTCTGCCTCAGCTGCTGCAGTGACTCAATTTCACCACTGGATGGGGGAAAAAAATGGAAGGAGCTAAAGAGAAATCCTAAAGGGATAGAGAGCAAAGGAAAAACCACAGTAGATATATTCCTAAATTCAACCTACTTTCCACTCCCATGTGACCTCTATTTTACTTTTAGTGCAAGGATCATACAATCAGGTAGAGTAGTTTCATCAGTCTGGTAGTATTGTTCCTAGAAACTGAGAAAGTATTTTTTGTGGGGGCATAGATTATTTGTGTGTGCGTGTGTGTGTATTCCACTTGCCTTATACCTGTATGTTTCATATATGTTATATGCAATATATATGTGTATGTATATGTATTTTAGTTGCATTAACACATATATCTTTTTCATGTATTACATGTATATATGTATGTATGGGTGTATCTATTATAGGCCTTCACCAAGCCGTTTCATGTTAATTATTTTCTTATTTTCTCATGCTTTGACATTTTGGAGTCTTGCTGATCATGGAGAGCCTGCCCCTTCCAGAGGTAGTCAATACCTAGAGATAGTAAACACCTCCCCAGGAGTGAACCTTTCATATACAAACCAACCAATCCAGAGCCCATACCCTCAACCACCTCCTTTATCAAGCTCCTCCTCTCAAGGACACTATCCCCCTGCCCCACTTACCCTAGGGCCAGGTATCAGGAGACTTGGGGTGGTTCCTGTACCTGAGAACCTGTGGAAATTATCCAAACTAGCCCATCCTAACTGCCTACCCTGCTTGTCTTTCTCACAGAAACTTCAATAAAGGCTCCTGCCCACGTTTCCCCCTCACTCCCTCGGCCTTCTGCCCGATCTTGGTGCTTCTTCCACGTGGCCTGTATGGTGTACCCTGCCTCCTGTTTCTAGGGATCCGTGAATATAACTTCCTCCCTCACGACAGTTATTCTTGTGTCTGCATATCTCAGCATACTTGATTAAAACAAATTCCAGGTACATTTTAAAACACATTGTTAAAGACTTTTGGAGGTATAGTGTCCTCAGTATGACAAATTTTACATATATGTACACCATCATCATTGTCATTGCTCACATTCAATAAGTTTACTATGGTCCAAGCGTTGTGCTAGGTACCTTGGGGTGTTTAATCCTCATGATAATCCCTCAGAGTAGATGCTCTTATTACGCCCACTTTACAGATGAAAAGCTGAGGTGTAAAGAGGTTAACTCACCCAAGTTGGAACTAGGATTTAAACTCAGTTCTGCTTAACAAAGCCATTATTCTTAACAAAAGGTCAGCGGACATTTTTTGCAAAAGGCCAGATAGCAAATATTTCAGGCCTTGTAGGACTTATGATCTCTGTTGCACCCACTCATCTCTGCTGCTGCTGTAGTGCAAATGCAGCCATAGGTGATGCATAAATTAACGGGCATGACCCTGTTCTGGTAAAACTTTATTTGTAAAAATAGGTGGGGGGCTGGGATTTGTGTGTCAGTTTGGCCCCTGCTCTTATCCACTCGGCTTCCCTGTCTCCGTGATGGTAAAGATTCTGATTAAAACTGAACACCCTTCTTCTCCCACTTCTCAACAGTGCTCAGCAGAGGCAAGTCACTGGACCACTCTGGGCCTCCATCCCTCCTTTAGTTCTTCACTGTGAACTTCAATCCCTTAGGTCTCGGTGGGAAGAGGAACTTGACCTATACTGCAGCTCTGAACTTTATAATTCTGAATTTTCAAGAACTGAGCTCAGCCACAAGGAGTTGGGTACCATTGTAGAAAAGGGAAGAGTATGCCAATGTCCATAAGGATGGCTCCGTCTGTCTAAAGGAGACATTCAGATGAAAATTGTGAAAGAGCCTTCTCTTACTTCTTTCGTCTCCAAAACAGTACACTAAATGGTCTACCATGCTGTAGCCAAGGGGTGGACAAGTCAGAAATTCTGTTTAGGGGAACGAGCATGCTTAGTGAATTTTAGTATGCATCAGGCACAATGCAAGGCATGTGAAAACCTTATTTCACGCACAATATCCCTATGGAGGTAGGTGTGGTAGTTTAGGGGTAAAGGAGGAGAACCGAGAGGATGTCAATATCCAGAGGATTGTAAGCAAGGGCCTCTCTGGACAATGCCTCATTTGGGAATCTGGCAGATCCAGAAACTAGCTATCATTAGTATGTCCAGTGGAGACAAACTCAATTACTAAATGAATAGGCCATCTGTTCTGACACATTGGTCAGAGTATCAATGTATTTATTTGTCTGGGAGTATTCATACCTAATGCGGAATTGGTTCAACAAGCATTTCTTGAACATCTAATATGTGCTAAGGCCATGGAAACAAAGATATAGAAGAGGACATAGTCTGTGTACTGAAGGAACTTTCAGAGTGTCAATGCTTGCCGCTGAGGAATATGATGAGTGCTGGGGGAGATGGTGAGTCAGGGACGATCTGAAAGTGAGTCACACCCCAGTACAGACCTACTTGCTGGGGCGCACTCATCTAGAGCCTACCTATGGGATAGATGGAAGGACATTGAACTGGCTGCCCAGGATTATCTATAGTCTTTGCTCTGCTCCATCTTCTTATGAGACATTGAACACTAATGATAATGGCTCGTATATCTTGATGCCCACGGCACTGTTTGCTAAGTACCTTACATACATGACCTGGCAAACTGAATATGAATTCCTGAGTGTGATAGTGTAGGCCTCCTATGATTGAGCCCTAATATTACATACTAGCTTTTTCTGCCGTATATGCACCCTAACCTGCAGCCACACTGCATTGTTTTCCATTAATTTCACGTTCCAGCTTTAGCTGATATGATACCTTCCACCTGGATTGCCTTCCCCCACTCAGTCTGTCATTAAGCTGGCCATCTTTCCATGCCCAGCTCACACGCTCACTCTTCCTCGAAAATTTTCTTTGACAGGGATCTCTCTTCTGAACTCTTATAAAACTTTGCATCTCACTCAATGGCACTTAAATCCCTTTAAAAAAAATCAACACTCTTGGTTCTGATTATAAAGGTAAAACACTGCTCAATGGAAATGACTCAAACAATAATGGTGAAATTTTGGTAAAAACATCACACTCCTCTCATTTTAAATTCCTCAAAGACAAGACTGAGTTTAATTCATCTTTATATCCCCTGGAATCTGCCCACTTTAGTGTCAGATTGTCTATGCCAGCCTTCATTCATGGTAAGAATTACATAAGTATTTATTTATTTGAATGAATGAATTATACTTAGGACTTTTATTGCTAAACCTAGAGCTGATTTTAAAAATTTATGTGAGGTTTATGATTAATGATGCTATTAACATGTCTTTACTTCTAATATTATAATATCTCTTCTCTAAAAAATTACTGATACAATTATTTTGTTGCCAGATTAATGCAATGCCTGTACTTTCTTGGAGTGTCAGGCCAAATCCATCTCTGATCATTTGTTATTACTGGAAATTCTATTGCCTCTATCTTCAGACCACTTTAGAGATGAATTACTTAATTCATGCTGAGAACATTTCAGTACTTCGGGTTGTTCACCTTTCAAAGTTCCTTAGGTATCTGCAAGAATTTGTAGTTAAAATATTCCAGGGTTGTAGGTCTTAACTTCATTGCAAATTGACTACACATTTTTATCATTAAATCATAAGCATCAGGTGACTTTCACATTTCTGCTGAAGGCATGTTTCTTATTAGGCTAAAGTTGTTCAGTCTGTACAATTAATGGTTCATAGCACACTAAGGAACATTTATTAATTTTCATTTTACTTGTTTTTTGAAGGTTATGGGAGTTAAGGGTTCTAAGTTGGACTTATTGAAATTTTAAAAGGTGTAAATAGGTAAATATTATGGTCCTTGAAAAAGTGAGACATTTCCCCTTTAAGCATGTGATTAATATTACTAATAAAAATGTCATCAGCCTTCCCTGCCAGGGGGATGCAGTTAGAAAGACATTTTGTATGTACGTGTGTGGTTTGCTTTCCATATCTAATATGACATTTTGAGAGACAACTTAATGTAAGAAAATTACTTTTAAAAATACATTCTTGATGCTTTGTTGTTCTTATTCAATAATTCTAAAGGAAAAATTGTATCTTCCTGTACATTTACTTAAGATTTTGCCTGACTACATTTGGTAGCTTATATCAGTGTTTGAGACATAAGAATTTTGTCTCTCTCATCAGATCATGCAACATGAATACCATTCATGTTGAAGATTGAATTTCTGGAAAGCAGCCCTCCTTCCTATGCTTTTGTGGATAGATCATTTATCTTATACTTAAATTTGGTTTCATTCATAAGCTAGTTTCTTAAATTATGTCTTATGCTACTATTCATAGTATATGGCATTGGTTATATATAGTAAACTAATTTTGGCATAGATCAAGAGGTACTTTTTAAACAGCCATATTGAGATATAATTGGCATACCATTATAGTTCACACATTTAACGAGCACAATTCAGTGGTTTTTAGTGTATTCACAGGGTTGTGTAATCATCACAACCATCTAATTTTAAAACATTTTTGTCACCCCCAAAAGAACTCCCATGCCCATTAGCAGTCACTTCCTATCAGCCCTAAACAACCACTAATCTACATTTTTGTTTTAGACAGTCTTGCTCTGTTGCCCAGGATGGAGTGCAGTGGCATGATCTCAGCTCACTGCAACCTCTGCCTCCTGGGTTCAAGCTATCCTCCTGCCTCAGCCTCCCTAGTAGCTGGGACTACAGGTGCACACCACCACACCCAGCTAATTCTACTTTCTATCTTCATAGATTAAGCAACATTTTATCAACACATCTTAATTATCTCAAAGTTTTGGTGATTTCATGACCTTATTAAGACTAATATATTCAACATAATATTCAGGTATATAATGACATTTTTCATCTTTGTACAATTTTTATCTTTAAAATGAAGCATCTGGTTTGTCACAATTTCAAATCCATAGTTAAATGGCAGCAGTGTTAGGTTTGCCTGTGCTGCCCTTCTGTTTGGTTGGTACTTTAAGAGCTTTACATTTGCACCTACAAAAATGCAGAAATGTTAAGTTAGAAATATAGTGAATATTTGAATTGTTAGCATGAAACATACAGCAGAATAGCTGAGGCAACTGTATCGTCCTTCCTTTTCATTCTTCAGTTTCTTCTCCCTGCCTCCCAATACATAAACACTCACACACACAGACACATACATACTCACACACTCACATTCACACACACACACACACACAGTAGTCAAGGTCACATTTAGTAAGCAGAATTTATCCAGTGACAACAAGAAGTAGCAATACATGTCTAGTATTGATATATTATTATGCAGACTGTAAAAATAACATGTGTATTTTGATTACATACACATATGGCTTATTTTTAAATCATAGTGGGAGTTACAGAACATTCTCTAGAGGTTAGAAGTGCTAAAGCAGAAAGCAAAACTATATAAAATGTATTCTAGGTAGATGTTTGATTCTACTGATTTTACTCATGGCATTATCAGAAAACCTGGAGATCATTCATCTAGTTAATCATTTGTTCCACACATATTTATTGATTAATGACAACATAAAGGGCATAGTGCAAAACCCAATAACAACAAACAGCTAGAATTCAGCTTCCTTGGGAACTGTTGTCCAACTTCAGCACATAAAAGAGTGGCCTTTCTTCTCACAAGGAAAGAGCTCAATGAATCATGAATCTTTTCCTTTTTCTTGAAAAACCACAGCCTATATTTTGCAGGAAAATTCAACATAATTGGTATATACCCATCTTTTTAGGTGAATTAGGCCTTAACTGACAGATAACCCACTTTGTTCTAAAATTCAACGAACTCTAGGAAAATCTTATTCCACACAATCTTTTGAATATGTCATTTGCCATTTATATTTGATGGCCTTAAGAAAAAAAACTTATAAAAAGGTATTAATGCAAGTAGATAATAAAGCTGCATTCTATAAATCTATAGCAGCTTACAGTAATCATTAAAGCATGCAAAAGCCTTTCATCTATTCAAAAATATGCAGTGCACAGAATGTCTGCTAAGGTGCATGACAAGTCAGAGTTAAATATATATTAATAAATGAATTAGCTTCATAAATAATAGCCATAATGACATTTTAGGAGACAATAAGTCTGAGGATTGTCAGAAAACGGTTGATGTATGAGCTTCACGTCTCAGTGATTCTTCAAAATGAATAGGCTTTGCGAGATAGTTCAGACCCGCGACCAGCCTATTTCCTTGAATAATTTACTTGTTGTCAATTTGTACAGCCACATTACACATGCAAATTGTGCTGCCTGTGCAAACACCACTTGGAGATGATAAAAACAAATTTACGAAGGCTATAGAAGAAGGATTTATTTCACTTTCTCACCCAGGTCAAGCAATACATGTATCTGACGATTGTGTGTACCCAATTTTGTTGTAATTATATCAGCAAATTATTCCTTATAATCTTATTATTTTTAGCAGTCTCCTTGTGCTTGGGATAATTAGCTTTCTTCACTCAGTGTAAAAACAATTCAACTTGCCAGCCAGGTAGGGCATGGCTCCATTATCTGTTTTGGGTTTAAATTTATTCCCTATATTCTTGGACACTTTGTGTAAATTAAAAATTTCATAGTCCCTAATACTGTACACGCTGTTCATTCAGTGATGAATTAAGGCCCCTAAACCTCTCCGTTTGCTATTAGATATCTCACCCACTTTATATGTTAATCTGTGCTAATGAATTCCACAACCCCTAGCCACAGTGAGATGACTAAAATTATTACCACTTACAGAGATATGCCTTTTTCATTTAAAGTTCAATTCAAATTGCTCGCATAAACAGTCTGCCACACAAAGATACCTCCTATAAAGGAGAGTTACTTACCTATAAGTAGAGTTCTCTGAAGGTAGTATTATCTTTGGATGCACATTCCTGGGTCACGTGCCCTCAGGTCTGTGGCATTGGGGGAGAGAATTCATCGCTGGTGGGCAGGTCTTTCTTTCCTTGGGGCCCTTCATTAGCTCTGTGGCCTGTATTCCTGAGGGTTATTTGTGCCACACCCCTTTACCCAACCAATCCTGTCCTAAGCACAACAGACCCCAAGGAAATAGTGGGGTAACAGAACTGCCTGATGAGAATTGTAGGACTGGTTACCATCAACGATGGCTGATGAGCCAGAAGCAACCTCCATCTTTATAGAAGTTACCTGTAAAATACAGCGCCCAGTAACTAAAAAAAAAAAAAAAAAATCTATTTTCTTTTTACATATAGTATATAATTTAAAATCTATTTTTTTTTTTTACTTTTTGCAGAAGTAGCATTTTCATTATGGAAATAATACATTCTCATCGTGGAATTCTCATAGTAGAAAATATAGATAAACAAAAAGAATAAAAATCACACATTCCCACCAATGGTCCCACCACCCGGTGACAGGCTTGTTTCTGGTATCTATTTTTACAGACTAGTTTTCTACTTAGATACTCTCTTAAGATGACAACAAAATCACTAGTCTTATCAGGTCCCTCTTCAACCCACTCCAACCAGAGGTTCTAGGACAGGGTGCCTACCTCATTTGTCCCTTCGTCTTCCACTTAACTCATTTTAAAAGTGCTGTTTGCTTTCTTTCTCTAAAGTTGAGTGATTCCCAGAGTTTTGGGTGCTGAGCCCTTTGTTCCTTCCACCTCTCTTTCCTCAACAGAACATCCAAGCAAGTTCTCATCCTGCTTTAGCCCTAATTTACTCTCTGTAATTACCACCTTCTGAAATAACCTTCCAGAAATGATGCAGTAAGACACAGAGTGTAAGGCACAGTCTGAGGTCAGCCCTTGGGCCAGACCCCATTGTACCTTGTATACCTGGATTGTCTCAGAGGTACAGGTGGTGCTGCCCTTTTATTGCCACCTCTGCATTTGATCCTCACAACTGCTGTGCAAGCTGGCAGAGCAGGTGCTGTTATTCCTGTTTTGCAGATGAACTTCTGAAGTCTGGGAGGTTAAGTAACTTGCCTGGGAGAAAAGAATTAGTACCCAGGTCTTTGCAACTCCTGAACACAGGACTCTACATTTTAATTATTGCTCTTAATTGTTGCTTATGATTTTGGAACTTAGGGCAGTTGGTATGTTTTCAGTATTTCTCCTTAGAGATGGATTATTTCTGAAGGTAAATCTTTGGAAATCTTTTTGGTTAGGGATTCAGAGCTTCATACATTATTTTATTTTGAGGTTCCTTAATTATTTATTACCTTGAGAAGGCTATTTACATAAAGCAAATATTTTGCTTTAGGGGAGTTTATAATAGTCTACCTTTTACAGGATTCCCTGCTTAAAAGTCAAAACAACTTCTTGGGAATAAGAGTTTTCCAGTCTATGGTTAAGAAAATACTCACGGATTAACTTAATTCATTTTCACACCTGGATGTGGTATGATCAGGGCCCAACCTGAGTCCTTCCCACTCTGCGCTTGTCTTTTTGCCACAGGGTCACTTACGGCATTACACACTCATGCAGTTAAGATGGCAAATCCCATGTGATATATAGTATGGGAATCACATCAACTCAGAGGAACATTTAGTACATTGTTTGAAAATGTGAAGCCGTCACATGGATGATAGACTGAGCAGCCTACAATTAACCTGAGTTAATATTTGGCAGAGCCAGATGGATAGCTCTTAACATCTAATCTCATGCAAAGTGCTTTATGTTCTTCATAAATAAAGAATAATAAAAAGAAATATACTTGAATTCAGCATCTTCTCTGGAACACAGTGTGTTCACCTAATTGTCTTATCTCCATTTGTGAATTGCAAATGTGAGTTTGGTTGCAGCAAGACCAAGCCCAGAAAAACATAAAGTAGGCAAGGGTGGCTTTCTGCATCTCAACCATCCTCAGTAACTCCTTTCTTTCTCCTCCCAGTGTGCCCCAGCCCTTTCTTCTTGGGTGCCTTTGGCCTGCTAGTTCTCCTCTCGTTAAAACCACCTCCCCTGAACCCAGAGGGTCATTCAGTTTCACTGCAGTGCAGTTGGATAATGAAGTTTATTGTGTTCTCGCCCCCAGGATTATCTTTGTTTCGATAGGGGAAAACCTTGGAGAAGATATTTAGGGACCAGGAAGATGTTCCCGGTGACCATCAAATGATGTTATTTGGCTCAAAGTTCTCAATTGTTATGCACATCTTGGTTGTAGAACTGTTGAATGCCATGTGGAAGATCTGGGTACCTTTTTTGGTTTACTCATATACAAGATGGGGATAACAAGAAACCTCCCTCCTATGACTGTTGTGAGAATTCAATTAGTCAGTGTATGTAAAAGCACTTGGAATAGTTTGGCAGTTAGGAAGGACTCAGTTCATTTTTATATATTCTTCCATCCTCGCCCTTCTCTTCTTTCCTAGGAGAGGCGATGAGGTATAGGAGGAAGCATATGGGCTTGGGAGTTAGGTGATCCTAGACTCAGATCTAAACTCTGCCATTCGCTAGCTATGCGATCACGAGCACATAACCTTTTCTGAAGTTTAATTTCCTTTAGTTTAATTTAGGGATAATCAGAGTATCACACATGGTTGTCATGAAAATTAAGTGAGATAATGTGTATGTTATGCTTAGCATGGTGTTTTGTACCTAGCAGACACACATTAGTGAATTATTATTCATACTAATAAACACAAAAGACATAAATATATTGAAGTCCAACAGCACGATTTTTAAGCTATTGCCTCTTGTAGTCACTTAACTATGAATGTCAGCTTGTTTGCATTTAGTAAGAGTTTCCAGGCTTATGAACCATAGGTATCATTTCCTTTCTGTGAATATTTCCCCACTATCCAAAACAAACAAATTAAAAAATGCAACAGTATATTTGGATAAAACATTTTAATGAAGTACTAAGGAGGTGTTAATGAATGGATTGTTGCTATAAAAGAGATGTAATATATGGGAAAACATGAAGTATATGTTAATAAGACCTCAGTGAAAAAGAAAAGTAAAAAAAAAATATATATATATATAAATTCTGTTAAGCAAAATTATGGAGAAAGGTCTTTGAGTTTTAATTGAAAAAATTAGCAAACATTGAAAATTATTTCTTTTTGCAGCATCTTTCAAGTGCTATTACTAGTTAAAATAGTTTATGATTATTTCAAAATATATTTTAAATAATTCTCTTTATATCAGAATAAATGAATCCTGTGTATATACCATATAAAATAATAATATATAATCTACTTTACAATAGTTTCAGAGTTGTTTCATTAAATTGGTTCTAGCTGTTTCCATTAAACTTCCTGAGTTTCATTCTTTCCTTTCTCCATGGAATCAATGGCCAAATCCTTTATATTTTTTCCTTCTTTTTCATCTTTTTCCAGTCTATGCTTGGAACAGAAAACACAGTCTTTTGTTTTTGGATTCAGTCCTATTGCCAATACTTTTTACTTTATTATTGCTACAGCCAACTAGCAGGCTTCCCTAACTACAGTCTACGGGCCTCTATTAACCCGCCTTTTCAGAGTCTTCACAATTTGAACTCTACTCAACTTTCCCATTTTTCTGATGATGAAACTGAGGTTTGGGGAAGTTTAGATTGTTGAACACAGTCATACATATTTTTGTGATTTCAGAGTCCTAGGTCTTATCATTAAACCATGCTACTCTTTCCTAAACACAGCCTAAAATTTTCCAAATTTTTCTAAGATGAATTTTCCTATCATATATACCTATTAAGCTCTTTACTTCTTCCTAAGGCCAGTATCTATCCTACCTTTACCAAAAAACTCTTTGGAATCCTGAACTGATTGCATTGCTTTCTATTTACTGTGATCTTGATAGTTTTATTCTAACATTTATTTTAAGTTCAGGGGTACATGTGCAAGTTTGTTACATAGATAAACTTGTGCCACGGGGGTTTGTTGTACACATTTCATCACCCAGGCATTAAGCCTAGTATCCATTAGTTATTTTTCCTGAACCTCTCCCTCCTCCCACCCTCCACCCTCCAATAGGCCCCAGTGTGTGTTGCTCCCTCTATGTGTCCATGTCTTCTCACGTAATAGTTTGTTGTAATCTCAATATAGCACTTAACATTTTTTTGCTTTATATTATTTACTTCCGTCTGTATCCCCAACTAGATTTTAGATTCTTGGATGGCAGGGAGCATATCTTATCTGTCTTTTTAAACAAATTTTGTTTTCAGAGAAGGGTTCTTAGAATTATCTGTCTTATTTAATTATCCTCCCCTTTCACACAAAAATAGTGCTCTCCAAAGTGCTTTGACACCAATAGATTTTAAGTCAATGTTAAATACATGGAATTAAAACTTTATTTTAAAAGAGAAGCGAGGTTCTGTTTTTTAAGAAATCTGAGTGTGGTTTTTTTTCTGTTCTAATGGCAATTTTTAATGAAAAAGAGCAATTATTAATTAGGTCTTCTTACATATAATACTTTTTCTCAACAAGGATATATTCTGTATAGCTAAGAAAAACGTATGCCAAGTTTACTCATTATTCATCATTTAAATATTTACCAAGTTCCCAGCATCTACCACTATAGATAGATAATACAATTGTCAAAGTGGTACTGAACATAAAAAGTAACAGTCCTTGATCTTAAATAATATAAACTAAAATGAATAAACCCTAACAACAACAACAATAACGATGATGAAAAGACTCCATGAAAAACACAAGTGATGTTTAAGGAGATATGTACCTGTTTGAATTACAAACACACTTCTCAAATAAGCTTCTGTCTTACCAATCTTTCCATACATAATAACCGTAGACTCTAGAAAGAAGCAAAATAACTGTTTGAAGGCATTGGAGAAGAAACAAAAGCAGGCAAATATTGGAGAGGTTAGATACTCAGAAGAAGCGGAAGGTAAGGGATTAGTTTACCTTTTATTTTTTTTTTCATGCTTTTATCCTGAGACCAGGTCATAGCCAAAGCTGGGTAGGAAGGCTAGAAACTGAATAGAAATCTTACTTGGGGAAAGAGTTTGGGTCAATAACAGCTGCTAGAAACTGAACTGGAATCTTGAAAAGAAGAGAAGCAGAAAGGGTGAGCCTAAATTCTACATATAAGCTATGTACTAATCTCTGGATGACTGCTGAATTATGCAAGTGAAGGGCAGACTCTAAGAAGCCCAGCCAAGGCTAAAATAACTGAGCTTAGCTTTGAGCTGCCACCTATTGCCAGGGAGACAGAGCTTGCACTTTGGGCTTAACCTAGTTAGCTGTCTGCTTAAAAAAAAATATATATATATAAAATATATATATTATATATAATATATATATTTTATATACATTATACATTTATTTATATATAATGTATATTCCTTTGAAGAAGCATAATAGAATCCAGAGTTTCTACAACATATCCATCACAATTTCTAGCATAAAGTCCAGAATTACTTGTCATATAAAGATACAAATAAACATGAAGCAGCTTTAAAGAAAAAGAAAATCAATAGAGACTAATTCTGAGATGACACCAAGGTTGTAATCAAAAGATAAGAATTTAAAAAATAATTATGCTTCAGGACTGAAATGAAAATATAATAATGAAAAGATAGAAAACCTTAGTTGGGAGACATAAACTATAAAAAGGAAATTAATAGAAATTCTAAAACAGAAAGATAAAATATGTAAAATAAAAAATTCACTGGATGGCTTAGATGCAGAATGGATATGATAAAAGAAAGAATCAGAGAACTTGAAGATAGACCAATAAAAATAATATACTCTGAAGAACAGAGGGAAAACTTTTTTAATGCATAGTTTTTTTCTAAATAGAGATGGGGTCTCACTATGTTGCCCAGGCTGGTTGTAGACTCCTGGGCTCAAGTGACCCTCCTGCCTTGGCCTCTCAAAGTGCTGAGATTACAGGTATGAGCCACCAGGCCTGGCCTATTTTAAAAAATGATCAGAGCCTCAGAGTCCTGTAAACAAATACTAAAATATCTAATATTGGAGAAAAGTAATGAGAGAATGGACTAGAGAAGTTATTTGAAGAAATAATGGCTGAAAATTCCTCAATTTTAGCTAAAGATATAAATTTTGTAGTTCAAGAAGTTCAGTGAACTTCAAGCAAAATATTTAAAACATAAACAGCATATTTAGGAAAACTACAGTCAAACCGTTGAAAACCAAAGATAAAAAGACAGTCTTCCAAGCAGCCAGAGAAAAATGACACATCCCATATAGGGGAATAATAATTTGAAGGACCTCAAAGGTTGCATCAGAAATAACAGAGGCTAAAAGACAATGGAACAACAGTTTTAAAATAATAAATGAAAAACCTATCTACCCAGAATTCTATATCCAGAAAAATAGCCTTCAGGAATAAAGATGAGTTCCACTTCTACCTAGGACATAGAAAGCTACAAACAGCATTAATACCATCCTAAAAATAAGAAAGTGTCATATAAATGACAAAAGTATAACTTTCCTTGAACCCAGAACACTAAGTTCACAGGGCAAACAAACAGCTATAAATCTAAGAAATGACAAGCTCCTTCAGGGAGCAATGATATGGGAGCACTGACTCACCTTGGAAAAGCACAGGAAGAAGGAACAAAGAAGAAATGGAATAAATAGAAAATATCGAGAAAGGTGGTAGATTTAAATGACTACACCAATAATTACATCAAATATAAATGCTCCAGCTACAGCAATTTAAAGAGATTGACAGGACAAAAAAGCAAGACTCAAGTATGTATTATCCATAAGAAATACAGTTTTTTTGTTTTGAAACAGGGTCTTGCTCTGTTGCCCAGATGTGAGTGCAGAGGCATGGATCTTGGCTCACTGCAGCCTCAACCTCCTGGGGTCAAGTGATAGTCCCACCTCAGCCTCCCAAGTAGCTGGGTCTGGCTAATTTTTGCACTTTTTTTTTTTTTTTTTAAGAAACGGGTCTCACCATGTTGCCCAGGCTGGTCTCGAACTGCTGAGCTCAAGCATTACACCTGCCTCAGCTTCCCAAAGTGTTGGGATTACAGGCATGAGCCACCGTGCCTGGCCAAGAAGTACACTTTAAATGTAAATCATACATACATTAAGAATAAAATAATGGATACAGATATGCCATGCAAATACAAATTTTTTAAAACCTAGAGTGACTATCTAGATATCAAAGAAAATAGACTTCAGAATAAGGAATATTACCAAGGATAAAGATGACTATTACATAATAACAAAAAGGTCAATTCACAAAGACGTCATAAAACCCCTAAATATATGGGCACCTAAAAACATAGCTTCAAATACCAGAAGCAAACCTGATATAAATGAGAGAAGAAATAGACATACCCATAATAACAGTTTGAGAATTCAACATTCCTGTCTCAGTAATCAATTGAACAAGTTGGCAGAAAATCAATAAGGAAATACAAAACCTGAACAGCACCAGCAACTTGAGCTAACTCATGTTTGCAGAACAATCCACACAACAACAACAAAATGCATAATAAAAATTTAAAAATTATTTGTATATAATAGCAATGAAAAGTTGGAAATTGAAATTAAAAACAGTTCCAACACAGTTTATAACAATTTATAGCATAAAAGCCATGAAATAGTTTTAAATATAAAATATGTGCATGATCATATGCTTGAAACCCCAAAATATTCATGACAGAAATTAAAGAAGACCTAAATAAATCTAGAGGTAAACTTTTCATGGATTAGAAGACTCAATAATGTTAAGATATCAGTTCTCTCCAAATTGATCTATAGGTTTAATGCAGTCCCAATCAAAATATTAGCAGTATATTTTTGTAGAAACTGACAAGCTAATTCTAAAATTTATATGAATAAGCAAACAAGCCAGTATAGTAAAAACAATTTTTAAAAAAGAATGCGGTTGGAAGACTGACATTACTTAATTTCAAAACACATCATAAAGCCACTGTAATTAAGACAGTGTATATTGGAGAAGGAATATATGCATAGACCAATGGAACAGAATTGAGTCTAGAATATATATGGTCAATTTGTTTTTTATCATAGGTGCAAAGGCAATTCACTGGAAGAAGGAGTTTCAATAAATCATGCTGGAACAACTGGACATCCAGGTACCAAAAAATAAACCTTGACACGTACTTTGTATCATATATATAGTTGATGCAAAATGGATCATAAAGCTATAATCTAAAACTACAAAAATGTGTAGAATAAAACAAAAATAATAAAACCGAAAATGATCTTTGTGACCATTAGCCAGTCTTGGTTAATGGAGGCTCAGGAGGCTGAGGCGGGAGGATGGTTTGAGCCCACGAGTTTGAGGTTGCAGTGAGCTGTGGTTGCCTTGAGCTGTGGTTATGTCACTGCACTGCAGCCTGGGTGACAAAGTAAGATCCTGTCTCTAAAAAAAAAAAAAGTTATAATAAAAAGCAAAAAAAGTCTTTGTGACCTTGGACAAGGCAAGGATTTCTTAGAATTTCCTAGACATAACACATGAAGCATAAACTATGAGAGAAAAAATTGGTGTTAAACTTTATCAAAATGGAAAACTTTTGCTCTTTGAAACACACTGTTAAAAAGTCAAAAGACAATACAGAGACATCATAAGTTATTAGATAAATTAAAATTGATACACAGTGAGATACCACTACACACTTATTTGAACTCACTTATTTTTTATGTCCATACCGAAGAATGGGGAGCAACAGGAATTTTCATATGTTACTGATGAAAATGTATAATGGTACAGCCACTTTTGAAAACACTTTGGTAGTTTCTTATGTAGTTAAATAAAAACTTATCATATAATCCAGCAATCCCGTGCCTAGGTATTCACCTAAGAGAAATGAAAACCTTTTTTTTTTTTTTTTTTTTTTTTGAGATGGAGTCTTGCTTTGTCGCCCAGGCTGGAGTGCAGTGGCGCGATCTCAGCTCGCTGCAAGCTCTGCCTCCCGGGTTCATGCCATTCTCCTGCCTCAGCCTCCCGAGTAGCTGGGACCACAGGCGCCCGCCACCATGCCTGGCTAATTTTTTGTATTTTTAGTACAGACAGGGTTTCGTCGTGTTAGCCAGGATGGTCTCGATCTCCTGACTTCATTATCCACCCACCTCGGCCTCCCAAGGTGCTGGGATTACAGGCATAAGCCACCGTGCCCGGCCATGAAAACTTTTTTTACACAAAAACCTTTATGTGAGCATTTTAGCATCTTCATTTATAATTAATAATTGCTAAAAACTGAAAACAATTCAAATATCCTTTAACTGGTGAATAGAGAAACTAAGTATAGCTACACAATTGAATACTACTTAGCAATAAAAAGGAACAATCTGCCAATACACGCAACAACATGCATGATCCTCATATGCATTAAGCTCCTTAAACTAGGCCAGACTCAAAGGACTACAGACTACTTGATTTCATTTATATGACTCCATTCCAGAAATGGCAAAACTACGAGGACAGAGAACATCTCAGAAGTTTATAGGGGCTGGGGAGGGAGAAGTGGTTGACTATATATGGGCATGATGGCAACTTGGATATATTCTGTATACTGATTATGGTAGTGTTTACATGACTATATGCATTTATCAAAAATCATAGTGTACACATAAGGTGTGAATTTATATTGTATGTAAATTATAAAATTATTCCTCAATAAGCCTCACTTTAAAAAAGATTGAAGGTAAAATAAAGATATTTTCAGATAAAATAAAACTAAGAAAATCCATTGCTGGTAAATCTACACTACAAACCATGCTAAAAGAAATTCTTTAGAATGAAGGTAAATGAAAGCAGATGTAAATTCAGATTTACAGGATGGAGTGAAGAGCCTTGGAAACAGTAAATAGGCGGGTAAATGTAAAAAACTATTTTTTCCTCTGTATTCCTTTAAAATACATAATAGTTTCAAGGAAATAAAAATGATGTGAGATGTACAATGTATGTAGATGCAGTGCATATGACAACATTAAGAGTGGGCCAAGAGCTTTGAAAGGACCCATGCAGTTCCAATGTTTCTACATTTCACACAAATTGTTAAAATGTTAACTTTAAGTAGCCTGTAAAAAGGATGAGTACTGTAATCCCTAGAGTGACCATTAAAAAATAAGACAACAAGGTATAGATAAAAAGCCAACGTTTATATTTGATCTGGTTTTGAAGGATGAAAAGATATTTAGCAGGTATAAAAGAGAAAGGTTTTTCAGGCAAAGGAAATAGTATATACTAAATTCCACTTGGCTTACTTTTCCATTCTTAGGACTTCCATAGTTCATATTTACATCATGAACCTCACAATTTTAGTACTTATGGTTTAAATATTATTATGTCTCAGACTACAAACTTCTTGAGGCCAGTTTCTATACAGTTCTTCTTTTGAGTCTTCAACCCTTAGCATAGTGCTGAGCATTGGGCCCATAGTAACAACCATGAAGATATTGACAGATGAATCTAATACTCTACCAACATTTATGGGTTTCTGAGTTTTTACAAGTGAAGGAAGCTAATATTTATTAGCCACTGACTACATGCCAGGCTCTATGTGAAAGCTTTACATGTATTCCTTCATTCAGAGACATTAATCAGACATTGGGATGTTTTTGGAAGATGAAGGTATTAAGAAAAAGGAAATTAATATAGATTTCAATATAATGAATCAGGAATAATTGAAGAGGATGCCTCGAATGGGATCTGATCACTCACTAGGTCCTGAGGGGGAAGGAGAGAGAGAAGATATTTTGCTCCCAAAGCCTCTCTTTTTGTGAGTTCCCGGGGGGTATACCATGCCACTGGGCAGTAATGATATCCATACTTTATTGACTGCATTGTGATGCCATTCATCAGGAACCTCTTCTTAAAAGAGGCAGTATGTGGATAGTGGAGACAGCAGGATCTTTTGAGTCTAGTGAAACTTCCCCACCCTGGTTCTGCATGTTACTAAGCATGTGACATTAGACAAGTTTCTTAAGCTCTTGAAGTTTTAAATTTTCTTAGCTATAAAATGGATACAGTAATAGCTACCTCATAAAATTACATAAGATATTAGATACAAATTTCCTAGCATACAAAAATGCTCAATAAGCCTCCCTCTCCTGTTCTGCTTTCTCCCTATGTACAACCTATTGGAACTGAAAAATTTGGAAGTACTAGACATGACCAATAAATAAAAAGTGCTTTTCTTTGGCAACATTCTATATTACAGAAATTTTGTCTTCTCAAATGTCAAGTCCTGTTGATATCGCAGTGTTAGTTATTCAACATATTCTTGGAAGACTAACATTGTTTATAGATGCTTCAGTTTGCAAACCTAAAAATAACCAGATAGAGGGCCAGGTGCAGTGGCTCACGCCTGTAATCCCAGCACTTTGGGAGGCCGAGGTGGGCGGATCGCAAGGTTAGGAGATCGAGACCATCCTGGCTAACATGGTGAAACCCCGTCTCTAAAAGAAAATACAAAAAAATTAGCCACGCGTGGTGGCAGGCTCCTGTAATCCCAGCTGCTTGGGAGGCTGAAGCAGGAGAATGGCATGAACCTGGGAGGCGGAGCTTGCAGTGAGCCAAGATCACGCCACTGCATTCCAGCCTGGGCGAAAGAGCCAGACTCCGTCAAAAAACAACAACAACAACAAAAAACCAGATAAATTGTCATTCCTTAATCATGAAGGATATCAACATGAATCCTGAAATTCAGAGCTCCCTGGTTTCAATTCTTTTGCTTAAGTCACTAAATCCCTTTTTCCTCTGAATGCCAAAAAAGAGGTGTTTGTATAGAAAGAAATTAATATTCTCTTTCTCAGTTTCAGCAAGAAGCACATTTATTATATGTTCAACAAAGTTGTATTCACTTTTCCAACTTAAAAATATTTAAGGGGTTTCATTATATTTTGAGAAATTATTCATCAATCCAGGATTTAGCAGCCACCAAAAAGAACTCCACAATTAATCTTTTATAACATGGGTGTAACTTATAATCTCTACACTAAAAAATTGTTAAATGTAAGGAAAAACTGTTCATAAACTATAATATTTCTTGGCAAAGAAAAACTGCTTTGTGTTTTTAAAGATATGGTTGAGAATTTAAATAAAAGCTACATGCTTGAAATTAGTGCCAGATGCAACACAATTCAAGCACAATTCACTAACTGCATCAGATATTTCACTATGATTTAGTAAAAGGTATCCAACAATTCTACATTTCATAGAAATCTCACAAATACAAGTATTTCATTCACAAAACTCATGGCTTGGCAGGCTTCCAGGGCAGGAATTTGCTGGAAGAAAGGTAAATTTATTGATTAACATAAATCAAAGAACTGACATTTTCCCTAGAAAACTGACAAAACAATAATATTCAGAAACTGAAGTTCTTACAACCAGAGCGAGAAGAAAAGTCTGAGCTATTATTTACATTTATTATAGGCATCCAGTAATGTGATAAACAATTAGGTAATTAAGAATTCTCAAATCAGTATTGAGAAACTTAATTTTAAAATGTTAGATATTTTTGAAGCAGGATTTTCCAAAAACCTTTGCTATGAAATCTGGTGTTTGTAAATCTTTGTAGTAGTTATAATTATATGCCACCTCTAGCCCTTGCATTTATTAATATATGCACTAAATAATGAGCATTCTTTGATGGGATCCATATAGAAACAATCGAGTTTTTTTTTTTTTTTTTTTTTTTTGAGATGGAATTTCGCTCCTGTCACCCAGGCTGGAGTGCAGTGGCACAATCTCAGCTCACTGCAACCTTTGCCTCCCGGGTTCAAGTGATTCTCGTGCCTCAGCCTCCCGAGTAGCTGGGATTACTGGCACATGCCACCACGCCCGGCTAATTTTTGTAGTTTTAGTAGAGAGGGGGTTTCAGCATGTTGGTCAGGCTGGTCTCGAACTCTTGACCTCAAGTGATCCACCTGCCTTGGCCTCCCAAAGTGCTGGGGTTACAGGCGTGATCCACCATGCCCAGCCCCAGATCATTCTTAAACATACAAACATTAATTCCTTCCTACCCCATGCCTCAGTTCTTCCCCCTCTGCTATCTCTTTCCCCATTCTAGTCACATTTCCACCAACAGCAATTGTTAAGAGCTGAATGTTTGTGCACCCCTAAAATTCCTATCTTAAAGCCATAACCCACAGTGTGGCTGTGTTTGGAGATGTGGCCTCTAAGGCAGTAATTAAGGTTAAATAAGGTCAGAAGGGTAGAACCCTGATCCAACAGGATTAGTGTTCTTTTAAGTACAGAGAAGAGACACTGGAGAGCTCCCCAAACTGTGCATACAAAGAAAAGGTGATGAGAGCACAACAGGTCGAGGGTGGCTGCCTACCAGGCAAGAGAAGAGGCCTCAAAAAAAAAAAAAAAAAAAAACCTGCTTTGCTGGCATCTTGATCTTGGACTTCCCAGCATCTAGAACTGTGAGAAATAAATTCCTGTTGCCTAAGCTACCTTGTCTGTAGTATTTTGCTATGACAGCCTGAGCAGATGAAGAGCAATTAAGAGGCCTAATGCAGTTACAACAGCACTCTCAGGCACACCTTCTTGTTAACTGTTTTAACTTTTTAAAGATTTGGATTCAAGGAAAATCCTGTTGAGAAGCTGAACAGATTTGGCCAAAATAGTTTTACACAGATCCTTAACTCATTCAGCCTTGCTTCTACTCTAGAATCAGAGAATGTGAACAGGAAGAGGGACCTCGGCGATCCAAACTTGTTGATTCAGGTTTTACTCTGATTCTGGGGTTATAGAAAACTGCTCTCTAAACTTGGTGCATCTTCTGGAAGATGTTGGAGGTGAGGTGGTTTAGTGGATAGTTAATAGGCTTAACCATCTGTTGATGCGAAATTGAGATATATTACTGAGTGCAATGCAAAATTTTATACACACTTAGCTTGCTTTGAAGAAAGACATTATTGATAATGTTAACAGCAAAAAACAGGTGAGATTGAAAATTAGTGTGGGCCAGGTAACATGTTAAAGTCTTTATGTGTACAGTAGCCTCCTTTATCCGCAGGGAATACCTTCCAAGACTCCCCGGTAGATGCCTGAATCCTGGAATAATGGCGAACCCCACATAGAGTTTTTCAATCTGATAACCAAGATGGCTACTAAGTGACTAAGAACCTGGTAGCCTACCAGCATGCATGGACAAAGCGATGATTCACACTGCAGATTTCATCAGGATACCCAGAATGGGCTTGCAATGAAACACTTGAATTGCTTATTTCTGGAATTTTTTACTTAATGTGTTTGGACCTTGGTTGACCCCAGGTAACTGAAATCAGGCTAAGAGAAGCCACAGATGAGGGAAGCCTACTGTATTTTCTTTTCTTTTCTTTTTTTGAAACAGGGTCTGGTTCTGTTGCCCAGCCTTTTCCTATATAATCATCACAAAATTAGCAAATAGGTACACTTAATGTTATTCTTATTATAAAACAGTATTTCGGAAAATGCAAATATTTCTAAAATAGCCCTATTCCTATCCCTATCACATGGGATATTTTATCCTCTTTGCAGTGCTTTTCTCTCTCTCTTTTTTTTCCCTTATTTTCTATGTTCCCCAAGCACCCTCTTCACGGCATAACACAGTGCCTGCCACAAATAAGAAAAAAAGAAGTTCGGTAAACTTTTGGTCCAGTCAGTGAAGCACCTTGGACCCCATCACCAGATGATAAAGCGCCACGAGAGCAAGAGTCTGCCTGTTTTCTGCTAACCAGAGATTAGCATGATGCCTGGTACAAAGTAGGCGCCCAATAAATAGGTGAAGAAAGAAAAAAAATTTTTAAAAAAAGGAAGAGAGTGAGGGGAAAGGATGAATGAATGAAGACGTTTGCAGAAGGGCCTAGAAAGAAAGCACTCTGCAAGATTCTCCCTGCTGGTGGCATCAACTCTAAGTTCAAGGTCTATGTCAGCCCTTTCGTCGCCCAGACGCATTGGCCTACAGCAGGGAATGAAGAAAGAACAAAGTCTTTAAAAATGTTCGGAAGAAAGAGAAAACGGCAAGATAAAAGAGAGAAAATAAGGAAAGAAAAGAACCACTTCCTTCGGGCGGACTAAAAAGGGAAGCCCCAGAAGGCCAGTTGCTAAGGCGACCCTAGGGTCAGAACGGCCCCAGCCCATTGGCTGAGACGCAGGAGCCAATGAGAAGGCGCGATGTTGACGGGGTCCTAAGATGGCTGCCGGGCGACCGCTTCCTGACAGGTGAGTACGGCTTATGGAGGGTTGGTTACCCGCCGGCTCGGGCTCCGGCATGATGAGTCTGGGAGGGCCTCTTGTGGGCAGCCGAGGGAGGCGGCATGGGCGGCCTCATAGCTCCTCGGCCGAGCCTCCCGGAGCAGGCTAGAAAAGCCCCCGGCCCGGGGCCGCGGAAGCGACGGCGGGGCCGCCCTCAGCCTTCCTCGGAAGGGGCGTCGCAGCGGCCTCCCCAGCCTGTTATGGGGAGGGGGTTCTCCGTCCCACCCCGGTCAAAGTGAGAGGGGATTGAGGAGGCTGTCGATAGGGAAAACAGGCTCATGTTTACAGTTGCTGTATCCCGGAAAACAGCTCCAGTTAATGGGACTGCCAGCAGGCTAGACATCCTTCGCCGGAATCTGCAGCGCTTAGTTCTGTGCCCGGGAGGGGCTTCTCCCTGTTTTGGGATTGGAGTGTGGCATTGCCGCCAGAAAGCCTGCAGAATTCCGGGTTGTGCAGCCAAGCAGGAACGGTGTACCTTTCTAGACCCATCCTCTTGCAATCTTGGACTCTGTAAGTATTCTCACAGCGGAATCGACTTAAAATGAGCGTTGAACTGTTAACTTGGTTTATTGTCTTTCCATGCAGGATCTTGGGTCTGGGAAAATGTTTTCCAAGCCTCAAGTAAACGAACACTCTCTTTGATTAAAACAGTTGAATACATGCAAAATCTTGCTAAATAAGTAGTTTTTCTGGATTCGCTCTCAGGCCTGTAATTCAGTTGTCCTTTCTATATACCTTTTTTGAAAAAAGGAACACATTCATTTCATAAAAGTAAATAGGATATTTACGTTAATGTTGATGTTAACATGCTTGAAAATAGTAACTATTTTTAAGTCACAGACTCTGATTATGATGTAAATTACAATCTTCAGATTGTTAAATAATTGTGGTGGTTTATAATTAGTATACAAGTGAAGTTAATTTTAGATCAGACGAAGTTCAGTCTTCTGGAATTATTTCTAATCAAATACAAAATATGGAAATAAGACAGCCTTATACGATGAAAATGGAATTTAAATTATGGAATAGAGACGGAAAACATTTACTCATCGAGCTGCTCAAATATATCTTTTGGGTTTTGATTATAAGCGGCTGCCTGGTTGTCCAGAAAATACGACATTATTACTCAAACCTCTGACTGTGACTTTCACTTTGATGTATGCAACTTAGTATAGCATCTTACATAGCTTTCTGTACTCAAAAAGTACAGAAAAAAATTCTTAACCAAATTTAACAAGTCTGTAATTACAGGCTAAGATCATTCTCAGACCCAGTCACAAATCCTTGTCCCCGCTTACAACTCTGCTCTGTAAAATTCATAATCTAAAGCCATGGGGCTATTTTTGTAAAACAAATGGATCAGAATGCATTAGGCAAGTCAGTTAGCCCATCTGTAAACTGGGGGCGGGGCGGGTAGGGGAGGGGCGTATTATAGGTAGTAATTCCTAGTGGAAGGGTTGTTGTGAAGATTAATGGAAAACCAAGGCCTGCCACACTGTTTGTATGCCATGTGCAGCAATGACTTGCTTTGTTTCCCCTTTCTGGTTCTAGTGTTTCCTGTTGTAACTAGGGTTCCTTCCCCTTCTCAGTGTCCTGAAGTGTAGAGTCTCTCTGAAAACATCCTCTTGGCTGAGTTGCTAGGTAGAGGAGAGAAACCTTATCTACTGGGATACTGGGCTCTAATCAGGATTGCAGTGCTAGAGAGAATGAAGTGATACATCCAGGAGTGAGGTGACTCTGGGCATTTAGGGCACTTATAATATCAAAATCATAAAGAGACATTTTAGAGCTGTAAGACATCTCAGAGATCATTTGCTCAAACCTTTATTTTATAGCTTAAGAATGGAGGCCCAGACAAATGCAGTGGCTTTCTCCTAATTATGTTGCTCAGGACTAGAAACCATTTTCCAACTTTGGAGACTTTTTCCCCCTGTAACCAGTGCACAATCTAGAACGGTTTTTATTATAATTTGATTTCTCCCTGGCTGCTATATTTTGAAAGATTGTGTCTACTAAACCTTATTTATGAATGTTTTTTTCTGATAAAAATCAGACCTATAACTACCAGTGAACCTCTGATTAACACGTGGTGAAAAATAGTGCTTCACTAAATTTGTCTTTTCCTGTAATGGTGAATGGTACAGTCTTACTGAGGGGAAAAATAAAATAGTTTGGGCTTTTTGAAATTAGCTTAGAGACTCCTGTTACTATATTCATACTTAGATTAGGAGCCACTGAACTGTACCCTGTTTTTGATTCATTGTTATCTGACCAAGTATGCTAAATCATGACGATGGGGGGTTTTCAAGGGCAACCAACCAAACAAACAAAAAACCCTAGTTATTCAGACTAGGACAGTATATAAACATTTTCAGTTCCTGGCAAATTGTGTTAGCCCGGGACTAAAGACGTGTTCTGCATAGTACACACAGAATGTCTTTGAGGATAATTGTGGGATGGAATAAATCTTAACTCTAGAGGTGGAGGGTGTGTAAAATGAAGAAGGTGGTATTCAAAACCATAGAGAGAAAAAGGATTCTGAGTCATTTACATTTTCCTTGGGGCTAAAATGATTAAATTGAAAATTATTTGGGTTGCAGGGTAAAAAAATGAAAGCTTATGAATTAATACATTGGCTGTTATATGGACTTGGCTATAATCTATACTAAAAAAATTTAAGTTTCTGTTTCTCTGATATTCCACGTTTCTTGAGACAGGCTGAGTGAATTTTCACAGTTAAAGGGTAACTTGGGATTATCTGCCTTAAAATAAAGAAATACGCTCTGAAAGGCATAAGTAAGAGACACTTATAGAGAATCATCCTCTACAGCAGCCAAAACAAGAATAACAGGAGGCCTAACATGGTGCCAGTTGGAAACTTTATGAATGACAAGTATATGCTATGAATAGAAAGACTGTTTTGAAACATGAGTCTAAAGCAAAAGTCACTAAGCAGCCACTCCATATTGGCTGATCTGTAATTGGGCTGCTGCTCACACGGGCAACTCCATTTTGCAGGCTGCACAGTGAGTGGCAGCAGTTATCCGTGTTTATCAGTGACTGCTCAGTCGCCCTTGTATTTGTTTTTTTGAGAGTCACAGGAAAATGGAACATGACTAAAGGTTTTAAAGAGTGGAGTTCAAAACCTACCTGATTTGAATTTTGCCTGGATTTAGAGGTGGATTCCACTTTTTTCAAACTATTTTAATTTTTTTTCCTTTGGGTACACTCAAGAAATTATCATACCAGGCAGATGCCACACTGAGGACAATTTTTAATGCCACATCAGCAGGAGCTAAAAATATATAATTTTGAGAAAATTTAAAAAGCCATAAAAAATGCCTAACTACTTGAAGGTTGATTAGCAACAACAACAACAGCAAAAAGCATTCCTTCTTCAGGGCAACTGAGACTGCTCCCCAGAGGGAAGCATGTTTGGGTGCCCAGAGCATAGACTATCACCCTGCAGAGATGCTAAAACAATGGTTTAGTAGGAAACCTGTGCCACTGCCCATTGGAGAGGCATACACGTTTCATGAGCAGTCACATCTAAAGTCCAGGTCAAGGAATACTTGGCTCAACAATTGAACAGAAACTTGCTATGTGTATAGCTGTCATTTCGTGAGGCTAGGGATTTTTGCCTGTTTATATACTTCTGTCCCCAGGGTCTTGAAGAGTGTCTGGCACATAAGTGGGCATGTAAAATATTTTATGGACAGGAAGGGAAAGAGTTATTTCTAACATAGACTCCAATGATGCTAAGAAATCCAAACCTGAAATTTGTTACTGTTTTAAGTCCTTAAATGATAATAAGCCTAAAGGTATATTATATGGCGGTGGCCAAGTCATACTGGAACTTATTACTGCTTCCTTCCCCTTGCTCTCAGAACAGGAGAAATCTTTTTTATTAATAGCATGACACCTGTTTTTCAATATTGGCATATTTTACATGATGTCTTTTGTGCTATTGGAGTATTTCAAGAGTACTGCTGTCCCAACTTTAAAAATCCACAGACAGGTTTAGGGATAGATCTGGGTTTTATGGGGCCTGGAGCTTATATAACTTCGGGTCTCTTCCTTTAAAAAAAGAAATGCAAATTCTGAATAGAAAACTAGGTACAGTGCTTTGGAAGGACCTGTGCAGATGAGGAATCTTGGAGCTTAAGGTTACCATTATCTTCCTGGTAATTTGCCCTCATTTTATTCCTCCATTCAGAAAACCAAACACTAACATTTGTTATAGACATTTCACATCAGATTGTGACTATCAAGGAAGCAAATGATTGCATCAGTTGCTAAATGAGTGCACCACAATTACTAGAAACTTCAAAACTGTCTTATGAACCCTGTCACTCAAATAGAAATGATAAAAATGTAATACATGGCCACAGAAATAATAATAGCAAAGAGAACTTAACATTTATTGAGCCCCTAGGACCTCCTAAACACTGTGTTGAGGGGCTTATCTCATTTAATCCTCAGAATAGCCCTATAAGCAGTATAATTATCCCTGCATTACAGATAAAGAAATTGAGGGTCAGAGATGTCAAATGATTTCCTCATACTACTAGTAGTGGCAGAGTTAAGATTCTAGTTGGAGCAGTTAGATGCCAGAGTCCTTCCTCATAAAAAGCCAACAGAATATTTGGTGAGGATATTTCAGAGAGCCAGCAACTGAAGAGGCTGGACCAAAGCCACAAAAAGTAAGATCTGATTCTTTGGACCTGGAAGGAGGTCTTTAAAAGATAACAGAAATCTGTTATCGCAAAATCCCTGATGTGTTTGTCTCAGAGAGAATGGTGGTTTCTCTTGTTTGTTTGTTTGTTAACTAGGTTAATCACAATATAGGACAGAAAACTGCAAAACAAATTTCTGTCCTTCCATTTTATTCCTTCATATTGATAGTAAATCATGAGCAGTACAACCAGCTTCTCTATTTTAAGCATCTTTTGAAGGAACTGGTTTTGGCTCAATATATGTGCTAAAATAGACTGTGCCATGGAGATCAATAGTGAATATGTACTTGAGTATTATACTTTTAGCAAATGATAACAATTCTGCTATTTTAAGTCATTTTATTAAACTTAATGGTTCTCTCTACTAATGGACTGTATAGCTAATGCTAAATATTATCTTGAACTTGACCATTAGTTTCCCAAATATAGTATTGTTACTTTAAAAAGCTGTACATTTTTGTTAAATTGTTAGGATTCTATTTCATTTAATATTATTTTAGCGAACAGTATTAAACTAAAAAGTAGGATATCCTTTTTACTACGATACCTTCCTCCAACTACTTACGTAGCTTAAAAATTTTCCTTTAGTTATTTTCCTGCTCCTTAGACTAGATGCCCTCTGAAAGCTTTGTCCATTAAATATAGGTGAAACATGCAGTTTTATTCTCTAATTTGGCATAACTTCAAATATGGTATTTTAATCCTAAATTGCTTGCAAAGTATGTTGTTAGGTTTTTAACATTCTTGAGCAATGCTTTACTGAATTTCATGTTTTTTTAGACCAAACTACTCATATATTAGAGAATCAAGGCTCTATTTTCTTTACCTGTAGGTGTATGTTGTAACAAACTTGTTTAAACAGCTTTTAAACTTCTAAACTTTTTTTTTTTACTTACACAAGTGAAGATTTTAATTATTTTATAGCAGGTTCATTCTATGCCATTTTAGATTTAAAAAAAAAAGTTTAGATGGACTGTTCCCAAACCATTGTTATAATTATTAGGCACCTGGAATGTCTTCTAACGGTCTTAAAATTATTTCTATGGTTATTCTACATGTGTAAATTAATCTTTTTCCTCATAGAAGAAAAGATGTGGAGTGGGCTGCTACCTCCTGACCTAAATGAAAGTGATGCTGAGTCAGACTCGGAACATGAAGCTACGTTGGAGAACTCTGGACTTAACTTACAGGAAGATAAAGAGGATGAGAGCATCAGACAAACAGAAATCATAGATTTCTCAATAGATGAACCAAAAACTGAAACAGAGTCAAATGTAAATGCCTATGAAGAGTGTCCTTCTGGAATTCCCATAGATATGTGGAATGTAGGTTTTCTCTGAAATGCTCTTGCTACAGCCTGTGCGTGTGCACATGCCTCTGTGTGTCTCTGCCCTGGTCAGAATGTGCATGTATTCTTGGGACTTAACAGGGAGGGAGATGGACTCAGAATGCTTTTACTGTTCTCTGAGGCATCGGCCACTTAGATACTTGCTTTTATTTTGTTTTGTTTTTCACAGAAAGACGAAGCGGGGAAAAAATAACCCAAACCACTATGTAGGATTAGCTGTTTGCCTAGCGTGGTACATGAGAAGTTTCTGTCTTTATTTTATCTTTTATTTATCTTTTTTGTTATCTACATGAGCTTCACTCTCAAATTATCAAATGACTTATTTCAAAACAAGTGAATATCAAAACTCAGGTTGTGAGTCTCAGAGAATAGAGCATCTCAAGAACTGACTACCATCATTAAATTGGTATCTTTATACACGCTGAAATATAATTGTTTTATTACTTCATTATTTTTTAAATGCATGTTTTTTCTGGAAAGTATATTTGCTTCTCAGTATTTTTTTTCTTTTACATAGAAATTTCAAGAATTGCATAAAAAACATTCTGAACAGAAAAGCACAACCTCAAGATTCAGAGGGAAAAGAAGAAAACGCTCCAGAAAAGGTGTTTTGTTTTAATTCAGGTTGTTAGTCATGCTAATGCTAAGTTGTGACTGAGTTTAACCATTTTTTAAAAATATGGTTTTGAAATTACTGAAGTTAGGTATTGACACTTTGTGAATTCTTTTCAGATAAATTGAAGAATGAAAAAGAATTTCATAGGTAGGTAGAATTTAAAATAGTTATCTATTTTAGGCCATTGTAGAAATTGTTGAACTAATTGTTTCTGATAGTAATCAAACATAGGAACTAGTAATTGTAGTATAATTGTAGTAACTGATTAAAAACAGTGAAAGTAAAGACAGTATATATTGTATAAAACAAAACTTGCTATCTTCTTTTAGTGAACCGTCATCCTCAAATGAAACCCAGTGGAAAGAGCTTACTCAGTATTTTGGAGTCAATGATAGATTTGACCCACCTGTTAAAAGGAAAAAAGTTGAGAAGGTAATATCTTTGTTATTGCATCTTATACCAGCTAGTGGGATACGTTTGTGATTAGCCTTGCCTAAAGCACTTGTCCTCATTAATTCATTCAGTTAAAAAGTTAAGATGCCTACTGCGTACCAAAAAGGGTGCTAGATAAGTAAATATATAGTTACAAATTATTAAAAAACTTAAGAGAAAGAACAGGTTGTTGTGAAAACATTAAAATGGGGGCTTCACTTTAGCATGGATGGTCAGGGAAAGCCTTTCATAGAAGGTGCCAAGTCACTGAGACCTGAAGGATGGAAAATACTGTCTATATAAAGAATGCTAGCGCAGAGGCATGGGTAAAGATCCTAGGGAAGAGTCGTCCTGGGACATTCCAGTAACCGTAGGAAGGCCAGCCTGGCTGGAATGGGGTCAGCGAGGATGAGGGTAACCCACTATATGATTATAGAGGCAGGCAGTCAGTGACCAAATTGTGTAGGACCTCAAAGGGCTTAGTAAAGAAATGGGTTTTATTCACAATGCAGTTGAGAGTCATAAAGGCTTTTAAGTCAAGGGAATGACATGACCTATGTTAAAAAGATTCGTATGACTGTTACCTAGTGAACTGATTGTGAGGCAGCAAAAATAGATGAGAGCAGAACAGTTAAGAGACTTCTAGGCATAAGATGATGATGGATTGAACCAGAATGGTTCTGCTGAAGAAGGAAAAAAGTGGATGGATTTGAGCCATATTGTAGAAGTAAAATTGATGATATTTGCCTCTGGATTGCTTGTGATAGGGAGGGTTTGGGGCATATGGAAGGAGAGAGAATCATTCAAAGCTTTGGCTTAAGCAGTGGTGTGAATAGTGATGTTACGAAGAGAAATTTGGGGAAGGGAAAGGATTGAGAGTGGGACCTAGCCAAAGTTCAGTTTGGGACTTGAGTGTTATTGGAAAGCAGGAGCAGAGTTGATGGTTGGTATAATGACCTTGAGATGCACATTTGTAGTTGTCAGTCTCTAGACATACTAATACTTAGAGGCTTGTGTGAATGAGTAACTCACTTATTCACACAGGGAAATGTTGGAGCATGAAAATCAAGTGCTGAGTGGTAGAGCTGGAGGCGCAGGGGGTGAGTTGAAGCCCAAGTATATTGTATCCTGTGTGTAATAGACAGATGCCTCTTTCATGGATCATTGCTGTAGACTATTGTGTGTACCTAGAGACCTTTGTCATTTTCTGATCCATCTGTATTTCTTCTAAAGTATCTCTGATTTTAAATCCATCATTGCATGGTACTGTGTCATTGAGGTGCACACATTAAGGAACTGTCAAAACAGAATTTTGCGTGTAATTTATATTCATCCATATAAATTACATCTGGCTAAGGAAGTTATGGTGGTTTTCTAAGCAAGGAGCCTGAGCTGGCTAGGCTTCTATCTGTCTAGGATTTTTCCTGCATTTAATATTCCACAAATAAACACAAGCATAAGAGGAAAGGAAGGACTTAGTGAAGCCAGATTCTTGCATGTTTCATGTTCTCTTGGTAGTTCAGTATAATTGCATGCCAGCAGGTTCCCACTCATTCTTTGGTTTGGGATCGTTGGTTTAAATGGTACTCCTTTGGCTGTCCTCCTAAAGTTTCTACTGCAAATCCAACAGAGTAAATAAACTTTAAAGAATGTCCACATTGGAGATGCTGAGATAAAAACTAAATAAATGTAAGTCCAGCACATAGTAGCGACTGCTCATGAAATCTAGAGATGATTATGAAAATTTGTGATGTAGTTAGAACAAAACTAGCATGAATTTCCATCCACTATTTTGTTTCTCTGGAGCAGAGGCTGATCTGTTACCATATCTGAGAGAACCTTTTTATTTTGTATTCACTCAACCCTCTAGGATGGTAAAACAAAACAAACTTCTTAATATGTGTCTATTGTGCAGTCTTTTTTTTTTCCTCCCTTTTTTCTTTTTTGGAACACTGCCAAGCTGAAACTGTTGCTCAACCAAGAATGTCTGTTTACAGCACGGCTGTCACCTGCCTCTCAGACAATGCAGTGGCTTGTATTTTTTAAACATAATCTTCCTAATATCCAAAGCTGTTTTAAAGTGTTCTTTGTATTAAATACAGCTATAATTGTGTTTCTGGCAGCAGTTCTGGGACTTACTAGTAATTCTGTAATCATAACATAATTATTTTGAATCTGTGGGAATTTCTTTAGAATAAATTTCACTCATTAATTTCACTATAAATGTCTCAAGTATTCTTTGGTTGAATCAGTTTGATTAGTCAGCAGTCATTATTGAACTAGTTTTATGTATACCTAATGGATACTTTTTGGTATCCATTAGGATACCAAACCAGAGGTACTTTATTAAATGTTAGAGTAATTGTACAATGTCTTTGATGAATTTTTCAAGTTTTTTATGAGAGGAAACTGCTATTGTATAGTGTAGCTTTTTCGAACTTGTTTTTTTTTGTTTGTTTTTAGCAGAGTGCTTTTTCCAAACAGACTCTTACATGGTTCTCCAATACATAGATCAGTTAAAAGGCTGGCTTCCTTGAGTTGGTGGAGGGAGGGGCATAGGGATGTAGAGGGAGGGGCATAGGGATGTGGAGGGAGGAGGTATAGGAGAGGGAGGTTTAGGGGTGTGGTGAGAGAGGTATGGGGAGTGTTGTAGTGGTACCATGAAGATCCCCTGGTATCAGTTGCAAACCATTGCCTCTCGGTTCCTATGTGATTTCTGTGGGGTAGGTTGATAGGTCCAGTGTTATTCTCATAGTACAGATAAAGAAACTGAAGCTCAGCATAATTTGCCTAAGAAAACAAACCAGGTGAGAAGTGAAATGAGACTTTAAACCCAAGTCATTTGGTTCCAAATCTAGATTTTTTCTGAACCTGGTTTTTATTTACCTGACTCATATGATTTTTTTTTTTTTTTTTTTGAAACAGAGTCTTGCTCTTTTGCCCAGGCTGGAATGCATTGGTGCAGTCTCAGCTCACTGCATCCTCCACTTCCCAGGTTCAAACAATTCTTCTACCTCAGCTTCCTGTAGCTGGGACTAGAGGTGTGCGTCATCACGCCCAGCTAATTTTTGTATTTTTAGTAGAGATGGGGATTCACCATATTGGCCAGGCTGGTCTCGAACTCCTGACCTTGTGATCCGCCTGCCTTGGCCTCCCAAAGTGCTGGAATTATAGGCATGAACCATCGCACCCAGCCGACTCAAGTGATTTTAAGTGGGTATGATTATATATATATATATATAAAGTTAACAAAATTATGAATAAATATATGATTTACATTTATGTATGAAAGTACGTCTTCCGCCCCTCCACTGCCTTTCTTTATGAAGAGATTGCCTCATTTTTTCCTAGATATTTAGGTTCAGTAATGCAAACTTCATTGGATAATTCATTTGTGTTAAGCTTTAAAAATTGAATATATTAACTGAATAAATATTTAATAGCAGAATTCTCATATAAATATATTGTGGTATAGTTTGACTTTACAAGCTTTGACCACATATAAAAGATATTCTACATATGCACATATAGATGTTAGCCCACAATGTTAAACCAAGTACCCATACATTTCTGAGATATTTGTAGTCCTATCTTCTTGACATCTATAGTATAACTTTTATTAATTGGCAATTGTTGCCTCGTGGGTTAGATACTTCGTTTAGATAAATTTTTCACCTGTGTCCAAATTGCCATTCCTAGGTTTGTCTGTGTTGAGATGTATCATAAATTATGTTATGATTCTAGCCAAAAGGCAACTTAGAAGCACACCAAGGCGCTGCAGGCTATCAGTAGCTCCTCTGTGCCTCCTGCCACTCCTATAGTGTGGAAGACATTCTAGATAAGTCAAATAAAGGCTACTCTTGAGTCCAGCTTAAAACTTTTCAAAAAGCCTTAATACTCAGACTCTATTTCATGAGACTACTTACTGACAAAGCGGAATGCTTGGGTCTTGTACTTGGGTCTGAGCTTGAAGAAGTATGATGCAGTCTGTAGCCTTATAGAGATAAGCCTTCTCTTTTGCAATAATGGTATCCTGATATTTAAGTTTAATAATAGGAGCACCTTATTATTTATTGAATGACTACTATATTCTAAAAACATGGCTAGGTATTCTGTATATATGTTCTTTGACTCATCATAATCTTGCAGAGAATGTGGTTTTATTCTTATTTTATTGCATGTGAGATAACTGCAACCCACAGAGGTTTAGAAACTCACTCAGGGTTGCTTAGTTCATAAGTGGAGGAGCTAGTCTGAACCTAGATCTGACCCTGCCAGCTGTGCTCTTTGTGAGCTGCTGTGAACTTACAGTCTTTAAGGAGATGGGAATGTTTTACTAAGTGTTTTGAGTGTATTTGGAATATTAATAAGCTCTTATGGAAACAAAGTTTGAGTGTACATGGAACCAGGAGTTTTTCAGAGCTATAAGAGGCTATTACATTTTATTTAAATAAATTGTCAGAAAGAGAAAAGGGCTAAAAACAAAGTTGAAAATGTGATAGAAACCTAGAATTTTTATTTCTAGGAGGGTTACTCATTCAAGCCAGTCTTCTCATTATCTTTGAGGAAACAGAGGCTTATGAGTCAAGTATGTCATTTACCCAGAGCTTTGACCACATCTCCTGTCTTCTAGTCCTGTGCTCTTTCCACTGTAATATGCTATTACCTTTAGATTCTGATCTGAATGGCTGGGGGAATGGACAGGCATAAGAATGGAAGCTGTTAGTGAGCAGGTTGCTGAGTTGAAAGGTTGGAGCAGGTCTAGTTTGATTGCTTCCCTGCGTGAGATGGGGTAAGTTCTGAGTTGAGGTATCAGGCTATGCAAGAATTTGTAGTGCAAGGAAACTTGTAGTTTGATATTAATGTTTTGTACAAATACATTTTGACACATACAAATATATGTCAGTGACATTTGAGTCGATGCCTAATATTCTGCACAGGAAAGTGAGGCCGTATTTAAATTTTTTAAAGAAAATAACTATTTTCAGTATAAATTAAATAAAGTTCTAGGTGCAGGTACTATTTTAAGCTCTGGGAGCCCAAGATGGAGAAGATACTCTCCATGCCCTTGAGGAATGTATATATTCTATTACCAGGATAGATGTATATAGAAATGAGTACAATACATGTACCTTTTTTTAACCATAGGGGCATTATTACTTCAATATTACAGTTGTGAATTCTCTTGGAAGCTTCTCAGAGTAGTTGGTATGTAATAAATGTTCCCAGTTTGAGTGGGGTCCTTTCACTATGAATGCAAACATGGATGACTGCAGTGTGAATATCAGCTCAGTAGCACAGACTGAACGAATGTCTTCTATGTAGAAGGAACTGGGCTGGATTCTGGGACACACCAAGCCAGTGACACACAGCCTGCTCTCACTGAGTATAGGACCCAAGAGGGGAGAATACACAACTCGCTGTAGTGTGTCAGACAAGTTAGGTGCTGAAGGGACACAAGGTACAGCAATAGCACAGAGTGGAGAGCCTGGTGTGGGGTTTGGGGAGGGTGATGGGGTCATAGGAATGTAGGGCTGAGGAGCTCTGCATAGATAGAGAAGGTAACATTCGATGTGAGCCTAAAGGGATGATTAGTATTTTTCAAAGAGAAGCACATCAGAGGCACAGGGAACATTAAGAAAATGGTAAATGTGACCAGAGATTAAAAAGTGTAGCATTGCTGAAGATGGGGTTGAGAAAGTATTTGGGGACCCCATCGTGAAGGGAGTGGGATGTTATTCAGAGGGAATATGAAGTAATGCTTTAAGCTGGGTAATGACATGATGCCTGTTTCAGAAAGAGAAGACTAGTTTGGAGATGGCTATAATATTCCAAATAAGGGATCGCATGCCCCTGAAGAAGCACAGAAGAAAGAAATGAGAGACTTTTGCCAAAATAGAGTTCAGATAGGAACAAAGTGTTGGAAGCATTGAAGATAACTGAGGATTCTATCAAGGGTGACTAAGGAGGAGAAGAAGCAGGGCAGCAAGTGTTGGGCTTATTACAGACATCATGAAATTGAAGACTTTGCCTTTGTAGGCCTTCAGTGTGAAGATGATTAGCAAGTAGCTGGAGATGTAGGTATTGGTACGGGGAGAAGTCAGGTGTTTTTAATTATTTAGAGAGCTAAACCAGCTCATAGAAAGTAATTGAAGCTCCGGGACAGAGTAGATTACTGGGGAGGGTGAAAAGTAAGACGAAAAGTATGCTAGTGAGAAACTTGAGGAACACTGTGATTAAGGGACAACCAGAGGAAATAGTGGGTAATTTTAAGAATGAGGACATGGCCGGGTGTGGTGGCTTATGCCTGTAATCCCAGCACTTTGGGAGGCCGAGGCAGGCAGATCACGAGGTCAGGAGATTGAGACCATCCTGGCCAGCATGGTGAAACCACGTCTGTACTAAAATACAAAAAATTAGCTGAGCATGGCGGCACACGCCTGTAGTCCCAGCTACTTGGGAGGCTGAGGCAGGGGAATCGCTTGAACCCAGGAAGCGGAGGTTGCAGTGAGCTGAGATTGCGCCACTGCACTCCAGCCTGGCGACAGAGTGAGACCGTGTCACAAAAAAAAAAAAAAAAAGACACAGTTGACATATATTTCAGCATGCATCAGAATCATATGGATTGCTGGCCCACCAGCCCAGAGTTTTTCACAGAATTTGCATTTCCAGCAAGTTTCCAGGTAATGTTGATACTGCTAGTCCAGCACTTAAACTTTGAGAACCACTGGCTTAGAGTTTAGTTGTTAATGGTAATTGTGGGTTGCAAGTTAGAGAGGGAGAAGAAGAGGATCCAAGAAGGGACTGAAGGACCGTGCCAGGGAATGAGATTCCAGTAAAGGCAAAGCAGATGCATTAGGTAGAAAGACTTGGGGTGAGTGGAAGAATTTTATCAGGGAGCAGAATTCTAGATTATGAAGTTTGGAGGCGGAACTTTCAGGCAATGTCTATAACTTGACATACAGCAATCTTACTCCAAGTGCATTGATATACAAAGAGATAAGGAGTATGTGCCTGAATGTAACTCAGTGTACTACTTTCCTCATGGAGAAATTCTTGTCCCCCACTACCCCCAGCAAAAGCCATCTAGACAAAACTGTTTTGTTGTTGTTTTTAAGAGACAAGGTCTTGCTCTGTCACCCAGGTTAAACCGCAGTGGTATGATTATAGCCCACTTCAGCCTCAAACTCCTGGGCTCAAACAATCCTCTTGTCTCAGCATCCCTAGTAGCTCTGGAACTAAAGGTGTGTGTCAACATGCCGGCCAGTACAAAACTGTGTTTAGTCATGAAGCTGATTTGTATTCTGGCACAAGCTCCTTATCTTTACATGGACCAAAATAAGCAGTTCATGGATTGGCACTGTGTACAGACCAGACCTGGTACACAGGCCACGACTGAAGCAGCACTGGCCTAGAGTATAGATTTCTGAAGTGCATCAAGTTAGAGGTCCCAGGGTGTTGTTTGGACCATCAGAAGAAGAATTCTGCAGAAATAGAAGAAAGGGATGTTTCTGGAGACTGATAGATGATCACAGGACAAGAATGGGAGGTGAACATTAGATCCATATGGCCTCAGGTCAAAGACTATGAAGCGCTGTTGAATGGTCTCCAGCTACACAGGAAAGCAAGCAGAAAAGTCTGTTGGCCTTGCAGGTATTAAGTACTTAGGTGGGGTCTGTGAGAAGGAATCGTCTTCTCTTAGCAACAGACATCAGTGACAACCTCACTGGTCTTTGTTTCTGTAATCTTTTTAGGCAAATTATGTTGTTGTTTTTTACATCTCATCTCAACAAAGCCTACACAGGAACAAAATTCTCTCAGTTGACTGGCATAATCAAACAATAGACTGATGGAAGAGACATTCTTAGGACTTCTGTTATTAAATAAGGAGGAGAAGTCTGTAAGAGGTAGAGTATTAACTGTGAATGTGGAAGTTAAAGGACTAGATAAGCCATTGTTGGGATAAAATTTGCTTCTAAGAAGCATATATTAGACCATCTTTTAAATTTTTTATTATCTGTAGCAACTGTTTTCACAAGCTAGAACTCCAGTTATTTAAGTCTAAGCATCTTTTTATAAATGTGTAATGCATTCTACTGTAGTCTGTTTGGTAATCCCATGAAAATATTAATTATGATTTCCTGAAGTATCTTTAGTAAATAAAAACATATACATAAGAAATAAAATCATTCTTATGTATAATTTTCCTCTGCTGTTTAATATTCAGCCTAATGGTCATAGTCAAAGACTGGAGGCTATTGACTGAAAGTCTTGAGCTATAGGAATGGGCAGTAAGAAAAGAGACAGAAGAAACTTGTGGTTGAGAATGCAGGCTCTGAGCAAACCTAAATTCATGTGATGGCTTTACTACTTACAGACACTGGCTTTGGCCAAGTTCAGGAGTCGGGCTCTGTTTCCTCATCTTTAAAATAGGATAGCATTATTATTCATGGAGTTGTTATAAGAATTAAATGAGCTTTTTTACAGTATTAAGCCCAGAATCTGCCACGTAATAAACACTCCATAATTTTTAGCTATTGTTATCATTAACATTATTGTTGTTATTAAGGGAAAGCATAGGCTTTGATTCACAAAAATCTGGATTTGTGTCTCATTTTTATTAGTTCAAGAAGTTACATGACCTCAGGTAAGCCATTTACTGTCTCAGCCTTCTGGTACTAATGGGAATGGTAGCCGCCACCTTCTGGTGTTATTGTGGGAATTAATGGTTACATGTGTAACACATTCAGTATAATTCTGTGACATGGTCTTGGCTAGCAAATGTTTGCTTTCCTTCCAGCCCTTGATTTTAGGTTTCTTTTTTTTCTAGTCAGGCCTTGAAAAGAGGATAGACCAGGCTGTGGAGGAGTGGAATATTGAGAAGGCTGAGGAACTCAGCAACCAGCTAGCTACTCGAGAGGTGAGTCAAAAGGGTTACACATTTTCTGTATTTTCAAATTTTCTAAAATAAATGTGTATTCTTTTTATGATCATTAATAAGTTCAGAATTAAAATATTTCATCGAAGGTTTTCCTTTTTGTCCATTTTCTTCTCTCTTATTCTGTCATTTATTTTGAAATGCTAGGTTTTATTTTGTCTTTAATGTTTTTAAATCATTCTGGTCTAAAACTTGCTAGAAATAATCCCTAATTGATACTGAACCTTAGATTTTACCTGGATCAGAGAGGGTTGTTTCAGGTATGATTAAAATGCTAGCTTTCTCTTCCATTTGCATCTTTTACTCACTTGAACTCTGAGGGCAACTGTGTATTCTAAGGTCACATCCCTCAACCTTTTCTTAACCCTTAGTAAAATGCTTTCTTAGTGTTTGCTCAGCACATCCCCCTGAGCCCTAAAGAATTTTGGGTCTTTTTTCTTTTTTTCTATAATATAAAACTAATAGATATATTGGATATTCTTTTTCCAAGTACAGAAGGCCACAAGAAGATTCTGACTTATACTCCTGGAGGTGGGGTGTGGGCAAATTCCCCCAGTTGAGAATTAATGTCAATATAGATTGAAGAGCTCATAGTGGCATGTGTTTTGTTATTATTGTTGTTGCTTTGTAATTCCTTTTTTTCCTTTCTAGGAAAAAATCTCCACCATAGTCTTTTTTTTAGTGCCTTGATCCTTCCCTCCTTCACCTCAGACTGTAACTACTCCATAGTGTTTTGTTACATAGAGAGCATCATGGGTTATCTGGGAAAATTACTGGCCACACTCACTATTCTGACTTGCAGGTGGACTTTTTATCCTAAACTGAGACCAGAGATAACTGTGATTTCAGCAAATTCTTCTATGGAAATACTGTTGCACTCTTCCATCATTATATCTGATGTAAAAATATCTACTGTGGATGGATGTTTGTTGTGATTTTTGCATTTTTCGTTTTGTCTTTTTCTTTTTGGCTGCAGGCTTTAAGTATCTTGTGATTTTTTTATTTTGGCGTAGGGAAAAAACAAGTTCAGAAAGAGGATTCAGAAATTATCTTTTTTTCTTTAAACCTTTTAAAATCATTTGTCACATTAAATACTTCTGTGTTTAATGTGTGTGTATGTGTTTGTGTGTGTGTGTGAGAGAGAATATATATTAATGACTAATATAAAGGAAATTATAAAGCCATGGACTTCATTTAGGGAAATAGCCAAGAAATAACATAAATGGCAGTTATATGGCCTTTCAGAAAATAAACTGACATTTTATATAAGGTTTTTTTTAATTGTAAAATGTACATAACATAAAATTTACTGTCTTAATCATTTTTTGCTGTGCAGTTCGGTAGAATTAAGTGCATTCACATTGCTGTCCAACCATCACTACCCTCTTCCAAAACTTTTTGTCTTGCAGAACTGAAACTCTGTACCCATTAACCTCTGTACTTATTCTCCCCTCCACCCAGCCTTGGACAGCCACTCTTTTGTCTCCATGAATTTGACTGCTGTGGGTATCTCATATAAGGGGAATTATTTAATATTTGTCCATTTGCATCTGGCATATTTCACTTAACATAGTGTCCTCAAATTTACTCCATGTTGCTGCAGCATATGTCAGAATTCCTTTCCTTTTTAAGGCTGAATAATACTCCATTGTATGCACTTGTTACATTCTGGGTTTGTATTGCATTTTGCTTATGTAGTCATCTTTCAGTGGACACTTGGGTTACTTCTACCTTCTGACCATTACGAATAATGCTGCTATGAATATTGGTGTACAAATATCTGTTTGAATGCCTGCTTTCAGTTCTTTTGCATATGTACGCGGAAGTGAAAGTGCGAGATAGATCACAAAGTATTTTTACTATTTGGTTTTTTTTCTTGTAAGATACAGTTCTCCCCTTCCTGTCTTATAAGTTCTTGTGCTTGCAGTTTGACTATTACTCTGTTTCATCTCTAAGGTAGCCATATTTTGATTCATTGAGTATAGCTTTCATTGTGTATAACAGCATTTTATTAATCTATTTTAGAATAGAAAGGTACAGGTATCTCATTTTAATAAAGTGAATTTGAAAGTGTGTTGAATGGTGCCATAAACTCAGTAGGATTTCAGTGTTAGTTGTTATTATTACATTGGCTTCTTCAATAAGAATAAACTAGGAGTACTTCTCCCTATGAAGAGCTCTGTGCCGAAAATCATCTTTAAAATTCTATTCAACAAACGTTATATCTTTTGTTTGTTAGTAAGTAGACTCTTTTGGCACTTGGAACTTTTATTTCCTTAGAAAGTCTTTTTAGAAATAGTAGCTTCATTTCTTATCCAGCTTGGAAGTATAGTTACTTTCAAGTATAGTATATACTTTCAAGTAATTGTACTTGAAAGTATAGCAAAATTATACCAGTAGAATATCTAATCTCCAAATTTTGGAGACTTGACCATGAAAATGTCAGGGAATGGTAGGGAGGGGCAGTACCTGTGAGGTTGGAAGAGACTCCAATGCGTAGATAACCTTTCATGGCTCTAAGGATGGGGGAGTATAGTGAGGAGTGGCTCAAGATTTAAGGGAGCTTTCAGGGACTGAAAAGCACACAAGGCAGCAGTAACCAGTCCTTAGGGATGCAGAAGCTGGTGGCAGTCTGGTCTGAATATCTACCTCATTTGGATCAGAAACAGAACCTTCTAGATAACTGATACTTAAATGCATTGCTAGTGATGAGAAAGCATTCCATGTCCTGCTGTATGTTGAACAAGTGTCTCTTGAATCCCTTTAACAATTCTGGAAATGTGTTACCAGTTGCTATTAGATGCTAGCTGCCCTGGAGTCTGTGAGATAGTTCCGAGTAAAGCGTAAGACAGGCGCATAAGAAAAACCAGCAGGGACATAGAGTATGGCTGCCCTATTGTTCTTAGAAATGGTATGGATTTTTTCTCTTCCCTGGTCTCTTCAGGATCACAGGACGCAACAAGCTGGTGTCCTATTGCTGTTGCTTGTCCAGTCTTCCTTTTGGAAGATCCCAGAGTTGCGTATTGTGTGATCTCTTCCAAGTAGCAAGTGACTGACCAGCAGAATCCCCCAAGTCAGTCAGTTTCCTCAGATTTGCTTTGCCAAAGGAAGAAAAGGTAAGGCAAAGCCTAGTCTTTAGGGTTAAAATGTGGGCTCCATGTGATCCATGCACAACTGTCCATCTTTTTATCTTTTTCTGCTTATTAGTACCCCCATCCGAAACAAGGGGAATTCGCAGAGAAGCATTTATTTTACTGCAGGTTCTATGTTCCTTTTAGTAGAGTTAGTAATGCTGAAGTTTTGAGTTGAACACATTTTACTTAAAAAGACAACAACACCCTTTATATTTTGCCATTATTTCAGACTTTCAAAAAGTTGAGAAATTTGGAAAAAGATTTCCTATTTACCTTTCCCTCAGATACCGGAAATGCTAACGTCGTTTTACAACATTTGCCTTCATGTTTTCTAATTTGACATACTTTATTTAAATTTGCCAGTTGTCCCACTAATTCCGTTTATAGCAAAAGAAACTTCTTTTTCCTAGTCAATGACTTTGCATTTTGTCGTCATGTTTCTTTAGTTTTTTAAATCTGGAATGGTTCCTCAGTCTTTCTTTGTTTCTCAGGACCTTAATATTTCTGAAGAGGCCAGTTACTTTGTAGCATGTCCCTTATAATTTTGATTTGTTTGCTGTTTCCTCATGATTAATTTTAGGTTATGCATTTTTGGCAGGAAAATCACGGGAGTAATGTTGTGTGTTTCTCAGTGTCAGCGATCCAGAGACTCGTGCTGTCTCTTTGTCCCTTTCCTAATGGTGTTACTTTGGTTAACTACTTTAGGTAGTGTCTCCAGATTTCTCCACTGTGACGTTATTGCTTCTTCCTTTGGAATAAATAAGTGTCTTGTGGGGAGTTAGGAGATAGTCTGAGACTGTGTAAATGTTCTCTTTCTCATGTTTTCCCTGTTTGTTTTAGTGTCCACTGCTGATTTTCTTGCTTGTGACAGTTTTTATTATGGTGACTGCCAAATGACTTTTGATCTTTAAAATGTGATCTCATTGTACTTTTAATCGTCACCCAGCAAACTAAATCTAAAACTTGGCTTAAGTGAGCTATTGGATTATAGAATCTTTTCTGTGCCTTTGCTAAATCTCTCAGTAAATCTGGACAATTGGGACTTGGATAAAGTTTTCCTAAATGATGCACTGGCCTGGTGTAGGGTCACCATGTGACATTCTGCCCACCAGTGGTGCATATGAACTCTGTCCTTGTCTACCTTGCTACTATTCACCGTAAGCTTTCCTTTCTATGTGCAGTTTGAAGCTGTTTGTCAAAACATACAGAACTAGCACCTTAGAGGTTTCAGAAATGTGAGTTTCCTTTGAGGATATTAGGATTCTTTTTTTTTTTTTTTTTTTTTTTTGCTTTGTCATACTGCAGTTTTAGAAATGGGAATTGTATGATGCTGACTAGATGTTTTCCATTTTTTAAGGGCTATTTCCTGTCACACTTTTTGACAAATGAGATTGCTTCAGAAATACATGAGATTTTCAGCCCTTGTAAGAATAGTAAATGTTTTTCTCAGTGTTCTTTTTATGTTCATACAAATACAATGTTTTGTTCTGGTAAAATAAATGTATTTAATATAGGATTGTAGCATTCTGATTGAAAGAAAAATAATTTAGGCCCTGTTCTTTGCCCTGTGTAAGTGGAAAAACATCTGGAAAATGTTTGCCGTTCAGACACAGGCATTGGAAAGATACTGATGTTACTTTCATTAAGCACCCGTGAAGAATAATCAAGATGGAATTTTTGAATGAATAGTTTGGTTTGAGATTTAATTTTACATATTTATCTCCTTGGTACCAATAACCGTGGATATGAGAGATGGGATTTTGAGAACTAAGTGTGAGTTTGGGGGCAGAAGCCCTTTATGAATTAAATGTATATGTGCATGGTAGGTGTCCTTTTGGAAATCAGGTATATTGGTTTTTCATCAGTACCATTTTCTTTTTTCAAGCAGCAGTGACTGGGACCTGCTGATAAAGCCTTTGCTCAGAGGCACAGATCCCAGAGTTCTTAAAGCCTTTTCCAACCATAATAAGTGAAACTAATTTTTGATGTTTAACATTTATAAGCCTATGAAACCAATGGGGCAGCATCAGTATTGAGAAAAATGAAGCCAAAAGTAGAACCATGTCTGAGAATAGGCCTTGAAAACAGTTCTTAAAAAAAAAAAAAAAAAACAAAACCACACATACACACACACACACACAAAAACGGTATTCCAAAATAAGACTGTTAGTGTGCTCTTGTTGTGATACAGCAAGAACATAGTTTTCCAGAATCATATTCCCTTAAATTAATGACGGCATTAAGATGTGTAGAATGTGGTTTGGGGGGATGTCTCAGTCACGTTCACATGTTTGAAGCCTAGATTATGCCGTAATCTTTGGTTTTGTCATGTAATGTGATTGAGACTGTCCCTCCTGTTGATTAAATACTTTGTTAAAAGTCTTGGAGGAGAGATGAAGTAGAAACATATACTTGGGTTTGTGTCATACTGATGAAACTGTTCTAATTTGAAATATGTGTGTGTGTGTATGTGTATAAAATACACATTCAAGTATTTGAGCGTATTTGTGGCTTGTTAAACTCAGACTTGGTTTGATGTACATTCCATTCATTGATAATGATCATTGAAAATGCCACGCTTTCGTACTTTCTTTTCTTATACATTATGTTTGTTTAAATCATACCAATTTATAGAAAATGATAGAAACAAGTGTTTTAAGATTAAGTGCTAAAGCCTAGATTTAACAAAGGAAGCAGATTTAACTAAAAATTTTAATAAAAATAATTTATTTTAATTTAATTTTATTTAATAAATAAAGTTTTTATTTTATTTAATAAAGTTTTTATTTTATTTAATAAATTAATTTTTTTATTATAAATAGAGTGCTTAAATTTTTGGATTTTAAAATACAGGTAAGTTAATAATGTTAAAGTAGTAACTGCTTACTACTGATTACTTAGATTGAACCTCACAAAAGGGGATTTCTCTCTAGGCATCTTCATGTTAGCCTGCTATAGGTAAAAACCAACTGGGTTTGGCAGCAGGACAGTGAGTTTCTGCCATCCAAAGCATCATACCTATTGCTTAGGTTGATTTCAGTTATACCTGTATATTGTGATGGCAGAAATGAATGGGGAAAGAGAGGTTGCCTATGAATTTCATTTGAGCTTTTTTATGCCCTTAAAAAAAGGCATAAAAAAAGGCATATGCCCTTAAAAAAAGACATAAAAGCATAATGCTTTTTCTGTAAGTAGCTGAAACAGGATGGTCTTTGAAGGCAGAGTAAACCTGACTCCTTGAAAACACCAGAACTTCATGTTGTAACATTATAACAGTTTTGCACAAGCTATAAAGAGTAATCATATTGGTTTTTGATGATTTGCAAGGCATTTGATATAATATTTACATCTCAGATCCTGTGGTTATAATGCGCTGCCATCTTTGCTGAATCTAAAACCCTTTGATTTGGAGTCATGATACGATAAAATTTTTCATATTTGAAAGCTCGTTTTTTGAACTTATAAAAAAGGAACTAAGGCAATGACTTCAGCCTTTAGTGCTGTTGAGCTTAATATTATTGAGAATATAACCACGGTGTATCAAAAGTAGAAATGATAAATATATCTCATTTTAATGGTACCCTCTTTATAGATGTAAGTGTTATATTGGCAGAATGAATTGTGCCAGAAATTGAATTTTAATTTTATTATAAATGAAGTAGACTGCTTAAATTTTTGGATTTCAAAATACAGATAAAGCTAATAATGTTGAAGTAGTAATAGTTTGTCAGTATTTCAAGAAGGTAGGAATGGCCATTAAAAAAATAAAGTTTGAATTGATTGAGTTGTAATTTATAACTAAGTGAATTAAATGCTTTCTAAATTTGGGCAGACTGTTAATTTGTAGCCTAAGCTCTGTAAAGCAATTGCGGAGAACATCTGAAGGCATTCTCCTAGAAGAGGACTTTATATATACATTTGAGGAGACAGATTTTTCATTTTATATTAACATCTGAGAAGTAGTCCTTTCTCAAAAGTGCTGTGGATGCTGTAGCACTTGCTCTAGTATTCAGGACTTTTCCAGTCAGTTTATTGTTAGCTTTTGGTTTCCTTGAGAGAGGGTTCGACTACAATTCTTCCTTTTCATTTCAGTTATTAGTTTTATGTAGATGTAAGTGCTGTTATCTTGATGGAAAAGGAGCTTGAAGTCCCCTCCCCCTGGAAAAAAAAAAAAAAGCCCTTCCCAAATAATATAATTTTGATCAGAGTACCTGGAGTGTTATTGTATCTGGAGTTCAAAACATTTGCTTAAATTTTGGACTAGAGATGTTCTCAAACCTAAGTTTAAAGTTACTTCTATTCAGGGCCGTTACGTTTGCATCAAAAAAAAACTGAAAAAAACTGAATTGAAAGACAATATTATAGTGAAGCAGATCTTTATTCTGTAATCCAGAAAACAAAATCGTTTTCTGTTCTTGTGAATACTTTGTGTAGAAATGTCTTGACAGCCATGTTTCTGAGGTAAAACTGTTTGTTCAGATACGAAGCTGAACGGTGTATTCCAATTAGCTGTTCTAACAATTTACCACTGGAACCTGTGACCCTGCGGAAAGGTTGCAGATCTTTTCTATTGTCTTAATTGTGATTTCTAGCCACTGAAGATTGGGTAAACATAGTAAAAAATGCATTAAGTATTATTTATATGTATTTTAAGGGTTTAAATTTAAGATCTCCATTTCAACATTTTATTTTTATGGAAAGGAAGTTATTTCATTGCTAGTATCAGGGATGTGTATGATGAATATAATCTAGGTTTTGCTGTAAAAGCAAATGGTTGTTTTTTGTTTAAATGATCATTTCATACAGAGTCATCTAATGTCTGCACTCTGGCAAAATATATTTTATGTCTCTCTTTCAAATTTTATTACTGTGCCTTCTGTCCCTTACTTTTTCTTTTGTTTGCTTGTTTGTTATTACTCTTTCCAGTAAAACAGTAGAGTTTAGGAGACCATTTTCTTTTTGGTATATTTCACTAATCAGCAATGAGAAAGAGTATAGGAGACCATTTTCTTTTTGGTATATTTCACTAATCCGCAATGAGAAAGAATATAGGACACTGGGGAGGGAAAAAAATCTCTCACCAAATAGGCTTGTGTTGATCAGCAGCTAATTCACCACTTAGGGAAGGTGGGAACTCTGCCTTTGGGAAGGGTATGTGTGTCTGTTGAGGATCATCTAGAACTCGCTCTCATTCATTAACTTTGGTCATCTTTCAGTGCTTTTTAATTTAAAAGTTTACTCTGTGTATCATTTTGTATTCCGCACATTATCTGGGGGGCTTTTAAAGGGCTATTTTAATTCTTTGAAGCCTTGTTCTCCTTGGTTCTTACAGGTAATTCAGTTATTGCATGTAGATCAACAATTGGCACAATGTATGGAAAATAAGCTGTGACTTCCCAAGTAAGAGAGGGCCTGGATGAATTTCTTTACATCTAGTTTAAAGATATGTTTGTTCCCATACAAAATTGTGCACAGCCGTGACATTGCAGCATTTTAACATCAGAAAAATAAGGCTGGTGTTCAGTGATGGTTTTTTTTCTCTCAGGTTTTTAGGTGTGCTTATTCAAATCTCATTACATTGAGGATGTTTTCTTTTAACCTTTGGGGTATGATTGGGTGATCACCTCAAATGGTGTTCCTTATGCTCTCTTTTAATTATGTTTATCTGTGCTTTTAACTAACCTTAAAAAAAGATTTCAGATGTTACAAGTCTAATTAAAGAGACAGACAAAGCACAGTTTATACTGTAGATTTTTTCTGCAGTTCAATTAATCAGCATGTTTTCTCTTTTAATTAAAACCATTTTAGTAAATTAAAGCCCACAGCAAAACACATATATAATTTGTTTGTAATTAGCTCTTAATTGGTGGTAGTTGAAGCTTAGCACCCTTGGTTTCTTTCTTCATGATTGCCATTTTATTAGCAGCCAGTCATTAATTAATCTTTTTCTAATTAGCTTATAAAACTGTTGATGGCACATTATTGTAAATGTGATTTTAAGTTCAAAGCTTGTTAATAGGCTTTCTTACGTAGAAGAACAGAGATAAAGAAATTGCTGAAAACAGTACTACAGTTCTTTAAAAAACTGTCTTTCTTATGGGGGCTGTGTAAAGCATCTAACAGCTTATGGTTAATTTTTTAATGCTTTTTTCCCCTTATGAATGGCATAAGTTGCTTGAATATAAACGTCTGTATCCAGGAGTAATTTCAACAGTAGAACATCATCTTCTCCCTCCTTTGGAATACTGTAATCCACATATAATTTGAAGCCTTAATAGTCATCATTAAAACAGGTGTTATGTAAATGATTTCACTATGAAATCAGAGTTGAGTATATGAATCATATATGCACATATACACACATATATGAATGATATGTGGATATACACATATATTATAAAAGATATTTGTATATATATTTGATGTGTTTTAAAAACAGGATTTGTTGGGTTATGCTTTGAAATAAAGTGATAGGAGTTGTAGGTATAAAAATAAATGATAGCTGTGTATACGATCGTACATACATATAGATATATGTAGTATACAAACGTGCAAACATATGCCAACCTGTGCATGCACATTTTAAGATGACAGTGAAGTTAGGTTATTTCTTAGAACAGAAAATGATTTGATTTAAAGAAGGAGTTAAGTGACTGGATATGGCCTAGCTTATTTGCTTCACCAGGGCTTTGGCATCTCAGGTGTGACCACGGAGGGAAAGGTACCAGTTCAAATGTAGATGTCTTGAATTTACTAGAGCACATACCATATTAAATTGTGGTTTGAGTGAAACACATTGGTCACATTATATTCTTTGTTTAAATATACCACCCGTTTCTTAAAACTCCTTCACTGCAAGGCATTCTGAGCTGTTTTTTAAAAATCAATATTAATGCAGAGTTTCGAAAGTTATTTTTTAAAAACACAGTGTTACCAGTCATTGGAAGTGCTTTTTCTTATTTGCTTCTTGAACTTTGTATGTTATTTCAACTTTGGCTATTTCTTTGCTTGTTTTTTGGAAGGCATTTTATGATGCCATGCAAGAGACACTAGAAAGGGATAGCTGACAAGGAAAAAATTAAAAATTGGATAAAAAGTAAATGAATAATGTCATATTACTAAAAAGATGAGAGGCTAATTTGTGCCGACTTTTTGCTAATTTTGTTCAAGCCTCAAAATGAGGAGCTGTCACCCGTTCTGTGTAGCACTGATGACAGTGCCAATGATCCATGAAATAAGCTGCCGCTGGCTTTGTTCTGATAAGAATGAACAAATCTGCACAATGTTCGGCTCCCAGAATCTCATTTTCATACTTGCATGCAGGCTAAAAGAAATAAGCTGTTTGCAGGCTTGATTAATCAGACATTGGAGGGGTTTTTGTCTCTTTGATCTCTTTCGTCTCCTAGGTAACTTGCTTGACATTAATGTTGAGCTTGAGTAAAGACAATCAAGAATTGTCGACCAAACTGATATAAAAATTAAAGACCTTAACACTTTAAGTACTCCAGTAATGGTTCCGCTTTACTTCAGAAAACATCTGTTTTCATTTAATTAAAGAACAAAAGAGAATGGCATAAATATTTTTCATAGAGACCTATTATTCCATAAAAAGTTAAAGTATGATAATTGGTATTTTTAAATAAGTGCCTTGAAAGTGTTCAAAAGGGAGGAAAACTTTATAAATCTGTTACAAGCTAGTAATTTTGAGATGAGTAAAATGTATTCTGAAACGGATAAGAAATTTACAGTTATGCTAGATTAAGCGGTTTGAATCAGATACTTCAAATCATTATCAGCAAACTTTATAATGACAAGATTTTGCAAGAAAAACTAACTTTATTTTGAAGTTTGTCTTTTAAAAATCTGTACTGTGTTACAAGGATGTGTCATTATATCTATTTTACAACCCAATATGATTTACACACGCTAAACCTGTAAAATTGAAAGGAATTAAAAAAATGTCGCCGTGCATTTGCTTGAGGTTATGCAGACGCTTTTACAAATCTTCCAAGTGGCTGTAAAGATGAATGCCTCAAGGGTCCAGCCAGGGCCCTGCTTTTCCAACCAGCTAAAGCCCTTATCTTAAATCCAAGCAAAGTACCATTAATCTTTTTGAAAGACCTTTTATGGCTTTTAATATATCCCAAATTAGAACATTTTACACCCTTGGTTCCTGAAATATGGTGATAAAAAGCCTTTAGAGCTTAATTTTCCTTACTGCATGCTCTGACCAATTTGCAGTTCTTTGTGATAATGTTTAGACACCTTAATTAAAATGCAGCAAAATATTGGATGTTCTATATGGAAAATGCTGATACTTTGGCTACACATACAAGAAATTTTGTATATATTTTATTCATTTAAAAAAATTTCTTTCCACGTTGTGTTGCTATAGTTATCTGATGACCCAAAACCATTTTTTAAATATTAAACCATTGACCAAGCTTTTGTGATGTTTACATTGAGCATGAAGATGCATTTTTCTTTTTATAGAAGCGGAAGGGGGATTCTTTTCAGCTTATTTTATTTGTTTGTAATACTGCAACACAGCACGATATTCTTTTATATTCTGGAACCCAGGTTAGTCATCTTGACTGGGAAACTGCGTTTCTTCTCAACTGCCTCTTTCATAGAAAGTCTTATTATCCTTTTATATTTTCAGATATTTTTTCTTTCTCCACAGAAATAAGTGAGACACATTCATTTTAATTATATGAAGGACACAAAAAGGCTATGAGTTTTCATCATTACAAGCTAAAAGATTTCTTTCTGTAGAAAATACATAGACCAGGTTTGTTTAGTGTTTTATCAGCTGAAGAACATTTTATTTAACCTAAGCCAAGGTAAAATACAGTTAGAAAATATACCTTTTATAGGATCAGGTCTGTTTGAAAGTGTTGCCTATGTACCTAGTTGTTTATTATATGTATTAAGTTCACAAAATGATGGAGCCCTCTCATGTGAATGGCTGCTTATTAATACGTTCTAATGAATTATTTTTAACAAGCATATACTGTATTAAGGAACATACGCTGTTAAGTATTTACTGTGATGCTAGTTGTGCTGGATTTGGCGTTAGCATTGCTGGAGCACTAAAAGCTTTTACATTCTTAGAGTACATGACATGTCGAGGTGAAGAGTCTATTGAAGTCAAATGACTGCATGCCCAGACATAGGGAGCTGCTCTTTGGCTTGGTTTGGCTGTCCTAACAAGGACAGCCATGTTGGGAAATTCCAATGAGAAAAATACAAGCTATGTCTTAATTGACAACACTTTTAAAAAATAATTTTCTGACATTGTTAATGGTACATGGCAAATATGGTTCAGATCATTTTTGTTTCTTACAGTATAGTCTCAGTTGAAATATAAGAGAAGCTAGCTGAGTGGGTCATTTTTGGTGGGTGGTTTTGGCAAAACTGAATTTGCATTTGATAGGAATGGAGTTCATGGAAAAAATAGAGATTTTTCTGTTTTCTGTTTTGGCGACGGGGAAGAGGAAAGAGACTGAATTGTCCACTTGAATGTAGAGAGACCTATATGCATCTTAAACACAAATAGCCAGCTATGATTTACGGCAGAAGAGAGTTTATTAGTTATATTTACTGCTCCCTTCATAGCCTGCTGTACCTCCATATTTCCCAGCCCCCTTGTTTTGGAGCCACGTGAGTAGTTCTGACCGGTGGGCTCTGAGCAGAAATGATCTGTGTCACTGCCGAACTAAAGCATCGAAGAGCCATTGTGAGGCCCTCCAGCTCTTGTGCTGCCATAATAGTCCTGAAAGCCACATGTTGAGATGCTGGCATCACAGATTAGAGGAGAGTCCTGCCCATCCACAGGGACTTAAAATGAGACAAGAAATAAAAGTTAGCTAGTGAGATTTGGGTATTTGTTGGATACTGCAAGGTTGACTAGCCTAACTAGTTGACAGGTGTTAACTTGAATTTTTTTTTTTTTTACATGTATGACAAATGGATAGTTTTTCAGTGGATAGGGACTTCATCTTAATGATAAATTATGCCACAGCCTCCTTCCAGAGTTTCATTTTCTCCTGGGATGATGATGATACAGGCTTTTGATTCTTAACCTTTTTTTATTTGGTTGACTTACATGAACTTTTCTACAATAAAGAACTGGAAATTTTGAAAGGAGAACCAGAAGAACAAAGCCAGTACTAAAGCAGTCAAATGTAACTGCCAACTCCTTCTCCCCAGCCCCACAGTTTGAAAACAACCCATTTCGCTCAATGCTCTATCTCCAGCACCTAGAACAGTGCCTGGCAAAATTATGCATTTATGCCTTTGTAAAATTTGTTGAATGAATGTTATTCCTTTGAAAAAGAGGAGGACGACAGTAGCACTGCTAAATATGGGTTTGAGTTTTGGGAAGACACCGAGGTCGATCTGCTTTACAATGAGTCATCCTTTCTTCAGCGCCTTTCCTGTTGATGTTGACCAATTCGGCACTGTAGTTCAATTGTCAGCTTCCTTCCATTTGTCTGTGTTCTTTATATATATGTTCTTAACTGTGCTGAAAAATCAAATCTATTTTTGCCCTCATTTATAAACTACAGACAGTGCTTGATTACTACTTGTCGATTTCGTCCTAAAGGAAACTGTTCTCCAAGAATAAGCTGGAAGACATGTCAAGCGTGCCAAACCTTGAAGACATGTCAAGCGTGCCAAACCTTGCTCTCCTAAGTTTGCTTCTTTCCTTACACGTGTGCTCTTAACCTCCTGCCATGCCTTACTATTGGCAAGCAGATCCCTAGAACTTAGGCTTTAACCTGTTGACTTTAGAGTGGCTTCTAGGTCATTTCTTCTTTTTTGCAAATCTGCCTATCTACTAATATGCATCAGGTGAGTACAAGGGATAGAAAAGGCAAGAAACACCAAAGAGGTACTTAGTTTTTATTGTTTAATCTGGGTTCTTAATGGATACTCTTGAGCTGTCCACATTGGTGGGCATTTTAAAAATAAGAGCACACTAAAAGTAGAAGATATCATCACAATGCTTATCCTGGAGATACTTGCTGGGGAACAGCTCTGCAGCCAGAACGCTGTGTAGAGCAGAGTGTATAACTGAAAGCTGAAGGGCTGGAGAAACAAGGACTGTTTTAGGTTGAGTTAAAGAAGACTTCTGGGATGGGGGGATTTCACTGTGAATGGATCTTGTAGGACTGACAGATGGGTGTAAGGGGGGCACACATAGAGGGCCCTGCACAGGGGACACTTAAGTACTGTGGTCCTGGTGCTCAGCCTTTTCACCTTAGCACCCCTGATATTCTTTTTTCTCTCAGTGAATTAAAAGCTGTTACCCATCATACAGAGTGCATTTATGAAGTAGTAATTAGCTTTCCCATGTTTTATTAATCACATCTGTGACTGCCAATCAGAGCTTCTGATCAGCATGAGATAACTGGTGTGACCATACTGAGTTGCTGTAATTCTAGCCCAGAGCAAAGAAACTTGATGTCTCTGTCAGTGTCTGCAGCCTTATCAGGGGTAAATTCCTGTTCAGCCTACTGCAATGCTGAAATAGCTTGAAGACCCTCATTACTACCTTTGTGGACCCTCGAGGGGCCTCAGTTTGAGAAGGATTTCCATCCAGGAGACTGGTATAACTAGGGTAAAGGGTCTATTGGGAGTCACGGGAGATATGGGTCCTATCTTTGCATTCATTATACTTTGAGAGGGAATGAACATAGAATTTCTAATTTCTAGACATGGCTTTCTTACCCGCAAGTTCTCAATTATTTGTATAAGTGTAATTACTGTATTAGCTGGAATATTTATTTTCACTTTTTTTTTTTTCTCCTTTGTAATTCTTAGCTTGGTGTAAAAATTGCCAAAGCAGTTGCCTGCCACAACTTTGTAAAAGCCAAAAAGGAGGTTGAAAATTCACAGGCTGCCCGAAAAAAGAAGAAACTTGCATGGGGGTGAGTTTACTTAAGATTTTTAGTAGTAAATCTCCTGACTTCGTAGAAATTCTGCTAATATATTTTGTGATCTAGTTCGTGTATAACTGTTACTCATTTTACATTTTTTTCTTCTTTGAATGTTTATCGGATTATAAATATAGAGGCATTTCTTCATCCTGTTTAATGTTTGTTTTGTAATCATTGGAGTATGTGAAAAATTTTTGTTTGTTTTGCTTTGGTCTCTAAGTAAACATGTTCAGCAAAGTATTTTTTTTTTAAGAAATAAATTGAGATTTGTATGTTCTTCATTTTAGGTTTGAAGCAAAGAAGAGATGGGAAACCAAAAGCAACATGGGATACATGTAACTTGTCAGAGTGCTTCAAGACATTTGTAGACTCAAATGCTCAATTTACTGAGAATGTTTTCCTGCCTATGTTAATATGTCAGAAAATTGATAGCACTAAAACAAAAATAAGCATAAAATTTGGGATTTTGATTATCAGCTCTTTTCAGTCTTTCTTTAAGGACTTTGTCCTATTGAAGTGAATAAAATGAAGCATTCTGTTACTTGTATAAGAAATAAGAAAAAAATATAGAAAGAAGAGGATAGGATTTTGTTTATTTGTATGGATGGACCCTTGGTATAAAATCACTTTTGACGCTTTCCATTCATTTGGTTTAGCACAGCCAGTGAGCTTCTCGTACTTTCTTTTTTATTTGAGACAGAGCCTTGCTTGCTCTGTCACCCAGGCTAGAGTACAGTAGCACGATCTTGGCTCACTGCAACCACTGCCTCCTGGGTTCAAGTGATTCTCATGTCTCAGCCTCCTGAGTAGCTGGGATTATGGGCAAACGCCACCACGCCCGGCTAATTTTTTTTTTTGTATTTTTAGTAGAGACAGAGTTTTGCTGTGTTGGTCAGGCTGGTCTTGAACTCCTGGCCTCATATGATTCACCTGCCTCTGCCTCACAAAGTTCTGGGATTATAGACATGAGCTACCATGCTGGCCTTGTATTTTCTTATCTGTATCCAGTGTAATTACATGTTTACTGGAACTGTGTTTTTAAGATTGACAGTTGTTTATAATGGATTAGTCGTAAGTGCCAAAAAGTCTCAGTTGATATTATCTTTACAAATGACTTGACCTTAATGTTATAAAAGTAGTTACTGTTTTTTTTATTGGAGGCAGACTTGATATTTCAGAATTGCATAGTAAAAGCAATTTGTTAATTTTTGTGTACTTTCAGATAAACTATTACAATAAAGAAAGGGGCAGAATGTAGTATTTGGAAGATGATTTAAAATTCAGCCTAAAAATGTCTTCCTAAGTATTTTTCTCAGCCATGTCATTCTTTAAATTATGAGATGGTTCTTAGAAGAGAAAATGGTGTAATTGTATTAAACAGACAATTATAACTCAAGATAATGTAACTTTGAACCTTCTAAGAACTGATTCGTTTGGTTTTCCTCCCATTCTCCATTCCTCCTTAAAAGATTGAATGAATTAATGAGCAGAAAGAGAGGATTGGTAACATGGGAAATCGTTTTCATTAGATGTACATTTCCTGTCTAACAAGAAAGGGGCTCCGGAAAATCATAAAACAAGCAGGTGAACAAGACCAGGTGTGTCGGCACCTCCCTGCTCAGTGCCCAGCAGAGGTAAAGAACCACTCAGCATGGTTTTCATCAGTTCACCTCTTCTGTCGTTGTCAGAGGTTTCCTACCTGTCTGATATAAACTTTCTCTAGGTTGATAATATAAATTCAGAAGCATGTAAAATGAATCATGATTATAATTATATTACTGTTATTTTTAGACTTAAAATAGTAACAAAATTTTATTTATAGTGGCACATTTAATGGCTTTTTTTTTCTATGTTCTGGAATAAGAGAATACCTAGCTACTATTTAAGCATCCAAAAATCATATCTTGCTTTCATTTAGTTGAGAAAAGCCAGCATAGAGAAAGCAAAGTTTTAGAATATTATGTGTCATACTAATTCAGTATCCAGACCAAATGTTGGAAAGTCTTATTTTATGATTTAATATCCCTTGTTCCATTTTACAGATATGATCATGTAAAACTTACCTACAATATTCATTTCAAACTGCTAAATTAGGTAAATACAGACTTTTAGTATAGAAACCTTTCCTCTAAAAATCCATTATGGGGGAAATATTCACTATACAATCCAGTGGTTTTGTCTGAAATCCTAAAAATGTTATTTTTGAGCAGGCGAGTGGTATAGATATTCTCACACTTGGGGCCCCGATATGGGCATTTCCCTTTGACTTCAGTCTCATTTTTTTTTTCTGTTTCTACTCCTTAGAGCATTTAGTGACCCCTGCAGGCATGTTGCACTTCCCATACTGAGGCTTTGCCAGAGTGGCCTCCTGTAGGGTCTGACTTGGGATCCTGTCCAGCCAAGGAAGCTCTTCTTCAGCCTGCTCCGATGCCCACAGTTGCCCCCTCAGCATCCCCTCGGGGTTCTCATGTAGATGGGGACATCTTAACTAAGCGGAAGGCAGGCATTTCAGCAGAATTAAGTGTAGCGGGGGCTCATTTAATAAAGCCCTCCCAAGTCCTCACTCTTTTCTGGGCATGGGTTGTGGAAAGCTCTAAAACGTTATGTATAGCAGAAGAAGGGGTTGGAGGGAAGATTTGTGGGGACAGGTTGTCTTGGATTGGCCCTGCTGACATGTCATTTGAGAGCAGTTTTATTTTATCCTTTCTAATAGGAATTAGGTATTTTACTCCTAGGAACATTGTTCCTTGAGTACGCATGCTGCGCAAAGGATGTAGTCATTTGTCTACTCCATTCTAGTCACAGCAGAATAACGATTCTTTTTGGATCAGTAATAACTTTGGTTCCTAAAACTTCAATATGTGCATTTACTACCACCAGAATGCCTGAGTTAGATCAGTAATGTAAACGTCAGTTATTGTTAACTGAGATTAATATGTTTCAGGCCATTGGTATGGCATTAATGTAACTATGATTTACTATTTAAGTACTTTAGGCTAAAACATCTTACTAAAGAACAGTAATTTTGAGCTTTACAGCACTGTTTCTGAGAAGGGGAAGTTGGCAGTGCATTCTTGTTTGGGAGCCCTCAGGATGTTTCTGGTTTTCAGCAGAACATTCTGTGTCTTTCACCGAAAGGAGAGATTGAATATATAATCTTAGGTTTGCTATAATTAGTTCTGATGACAGAGTTAAAATACCTCAGCCAAGACTGTAAATCAGTACATAAACAGGTTTCTGCAACTGATCATAAATCTCAAACTCCATATTTTAGACACTTATTTTTTTAGGCTGACAGATAAGGGAGCAGCAGGCTAAGGATAGGAATAAAATGTTATCTGAACTTTTAAGTCACAACTTAGAACTCACATTAAAATCTTCTGATTTTCTTTATACCTTTTGTCTAAAATACTATCTTTTAGCTTATTAATAACTTTAATAAGACAAGTTTGAATTTAATTCTCAAAAAATGAAGATATAACTTATAAAATGTCCAAATATTTGTTAAGACATTACTTTTTAAGAAATGTGTGTCTTGCTAAATATAAAACATACTGTATGAGGTTGTTGTTTAAACAAAATGAGAGTTGTACATTATTTTTTAAGAGATGATAAAGTTTGAGGAGGCAAGCCGATGTTATGTCAGATCTCATTTTGAAGTTAGTGAAACCTAGTCTAATCCAGAACCAACTGAATCCAAGTTTTCCATTTTGGCAGAAGTTGCTTTTATTTTTAGTATCTGGCAGAGCAACAAATGCTTTGCATGTCAATTTAATATTTTTTCCTGCCAACTGTTTATTCATTGGCTTAAAATTTACACTCTACTAAAGTCTTAGCTCTGACTTTCATGAAACAAATAGTAATATTTGGACAAAATATGTACATGAAAATCTTTTTCCAGAACCAAATGTAGATTGGTATTTGTGACATCAGTGCCTTCTAGTATGGTGACGGGTCAAAAAATACTTTGAAAAGTTGAAGGCTGTGTAAACCCACGGCAGTGCATCTCAAGTGATTTTTATTGTGAGGTAATCAGAGTATCTAGGTTTTCAAATTTAAATTAGTGGGTGACTTTATGCTAGAAAGTAGAATATGTGTTAGAATAACTTTATCAATATATATTCTTGGCCTTTGTAGGATACTGAGACAATAAGGTCCATTTTTCATTTTTGAGGTTGGGGAGCTCTGTAGATTTTGATAAAATGTGCAGAACTGCATTCTTTAATCTTTATTATTTCATCCTCCCTCCACACTGCTTGCTTTAAAAGAAAAAAATACCTACACACATTTTCTAGTGTTACTGCTGTAATCAGTACAGACTTCCTGGGAAGGGATTCTTGCCTTCAGTAAAGGACATGACAGCATGTGGCCGATGGAGATTGCCACGAGGAAACCTGGAGAGGCATTGAACCATTTTGTGCTAATGTTAAAATGAGGTGTGTTGTCTCTTTATTATCTCCTACTCAATAGTGAGTATTCTGGAGGTGTCTGTTCCCTTTCCGGAATTTCTTCAAATACAGCAATGCTTCAGAGTAGCTTCCTGCCACATTGGCTTTCATGATCTTAATCCGTGGAACACAGCTATAGGCTTCTGGGAGACAAGTTTATTAAATGCCATGCAGAATGCTATGTTTTTAGATGTGCATGTAAAATCAAGAATTAGCTGAGGAATAATTATCTTTTTATTATTAGTAGTAGTAACTCATTTTTAGATTCAAGTAAAGTTTGTTTTCCAGGTGAGATGACATTTTTAAGAAATTGAATTTAAGTATGTGCTTTTATATCTGGACCAGGTTTCTCAAGGAAGCAGAATACAAGGGAATGAAAGGGGAAGGGAGGGTAGTGCCCAAGAGAAACCTTGGCTTCTAAGTGCTCCCGTGCCAGGTTTCCCCTGTGCCTGCCCACTGGCACCGTCCTGGCAGCTCCAGCCCACACCCGCTCCTGGACCCTGGGCTGCCTCTTGCTAAACAGCTGCAGGGGGCCTGCTATGTGACAAGTATGGAATGAGGTAATCTTTTTCCACCTCTAATTTCTGAAGGGTGTGTCTGTCCAGTTTTTACTTGTTCATTGAACTTAAAGCCTTAGGAACCAACAGCTACAGTGCAAGCTGTAATTATTGATGTCTGTTTCATATTTATCTGTAAGTTCTGGCATTTGATCAAGAAGTCAATATATCACTTCATCTTCAGGCTGAATGTGTCTCAGCTATAAAGGTTTTATTGTTTGATGGATAGCATACAATTATGACTGCCCACAATAAAAAGTGTTTTCATTTGTAAGATGGGTGATACTAGAAGTAATTATGAATGTCACAAGGAATAGTGAAACAATGAAGCTTTGCGTTTCTTTGAATTTCTCCCTATATAATGCCCAAGGAACATTTACTGAATGCCTACTGTATGTCAGATAAACTAGCTCTTTCAGATGCAAAGATGAATAAGCACAATCTAATAGGAAATATATGTAAACCATGTTTTGAACAACTCGATTTTCAGGTGGGCTATTAGAAAATCAGTGAGTTTTTCTTTGCTGAATACAAAGACATAATCTACATATAAGAAGTAACGTAGACTTAAAAATTTTAGTTACCTGAGTATATACTTACTCTACAGGTTGCTGAATTTCCTAGCTAGGCATCAGCTACAGTGGCTTATGAGCTTAGTGACTGATCCATACGTGCTCACATCAGAGTGGGTGGGATTGATGCCCTGACTGTCTCCCCTGGAGATGAGGAGCATTGGTGGGGTTTGACTCAGGAATGAATGCAAATATTTGTTCTGCACATTACTCAGTGATTTTAAGCTTAAAGTTTTCTTAGACTGCATTAACGTGTCCTTTATTTTAGCTTGGGTGGGCCACAGTACCTTCCCATGTTAGGGTAATGCTTGCTACTACTACAAATATGCCCCCCAAAATATAATGACTCAGGCACAATACAAGCTTATTTCTTGTTCATGAGACAAAGGAGAATGTTGCTTGCTATCAACAGGGGCTCTGTTCTGGGCTGTCATTCAGAGACCCAGGCTGACAGCGACTCACCACCTTCTTTCCCTAGTAATCCTGGGTGTCCCCTCCATGCCAGTCAGCTGGAAGGGAAAAGAGCATGGAAGAGCACTGGCGGAAAGTTACGGGCCTGGCCTGGAAGTGGAACACATTAGTTCTCACTTTGCACTGGCTCAGACTTCCTTACTTCATCACACTAACCACAAGGGAGGCTGGAAAATGTAGACCGGGAGGAAAGAAATTTTAGTAAATAGCTTGCAGTATCTGCCACATTGCCTCAATCACATATGATGTAGTAACTTTACATTTTGCTGATGTTGAGTAGCACAAACTACTATTTGTGATTTGATGGAGTCATTTTTACTTGGGTGTGTTGACAGAGCTGAGTCAAAGTAGCCGCTCATATTACCATGTAATGGGTGTGGTGTCACAGTGTGATACCTGCTGAAAGAGCATTGCATGCTCAGTCAGTGAGGCAGAGGCGGTGCTTATTATGCCATAAAGGGCTGTTGGGACTTTACCAGGTAGGCGAATAGAAGTGAGTGCATCCTAGGTAGAAGGAATGGCGTGACACATTTGAGGTACAGCAAGGACTTTAGCAGGGGCCAGGGGAGAGAATGAGAACAGGGAAGTAGAGCAGCAGAAAGAGATGGCGTTGAAAAGAGCTGGCCAGAACCAACTCACACACAACTTTGAGAGATGCTGGGGAGATTGGACTTGTGCAGGGAAGAGTTGGGTGTCTGGATGGTGATGTGGGATGAAGAAGGTAGTCAGAGAGCAGGCTTTTCAAGAGTAATGTTATATTAGTAGTTTAGTAATATAGAGTTAGACATTTAGTATTTAGTAAAGTAGGTCATATTTATACTTGCTATGTCATGGTACCTGTGGAATGCCATGGAAATGTCAAATGGACACTTGTATGTAGCAATCTGGAGGTCAGAAGGGAGGGAGGTTGCAGAAATAGGTTGAGGAAAGAGGTCTTGAAAGGTGGCATGTCAACAGGAACAAATGCCGCTGAGCTGTCAGGCAAGATAATGGTGGAGAGGTGGCTGTTGGAGTTAGCATCAGATGGCACTGGTGATCTTGGCCAAATCAGACATCCAGACCAGAATTGCAGTAGATGGTGCAATTGCAATCTTAGGTTGGATTTCCTAGAAACAGAGAAACAGTGCCTCAGATCTCTTGTGGAGGTGATTTGTAAAAGTATGCACTTCAGGAAACATTCATAAGGGAGGGAGCAAAGCCAATGAGGAAGGGGAATGCCTGAAAGGGGTAAAGCCTTGTCCTTGTGCTGGGGGGAGAGGGCTCTGTGAACTCTGCTTGTGGCAAAGGAGCTGTTTTTTTTCGCTTTTTCTTTTTTTTTTTTTCTTTCTGAGACGGAGTCTTGCTCTGTCGCCAGGCTAGAGTGCAGTGGCATGATCTCAGCTCACTGCAACCTCTGCTTCCCAGGTTCAAGCAATTCTCCTGCCTCAGCCTCCTGAGTAGGTGGGACTACAGGCATGCACCACCACGCCCAGCTAATTTTTGTATTTTTAGTAGAGACAGGGTTTCACTATGTTGGCCAAGGTGGTCTCAATCTCTTGACCTCGTGATCCACCCACCTCAGCCTCCGAAAGTGCTGGGATTACAGGCATGAGCCACCGCGCCCGGCTGGAGCTGGCTTTTAAACCCTGTATCAGTCTGTCAGTGTCAGCATTTTACATGGGATGAAAGGAGGGATGAATGGAAGGGGTGGAGGATACATACCTGGTCCTTCCAGTTAAACTATTTAATAAATAATCATGACTGAGAATATAAGCCTTAGAAGTACTGTTACTGTTCTGTAAATTTTTTAAAAACACTTTGAGGATTCATTGTTATATATGCTCCTTGCCTTGGAGAGACATCTTGGTTCTACATACATATAAATGTCTAGCAGATTGAAAATCTGAAATTCTTCTTTCATTACTCTTTCCATACAGTGCTCTTGCACTATTCCTCTAAGAAAGCCAAAGACACATTATACTTGTTTTATAGATGAGGAAATCAAGGTGCTGGGAAGTTTAAGAGAACTCTACAGCCATTCATCTAGCATAAAAGGGCTGACATTAGAACCCAGGCCAGGCCTTTGCCTCTTCCCTACCCCATTCCAGTGGTTCTTGAAGTGGGATCCATGCCCACCTACAAGCGGAATCACTTGTTAAAAATGTAAACTCCAGGGTCCGTCTCTGGGGGCAGGTCCTGGGATTCCACATTTTAAAAAGCTCCTCTGTAATTAGTGCATACAAAGAAGACTGATTGTCTTGGAGCAGCACCCGCTTCTTACACGGAGAGTCTGGGATGGGAAAGAGGAAAGCAAGTCAGTGCAACTTGCACATGTCTTATCACAAACCATAGGGAAGGAGGTGCCTTGTGGTATAAATACTGAGTCTAATGCCATTAATATAAATGCTCATATTCCCAAACAGACTGCCTGTACTAGTACATTACTTCCATTTTCCAAAAAAGGAGAAGAAAGGTTCCGTGTCAAAGAACTCAATTGGAATCCTCGCTTGGTACTTGCTTCCTTGCCAGCAGTGCTCAAAAAGAGAAAAAGAAAATCCAAAGTCCATGTACATAAAAGTTCCATTCCCGATGGTGGAGGGCTTAATTAAAGTCCTCAGATGTTTCTGTGCACCTTGGAAAACATTTTTATGAAATTCATATATTACCAGAATTGGCTCCAACAATTGCAGTTAAAAACCTTGTAACTCATGCAGCTCCATCGGGAGCAAGCTGCCTTTTTCAAGATTTGGTTTGCTGCTTCCTTTACCTCCGTAACCTGCGGCAGTGAGGGCTGCTCAAGGGCCTTAACTGCCAGGATGGCACTAGAGGATTTTCCAAGGTTAAGGTCAGATAACAGAATCAGGAAGAAATGGATCCCTCTTCCTGCATTTCCTTTTCTCATTCTTTCAATAAATGTGCATTGAAGGCTTGTGATGTGTGTGGCACTACAGCAGGCACTGAGGATGCCATGCTGAACAAAGCAGCTGGATCTTCATGGAGCTCATATCCTAGAGGGAAAGACATAATAAGCAGACTCTGCAGTGTCATACAACATCACCTAGGAAATAAAGAGATGCAAGTGCTCAGGCGCCAGGCCAGATGTGAATTCAACTGTGGTAGCAAGACGTTGTGTCTTCTGCTGGGACACTGAAGTGTGAGAACCACTGGACTCTCATATGGTGATAAACTATGGAGAAAAAGACAGGGCGGAGGCAGGGGTGTTGCTGATGCCAGCAAATGTTAGAATAGTGAAACTGCTACACCCTGGACTATGAAGCAAGCCAGATTTGAATCCCAGCTCTGCTACTTACAGGCTGTGTAACCTCTGGCAGGCTACTTAATCTCTCTGTACCTTGGGTTCTCCTGAGAAATGGAGATAATAGTAGTAGCTATCTGATAGAGATGTGAGGATTAAAGGAACTAATGCATATGAAAGTGCTGAGAATAGATTCTCACACATAGCAAACAATATACTTGTTGGGAGACAATTCTCTGGACAATTCTTGCATTTCTATACGTCTTGGAAGCAAGGCACTAAGTACCCTTTTGTTCCAAACTATCTTTGCAAGGATGTTTGTATATAACATCCTTGGAAGACTGAGATAGTGTCTCACTCTAGAGCAAAGAACAGACATGCTTACTCCCATTACAAAAGATTTGGTTTCCCAACTCAGAGTTTCTGTTCTTGAATGAAAGCCATGCAGTGTACAGGTGTCTTTTGGCCCTCTTACTGTCATACTGGAGGAATCAATGCAAAAATGCTGATGGCTATTTCTATTGTGAGTAAATGTCTGAACCAAAAGTCTAGTGTCTTCTTTCAGCATTTGTAAAACTGGCCAACTGACTTGCTAACTTGCAAGTAGGGTGAAATCTCAGACCCTTCGTAGTTCTTGACAATTCTGTGAAAGTGTGTGTTTGTCAGTACTACTGTTGTTATTACTCTACATTACGTGCCAATTTTCTGGAAGAAACAAAAATGTAATTGATGGCCCTAGCCTTCAAAGAGTTCCCAGTTGAGCCAAGGAGGTTAAATATGCGAAGATGACACAAAAGACGTACAGCAGCAGGAAAGCAAAGCTTTGGAATAAAACTTGGGTTTGAATGTAGGCTGTGGATGCTCACCAGCTATGGCAACTCAGCCTCAAATTTATATTTGTAAAGTGCTGTTGCTAATAATGCTTACTTTGTGAGGTTGTGAATATTAAGATAGTGCATGGAGAGAGCTTAGCACAGGTCTGGCATGCAGTAAGCACTCAGTTACCATTACTGGTGTTGCTGTATTGCTTTTATGCTTAGGTGACAAGCAGAGCACTTTCTCTCCCCTCCCTGGGTCTTTAGGGAAGTAAGGCCCCAGTACTGTACTTCCTTTCAGGTGGAAGCTGCTTTCCTTGGAACCACCAAACCCCAACTCAGTATGTCCCTGGATTCTGCCCAAAGAATTCCCCAGGGCTAAGCTCCTATAGGTGGGTGGCTAAAGGACTGGCTTCGGAGTCAGACAGCTCTCAGTGGATATATACTTCGAGATTTAATATGATATATAATGCTTTGAAGTTTATGTGGTTGTTTTGGATGATTTTATTAATGTGCATAATAGTCCTAGCATATAATATGTGTTCAGCCAATGTTAATCAGTGCCCTAGGCTACAACACCATGATTTAATGGGCCATTCAATTTTCATGACTGTATTCCTAGGATATTTCTCAATGACTCATACATGGTAGGTGTTCAGTAAATATTTGTTGATTTAATTGGCTTGAGTGAACAAAAGAAGTAATACGTCCTTTCATCTTTTCTTTCAAGATATTTCTGCATTAAATCATCCTCAGTATATTTTTTTGAAAGCCAAGTTTTTCCCAAAGCTCCTCATTTCCTCACCTCCCTCTGTGCCACTGGCTTTTCAGCTGCTGGGGGCTACAAACCCTCTCTCTAGAAAGATGGACATGTGAACATAAGCACTGCATTTTGCACACAATTTCTGTGGTTCAGAGACCACCTGAACTTTTCCTCCTAGAGGACCCTGCTTAAACTTCCATTCTAGGGTGTCCAGCCCATTAAGATGGCCAAGAAATCACATCCCACTCATCTCCCCCAAATCAGCAAGCTGTCATGGACGGTCCTCAATACAGTTGCTACTTTGTTCCTCTATAATCAAGGCCACACAAGACCCACTTCCAATCTACTTGTGATTTAGGGATAGCAAAGGATTAAAGCAATTCAAGTATTTTAGATTCCTATTTATACAGAATTATGGTTTTCAGGACGTGCTAATGGAAAAATTGTTAGTAAAAATAGGTTCATTCAGTCTTACTGATCATGCTTGTAATTCTGAAGATTCCACATGTACTTTTTGTAACCATATTTCTCTTCTCTTCCATTCTCTAGTTGTGAGAAAACCCAGTTGTCCAATAATTGTCAAGCTTCCCTCGGCCTTAGGGAATGAGCACTCAAGACCTTTCTGGGCCAAGTGTGGTCGCTGACTCCTGTAATCCTAGCACTTTGGGAGGCCGAGGAGGGAGAATTGCTTGAGCCTAGGAGTTCAAGACTAGCCTGAGCAACATAGCAGGACTCCATCACTACAAAAAATAAAAAATTAGCCATATTTGGTAGTTATACCTCTGTATAGTCCCCAGCTACTCGGGAGGCTAAGGTGGGAGGATTACTTAAACCCGAGAGGTCGAGCCTGCAGTGAGCCGTGATCGCACCGCTGCAGTCCAGCCTGACCCTGTCTAAAAAGAAAAAAAAAAAAAAAACCTTCTGGAAGCAGGAGGAGGTTTTCCAAAACCAAATCATATCAAGTACCTAGCTTGACCTCAAAAAAATACAGAAGCAGGGTTGGTTGGTAATTGATTGACAGGAAGGGCAGCTCAAAGCAGGAAATGGAAAGTGGTATGAAAACCCTTAAGCAGTACTGCCCAAAGGAAGAACCTGAAAAGTTCAGCCATAGATTTTCTGAGAAGATGAAAGTGTAGGCATTAGCATACTCAAGAACCAGGCAGAGAGTTTGCCCCATTTGGAAGCTGAAAAAGGAATGACCTGCTGCCCAAGACAAGAAAATGATGTGGGCCCAGAGGGAACTGTCACACGTACACTGTCCAGGGGGCCGGAGAAGGATTACAGCCGCCATTTTGGCTTCTCTAGAGTGAAGCAGCAAAACAATGTCTAGTGGTTGCTAGGCAACCATTAGTCCATCGCTGCCCTTTTCCATTAAACATTGTCTGGCTTCTTAGATTGTTTTAATTTATTTTTTTAAACAGGATGGGTAATGCAACAGAGAATTAACGGTGCAACCTAACAATGAAAACGCATTTGAGGTTCCCAAATCAGTGAAGGCTTTGCAAAGGTTAGATCACTCTTGGGTGGATGCCGAAGATAGTGACAGTTGACTGAAACCTCTTCCCCAAACATTTCATCACTGGTCCTCATGTTTCCTAGTACCAAAAATAATAAAGTGGACGTAACAATAATCTCTGAACATTGTAAAATGTCTGTCCTCTGCTACGACCTGCTCCAAGCTAGATCTTGTCCTGAAGCAAGTTTCTCTATCGGCAAAGAGTGGATGTCAGAGGTGGTAAAATGGAGTTCTAGCCCTGGGCAGCTTTGCAGATAGCTAAGATCATGGTATCCAAAGAACCTGAGCATAAGTACATGGAAATAACACCTGTTTATGCAAGGAACACTTTCTGACACATACAAATGAAAAGTAACTGGTAGGAGCGAATAAGCATCTTTATTCAGATACACATTGCATTCGGATTTTAAACATACCTAATGACTTTTACAACAAGAGGACACTGAGGTACCCAGCAAGAGGGTGGGAAATCAGGATGAAGGGAGTTACTGCTAGCCTGTCATGTACCATGCACATAGCCTATCTTTTTAAATACCGGTGGATTTGCTGTCTGGCTCAGGGGGCCTGTCTAGGAAGAGATTCAAGGAAAGTAGATGGGTTAGTACCATGGACTGGGGCTCAAAAATTTAAAGCCACACATAACGTTGGCTCTCTTACTCCCACACACATTTAAGATAAAGGAGATGGCAGTGGTGTGCCGCCTGGAGGATGGAATACACAGATAACTAGGTTTCTATACTGGTTCTACTCACTAGTCTGATCTTGGGTAACTTTTTTGGGTCATTTTTCTGTTAGGGAGGGCAATAATAACTACTTGGTCAGGGCTGTTGTGACAATTCAGCAATAAAACATGGTCAATTGCAGCTAAGTATTATTATTATTATTACTTTATTGTTGCTTTTATCACCACCCACACGTCTAGTACTGTTCCTGTACAGCTAGAGAAACACTGCTTTTGGTTGCCCCTTTCAGATTTGTGTTCTTTCAGGCTGCCTTTGGTGCTCTATAAGTGCAATTTCATCTGGATAAGAAGAGTATGACATATGTTGCTCAGGGCGCTTTAACAGGAAGGGACTCCAGGCTCAGCTGTACCCAACCAGATACCTGGCTTGTGGAGTAATTGACACCCTACAGGCAAGGGTGGACCAACTTCGTTATCATGATACCTGCCAGGGTGTGAGGCCCGGTGTGACAGGTGTCAGTTTCATAGTCTGTGCAGATCCTCACGTGTACTGAGATAGAACTGCCATTTTTTCCTATGTGCCCAACACCATGCTAAGTACTTCTTAAGCATTATCTTATTTAATTTTACAACTCTGTGAAGTATATACTATTATCCTTATCTTGCACACGAGGAAGCTTACATGCAAAGAAGTTACACAACTTTCCTAAGACCAAACCCATGGTAAACGGCAAGCCCGAACCTCTGCTAGTCCGTTAGTAACACAATGGCCCCTGGCGTGTCGAGTGGGCCATCTGGTAATGAGAGGAAAGAAGGCGTGGGCAAACCACACATCTGCATGGAAGTTCAAGTCCCATCTTCTGAGAGGCCAGTGAGGTGTAGGATTATGGAGGCCTCACCCGGCGCAAAGAATGGCAGCTGACAGCGGCAGCATACTTAGGACATGAACTCCCGCACAACCAACGGGCCCCTTCTGGTGCAGCCAACAGGGATGGGAGACACGAGATGTGCATTTGAGCGCTGTGGTTGCCCGGGGTAGAGAATAGGTAGATGAATGAATTAGGAGAAGGAGGAAAGTTTGAACCAGAGGAATTTGGTTGTCTAGACTCAGCAAAATGAGAAGAAATGTATTCAGTTATTTATTCATTTAGGACACCCTTAGCATTGCATGCCAGCACATGCCAGGCACTGTACTAGTCATGGGGATAGAATGGTGAGCCAAAAAAAAAAAAAGAAGAATTAGCCTTCTCTTGTGCAGTCACTTCCCTCTTGTAGCTTACAGTCTAATGCTAAAGAAAGACGTCATCAAAGAATCACCCAGATACATAAAAAGTCTATCTGGGATAAATGCTCTAATGGAGTTTGTGGTTTTAGGAGGGAGAGTAAGATGGGGAATGTGACTTGATTGGGGAGACTTCCTTGAGGAAAGGAGAATGGAGCTCAGCTCTAGAAAGGGAGAAAGTGAACTAGAACAAGAGAGTGTAAGAGGGCTCTGTGCAGAGGGAACAGCCTCTGCAAAGGTCCTCTGAGGAGAAGGAGGCAGGGTACACTTAGAGCTTGAACAAAGCACTTGCACAATCAGTAGAATTTGTCAAGTCCACACAGTGTCCAGGCTTCTGGATCCCAGGGCTGCTAATTAATGGGAGCAGGGCCGGCATGTGGGCCCACCGCGCCCCAGATCCCCACAGCAACCTGCTCCATTGGGAGCATCGCTTGTGGCCCTCAGCCTTTCTACACACCTGTCTCCCACTCTGAGCAGCATCATTGAGTCACAGCCTCTGTTTTCCTCTATTGTTGAAGAGCTTCTACTTAGAGCTTTTACATCTGCTATGATCCACCACTGCTCTAAAAGGAACCATGGTTCTAAAAGAGGCTTCACCAGGTGGGAAAACCATCCCTAGGAATGCAGCAGCTTGACCACTGACCATACAAGGGTGCTTCCCATTCATTCCCAGAATGACCAGGCTCCCCTGGCCTCAAACTCTCCCTGCTGGATTCTGTAGAAGGGTGAGGGTTCATTGGCCTTTGGTGCCATGCAGACATGCAATACTTTAGGAGGACATGGATATAGCATAGTGAAAAATCACTCCTATTATTATCATCAACTAGTTAAAAGGACATATGCCAGAAAATTTCTGAGTAACTATAAGCATGATTCAGTTGAAGATCCATCGGCAAAATAATTTTTGAATAATGTGATACTAGTTAGCAAATATAAAAACTGTATCAACTTTGTCACTGTAGTAAACTACCCAGAGCATGGATATGGAGCCCTTCCATTACAGCTGAGCTTTTCCTCCACTTTCAATTTTTAACTAAAAATCCATTGCTTTGAAAGACATCTAAACACAAATTCCCCTCATTTTGTGGCTTATAAGAACTTTGAAATTGGTGCATTGTTGTAATAATCCCATTCAAATGATTCTATTTTGTTAGGAAAGGACAAAGTGTTTTTGATCTGGAGAATTTTAGGAGAATTACAGTTGAGGTTTTCAAATAAATAAATATTTAGGGGTTCCTGCCAGATGGGAAGTGACCAGAGCTGTCAGTGCTTCTTCACAAAGAGCCTCCAGCTTATGTGCTGTTTGTCATGAGAGTCCCAGCCACCCACACTGCGTGCTCACACATGTTCCATGTCCCCATTGCAGGGCAGTAGTGCAGCCACTGCCTGGGCAGGGCCCAGGGGCCACAATGGTGCAGGCTGAGGCCACCCCGAAGACTCCCCATTATTTGGCCACAGAGAGGTTTTCTTGCAAGGCTAGACTTTGGGGGAGTTGCCAGAGTCTGAGTCTGGCCCCCAGTTGTGCAGACCCAGCCATCTGGCCTTGCCAGCGTTTCAGAGGTATTCCCATGCAGTGAAGCTGACTTGTGCTGACTTTACTTATAAGAGCCCAATTTATGTAAACAAGATGCTAATTGATTAATTTACAAGAAGACACGAAACTCCCCAGGGAACTGGACTCTTGCATCCATGGATTAGCGTCTCCTCTTGTAAGAAAATGACACAAGAGGCCCAAAATCGCAGTCAGCTATCTTTAGCCATGATGACTCCCTTTTCTAAACTTCAGCAGACTCCTCGCCCCTCGACCCACCTGGCACCAGCACCACCATTCTGATGGGTGCCTTCTTCCTTTTTCCATGTCAATACATTCTATCAGATTCATGTCCTCTGGGTCTCTCTAAAGTGACTTTGCTTGTCTGTGCTCCCATCTTTTAGGCACAGAATTGGAATTTAATCCTCTGAGACTAACCTATTTTCAAGTTGGTGGTGGTGGTGGCCATGTGGAGGCTCCTTACTGATGCTTCTTGTGCCACCTCCAATCGATGTACATAGTACATATTTGTAGCATAGTTTTAAAATGACACTTAGTCAAAAATTTTTATTGAGTTTTAATATATATACAGTAAAAGTAGTCAATCTTAAGTGCATAGCTTGATGAATTTATATGTAATTCCCATGAAACCACCTCTTCCTGGATCAAGATATTTCTAACATCTCTTCCCAGTCAATCACCACCTCCACCCAGAGGTAACCACCATTCTGATCCTAGAGGGTTTTGCCTGTTCTTGCGCTTCATATCAATGAAATCTTAAAGTGTGAGATCCTTTTGTGTCAAGCTTCTTTTGTTCATCTTATGCTTGTGAGATATACTCATGTTGTGTGTGACAGTAGCATTCATTAATTTTTTAAATAGACAAACCAACCTTATTTTCTAATCACACTTTATTAGAAAATAAGCTTATATATGTATATATTTGGTAAAATTAATTGAGGAATTTAAAATTATGATGAGCTAACATGTCTGTTTAGAATTTGTGTTTCATTCATAGTTCTTGGAGCTTTGAATCACATGGGCATGGTGGCTTTTACTCTAGACTGGAGGAGGTTCTAACCCCAAAGCCTTCAGGGAACAGACAGATAACATAAATAACATAAATGAGAACATGTGTGGAGTAGGGATTGGTAGGCCAGACACAGAGGCCCAGTATTACCAGGTCTTCTGTTTTAAGGAGAAACCAAATATACAGATTTGAATAAAACCTCACTAATTCTTCACTTTAAAAATTTTGCAAGAAGACTGTTGTTTTAAATTTGCTGGTATATATAAACAATCCACAAATCTGTTAATTGTCCCTGTCCTATTCTATCATTTTTTCCCCCCTAGGCTATTTGCTTACCCATTAAACTAGTGAACTCCACAAGATTGTGATGATGATGGCAACATAGTTCTTAGATTTCTCCAAATCTCCACATTAAAGAAAAAAAAAAGTCACAGCAACTAGACACCCAAACCATGAACTCCAGCGTTCAAGTGGTTGGGGAAAACCCTTTAACAACTTAGAGACCTGCCTATAATTGGCATCTCTGCAGGAGAAAGCAGAGGTAAGCAACAGGGCATCTGAGAGATCAGAGAAAACTTCCAAATAGCCACCAGGTATGTGCTGGAGAGCAGGATAACTTCAGAATAGACACCAGATATGCACGGGGAAGCAGAGCAACACAATTTGGGAACAGGTAAAGCTGAAAGGGTAGGTGCAAGACACCCGCAATAAAACCTTTAGGGGCTGGAGCAGCCGGGCCCCTGTGAACTCTCAAAATGGAGTCCACAGAGCTCCTAAAAACTGAGAATGAAGTGAGTAGACTAGGGAGAACAGAGATGAAGAAGGAAAGGGAAGGTGCAGGGTACAGTTACAGAGGGAAACAGCCAGAAATTCACAGAAGGCAAGCCAACATATTTATTCACTCACATGCACACACACAGAGAAAGAGAAAGAGAGAGATAGAGAATATTCAGAACCCTGTGAAGTTAGAAAAGCTCATTGAGCCAATCTTCCCTCTACAAGTTTAGGAAAACTGAAGTCACATGTAGATAACAGCAAAAATATGCCATATAAAGTTAAAAGAGAATAAGGAGCCGAATGACATTCCTACAGGCAGTGAAAAAAATATAAAGCTCACAGAAATTATAATGTACCCCTTCAAAACAGGCTAAAAGACATTAGAAAATGACATGGGCTGTGAAAGAACAGCATAAATCAGAATTAGAAAAACTCAGGAATGAGGCACTAGAATGCAAGAAAAAACTACAAAGAAAAATAATTTTAGAAGAAGAGTAATCCAGAAGGAACAGAGAGGAAATAAATGGCAAGTAATATTTTAAGAGAAATAGGGAAGGAAAAGGAGAAAAATTTCAAAAAAAAAAAGAAGACAAAATATAGATAACAGAAGTACTGAAGAGGAAATCTAATGCAAGGAAACAGAACAACTACTAAAAACTCTGCTTCAAGCAATGTTTTCAAAAATCAGAAAGAAAATGATCTGAAAACACATGTTGAAAAAGCATGCTATGTACCTGAGAATGTTACCCAGAATAATGAACACAAAACCATACTGTAATGTAATTACTGGGTCTTGTCCAACACCAAGACAAATTGCAGTAAACTAGTAAAATTGCTGGTAAAGAAAAAAAGGAATCTCTAGCAAAAGAGCCTGTAACTTAAAAGGGAAAGAAAATTAGTTATTGTTAGACATTTCAAGGCAATGCTTTGGGTCATAAGAAAATAGAGTAACAGAGCGGCATATTTAAGATACTCAAGAAAATGTGAGCCAAGGATTTTAATTTATCAAAACTGATCTTCAGATAAAAAATAATTCATACATGAACTATTATTATCATGCAAATATATAGGGAAAATTATTCCATGAACTCTTCCTAAGGAATCTAGTAAAGAATGAACTTCAGACTGGAGAGACATTGATGTGATCTCTCCATTCCCATGGAGACCATGTCAGACATGGTCATGACTGATAGTGAGCATTCTCTACATGGAGACGTGTGGAATTGAGAATAAAGAGCAAAGGACATTTGTAATATGTACTAGCTATACGATCTGACCATATATATATAGCACAGACAAAAAGTAGGAGTCAGGGGGAATGAGGAGTATGCAGGAATAAATCCTGGCAAGTCATTAGGGAAACGTAAATCAAAAACACAATGAGACACCAGGTCACACTCACTTTAATGACTATGATTAATAATAATAGTAATAATAATAATAACGGACAATAACAGGTGTAGGTGAAGATGTGAAGATACTAGAATCCTCATATATTGCTAGTGGGACCATAAAATGGTGCAGCCACTGTGGAAAACAGTTTGGTAGTTCCTCAAAAAGTTAAAGAGTTACCATATGACCCAGTAATTCCACTCCTGGGTAGATACCAAAAGAACTGAAAACAGGTGTTCACCCAAAAGCTTGTGCATAAACATGCATTGTAGCATTATTTGCAACAGACAAAAGATGGAAACAACTTAAACGTCTGTCAACTGATAAATGGATCCACAAAGTGCAGTATATTCATACAATGGAATACTATTCAGATAAAAAAACAAAGTGCTTATGTATGTGACAACATTGATGAACCTTGAAAGCATTATATTAAGTTAAATAAGCTTGATACAAAAGGCCACATATTGTAATGATTCCATTTATACAGTCCAGAGTAGGCAATTGCGTAGAGACAGAAAGTAATGTCCATAGGAAGAGGAGTCAGGTATGGGACTTAATTACTAATGAGTACAGGGCTTTTTTTCTTTTTCTTTTTTTTTTTTAGGGGGATGGAAATCTGGAATTTTTTTTAGTGGGGATGGAAATCTTCTGGACAGTGGTGATGGTTAGACAACTCTGTGAATATACTAAGAATCACTGAACTGCACACTTTTAAGATGATGAATTTTATGGTATGTGAATTATATCTCAAATTTAAAAAGTAAATATTGGCAGATTATAGAAATGACAGCCGAGCTTACATTACTCAGCTATTGGTACTGTTGTTTAGACTAATGTTTTGCAGACATGGTCTATGACCCACCTGCACTGGATCACCCAAGATAACTGATCAAAATGCATTTTCCTGGGATCTCACCCAGACCTCCTGAAACAGAATCTCTTGGAATGGGAAGCAATATAATCTGTATTTTTAGTAAGCCTATGGGTAATTCTTTTGTACAAAATAATGTTTAAAAACTCTTTTAGTAATTAAGATTATTTTTTATATGTAAAAAAAAAATCTTTCAGTGAACAAGAGATGCCATGTGTCTACAAGTCCTAATAGGAAAAACAACTCTTAATTGCAGAGCAAAAGTATCATTCTGGGGTCTCCCTACATCATCTTCTAGGAATTTCCTTTCCCTCCCTCTCATGTTGAGCTCTTATCACCTGTACCCCACACCTTCCACCTACTCAATCTCTTGTTTTGGTGAGTCACTTCCTCCAGAGCTTCCCAAGAAAGAATACAGAGGAGAAGGGGTTTTTTTGGCACTTACATGCTTGAAAATGCGTTATCTGTCTATGGCCATACCACCCTGAACGTGCCCGATCTCGTCTGAAAATGCCTTAATCCACCCTGTAATTGTTTGACAGCCTGAGTTGAGAATTCTAGGTTGGAATTAATTTTTCTTCTAAATTTGGAGTCTTACTCTGCTGCTTTCTAGGTTCCATATTGCTATTGAGAAATCTGAAGACGTTGTGACTCCTGATTCTCTGTGTATGATGTGTTCTTGGTTTTTTTTCTCTTTTTCCTCTGGAAGCTTGTAATTTCTTCTCTTTGTCTCCTGTGTTCTGAAAGCTTGTGTTGATGCACTTTTACAAGATCTTTTTCATTCATTGTCCTGGGTACTTAGTGGGCCCTTTTAATTTACCATCTAATGCCTTTCAATTATGGGAAGCTTTCTTTAAATATTTTATTGCTATATCCCCCTTCTTTAAAAAAAATTACCCTCTCTTTCTAGAACAACTTGAATTTTTTTGCTCTATTTCTTAGGGAATATTCTCAATTCATGTTCCAAGTTTTCAAATGAGGGTTGCATTTCTGCTATATTTTAAATTCTTTGAGCTCTTTTATTAATCAAAATATTCCTTTTTATGGTAATCTGTTCTTGTTTCAAGATTGCAATATCTTATCTCTTAGAGGTTTATTTCTAATTAACATACTATGGGTTTCCACTAGATTGCTTTTTAATGTTCATTTGTTTTGTTTTCTATGTTTTATATTATATGCTTGGTTGTCTTATCATATTTAAGAGTGGAGGGATGAAATGCTAACGTAAAGCTCTGGAAACAGGAGGGGAACTGAAGCCCTTGGCTTTCTCTTTCATAAGATGACCTAACTAGGCTGTGAGTTGGGAAAACATTAATGACAGTATTATAAGTTGTCCCTTTCAGACTGATCAAACTGTCCAAAGACTCTACTGGTCTCCCCTTGGAAGATGGAGGCCTGGTTACCAGCTTTCTGGAACCTAAATAAATAAACAGGTAGGATCTAAACTTACAGGTAGACAATCTCTTGACACCTCTGGTTTTGGCATATTTTCCCCTCCCTCAACCATGACTATTGTCCCTCAGTCCATAGACACTCCCTTTTGTCTTCTCCAGAGAGGGGTAGGGAAGGATGTCAGTGCTTAGAATGCTAAGTGCTTAGGAGGAGATTTTCAGTCTTCCTTGTTTTAGCTGCCCTCACCTCACCTGCACTGATTCCATCCGCCCTGAGTGATGGGTTGGCCTTGACTTTCTCCGTGTTCTGTCAGGATTAGGTCATCTCAAATCTGCTCTATTCTTTTCTTCATCTATTAATTTTGCTGCTAATGACTCCTTTTACATTTTACTGCCCTGGAGACACATGTCTTTAAAAAACAATGTTTTTACTATTATGTGATAGAAGGAATGGAGGTAGATAAATTCCATCTATCATCTTTATCCAGAAGTCTCTCTTAGTTTTTAAAATAAACGTTACTGGGGTGTGATGCATGTACATTAAGCTGCATCCATTTAAAATGTGCAATTTGATTAGTTGTGATGGAATCTACATCTATAAAACCTCCACCACAATTGAGATACAAAATATTTCCATCATCCCCAAAAGATTCTTTTTGCCTTGTTTGCAGTCCATCCCTCCCTCCAATGCCCCAGGCAACCCCTGATTTGCTTTTTATCACTGTCAGTTAGTTTGCATTTTCTATAATTTTATGTAAATGAAATCATACAATATATGCTCTTTTGGGGGGAGTCTGGATTCTTTCACTCAGCATAAAGATTTTGTGATTCATATATGTTGTTACACGTACCAGTAGTTAATTCCTGTATATTACTGAGTAGTATTCCACTGTGTGAATGTAACACAATTTGTTTATCCATTATCCTGTTGTAGGACATTTGGTTGTTTGCAGTTTGGTGCCATTGCAACTAAAGCAGTTATGAACGTTCGTGTACAAGTCTTTGCTTGGGACCTTTCATTAATTCTTAACTGAACTATTTCGGTTGACCTCTTCCTGGGTCTTACTGTCTCCAACCTCTCCCTATGCCAGTGCAGCCTACATATTGTTTGCAGAACATACTTCTAAAGGCACGGCTCTGATCCTATCACACCTTCAATCATGTATCATAGTCTACAAGTAAAAGTCAAAATGCTTTATTGCCAAGAACATCCACCTATCTTTCCACATCAGTCATAACCCACCCCTTAGCAATTTTCCTCTGTCCCTACCAAACCCCACTGTCCTCTAGCTGTACCTTCTACACTTTCCTGCCCCTACTCCCTGTTTCTTCCAGGAGAGCCTCCTCCCATCACTGCACATCAGATGTGCTGCAGCCTTTGCAGGTGTGGAAGAAGGGCCATTTCTGTCTTGATATTCAAGTTGGGTGTCTATCCCTCCTGTAATTCTCCATCACCTTTTCTGTGCCTCTCATGAACTCACAGCACTTTAAGTAGAGATAGAGGAAGCTCTCTGCTCTCTACTTAATGAGTAAACAAGTGAGTGCATTTATAATCCTGTGTATAGGATGCATTCAACACAATGTGGCTTACCCTGCATCATTGGGACATGAAATAAAACATATAAGTGAGTTATCCAGGGAGCTTAAATGTAATAGCACTTAAAATATTAAACTATTTTATGAAAATATTTCTAAAATGAGTTAAAAATGGCTCTGCCCTCTTAACCAGATTTAACTGAATATAATTTAGAACTTTTTTTTTTTTTTTTTGAGACAGAGTCTTGCTCTGTCGCCAGGCTGCAGTGCAGTGGCACGATCTTGGCTCACTGCAACCTCTGCCTCCCGGGTTCAAGTAATTCCCCTGCCTCAGCCTACCGAGTATCTGGGATTATAGGTGCATGCAGCCACACCTGGCTAATTTTTTGTATTTTAGTAGAGACGGCGTTTCACCATGTTGGCCGGGAGGGTCTCGATCTTCTGACCTCGTGATCCACCCGCCTTGGCCTCCCAAAGTGCTGGGATTATGGGCGTAAGCCACTGCGCCCAGCCAATTTAGACCTTTTAAGAGGTCAGAGTGATCACTGTAATCGCCATTTATAGGTATGTGCCATAGTATAGGGATGTCCATGGGCAGTTGTGTGTGTAGAGCTTTTACCCCTTCACTAATGACCCCCTACAGCTATACTTACGTACTAGTATTTCCTTTCTCCCTTAGGCTATCATTTCTTACTGCACAGTGCCTGGTTCCTGCCTTATGTTATTCATAATTACCAGTGTAACGGCCTGTAGGGTAAAGAGAATAGGTTTTGTTCAACTGCATGGACTGATCAAACTCTTAGATATGGATAGATATGCGATAAAGCAAGAATGGTAAAATGCTAATAGTAGAACCTTGGCATTGGGTAAAAAAAAATTTCGTGTAAAATACTTTCAACTTTGCTATATCTATACAACATTTGCAAAATAAAATGTTGGGAAACAAAGCTCCTGTGGAAAAGGATTTTGGTTCTTTATCTTCCATCTTTCTCCTCCTGCACGTCTGGACCAAATGCGGAAATTGTTGTAGCTGTCTCATGACAGTGATGGCTGTTTTGTCACACTCAGGACCCAAGGAGCAGGAAGACAGAGGATCTGGGTCCCTGGTGCACTCCTCAAACAGCTACACCAGTAATTCCTTTTGCAAGCTCTTGCTGCAGGAGGCGAACCAATCCTCAACTGTCGGAGACAGTGTTGCCTGGATTTTCTAACTGATAAACTTGGATACTCTAGAAAAAAAAATACTTGTTTGAAAAGTTTTAAATTAAGATAGGTGGCTCATAGAGAGAGACAGCTCCAAAACATTTTTCTTTCCCCGGTGCCTTTTGCTATACACTTGCAATTTCTTCTTTGTGGCACAGCGTCTCATTAGATAGACATGGAAAGTGGTGGCCCAATTTTGAAGGGAGGATCTGGTGAACTCTTGAGCAGAGGACAGCAGCGCTCAGCAGGCTGTGGGGTTGGAGATCCCCTGATTCCATTTCGGAAAAGCGCCCCAGCCAAGCAGTTCAGAAGTCATTATTATGGACAAGGACGTCATGTTGGGCTGTGCACAGCCTCGAGCAGGGGGCCAAGGCAAAAGGGAGCGCAAAATCAAAGCTGTGATCCCTGGTCAAAGACTGGCCTCGGGACCTGGAGATTTCCTGAATAGGTGCTAATGCGAAACGACTTAGTGCCCCTGGTGGGGGATCCCGATTTACTAGCAACATGCACTCATGGCTAACTTTTAAAAAGTGAAGTCCTGAAGTGTGGTCTAATATCAGAGCTCCTTCTCCTCTTGTTAAAAAATAAACTACATTAAGAGTTCTCCTATTTTGATCCCAGAGTGATTTTTAAAATACATATTTATTAGGATTGTAGCACATTTGCTAGAAATGGCTCAGCAAAGCATTTCCTTTCCCTTCCCATGCTGGGCCAGTATTTTCCACCTGCTCTCACTTCAATTCTGTGTCTCTTGAAGCCGGCTTTGCCCTAAGGAAAGGGGTCTCACTGCCATTGTTTACACATGGATGTGGCCGACCGGCTTCCTGTGACCGACCGACCGCAGCTGTGGGAGGCTAATTCTCCAACCTTGGAATGTCGGGAGGCGTGCGGAGAGCTGTTCCTCTTTCCCCCCAAGACAAAAGCTCTTTATAAGGATGCTTCCTGTTAAAGAGTGGGAATAGGATCTCAAGATTGCAAAGGTTTCTAGAACCTGGTCAGAGCTGACTCTGCTCAGTGCCTGTTGTTACAGTGAGGGCATGTACTTCCCTCCACTCAGGCCTGAGAGCTGTGTGTACCTCTGACTTCATGGTGTTTGCTTGCCTGTGACCCAGAAGATAGCATCATGTCATGGACCTGAAACCCCAGAAAGTGCAGCATGCTGCAGAGATGACTGTGCAGGTGTCTGCAGGTGACCCTGATTCTCACTGGGGCTCCCTGGGCTGATGCCAAGGCTGTGGGCCACTTAGAATGGCTGTCCTCTGGCCTCAAAGCTCTTGGATACACTTGCTGGGACACTACATGGAATGGGTTGAGAGAACCAGATCCTCTCTGGATAGGGGAGGAAGGCAGTTGAGGGACAACAGCAGCTTTCTGTTCAAGAGTCTGCCCAACCAGCCTTGGAGAGAGTAGCCCCAGCCTCCAGACCATAAGGGCTGCCCCTGTGGGTTAGGGAGATCCAGGGTGTGAGTCTCCCTTGGGAAAGGCTTCCTTCCCAGAGAGGTTTTCCTAGTTTACCTATTCTATGCTTGGATGTCTGATATGGTTTGGCTTTGTGTCCCCACCCAAATCTCATCTTGAATTATAATCTCCAGGTATTGAAAGAGGATCCTGGTGAGAGGTGATTGGATCATGGGGGCGGTTTCCTCCGTGCTGTTCTCATGATAGTAAGTGAGATCTGATGGTTTTACAAGTATTTGGCAAGTTCCTACACTCACTCTTCCCTCTCCTACCACCATGCGAAGAAGGTTCTAGCTCCCCCTTTGCCTTCTGCCATGATTGTAGGTTTCCTGAGGCCTCCCCAGCCATGCAGAACTATGAGTCAAACCTCTTTCCTTTATAAATTACCCAGTTTTGGGAAGCTCTTTATAGCAATGTGAAAACAGACTAATACAATGCCCAACTCACTGCCTTCAGCCCAGATCTCAATCTTCTGAGCTCAGACCCTGTTATCCAATTGCCTGCTGAACATCTCTTTACTCTCCTTCTTAATGAGAGGTCCAGGAATCACAGGATTTAGCTAACTCCAACTCAACCTTTAGGCCTCACATTAGATGTCCCTTCCCCCAGGAAGCCTTCCCTGACTCTCTCTATCCTGACAGGGTGCCCCTCTCCTATGCACCACGTGGGCCTGTACCTCCTCTATCACAAACCTTAGCATATTCTGCTGTGAGTCCTTGCACTGTGTCTCCTCCACTGGGCTGCAAGCTCCATGAAGGCAGGACTGCACCTCTGTTTTGTTCATGGCTGTATCTCCAGCACCTGGTTGGAGGCAGGGTGCCAAGGCAGTGCTCTGTAGATGTGTGTCCAAAGTGTCACTGAAGGAATTACTACGCCATCCAAGTCTGCACACAGGTGAGTTTGAAGTGTGACTGTTAATGGTAGTGCTTAACTCACAGGCTGGCTTCAAAGCCACTTCCAAAAGAGAAACTTGTAAGATGGTTGAGCCACAAAATTGAATAAACCTCCCAAGCTAATTGGGTCTCTGAGTGGGATTGCGCTCCTTTGAATAAATATGCTTTAATACGATAGTTTAAAAACAAAAACAAAGGGTCTTGTTGAATTAGCCAAACCTCACACAATGACAACTCATGAAACACCAGGGCAGTTTTTTTCCCTGCAGTTTTATTCTGCATTTTGTTTTGTAGTTGCCTCTTCTTGCTTTATCCAAAAGCTAGAGGAATAAAGAAGTATGTGATAGATTTGCCATTGAGCAGCTCTTTGCTTTTATCAATCTTGAGGTGGGTTTTTGTTTTTTTGTTTTTTATTTTCAGAAAAAACAAGGGAAGGAAAACAACCTTAGGAATGAATTACAAAGTATTCTCTCTGGGTGCCACATATATGAAAAAACAAAGGGGACTGGGTGGGGATAGAGAAACCTGAACAAATGTCTGCTGAATACCTACTATGTGCAAGGCAGTCTAAGCACTTACCAAGTGCTGTTCTAGACTTTTTTTTTTTTCTTTTTTGAAACAGAGTCTCACTCTGTCGCCCAGGCTGGAGTGCAATGGCAGGATCTCGACTCACTGCAACTTCCGCCTCCCAGTTGAGGCGATTCTCCTGCCTCAGCCTCCCAAGTAGCTGGGATTACAGGCATGTGCCACCATGCCCAGCTAATTTTGTATTTTTAGTAGAGATGGGGTTTCATGATGTTGGCCAGGGTGATCTTGAACTCCTGACCTCAGGTGATCTACCCGCCTCAGCCTCCCAAAGTGCTGGGATTACAGGCATGAGCCACCGTGACCGGCCTAGACATTTAAAGTATCTAATTTCTTTAGTGTTTGCAATAAGTCTGTGAGGTAGGTATTTTTATCCTGTTTTATAGACAGGTGAGCTGAGATGCTAAGATGTCAGGGAGAAGGGGAGCAACAGAGGTTAAGTTACAGAATAGCACATGGTTGGGAGCTGGAGTGCTAGGATCAGACCTCAGACTCTTCAGATTCCAAGGTCATGCTTTCTCCACCACATTGCAGAAATTTTCAACCCTGATGACTGAAGCCGACTAGAGGTCGGTCTGCAAATTCGAGTTTGAATACCCAAGATTTGATGTAAAACAAGCAAGCTTTGATTAGTGGTCAGAAAATACTGTCAAAGAAAGGGTTTTCCTCCTGTCACCCCCCTTGTATGATTTATGTGAGGTTTGTTGCCTGTCACATTGGGGTTAAAACAGTCCCTAGCTATTCTGGTACCACAGATCAAGACGTGGGTCCCAAGTCACCCACTACATATGGTCAAGCACTTGGGAATCAGGGATTCCTTTAAGAATCTGAAAAAAAAAAACGTATAGTCCCTCTTTAAAAATAAAATGCACAAAAACTTATATACAATTTAAGGAAGACCAGAAAGCCTTGGAGTTTGGGGAGTTATTCCCAAAACTCTAGGTCAAGAACCCTGAACTGGATGCTAGACTCTTCAATGACAATCTTGCTCCGTGTGTGTGTGTGTGTGTGTGTGTGCATGCGTGGTGTGTGGTGTGTGTGTGTGGTGTGTGTATGTGGTGTGTTTGGGGTGTGTGTGGTGTACAGTGTGTCTGCTGTGTGTGTGGTGTGGTGTGTGTGTGTATGTGTGGTGTACAGTGTGTGTGGGGTGTGTGTATGGTGTGTGTGGTGTATGGTGTGTGTGTGTGGTGTATGTGGTGTATGGTGTGTGGTGTACAGTGTGTGTGGGGTGTGTGTGTGGTGTGTGTGGTGTATGGTGTGTGTGTGTGGTGTATGTGGTGTATGGTGTGTGTGTGTGGTGTATGTGGTGTGTGTGTATGTGTGGTGTACAGTGTGTGTGGTATGTGTGGTGTGTGTGTGTGGTGTGGTTGTGTGTGGTGTACAGTGTGTGTGGTGTGTGGTGTGCATGATATGTGGTGTGTGGGGGGGGTGGCTGTGTGTGTGGTGTACAGTGTGTGTGTGCATGGTGTGTGTAGTGTGTATGGTGTGTGCATGTGGTGTGTGTGTGTGCAGTGTGTGTAGTGTGTGATGTGTGTGTGGTGTATGTGTGGTGTGTGTGTGTGCGGTGTGTGTTTGGTGTGTGTTGTGTGTGTGTGTGGTGTGTGGGTTCGGTGGGTGTGGTGTGTGTGGTGTGTGTGTTCAGTGTGTGTGGTGTGTGGGTTCGGTGTGTGTGGTGTGTGTGTGCAGTGTGTGTGTGTGTGGTGGGTGCAGTGTGTATGTGTAATTACAGTAAATGCTCATTTAACATCATCAATAGATTATTGAAAATGGAAACTTCAAGTGAAACAACATATAACAAAACCAATTTTTTCCTCACCAACATTACAATAAAAACAAGAAATGATGTTATTTGAAGATCTACTGTACATAGTTTTCCTTAAAGTTGCAGTTTCCAACAACCTATTGACAATGTGAAGCGAGGACTTACTGTGTACATACAGTGGAGCACGAGGCAGAGAGAAGTAGAAAATAAAAGTTAATCATAGTCTTCCAGAAGGTATTCTATAGCTAGAAATGAGCACTAGGCTTAGAGCTATTTGCATGTGTCTCCTCTGGTACTGCAGCCTCCTTGCAGGTTAGCCCTTCCCTGCTTGCAGCATTTGGCTTAGGGCCTCCCAACTTGCAGGTGCTTTTGGTAGGTATTTGTTGATGAATTAACTGATATTTTTGCAATTATTCAACCCCTTATCCAAGCTTATATCTAACCAATAGCAGATTACCCTGCATAAGCACAGATTACCCTGCAACATCATATCCTGGATTCTGGTCCCTGTGCTGCTGCTAATCAGACGGTGACACCTTGGTCAAGTCACTCCTGCCCTCTGGGCCTCATTCATTCATTTTGACTGGGCCTTGCTATGCACCAGAGGCTGAGCTGGGAAGTCACTGGGGTTACAAGATGGATGATTCAAGGTCTCCAAGGTCAAGAAGATCTGTCTTGTAGGAAGTCGTGAATATAAACAAGTAAGGGTGATATTTTAATTGTTTCACAATCATCAAGGCCTAGGCACCAGCCTCTCAGCACACTCATCCTGGGGCCTCGCAGCCTGGTAGAGTCCTGCAAAGAAGCACAGTCAGTACCAAAAGATCATTGCCATGGTGCATGTGTGTGTCAGGTTCAGTAACCGCAGGACAAGATGCCTCAATGTTCTCAGTTGCCAAATCTGTAAAATGGGAAGTTAGATCAGAGCAGAGTTTAGTCAATTATAGCCCTGCCAGTGGATCAAATTTGACCTGCCAGTCATTTTTGTAAACAAAGTTTTATTGAGCACAGCCATGCTCATTTGTTTACATATTGTTTCGAGCTGTTTTTACGCTATAACGGCAAGAGTTGAGTCACTGCAACAGAGATTGTATGGCCCACAAAGCCTACAATTTTTACTCTCTTGCTCTTTACAGAAAGGTTTGCCAACCTTTTGACTAGATAATCTCTACTTTTCCTTTCATCACAATACCTCCATGACTTCCTAAGCAGGTAGAACACAGTTTGCATGAAATGTGGTTTTCTTTAAAGAAAGTCTTTGTGTCCCAAGCAAATAGTGAGTGGCATTTTCTGAGACAATGGGGACTGGAGACCAAGTCCTTGGAATACAGAATGGAGGCTCGGCTCTGTTCCTTGAGGAGACTATTTTTTATTCTGTACAAAAATTTCTGCTCATTGACTTGATGAACCCATTAGGGAATTGTTTACGAGTACCGGTTGGTGAGCAGGTACTTGCAATTAAAATGGACACTTCCAGAGAGTCACAGTTGACAAATGCACTCAGTCGTGTAAGAGCTGATCCACATGCAAACTGAGGGGTCTACTTGGCTTGTTAGGCTAGCTCAGAAGTCATCCATTCTGTATGGGGTTTTCTTTGCAAGACTCCAGAAGAAAGCAAGAATCAGTAGACTGGAACTGGGCTTACCCCAGGAAAGTCTGAGAGAAGCAGGCTCTGAGCAGTTCCTGGGAGGATCGGTGAAGCCTGGAGCAAGGAGAAAAACAAGCAATGCTAGGCTGAACTGCATTTCACTCTGGTCTTGTACCCTTCCTTCTCTCGGAGAATCCCTTCTGAATCTTTTCTCTTGACCCATTGAAGGCAGACTCCAAGTCACTAGACCTCTTATTTATCTTGGAACCACTGTGGGTGATTGCATTATTGTCCTTAATTTCTTATCCTATCCTGTATGCATCCTCTCCTAGTGGTTCTATAGCTCTCCCAGTATCTCCATGGGCAGAATGGCAGAATGGAGTTTCATGCTTCTTGAATTTGGGCTTGGCCATGTGACTTGTTTTGGATAATGATATATGGGTGGAAGTGATAGTAAGCTACTCTGAGCCTGGACTCATGTTTTCACTTGTTAGTTAGTACCTCTATAATCACTATGATGTGATAAACATGACAAGGTCAGTGCACTGGTCAATGAAGGCTGAAACCTGTATGATGTAGGGTTGCCTTGACCAACCATCAGAGCTGCAGTGGGAAACAGCTGCCAAGATACCTGATGCAAAACCCTCAGCTGAGCCCAGCCTACATCAGCCAAATCCCAGTAGACCAAAGATATGAGCAACAATAAATCATTGATATCTTAAGCCACTGAGATCTGGGTGATTTGTAACACAGCAAAGCTAACTGATACCAACCTCCCACAAGCTCTGGAAAAAATGGTTTATCACAAAGCAAGATAACTATTACATGAAGGGGCCAGGGAAAGTCTACCAATGGATTACCAATGCATGGATTGGCATGGATTTACCAATGGTCTAGGCAAACACTAGACATGGATAGAGTCCTTCTTTATTCATGGATAAAGAAGGAGAATAAGGAGGTGGAAGGGAGAAAAAAAGAGAAAAAGAGGGGAAGGAAGTGAAGCAGAGAGAGAGAGAGAGAGAGAATATGGAGCAATTGATTGAGTAAAAAGAAGAAAAGATGGGCCTGTAGCTTAAGAGAACATAACTGAAGATGCAGAAAAAAAAATCAATATTTTGAAAAACGTTTATCTAAGGAAACAAAAGTTTTTGGATAGCTTCTGCTTGATACTTTCAATAAAATTTAAGAGAATATGGGCTTACAAAATTAAGAAATTAAATGTAAGATAAAACAACAGTGTTCACAATACGATCCAGGTTACGTTTTGAAAACACTTCCCTTTCTCTCTTATCTCCAAGCAGAATCGATCCCTCCTGTCCCTCTACCCGTAAAGAACCTTGTTCCCCTGCTAAAGTCGGTCAAGTAGTACCTGCTGTGTTCTATTATGGTGGGTGAGTTCCTGGGATGTTGTGACCTTTTTGAAGGAAGGCCTGTAAGTAGTGAAATTCCTCCTCTGATCTGCCATGACAAGAGAGACTGGGCACCCAGCAGAAACACACTGAAAGCCCCCTTTTAGTACTAAAATGACTGACACCCAGAAACAGGATGCTCCTATCACTAGCATAGAGAAAATGTAGAGTGGAGATGGGGATGCAGCACAGCTTTGGTCTTTGCTCTATCCTGAGTGATGTTGTTGAGAGCTGGTGAGCCGGAGACAAAAGCACCTGGCCACGGGTACAAGGCAATGATTCCTCTCTTGGTGCTGTCAGTCATCACTGATCCAACAATCTGTCACAATAACCCTCCCTGGGGAGGGAGAGAGGGCTTTCCCAAGCCTATGGAGAGTACAAAGGGAAGCAGGGCTTCTTTGACATTGAGAGGTTTATTGTTCCAGTCCAACACTTGGAATGTCTCCTGTTTTCTCTGAATGAAGTTTCCCTGGGTGGCCTTGGGGAGTCCTCATCATGGCTGGTTTCTCACATGGGTGTTTAGATGAAGCTTTCAGAGTGCCTGCAAAATGGCAGTAGGATTCAGTAGGAGGATGTGCCAGGGGCTCCCAGCTGCAGAAAGAGCCGTGTTCTAAAATCAGGAGCAGGGGCAAGGAGGGAGGCACAAGAAAAGCAGCCAGCATTTGCTTACCTTCTTAATGTGTCTCCTGGTCTGGCTGCTGATGTTTCAATTGCACATTAATGAGTCACTTTTTTCATATCCTCCTGCATGGTTCTAACCACTAGTAAGTAAACATACAGCCTTTGAACAATTGTTGAAAAAAGTACCACTTTTGGAGAATATGATCAGGCCTTTCTCATGATCAATCCCATCCCTCCACCCTCATCCCTGATTATGCTATTGCCCAGCAGATGCCTTTGCAACCTCAGCAAGTCTCTCTTTTTTGGTCCCCCTAAGAACTCATCTAAGTCTGGAAGAGGCCATGCCCACTAGGACACAGTGCTGGCCTTTGGTGCTTATATACATCTTCCCTGCTTGACCCTCCTAAGGTCTGTTCACAGTGGATGCCTGGGGAGATGAGGAGAAAAGGTATGGGAAGGGTGAGGTGCAAAACTACAGAAAGCCTCTGGCATGGATTTTCCTTGAATTTCTTTCTGTCTCCCACAGCCCACTGGGGCACCTCAGAACCCCACTGGGATGCACACTTGGACATCTCTCTGCATACCTGTGGGTGGCAGTGAACACATGAGTGTCTGCTTTATAAAGCCACCCCTGCTGACTCTGGCCCTGCTCCTCCACCTCTAAATGTGCAAAGCCCAATGTATCTATTGCTATTAGCTTGATGGTTCTGGCTCAGGGTCTGTCATCAGGTTGCAATCAAAATGTTGGCTGGGGCTGCAGTCATCTGAAGGCTTGACTGGGGCTGGAGGATCCACTTTCAAGGTGTCTTAGCCACATGGATAGTAAATTAACTGTGGTTATTTGTAGGCAGTTTCAGTTCCTCCCTACATGGGCCGCTCCACAGTGCTGCTTGAGTCTCCTCACAGCATGGCACCTGGCAAGTGAACCAAAGTAAGTGATCCCAGAGAGCACAAGGTGGAAGCTGCAGTGACTTTGCAACCTACCCTCAGAAGTCACACCCTATCATTTCCTCAATGTGCTATTGGTTGCATAATAGCCCTTTTCAGTGTGGAAGGAACTATGCAAGCGCATGAATGACAGGAGATGAGAAACACTGGGGGCCATATTGGAGGCTGGCTACTATACTTAGTGATATAGTTTGGATATTTGTCCCTGGTTAAAACTCTTGTTGAATTGTAATCCCCAGTGCTGGACATGGGGCCTGGTGGGAGGTATCTGGATCATGGGGGTGAATCCCTCATGGCTTGGTGCTGTCTTTGTGATAGTGAGTTCTTATGAGATCTAGTCATTTAAAAGTGTGTGGCACCTCCTCTCTCCTTCTCTTGCTCTGCTTCCATAATGTGATGTGCCTGCTCCCCCTTCACTTTTCACCATGATTGTAAGCTTCCTGAGGCCTCCCCAGAAGCCAAGCAGATGTTAGCACCATGCTTCCTGTACAGATTGCAGAATGTGAGCCCAAATAAACCTCTTTTCTTTATAAATTACTCAGTCTCAGGTTTTTCTTTACAGCACTGCAAGAATGGCCTAGTTAACTTAGGGTATGAGATACTTGCCTAGTGTAAGAATTTTTTGAGTAAACAATAGTTGCTAACACATATCCTGTATTTGCTATGTGCCTGTTGAAAGTGCTTACATGTGTTAATTCATTCAATCTTTCCAACAACCCTATGAGGTAGGTACTACTATCCTCATTTTATAAATGAGGAAACTGAGGTACCAAGAGTTTAAGTAAGTTTCCTAACATTATTTACTTAGTATATAGAAAACCCAGGACTGAAACTTAGGTAGACTGACTTTGGAAGCCATACTTGTAAGCCCCGTATATCCTGCCTTTTGGCCATATTAAACTCTGCCACTGTGGCTTGGTTTGCAATTGTTTTGTGGGGGTGGGAAAGGAAATCTCAAGGATAGAAGAGAGCCAAGGTCTTGTTTGCAACTGTGAATAGCACATGTAAGAGTCCAGAAGCTCCTGCTCTACCAGTAAGATGATGATCTACACAATGACTCCTGTTGTACATCCCTGTAATGACAGCTGGCTCCCTGGCTCCCATCAATGTGCAGTAACGTCCTCAGGATGACTTCTGACAGTGTGCATATGCCATGACCAAGCCGCTGGAACATCTTCACACCTCCCTGGAATAGAATGCAATTACTTTTTCCCTTTAAATAAACTTTTCAAGCCAATCTATTAAATGGTTATCTGCTGTCTGCTCCAGGGAGTGCAGGCAGATGGAGAGCTGGGCTGGGGTAGACCAGTTGTAGATTCACACACACATATACACACACACACACACACACACACTTGAAGTCCTGCACGAGGTCACCTACAAAGTCAGGCCACCTCTTCCTGGGACCTTGCTCAGGTTTTGGTGTCTCAGAAGATGCTGCATTACCAACCTTTGAGGAGAAAACCAAATGGGCTTGTCACAAAGAAATATAAAGTGTGACTCAGAGCAGGGAGCAAGTGTGGAGGGAAGGGCCTGGAGAGGACAGTGAGTGGGAGAGCTGCCATTTGGGCTGCTCTGGCTTCAGAACCCTGCTTTGCTTTCTCTCCTTTTAGCTCAGGAGATGATTGCACATGTGGCTCACAGCTGACTCTTGCAGGATCTCAGATAAAAGATGAGAAGACAGGTAACACCTGGGCAACTTTTTATCATTCTGTGTGGATAGAGGTTGGGGCCAGATGGCCTCTCTCCTCCTCCCCCATTATTTATGGAAGGCTTCACTTACTTTCCAACAGGAAGAAGCAGGAAACACTGGGATTAAGTGTTCAGGGACAGAAAACAGTGTGCACAAGCACGCGGGTTCTGGTAAGCCAATGAGTGTAGACATGGTTACTGCCCCCCAATCGCCACTCTTCCAAAAGCCCTCAGCTTGGGTCTGATTAAGGACTCTCTGAAGGTCATTGTAACAGATAACACTCCCACAGCACTTTCTCTGAGCCAGGCGCTCTTCTCAGGGCAACACACAGCAATCTTTTGAGGAAGATGTGCTACTATTCCCATTTTACAGGTAAGGAAACTGAGGCACAGAGAGATTAAGTAACCTGCCCGCATGTATCCAGCTATATAAGTGAAAGAATCCAACATGTGGATCTAGAGTCCATGCTCATAACCACCACTCTCCAACACTCCGCAGAGCAGAAGCACCCTTGCGGTCATCTCACTCAGCGTTTCTCCAAGGCCACTCTCTTCTAAACCACCTTAATAATCTCTGCAATATCTGTAGTTCCACCTCTAATGTTATTTACTTAAATTTTTTCTTTTAATAATTCACTATGTTTACTTGAATTCATTTATTTTAAAAGGAGTCTTGATATTCCTGCTAGAAATGAAAAATCAGCATTTGCCATAAATAGAAAGGAAAAGTCAAAACAAATTCAGTGAGAATAATGCTATTAAATGTTTTCTAGATCCTGCTGCTCACCCATGTCCCAAAGCCCTGGGCTCCTAGAAGGAGGGATGAAAGAGAACAGAAAAGGGCATAGCACTTGCAGACTTGATTCCATGGTGTCCTATGCTCTCTCTGGGACTTTGCAACTGCCTTGCTTGCCTCTGACATTGTGAGGAAGCTGGGTGAAGCCAGTGCTCTCTTCTCATCACCAAGAAAACAGGCTCAGAGAGGGGAACTGCTATGCCCAAGAGCATGCTAGTGGCCAAGCCAAGACCAGCACTCATGGCCCTGACTCCCAAGCCTTATTGCCCCCCACACCCATTTGTAGACATTTTCACACAGGCCTCACCTACGAGGTTACTCACCTTGTAGGGTTAACTCATCTCCCACATCTTGACTCTGGCTTTGCCACGTCAGCTTGCCCTCGGGATCCCACATTTCCAGAGGAATTATAAGCCCCTGCTGTCCTGGCTGTTACCACCCATTCTGCAGATAGCCCCCGGCCACGCGTGATGGGAGTGGGGCACTGACCTTGGAATCAGGACCTCTCGACACCGCAGAGGCTGCCTCTCACTGTGGCCTGAGGCAATTAGCTTCTTCCAATCTGCCAACCCATCTATAAATTGAGGCTGATTGTGCTTTTCCTGCGTACTGCTGAGGGTTGCTGTTAGAATCCAGGTGAGATCATAGATTTGAAAATGCTTGGGTAATAAACACTGCCCTAAGAATGCAAGTTCTTATTCACTCTGACATTCAGTTATCTGGCATCCACAAGTGATGAGACCCATGAAGGAAGGAAAAAGGCATTTGGATAGACAAAATAGATATATTCAAGTTGACCCATGCATTCCTGGGGCGTCTTATCCTGCCACGTTGTGTGCCAGGTGCTGGCTGGGTGTAAGGAATACAACTAGGATCCCCTGTGGCCTCCCACTTGGAGAGATTCACAACGTGTAAAACACAAATGCAGCGTATAAAAGTGACTTGCTTCTTCACGGTACACCCTAGCCAGACCCAAATCTAACAGGTTTGGTCACCTGTTTTTCTAAATCACATGACTTCACAGCTAACACATGAGGAGGAGGAAGAGGCTGTTTCTGGGGCAAGGCAAAACTGCCCTGCTAGAGAAGATGGCTGACTTGGAGGAAAGAGATAAGTAAACAAAGAGTCTGGACTTTGTGCATTGAAGTCTGGGGTCATTTAGTGCAGGGGCACAAAACTCGCACAAAAACTTGCAAATTTCATAGGCCCCAAGGTTTGCAGCTTTTCAGATTATAGTAACAAATAACCCATATTCATAACGATCTCCTGAATCGAGGGCTTTGCACTTGGTTTTCTCTGTCAGCCCGACTCCTCCTCTGC